>NC_083329.1:13489009-14089009 GCF_963455315.2 Globicephala melas
CCTGACAGTTTACTGACCTTCACTTATATTATCTTGTTTGAATCCTGGAGGGTTGTCCTATTTATTATCCCATTTTACAAATGTGACCTATACAAGGTCATGATCAGTGAGTGACTGAGGCCACCCCTTCTTTCCTTAATCAGGCTCAAGTCTTTTCCATCTTAAGACCCAAAATCCCTTTCTCAGTCCCAAAGGGTTTTAGCTATAACCCTTTTTTTCCCCCCTTCAGAGCTCAGCTGCTTGAGAGTGATCTGTACCCCTTTTCCCGTTTCCTCATGTCCCATTCATTCTTCAGTTCACTGAAATCCAACATTGGTGTCCACCACTGTACTGGACTGACTTGGTAAAGGGCATTGCAACCTTCTGGTTGCTAAGTGCACGAGTACTTTCTAGTCTTCCTTTTACTTGAGTCCTCTGTGGTATTTGACACTATCGGTTATTCCTGCCTTCTCACAACTCTTACCTTGGCTTCGGGGACATCACCATCTTTGGATTTTCTCCTGCCTATCAATCTCAGGTCTCTTCAGCAACTCCTTTTCCTATGCTCTTTCCTTAAATAATGAGATCCTCAGAATTCCAGCTTCCACATACCCCACTGTCCTTTTTCTTCCCTTTTCTTCTCATCCTGGAGCAATTTTATCCATTTCTTACTGTTTCCACTGTAGGTAGATGACTTTTTAAAATTTTTTAAACTATTACAGATGTTTTCAAACATAGAAGTAGAGATAATAGTTTAATTAATGCCCATAGACCCATTACTCAGTTGCAACAATTACTGACATTTTGTGCATCTTATCATTTCACTTGTAAATACTTCAAATCCATTTCATAAAGGCTTTTAAAAATCATAACCACCATGCCATTTTATACCTAAGCAGAATTAACAATAATAATTTAATATCATCTATTACTTCCTAAATTTCTATGATTGTCTCAAAGATACCTTTTTATAGTTGCTTTGTTTGACTCCAGATTCAAATGAGTTGATGGCTCTTAAATGAGTCCCCGTTTCTAACCCTGCCTGTCAGGCCTCTCTCTTGGGCTGTAAACCCAGGTATCTAGCTGACCTTTGATACTTTTATTTGGAGACCTCAAAGGTATTTCAGACTCTTTATGTCTCTAACTTCCTTTGTCCCTAAAAGCTGATCCTCATCTTGTGCGTTACTTGTCCACCCAGTTGTTCATGCCTGAAACCTGGGGTTCATCTCATTCACTTCCTATATCCAATATGTTACCAAATACTGCCAATTCTGTCTCCTAAATATCTTTTCAGTCCATCTTTCCATCCTCCCTGCTGTCTTAGTTTAGGCCATCATTTTCCCCCAGATGTCAGCAACAGCCTCCCAAATATTCCCCTATTTCTAGTCCTGCCTCCAAATATTCTTTCCATTACAGCCAGGGACCTTTCTAAAGTGTAAATCTGGTCATATCACTCCTCTACTTAATCTCTTAAAAAGCTCCCCATTGTTTTCAGGATAAATTTTAAAGTACAAGGCTTTCAAAACTCAGTGCTTGCTAACATATCCAGCTCCATTTCCCCCTTTCTCTCCTGATGCTGTAATTCTAGCCATACATTCCTCTGTTACTCTATGCCCTTTCTCACCTTGGGCCTATCCATATGCTCCTTCTACAGTAATGCTCTTTTATTTTCCTCTTCCAACCCTTTCCTCATTGATTTAAGTCCTCGTCTTTACATCTTTGCTTAAACAACACTTTTGGGAAGTCTTCCCTCATGCCCCAAGCCTGAGTGAGTGCCTGCTCTCAGGATGCCTGGAGTACTCAGGGGTACTCAGTTCTAGCTCCTTTTGTAACATTTATGCCACAGGTTTCTAAATGCTTATTTGATATCTTATTTGTGGTTATAGTCTATGTCAAGCATAGTGTCTGTTATCAGGCAAATGCTGAAATATTAGTTGAAAGAATGAAGCAATGGTTCTTCTAAGTCCCAAGTTCTTTCTAGTATACCACTAACTTAGTGTTGTAGATATTGTCTGATAGCCATTGCTCTACCTTCTAGGCCTTAGAAAATTCAGTTGAATTTTCAGAAGATAGTTGAAACAGAGAAAAATGGTAGTGTAGGGTAAAGTTTGTAAGCTTGTTCCTGTCTTAGAGCTAACTACTCACTTGCCTTGGAATATTTTCACCTAGTTGATTCCTTGTTGTTTAGACTTAACTGTAAATATCACCCCTCAGAAGGGCATTTCCTGACCACACTGACTAATGTAATCACGTGGTTACTATCACATGTCCTAGTTTTAATTCTCTGCATAGCTCTTATTGCTGTTTCTTTATTGTTCTTTTGTGTCTCTCTTTCCCCAAAGGTGACAAGGGACCTTGTCTATCCTGTTCATTGCTGCAGAGTAGGTACTCTCTCAGTATATGTTGAATTAATGGAAAAATTAATGAATGAATGACTGCTATAGAAGTTGAGGTGATACACTTTCAGGACGGATAAGGGAAAATGACAAGCTTACTTCCTAAGGGGTAAATTTTCTCAAAAGTAAACAAACCCTTTGTGGGTCCTGTTATTAGTTAGACATGAGATCTTGTGTTCAACCTTTTTCTGTGCCATTCCTAATTTTCCTTTTCTTAAGGGTATGTGGAGAGGTTTTTGATGGATGCTCTCCATTGGACCACTCTGTACAGTAGCCGAGACATGGAAACCACCAGTGTCCATCAACAGATGATTGGTTTAAGAAGATGTGGCACGCGCACATACACACACACACACACACACACACACACACACACACACAGGAATATTACTCAGCCATAAAAAAGTATGAAACATTGCCATTCGCAGCAACATGGATGACCTAGAGAATATCATATTCAGTGAAGTAAGCAGACAGAAAGACATATGATGTCATTTATTTGTGGAATCTAAAAAATGATACAGATGAATCTATATACAAAACAGAAACAGACTGATAGACATAGAAAACAAACTCAAACTTATGGGTACCAAAGGGGAAAGGAAGTGGGGGAGGGATAAAGTAGGAATATGGGATTAACATCTGTTAATATACATAAAATAGAAAAGCAACAAGGATTTACTAAATAGCACAGGGAACTATATTCAGTATCTTATAATAACTTATAATGGAAAAGAATCTGAAAAAGTATATATATTCAGTTCCATATATATATGGAACTGAATCACTATGTTGTACACTTGAAACTAACACAATATTGTAAATCAACTGTACTTCAGTGAAAATAAGTAAATATGCCAGCACCATTTGTTGAAAATGTCTATCCTTTCTTCTCTGCATTGCCTTTGTCAAAAATCAGTTGTCTGTATGTGTGTGGATTTATTTCTATTCTGCTCTATTGGTTAATTTGTCTATCTTTATGCCAATATCACACTGATTTAATTACTGTAGCTTTGTAAGTCTTGAAAAAAAGGTAGTGTTAGCCCTCCAACTTTCTTTTGACGATTCTAGATCTTTTTCAGTTCCATGTGAATTTTAGAATCAGCTTGTCAACTTCTGTAATGATTTTAACTGAGATTACGTTGAACTTATGTAGATCAGTTTGGGGAGAATTGACATCTTAACAATATTGGGTTTGACATCTTCGATTCACCTTTGCTGCGAGTGGGGCTACTCTCCATTGTGGTGCACAGGCTTCTCACTGCGGTGACTTCTCTTGTTGAGGAGCACGGGCCCTAGGCCCGCGGGCCCTAGGCGTGCGTGCTTCAGTAGTTGTGGCACGCGGGCTCAGTAGTTGTGGCCCACGGGCTCTAGAGTGCAGGCTCAGTAGCTGTGGCGCATGGGCTTTGTTGCTCCACGGCATATGGGATCTTCCCGGACCAGGTCTCGAACCCGTGTCCCCATGCATTGGCAGGTGGATTCTTAACCACTGCGCCACCAGGGAAGCCTGAGAACGTTTTTTCTATTGTCAGCATTTAGCAGTATAAATGTCACTCTCAGTACTACCTTACCTGTCCCACATATTTTGATAAGTTGTATTTTTATACAGAAAAA
Source organism: Globicephala melas (assembly GCF_963455315.2). NCBI lineage: Eukaryota > Metazoa > Chordata > Mammalia > Artiodactyla > Delphinidae > Globicephala > Globicephala melas. The sequence goes on from NC_083329.1 coordinate 13,492,999, forward strand.
ATTTAAGATACCTATTACATCATAGAATTTTCAGTACCTAGACTAATAGTCCCTAGTTTCCTCAACTGTGGCCCCTCTCCTTTATAACTCTCTTAAATCATGGTACCTAGAACATAGAATTCTGGATTAGTCTGGCCATTGAATAATAGAACAGGAATGCCTGTTCATTCCTTTTTTGTTCATTAATTTATTAAGTCATTCATTCAACAAATATTTACTGAATTCCTATACCAGGCATTGTGCTGGTTAGGGGTACAGAGATGATTAAGATGGGCATGTTCCCTCTTCTCATGGCACTGTCTGGCAGGGAAGAGAAATATTTAAACAAATAATTTCAAGGGTGACTACTATCTCCTATGTTACAGAAAATCCACTGCCATTAACAAAAGCTAGGTTAAAATGCCATTAGTTTTTGGACTTCCCTGGTGGTACAGTGGTTAAGACTCTGCACTCCACTGCAGAAGGCATGGGTTTGATCCTTGGTCAGAGGAACTAAGATCCCGCATGCTGCAAGGCCAAAAAAAACAAAAAAACAAACCATTAGTTTTTTGTTTTTGTGTTGTTTTTCAACAAGTTCTGCCATTTTTTTTACCCTATTTTTAAAATCTCTGTTTGTCTTTAAACTAGGATGATCCAAAACTGGTCTGTACCCTACAGGCTATACCAATTGCTTAAAGCTGACTTCTTTCTGATTGGTTAGGGCTTGTTTAAATATTTTGAATATCCTCCCTGGCCTAACTATGACTGCAAATATCTCTGTCTTCCCCTTTCCATCGACCGTTCTTTTAGAATACAATCTGAGCCCATAACAGAGTAGCACCTTAGATTTGGGTAGACTGATCAACTTTTTAAGAGTTCTCTGTCAGTTAAGCCTTTTGATCCTCACCAAAATGCTGGGCAGTTACAACCCCAACTGACAGATGAGGAAGTAGAGATTCAGAGAGGCTAAGTGACTCTCCCAGTTGGGAAAATTTTTTTTAAAAAGTATACAAGTTCCTACACTCCCACCTAAGGCCTTTACTCTTGCCTCAATCTCACTGCCTTTTCATAACTGACCATTAAATATGTTTTAAAGAGGGCAAAGTCCAACTGTAGAGGAGATCTGCCTGTCTGAAGCATGATTATTAGTGGTGATGGTTGGGTATTACCTGGCATGCATGTGTTAGGTTTACAGTAAAGAATGCCTACATTTTATTAACTGTCCTCTTAGATATATTAGTGACTATCACACCTGAATTACAACAAAGAAGCACTAGAGAAAATTCAATGTGGGCGGCAAAATTCTTTGAAGAATAACTAGTTATAATTGGGGAGTCTGAACACATTTCAGAGTTGCACGTTTAATATGCAGTATGGTTAATTGCACTGTAATTACAGTATTTTAGAATGGCATGCTAAGTGTTTAATCCTTTTCAGGTTTTCCCTCCAATCAGTGGTCTGCCTTCATTTTCCAGATTGATGAAGTCTGCCTCAGAGAAGGGGGTAGGTAACAAGATGGTGCCGATGTGTCTAATCAACTGGGAAAGTTGTAAAATGAATCTTTCCTATCTGGAACTTATATTTAATCATAGTTATGTTCTCTTTATGAATGAGTGTTGATTAGTTAGTTGTAAGAATATGAAAACAATAAGAGCTTTTTTACCCAGATAAGTTATGCTAGAGTCATTATTTGGGTCTGATTGAGTTGATGGGGATATTTACATTACCTCAGCACATAGCTCCACTTAATCTTATTCATAATGTTAATTATATACTCCAAGAGTTACTGTCATGCACTTGTTTATGGTGTTTACTCTTAGGATTTGTTTGTACATGTGTTTATTGTATGGTTCCCCTCTCTTCCACTGGACTATGCCCCTTTCGTAGTTGCAAAAGGCATTTCCACTAAGAGAAACCTGATCTTCAGGAGTTTGTTCCCACTGATTTGATGACAGCTAACTCAAGGAAGGCAACTCAATTCTGTTTCAGAGAGTTGGTTAACACTATACCATTGAACTGACTTTTAGTCGTTTTCTTTTCATTAATTAATTAATTAATGGCTGTGTTGGGTCTTTGTTGCTGCACGTGGGCTTTCTCTAATTGTGCGAGTGGGGGCTACTCTTCATTGCGGTGTGCAGGCTTCTCATTGCGGTGGCTTCTCTTTGTTGCGGAGCATGGACTCCAGACACATGGGCTTCAGTAGTTGTGGCACATGGGCTCAGTAGTTGTGGCTCGCGGGCTCTAGAGCGCAGGCTCAGTAGTTGTGGCGCACGGGCTTAGTTGCTCCGTGGCATATGAGATCTTCCCAGACCAGGGCTCGAACCTGTGTCCCCTGCATTGGCAGACGGATTCTTAACCACTGCGCCACCAGGGAAGTCCCTTTAGTCTTTTTTTCTACCTTCATGTATTTGCATATGCTTTTTCAGTGTCTGGAGTTTCTTTCTCTGCATATTCCCTGCAAACTGCAGTTCATCTTTCAAGATCTGCCTTGAAATTCCATTCCTCAAGAAAGCATGCCCTAATTCTACCAAAGAGAGTGAATCATTGCCTCCTTTATCTCAATTACTGTCTCTGAACATTAATGCCATCACAGACCCATCATACTGTACAGGTTTCCCCCTGACTATTCGAAAGCAGAACATTCCTATGAAACCTTTCCTAAGCTGAAATGGTGGAAGGTAAAAAAGCAATTACCTTAGGACACATCTTGCTAACGTATGCACAAAATATATCAAGATAAAGCACAGTTGCTCACATACAGAGTTCAAAGCTATGGCAACTTGATGCTAAGATGCTGAGTATAGTTCCCAGGGAAGGAGCTTGACAGTGCCACTTTGCAGCAGCTTGGGGCTTGCTGCAAAACAAACATTGAACACTATTTTTGCCTTTTACCCCTTCATAAAAGTGAAACCAGGTCCTAAAGTAGGTCTTCTGTAAAAGTGAAGTGTTGTAAAATGAACTTTCGAAAAGTAGTGGATACCTGTATTGCAGCTATCTTTTGATACGTTTGCTTTAATTAACAGATTGGTGTGTCTGAGAGTGAGGGCCATAGTGTATTCATTTCTCTTATTACCCAGGTCTAACAGTGTCTGCTTCATAGCTGGTGTTTAATAATTTCTCAGTGTTGAATGACGTAGATTATTCTTTTTAAAATCTTTTTTTTTCATATTTAAAGACTATTTTTTAGAACAGTTTTAGGTTCACAGCAAAATTGAAAGGAAGGTACAGAGGTTTCTCATGTACCTTCTGTCCCAACATATGCATAGCCTCCCCCATTATCAACATCTCACACCAAAGTGGAATATTTATTACAACTGATGAATGTTTGCTGACACATTGGAATCACCCGAAGTCCATAGTTTACATTATGGTTTACTCTTGGTGTTGTACATTCTATGGGTTTGGACAAAAGTATAATGACATGTATCCATCATTCTAGTATCATACAGTATCATTCACTTCCCTAGATTTTTAAAAAGTGAGATATAATTGATATACATATTCGTTTTAGGTGTACAACATAATGATTCAATATTTGTATGTATTGCAAAATGATCACCACAATGTCTAGTTAACATCCATTACCATACATAGTTACACAATTTTATTTTTTAAATAATTTTTCGAGATACTTACATAGCATAAAATCACTCTTTTAAAGTATACAGTTTTAAAGTGGTTTCTAATATATTCAAGAAGTTGTGGAAATGTCATTCCTGTCTAATTTCAGAGCACTTTCATCACTACAAAAAGAAACCTCATACCCATTCCTCATTCCCTCCTACCACCAGCCCTTGGCAACCACTAATCTAATTTTGGTCTCTGATTTGCCATTAGTGGACATTTTATATAAATGGAATCATACAGTGTGTGTCTTCTTAGCATAATGTTTTCAAGGTTATCCATGTTATAGCATGTATCAGTACTTCATTCCTGTCCAAATACCATTCCATCATATGGACATATATTTCGTTTATCTATTTACCAATTGATAGACATTTGGGTTGCTTTTACTTTTTGACTGTTATGAATAGTGCTGCTACTAACATTCATATACAACTTTTTGAACATATGTTTTTAATTGTCTTGGGTATATACATAGAAGTGAAATTTCTGGGTCATATGGTAACTCTGTTTAACTTTTTGAGGGGCTGCCAAATTGTTTTCCAAAATGGCTACACCATTTTACATTCCCGCTGACAATGTGTGAGGGTTCCAATTTCTCCACATATTCCCCAACACTTGTTATTGTCTGTCTTATTGATTACAGCCACCTTAGTGAGCATGAAGTGGTATCTCATCGTGGTTTTGATTTGCGTTTACCTAGTGACTAATGATTTTGCACACATTTTCATGTGCTCATTGGCCATTTTTTTCTTTTTTTTTTTTGCGGTACGTGGGCCTCTCACTGCTGTGGCCTCTCCCGTTGCGGAGCACAGGCTCCGGACGCGCAGGCTCAGCGGCCATGGCTCACGGGCCCAGCCGCTCCGCGGCATGTGGGATCCTCCCGGACTGGGGCACGTACCCATGTCCCCTGCATCGGCAGGCGGACTCTCAACCACTGCGCCACCAGGGAAGCCCTCTTGCCTTTTTTTGATATGACATTCCAACATGTAGTTTTTTGGTATTCTATTTGGCATTCTCTCAGCTTCCTGTTCTACAGTTTGGTGTTTGTCATTAATTTTGGGAAATTCCCAGTCATTATTACTTCAAATATTTCTTAGATTGTTTTCTCTCTTCTCCTGGTATTTCAGTCACATGAATATTAAACCTTTGGTAATCGTTCCACATTTCTTAGATACTGTGTTCCTTTGTTTTCATTTTTTTCCTCTTTGCTTTTCAGTTTGGGAAGTTTCTGTTAACATTATCTTCAAGCTCATTGATTCTTTCCTCATTTGTGTCCAGTTTGTTCATCAAAGAGGCATTCTTCATTTCTCTCTTTTTTAAAAAATATTTATTTATTTATTTGGTTGCCCTGCATCTTAGTTGCGGCAGGAGGGCTCCTTAGTTGTGGCATGCAAACTCTTAATTGCAGCATGCATGTGGGATCTAGTTCCCTGACCAGGAATTGAACCCGGGCCCCCTGCATTGAGAGTGTGGAGTTGTAATCACTGCACCACCAGGGAAGTCCCCATTCTTTATTTCTGTTAAAATATTTTTTATTTCTAGCATTTCTCTTGGAATCTTTCTTAAGAGTTTCTGTCTCTATGCTTACGTTGCTCATCTGTTCTTGCATGTTGTCCACTTTTTTCCTTAGATCCCTTAGCATATTATTCATAGTTACTTTAGGTCTGAAATTTTTAAAACTTTGCCATATCCAACTCCAGTTCTGATGATTACTCTGTCTCTTTAAGCTGTGTTTTTTTATCTTTCAGGATGCCTTGTAATTTTTTGTTTAAACCTGTACATGATGTACTGGGTAAAAAGAACTGAAGTAAATAGGCCTCTACTGTGAAGTTTTATGTTTATTTGGCTAGGAATTAGGCTGTGTTTACTGTTTGCTGTAGCCGTAGGTGTCAGAGGCTAAATTTTCCTCTGGTGACCTTGTTTTTGTCTCTTCTGTGTCTTCGGGTTTCTATAAAGACTTCTTCTTAAATAAGGTCTGAGACATGCAATTCTTTCCATTGTAATCCCCTGTTATTATATAGAAGTCCTATAGATGTAGTGGTAAAGTTTAAGGGGAAGGGATGCATTCTATAGACCTATGATTGGACCTCAGTCTTTTAGCAAACCTGTACCCCTGGGCTGTAACCTTACAAATTATTTCTCAGTTTACTCCCTCTGGTGAGATGAGAAGACTGGAGTTGGTTATTTCCCTTATGCCACATGAAGGGGCTGGTGTTTTTCTTTCCCTGTGTGGGAGACTGGACCAGGCCTCAATTGGGTATTTCCGTTCTCTTGGTTGTTAGGCTTTGGTAAAATCTCAGTAAAATAGTTTCTCTTGAAGACAGGCCTTTTTAAGGATAACAGTATTCTCTGGGTATATTTCAAAATGGCTACCATTGTGGTTGGAAAAGATACTTGATATGATTTCAATCTTCTTAAATTTGTTAAAACGTTTTGTGGCTGAAAACATGATATATCCTGGAGACACTTGGTCATGTTGTGTAATCCCCGTAATGTTCTGTTGGATTAGCTGCTAATATTTAGTTGTGGACTTTTATATCTGTATTCACAAGGGTTATTGGTCTATAATTTTCTTTTCTTGTGATGTCTTTATCTGGCTTTGATATCATAGTAATGCTGACTTCATAGAATGAGTTCGGAAGTTTTCCCTTGTTTTCTATTTTTTGAAAGAGTTTAGAAGAATTGGTGTTAATTGTTCTTTAAATATTTGGTAGAATTCACCAGTGAAGGCATCTGGTCCTGGACTTTTCTTCGTTGGAAGGTTTTTGATCACTGATTCAGTCTCTTTACTTGTTATGAGTCTATTGAGATTTTCTATTTCTTCTTCAGTCTACATCATTTGTGTGTTTCTAGAAATTTGTCCATTTCATCTATGTTTTCTAATTTATTGGTGTATAATTATTCATATTATTTTCTTATAATCCTTTTCATTTTTGTCATGTTGGTAATAATGTCTCCACTTTCATTTCTGATTTTATTTCCATAATCTCTCTTTATTAGTTTAGCTAAAGATTTGTCAATTTTGTTGATATTTTCAAAGAAATAACTTTTGATTTCATTGATTCTATTGTGTGTTATTGTACTTATCTCCATTCTAATCTTCATTATTTCTTTCCTTCTGCGAACTTTGGGTTTATTTTACTCTTCTTTTCCTATTTTCTCAAGGTGTAAAGTTAGCCATTTGCAGCTTATAAATTTCCCTGTGAGTGCTGCCTTCACTGCACCCCAGAAGTTTTGGGGTGTTATATTTTTGTTTTTAATCCTCTCTGTTCTGATTTCCCTTGTGATTTCTTCTTTGAACCTTTGGTTATTGAAGAGGGTGTTGTTTAATATCTATATATTTGTGAATTTTCCAGATTTCCTTCTATTACTGATTGCTAATATCATGCCATTATGGTTGAAGAAGATACTTTGTATGATTTGTACGATTTTATGATTTTAATCTTTTAAAGTTTATTGAGACTAAATTCTTGGCATAACATAGTATCTATCCTGGAGAATATTCCACGTGCACTTGAGAAGAATGTGAATTGTGCTCTATAGTTTGGAGTGTTCTATACATGTCTGTTATATCTATTTTGTGTATAGTGTTGTTTAAGCCCTCTCTATCCTTATTAATCTTCTATCAGAATTTTGTATCCATTATTGAAAGTGAGGTATTGTAGTCTCCAAGTATTATTGTTGAGCTGTCTATTTCTCCCTTCAATTCTGTCAATGTTTCCTTCATATATTTTGGGAGTTGTTTGTTTGCTGTATATGTGTTTATAATTGTTATATATTCTTGATGAACTGACACTTTTGTGAATATATAATGTCCTCCTTTGTCTTTTGTAACAGTTTTTGACTTACGGTCTGTTTGTCTGAAATTAGTATAACCACCCAAGTTCTCTTTTGGTTACTATTTGCATGGAATATTTTTTCATTGTTTTATTACTTTCACCTATTTGTGTCTTTTTATATTGTTGAGTGTTGAATTTTGTTGTAATCCTTTAATGATTACAACATTAAATAAGAAGTCTGCCATCACTTTTATTGTTGTTCTACTGCATGTAATATGCATGTTTCTTTGGCTGCTTTTAAGACCTGATTGTTATATTTAGTTTTTAACAGTTTGACTATGATATGCCTAGGAGTGGTCCTTGTATTTCTGCTGCACTATTTATAAAGAGACAAATACTAGTAACAACTCAAATGTCTTAAGAATTTGAGAATAGCTAAATATTCATTGATACAATGGAGCGGCATTGAGTAAATATGTAGATTATATTGGTACAAGATAAAGTATATATGAAATAAAGTTTAGTAAAAAGTAGAATGTATATATATACAAAGATTTGAAAAAGGAAAAATGTTTATACAAGAAACATAAATTTAATAGAGTTATGTAAGTAGTCTTTTAAGGTAAAAGTTTTCTTCCTCTGAAAACCTATTTTTTATAACAGATTTTTGAGATATAGTTCACATATCACAAAATTTTCCCATGCAAAGTATACACTTAAAGTATACAATCTAATGGTTTTGAATATGTTCATGGAGTTGTTCAACCATCACCACAATCAATTTTAGAAAAAGTTTACCACCCCAGCAAGAAACCCCATACCTTCTAGCAGTTACTTACCATTCCCCCGACACCCACAGCCCTAGACAACCACTGATTAACTTCCTCTCTCTGTGGATTTGCCTGTTCTGGACATTCTACATAAATGGAGTCATACAGTGTCTAGTGTTTTCTGACTGGCTTTTTCACTTAGCATAATGTTTTCAAAGTTTATCCATGGTGTAGCATGTATCAAAACTTTCTTTTTTATTGTTATGTTCCAATGTTATCATTTTTATATCATAATTAACATTATAGTAAAGCCTTTTAGGGTAGATTCCCTAATATGGAATTAGTGGATTAGAGGAAATGAACCTTCATTTCCTATTGTATTTCAGTCTTATTTGTCTATATACCTCAAAAGACTACATCAGTAATGTGACTTTACATTAAATTCCTGGAAACACAAACATTAAAGAGAAAATCCTTCGATCACTGCTCTCTCCCACTCCACTCCTCACCCCTTGGGCCTCTTCCTCTACTTTCTACCCCTAGAAGCAGCCATTATCCTGAGTTTGGTACATATCCTTTCAACTCATTTTTAAAAAGTCTCTCCTTCCCCTATCTCTGTCCATATATGCATATGTACAGACACATTTTAAGGGTTTTTAATTACATGTTATATGGAGGTTAATGAATCCATTGTGATGCCTGCAACACAAATCCCTATGTGCATTATTAAATAGAACAAAAACTAATTATTATCACTTCTATCCTTTCCATTAATATTCATATCATATAAATAAACCATGGTGTAATGGGAGATCTGAATCCCTATAATTGACTCTAATAGCCATCCTAATAATTCATCCCATGCCCTCAAGATAACACCATACTGTATTTCAGGAGGCTATTTTAATTTCAAGGAAGGGAAACAGGATTAATTTCAAGGGGCTGCAGATTCCGTGTGGGACCAAAGCACTCAATTTGATTATAGATTTGATAATTGATTAACTCATTCTTAAACTCCAAAAGTGATATCTAAATTACTGTATAATGGGAGTAGACAATTAAATCGACCATTTAAAAAGTGGAACCTTGTGAACTAACCCAAATATTTAACAGGCACTCTGCTGGTATTTGGTTTCATAGGAGAAAATATTTGATTATTTAGGTTTGGAGGAGGACTCTGGCATTATCCAGCAGTCAGAGTGACTGATCAGGTATAACAGGTTTCCTGGCTGCAGTATGAAAGCTAGATGACCATGATTTGTTACTCAAATCTCTTGATTTTTTTTTTCTGGAAATGATTTCTCTTTATACAAAATACCTGGTGGCAGCACATATCATTCATATTTTCATGTAGTTGAGTCTGAATTTCTCATGTTTCCTGGGCCTTCTTTAAACTCTGAGGATTAAGATACCATCTCAGGTAATCTTAAGGCAAAGGCCATTTGATTATTTTTCTTGGCAGCTGGATCTGCAACTGTCTTAAACTACCTTAAGAAAAACTAGGGAAAGGACTGAATAATAAGACCCCAGGGCTTCCCTGGTGGTGCAGTGGTTAAGAATCCTCCTGCCAGTGCAGGGGACACTGGTTCAATCCCTGGTCCGGGAAGATCCCACATGCCGTGGAGCAACTAAGCCCGTGTGCCACAACTACTGACCCTGTGCTCTAGAGCCTGCAAGCCACAACTACTGAGCCTGCATGCCACAACTAATGAAGCCCATGCACCTAGAGCCCCTGCTCTGCAACAAGAGAGGCCATGGCAAGAGAAGCCCATGCACCTCAATGAAGAGTAGCCCCTGCTCGCCGCAACTAGAGAAAGCCTGTGCGCAGCAATGAAGACCCAACATGGCCAAATATAAATAAATAAAATAAATTTATAAAGAAAAAAAAAAAGACCCCATACCAAAATTATTTTTAAAGTTTCAAAATTTTAGTTCACTCTATTTAAAAACTGCCTATTTAAATGCTGCCTTTTTAGATCACTCTACCACTAAATCACTCATGCTAAAATATTATATTGCCTTTTTAGAAGATGAGAAAGCAGTGCTACCATTTTTTTTCAGTTCTTTTTGAATTAGAATTTAGTAGGAATATCAGACAGATACTAGTTGCAGCACTTACCTATATTCTAGCTCCTCTTCCCCATTCCTTATGGAGACCTACTCAGTAAATGGAGTTGGGCATTTACATAAAATAGCAAGTGAGGAATGAGCAGAAGCACTGTGCTCGTGTAGTACCCACACTAAGACCTTTGAGGCAGTGAGAAAAAACAAGATGTGCAGTAAGCCTAATTCAGTTTGGATTTATTTTGTATGCTTAATGATTAGTGTAAAAGAACTCTGCCCATTTTAGCTTATAATTAGCATCCACAACCCCTTTTTCACAGAGCTGTAACCTTAATTTTTTTTTAAAAAAGAACATCTATTATATGTCAGATTCTGGATATGGTGTTTTGTGTATCTTTCTCTCCTTGTTCAGCACTTAACAGCCTTTCCGGGAGAGTAGGTATTAGTATTATTCCCATTTTTTAGATGAAGTTCAAAGAGGTCAGGAGACTTGACCAAAGACTGACTGGCAACTGGGGGTTGGGGAGAACCATTTTGAAATCTGGAAGGTCTGCCGCCCCTTTTCTGGTCAGGCTCTAACCCAGACCTGGGTTTAAATAGCCTAGAAGGCAGTGAAGCGGGACAAATGCTGGGCTTCACTTCACCAGGCTCTGCTGCCAGGCAGATGTGTGACCTTAGGTATTTGGACTGCAGTGGCCTCTACCCTGAAGAGAAGATATTTCCACCGCAAACCAGATGATCCGCGAGGCCTGGCGATCCACGTGCTGCAGGGCCCAGTTTTGACCATTTCTCAAACCGGTGTTGCTGGAGGAAGCCAGCTGACTACCACGCCCTCCTTGGAACTTACCAGACTGGCCTGTTTCAGTATCTGTATGCTTATCAAGGTGCAAAGCATATTAACACAGAGCCCGGCCCTGAGGGCACCTAGGTTTTCCCACACCGCCCCCAGAGTCCACTGTACGAGAATTGGGGAAGAATCCTGGGTGTTTATTGCTAATTACATCTCGCTCGTGGGGAGAGGCTCTTGACAGCGTTCCAAGTGGGGTTCTCGTTGACGCTGCAGACCCAGGGCAGGTTTTCTCCGGAACGCGCGGCGGGGTGGAGGCGGAGAAGAGGGTGCAGGAGATAGCCACAGCGAACTCACGCAGCCCCGCACGCCTTCCCCCTGCGCATCCTGCGGCGCCGGCCTCCGCGGAGGAAGGCGAGGGACAGCGGCGGCCGCAGGCTAGGCACGGGTTGCGGGCCCAGGTGCCACCGTGGGTGCCTTCTACGTCCCCACCTCCTGCCCCCGGGCTACCGGCCTGTCCCCGCCCCTCCGCCTGACTGCAGGTGAAGCAGCCAAGGCCGCTGAGTAGGTGCGTGGGGATGATCTCACCCGCGCGCTCCGCGCCAGGAGGAGGAGGAGCGGGAGCAAATCCAACTTCCGGGTAGTGAAGCCGCAAGCCACCGGCATCTTGCTTTTTCTTTCCCCTCCCCCCACTGTACCCCTCGGCTCTCCCTCCTTTCCTTTTATTCCCGGCCCCACCTGCCAAAATGAACAGCTCGGACGAGGAGAAGCAGCTGCAGCTCATCTCCAGTCTGAAGGAGCAAGGTAGGCGGGCGTGTGGCCGCCAGGTGCGGGCAGCCGCGGCCCATGGGCGGGGACGGCTCCAGGGCGCTGGCTTTGCGGTGGTGGAAGCTGGGCGGGAGGTATTGCGGCCGTCGTAGTCACCCCCAGTAGCTCCGTCACCCGTGGAAAAGCATTCTCCGCGCCCCGCGCGCTTTGGCGAGCTCGGGGCAGAGGGTAACGTGCTTTGCTTGTGCCTGGGAGTGTCGTGCCCGGCAGGGCGGGAAGCGCTACCCGTTGGTCGCTTTAGCCGGCCATGGGGGTTGAGGAGAAGGGCCAAGGATTTGGCGGGGACGAGGTCCCACGGTACCACCGTACACGCGGGGGAAGCGAGTGGGGCTGGTTATTTTGGAGAGGCGGCGGTTTAGGCAGCTCTGCTGGCCTCGCTCCCTGGCCTCGGCCCCCCCTTGCACGTTGGCGCCTGCGGCGCTGCTTGACAGCCTTTCCGAGCTTCTCATTCTGGTTTGGCCTAGTTCCTCTTTCCTTAGCAGCGAGGATTTGCAGGCCGTGGTGTGTTTTATCGCTTCCCATTTTTAGCAATTTATTTGTCAGTGAGGCAACACCCTGCCTGTGCGGGGCTTCTTGAATTAGGACTTGTCTCTGGTTCGCAGGAAAGCCATGCACATGCATTTCTGCATTGCCTGATAACTAGATAAAGAACTGTTTTAATCTCTTAATAAAGAACTGTTGTAGTCAGTGATTTTCATCACTTAACCACACTTCTGAACAAAGCCAAATTAAGATCATATGTGAACCTAACACTTTTTAAATTTAAAATTATTATTACCCTGACCAAAGGTGGCCTGAGAATATGGGTCAAGAAAGAGGAACCATGCAGATTTAGGAAGTAAAAATGTGTAGGAACATATGTTTTCCTGAATAACTTGCTTACATGGCCGTATAGTGGAAGGGGCCCCGCTCTGTGGCTAATCCTGGTGTTTAATCCCAGCTCTTTCACTTCTCTTGACTTAACTCACCAACTCTGTGAACTTGGAAGAGTCTCTTCCCTTCCGTGGGTCTTATGGTTAATCAAGCCTGACCTGACTAGGCGCAAGAGCTAAACCAGATGATTTTATGAGGTCTGCCCAGTACTGTGACCTGTTGCTCCTCGAGACCACAGACATACCATTCATAAGGGTATTTTGATCCCTCTGCAGTCCACACTCCTGGAAACAAATCTCAACATGACTGTTTAGTAACTGTGTGACCTTGGGGAAATTATCAATATTTAACCTCTCGAAAATGGACAGAACACATTCCTCTCTGGTATCTAGCATCTAGAAAGTGCTGGATAAATATTAATGGCTTTTGCCTTCCCACGTACTGTCAACTCCCATCCTAGATTAGTCTAAGGTCATGAAGTCACAAGAATCAGTGAATCTAGTGGGTGGGCAACATGCCTTTATCTGGAATTTCTCAAGTGTTTTAGTGAAGGGCTGGATTTTATTAGTATTTTATTCCTGATAACACTGCCCCCGTCACCCAACATAAAGACTCTTAATTCATATTCTAGACTGTTGGAGCTTTCATTATTGGTAGTATCTGTCAGTGGATGCCAGGTCTTTTGATGGATGGTCAGTTTTCAAATAATGTTAAAATTTCAAATTTCACTTCTTTTCATTATGTATATAATTTCAAGGATAATTTAACAGTGCAGATAATCCACAAGTTATTTATATTTGATTTTGGAACACATCTCTATCTCTGTGTTGGATTTGAGACTTGAGAAAAACGGACGATTCTTAAGTTTCTGGTTCTCCAGTTATGTTGGAAAACAAACAAATCCATGCATTAGTATTTTTAGAGGATATATTTCCTCAATTTTGAGCATATCAAAGGCAATAGAACAGTTAGACTTTGAAATTTGTGTTTCTTAAAGCGTATACTTTTTTTTTTAGGATATTGAGTCTGGTTACACAGGTGTTGGGGTTTTTATCAGCCCATGGTGTAATTTTTATACATTTCAAACTTGGAGCATTTGTCAGTGGATCATAGACTGTGATAGCAAGTGACTTATTTCAAGAGTATTTAATTGCTGTTTAACCTGCGGAACTAACTGGGAGGCTAGGGATTTGAGGAGGAAAACCTGGCAACTAGGTGTTTGGGCTCTTACCAATATTATGATCAATTTTGTAAGCCGGTATGTGTGATTTATTTTTAAAAGTAGACAGTACTTTTTACAGCCTGTTAACATTGTGAATAATTCCACTACTATTTAATGTGAACAAGAAGAGCCATTATCGATTAAATACTCTGCTTTTCTTTTTTTAGGCTGAGTAAACCTATTCATTTAGTCCTTTGACAAATACTAGGTACCTGTCATATGTGATGCCCATGTGCTGGGCACTGGGGGAAGAGATGGTGAACCAGACAGACAAGTTTATTGTCTAGTAGACAGTCATTAATCAAATAATCATACAAATCAGTTTGTACAATTAAAATTTTTTTTTCTAGGATAGATTCTTAGGAATGGAATTGTTGGCTTAGAGGGCATATATGTATAAAGTTTTGCTAGGCATTGCAAAAGTGCCCCCCTCCCCAGATGGCTGTACCAGTTCACATTCCCCCCAGAAGTGTCCATTTTCCCATGCTTTGGTCAACAGTGACCAACAGCAGTCTTTACTAATTTGACAGCCTGACAGGTTGCTTAATTTTTGCCAATCTGATGAACAAAAATGGTACCTTTAAAAAATTTGTTTGACCTGGTAATTAGTGAGGTTTGAAATCTTTTTACATGTTTGTTGGCCATTTAGGTTTCATCATATCGTTTCTTCCCTGGTGTATTTTAAGTCTAAAATTTGAACCCATTCCCCAGGAGGGTGTTCAGAAAGAAGGTTGCCATCAACTCTAAATGGCAAAGCTGACAGCAGCCTTCCCTAATGTGAAGTCTTTAGTGGTGTGGTGAATAAGGTTGCTTTTGACAAAAGTTGTGAAATGTAATGACGGAGTCTGTCATAATATGAACAATCTCTAATTTATACTTAACATTCCCTAAGCTCTATGTCTTATAAATCACACCCACTTCTGAATTACTTCAAAACATTGTATGTTCCCTTCTAGTGAATGGTATAATTAGCTATATTATGTCTTTCTAGAAAGTTATATTATGTCCCTTTAAAAAAAATTAGCCAGTGTGCGATTGCTTATGTTCAAGCAGATGTTGAGGTAATGAGGTAATTCTCCTTTTGTCTTTTTTGCGGCTTTATTTTATTGGACTGATTGACATCTTTAATGCACTGAGAAATGGCAACTTGCGATACTGTTTCCAATGCATATGTCCTAGCTTACTAAAGTGGACATTTTCCTTACAAAACATAATACAGTGTTCAGAATTCTGTTGGGAAATGATAGACTTAGCTCAGCATTTGTTTAAGGTACATGATTTTCTTTGTATTTCATTCAGCCCACATGCATTGAATATTCATAGCCAGGCACTGTGCTAGGCCTCAGAGATATAGAGATGGAAAAAACCTTGTCCCTGCTGGTGAGGAGTTCCTAGTTTAGAGATGGTGGTAGAGTGTCTAACTAGCCTCATTTGGGTCATGTGTTTAAAGTCCTTTGGCCAGGGAAGGGCAGGGCACCTTGATTGGCAGCCTCCACAAAGACCAATGGATTGGAGTAGTCCAAAAAGACTGGTGTGCCACTACCAGAAGGGGGGATGCGGGCTAGAAAGACACAAACAGCAGATGTCCACTAAACTGTCATCATAATGCCATGGCATTTGGATCTTGTTGAGGAAGTTTTGAAGAGAATGATTGCCACTTAGCAAAAAGGATGTTCTAATGTAAGACCAAAACAACAACAACAAACAAACAAAAGTTATGGGCTATTCTTGGACTGACATTATTTAAAATGGTAAGATAATTGGTTTTAAAGCAAGGTAACCTTCTTTCATCTTGAGAGTTGGTATCATTTTCTCCAAGATTATTGAGCTAGTGCTTAAGGTTCACATGGAAATTTAGTCAAGTTTATTCTTAGAACAGAGTTAGTAATTAAAAGAGGCTTCCAGTGTTCCCTTGGCTTCCAGGCTAGGAAGTAGCTAGAGCATTATTTTGACAAAAGGGTCTGAAACTGCTGTCTACCAAAATGACCCTATTTATCTGGAAAAGCTGAAGCATTGTCAATCTCGGGTCCATACAAAGTCAGTCAGTAGAAAGCCGTTTGGGACTAAATGGTTGCCTTGGTGTCAGGTGCAAACCTGGCTTTACACCACTATTTTCCAAGTGTGGTCCAGGGACTAACTGTATCTGAACAACCAGGGTACATATGTACTTACTTAGTTACCTCTGAAAAGGCTGGTAAATTTATATTTCTTCATCTGGTTACATTTTTGTAAGATTTGCATTTAAAATTTTTTGCTTTTAGAACAAAGTATTACATGAATTGAGAAAACTGCACAGAATACAAATGAACATCTCAGTGAATTATTTTTAAAAAGCAAGTATGTTTCTAACAACGCTTAAATCAGAACATTTCCAGAAGCCCCTTCATAACCCCTCCAATCACTATCACCTTCCTCTTCCCAAAGATATCCAATGCCACCAAAGATAAGTTTTGCAAGTTTCTGAAATGTACATAAACGGAATCATACAGTGTGTTTTATTTGCTTCTGTCCTCTTTCACTCATTATGTGTGTGAGATTTATCAGTATTGTCCCATGTAGTTATAGTTCGTTTGTTTGCCTTGCTGAGTAGTATTCCACTGTATGAACATACCAAAAAAAATGTAAGCTAATATAGTGGAGATCAGGGGTCAGCAGACTTTTTCTGTAAATGGCAGAGATAAGTATTTTAGGCATTGTGGGCCATATGATTTTTGTAAACCAGAGTATTAAAAATGCATTTTCCTAAAGTTGGTGAGCCACTGCCAAAGAGGCCCCAGTTGGGGTGACCCTCTGTGAGATGGACATTCAGCATGGCCTGAGGAACTACAACTTCTAGTCAGAATTTCACTATTCACCTAACACTGCTGTTAGGTAGATCAGTCTTACTTTTGTTTTTTTAAAAAATTAAATTAAAAAATAAACATATACTCACAGAAGAAAAAAGCATATGGAGTAAAAAGTACAATTACCTGTTCCTTCTGACTCATTATTTCTCAATCTTTATTTCATTATACTCTCCAAAGGAGTCTTTTTAGATTTTTTTCCCCTAATCACTTCCCCTCCCCATGACATTTTAATACCACTGATACTCTGCATCTTTTTGTGTACTGTGATCCTTTGGAGAGCTACAGGCCATTGTCATATCTAATATTTTTTTCCTCTTTGAGGGTGACCCGTTGATAATGCATGTTCTAACCCCATTTCCATTTCTCAAAGTTATCTACTGTTAACCTTTTGTTGTATTTCCTTCTGGAAATTGTGTTTGTATGTACATATATATTTGTCAGTTAATATATATTATAGAATTCATACCAGTACATATAGAGTTAAACCTTTAAAAATTGATTGCATAATGTTCCCTGTATGGATCTCCCGCAGGGTAGTTAATGTCCTCTGGAAAACAAACTTCTGTATTTCTATTTTTTTTTTTATTAAAAATAATGCTTCTGGCAATAGAGAAGAGTTGGAGACATCAGTATGAACTCATGTTTAGCTTAATATAGATACCGATGGTTACATATAGAAATATTTACAGATGTGTATATACGTATTGGGTTAGTATACAGACATTTATTTCCTTGCTCTTTCAGCTGAGAGCCTAGGTGTACCGGTAACAATGAGCACATCTAGCTCCAGAACATGGCTTGTAATACCATTTTCCAGTAAAAGGAACAGGGCTCCTGGGAGAAATGGCTGATTCTAGGGCTGGAGTGACTGGGGCAGGATATATACAAGATGAGCCTGGAGTATCTTGTGGTTACTAGAAAGTAAGGAAGTGCTCAAAAAAATGAGCCCACAATGATGGGGATATGTCAAAGAGATATAAGAACCAACTGAAAGAACTTCCAATGGCCAAAGATGGAACAATTTGAACAACAAAATACTGGATTATAACCCAAAGTATAAAATAAATATTCATGAGTCCATAGTGATATAAATTAATGAGAAGAGACACATCTTCCATGTAGAACAGTTCCAAATAATTTATGTATCCTCCCGCTCAAAGGGCCGTGGAGCATAATGCCCTGCTCTGTAAGTGTGGGGTGTGCGTAGTGACTTCCTTCCAAAGAGAGGACAGTATGCAAAGGGGGGTAAATAGTAACTTTAAAGTGGAGAAACCTGACAGACATTACCTCAGTTAGGTGATCTAGGTCAACTTCAATAGTGATTTAAGTCATGTTGATAGTATGTACCTTTGATGTGAGATGATGAAAATGGCACTTCATCTCTGTGGTCCTCCCCTAAAAACCTATAGCCCCAGTCTCATCATGAGGAAAACATCCCAGGTTGGGGAACATTTTACAAAATATCTGATCAGTGCTCCTCAAAGTTATCAAATTAAGGACTTTTTTTTTTTTTTTTTTTTTGCGGTACGCGGGCCTCTCACTGTTGTGGCCTCTCCCGTTGGCGGAGCACAGGCTCCGGACGCACAGGTTCAGCGGCCATGGCTCACGGGCCCAGCCGTGAATCTAAAGTTTATAAAACGAAAATTTATTCAAAACAGTAATGCTGCTTACATCCTTTGTACACATATATCTCTGTAAGTGCAACTGTAGGAAAAATTCTGAGAAGTGGAATCGTTAGATCCAAAAAGTATGTATATTTTAAACTTTGTTGTGCTGTAGATTTTATTCTGTAGAGCTGTTAACACAGCCAAGCTTTGCTTTAAAATGTAGAAGGAACACTGCTTTTTTCTCTGCTTCCCATGTTAGCTAAGCATTTTATTTCATTTATTTTTTATTGATGTATCTAAGCATTGTAAACATTAAAACACGAGTTCTGAATTTTTTGTTTGGTGCAGTGAACAGTAATATATTAGGATCCTTTTAGTTACTTGATTCTATCTCAAATCCTCTATGGCACAAATCAGGGTATGATTCTGAGATTGAGATTATATATATATATGTATATCTCAACATATATGTATGTACATATACATACACACATATTTATATATATATATTTGTTTTAAATACGGCTTCGAGGAGCAGTTTTAGATTACAGAAAAATTGAGCAGAAGGTACAGAGAATTCCCTCATCTTCCCCCTCCCTGCCCCCGTTTTCCCTTATTATTATCATCTTGCATTAGTGTGGTACAGGTCTTAGAACTGATGAGCCAATATTGATACATTATTGTTAACTAAAGTCCGTAGTTTGCATTAGGGTTTATTCTTTTTTTTTTTTTTTTTTTGCTGTACACGGGCCTCTCACTGCTGTGGCCTCTCCCATTGCGGAGCGCAGGCTCAGCGGCCATGGCTCACGGGCCAGCCGCTCCGCGGCATGAGGGATCTTCCTGGACCGGGGCACGAACCCGTGTCCCCTGCATCGGTAGGCGGATTCTCAACCACTGAGCCACCAGGGAAGCCCCAGGGTTTATTCTTTATGTTGTACATTCCATGGGTTTTGACAGATGTATGACATGTACCCATCATTACATTATCAAACAGAATAATTTCACTGCTCCAAAAATTTCCTCTGTTCTACCTGTTCATCCCTCTCACTTTACCCTGGAACTCCTGGCAACTAGTGATCTTTTTACTGGCTCCATAGTTTTGCTTTTTCCATAATGTTATATAGTTAAAATTGTACAGAGTATAGCATTTTTAGATTGGCTTCTTGCATGTAGCAATATGCATTTGGGCTTCCTGCATGTCTTTTGTGCTTGACAGCTCATTTGTTTCTCTTCCTCTGAATAATACTCCATTGTATAGATGTACCGTTGTTAGTTTATCCATTCACTTGTTGGTGAACATCACAGTTGCTTCCAAGTTTTGGCAGTTAGGAATAAAACTGCTATAAACATTCATGTAGTGGTAGGGTATGGGGGAAGGGAATAGTCCTGTGATAGGGTCTCTGTTTTTAAGTGAGCCTGTGCCCCAGAGCTGTGACTTTCACAAGTGCTTCTCAGTTCCAGTTTTCCCTGTCCGTGAGACAAGAAGGCTACAGGTGCTGGAGTTGGTTTTTACCTTCCCTTTAATCTGTTAGGCTCTAATAAAATAATTTCTCTTGAGGGAAGGTTTTGTTATAAAGAACAGAATGCTCTGGGCACATTTCGTGATGGCTACTTTTCCCTTCCCCTGCCAGAAACAGTAGGGAAATTTTCTCAGTATTCACTGTGAGGACCTGGTAGTACTCCTGGAGTTAAAACTCAAAAAAGTGTTGGGGCTTCTTAAGATCCGCCCACGCCTAGAGTTTTTAACTCTCAAACTTGTTGGAACTGAGCCTCTAGCAATTTGTTAGTTACAGTTTAGATTTTTTTTCCTATCTTGGCACATGAGGGTGTTTCTGCACCTTGGCTTCTGCTCCAGTAAGTTGTGATCCTCTGTATCTGTCTGAGTGTATCTCTAATTTTTGGAGTAGTGATTTGCCCTGTGACTTCAGTTCTCTCATGGATCCAAGAAGAGTTGTTGATTTTCAGTGTGTTCAGCTTTTTTTGTTGTTGTGAGGACCAGAGTGTCGGCTTACAAGCTCCTTACATGCCAGACCAGAAACCAGACTTATATACGTATTTTAAAGTTCTCAGTTTCCTTCCTTTCTGGTGGTTAACTTGAAGTCATTAATATAGTTTGTTGAGATTACTTCTTAAGCATCATTAAATCATTAACACTGTACTGTGTGTTCTATCAGGTGAAGAGTGAATTTCAGGTTTGCTATAATTTCTTTTAGATGAAATCTCTCACCTTTGTTTTTTGATCAGGTTTTCCAGCAGTGTTTCCCTGGCTTTTCTAATGCTTTAATTAACAACTGAGGTATAAACAACTTCTCTTTCTATCCTGGCTTTAAGAGCAGAACCTACTGGGATGTGTGCAGAAGTGAATAATGTCCTAATTGAACATTATCTGTTATGACTTATGTCCTCATACCCCATTAGTAAGAGATGTTTCAAGGCTCCATGAGCCTCAAAGATGTAAACTCAGTGGATGAGAATATACATTAGAAGATCTCATGAGGCAGTGTTTTTCTGGTTACATTTGATGGCTATTTAAAGCTTCATTTTTATTAAGTATCTTGTTGTAACCTATGATTTAAGAGGCCCTTTTAATATGGGGAGGAAAGTATGTGCTCTTTCATGATTTGTTCATGTGAAGACCTAGATCCATTCTTCCTCCTTCCTGAATTTAACACACATTTATTAAGTGCCTACAATATGTCAGGCATTGTGCTAGAAGAGGGCATCTGGATGCATAAAGACATAGTCTTCAACCTAGAGGGTTATTTCTGGTCTAGTGCTTTAGCACACTGCACAGAGTAGTGCTCATAAATGTTTTTTACATGGATGACCTTTAGGATCAGTAGACTGGTTCTGCTTCCACCATTCCTTACTGTGGGATTTGACTTTTCTATGCATTTGTGTCTTCACTTTTAAAGGGGAGATGTTAATATTTGGCTTAATTGCTCTACATCACAGATTTATATGAACCACTCATTTCATTCAACATAGGCATAGACTCTGTGCTTTGTATTCTGCTGAGTGTAAGGTATATAGCAAGGAATTGAGTGGGAGAAAAGAAAACAGACCTGTGTTCAGACAACTTATAATGTTGCATGTAGATGCTCCAGTAGAGATCTATGAACAGTATACTTTGGTAGTATATAAATATAAATGTATTTATATAAATATAAATGCTGATTTTTGCCCCCGTTATATGGGGAGAGTTTCTTAGAAGAAATGACAGTTGAACTGCATTGAAAAGGAGGAGGTAGGGAAGATGCGGAAGGGAAGACCTTGCAGGCAGAAGGGAAAATATTTGTAAAGACACTTGGGTATGAAAGGTCTTAGAGGGTTTAGGGAAGCATTGGGACTTTGGGTATGATGGAGTGAGTGTGGTCTCTGATTGGGGAGAGGAGAGGAGAGTGGGGTTCCCAGGTTGTGAAGCTAACATCTTTGGTGGTTTTTAAACAAGAGAATGAAATAAGCAGGTTTCTTTGTTACAGTGCTAACTAGTGTCTACCTTGTAAAGAATGAACTTGGCATAGAGGGCAGCTAGAGGCTAGATGAGAGGGTTTTGCTATTATTGAGGGTCAGAAATAGGGCAGAGATACTGGTGATAGAGGAAGGGCAGATTGGAGAGACATTTTGAGATCTGAGCAGTTGATGATCCTTTGGTGGTGGGGGAAAGTGGGGAATCAAGGGTGATCCTGAGGTACTAGCTTGAGAACTAGGTAGATGATGGTCCTGTATACAGGAAGTAAGAGGTTTGGGTGAAATGGAATTGATGAGTTCACTTTCTAACATGTTGAGTTTGAGGTACTTGTAAGGTATGTGGACAGAGATGTCCAGAACTGTACTGTTCAGTAGAACTTCCAGCTGCGATGGAAGTGTTCTGTGGCCACTAGCCACATGTAGCTATTGAGCACTTGAAATGTGGTGAGAGCAGGTGAAGAGCTGAATTTTAAATTTTATTTAATTTTAATTAATGTAAATGTAAGTAGCCACATGTGGCTAGTGGCTACCATATTTGACAGTGCAGGTCTAGACAGTGTTGGTTGGAAATACTGATCTGGAGCTAATGCTAGGATAGGGTGGTTAAGCTTCCTGGGTCTGAGAGGTTTTCAGGGGCACTGGACTCTAAAATGCTGAAACTGCAGAAGGCCCAGGCAAGTTGATTGTTGCTCACCCTAGCCAGAGGTGTTATTGGCCTGTAATTCTGAACTTTAGTTGTCATGTTTCTCAAACAACTAAGTCTACTCAGCTGCTTCCTGGGGTGGCTGTGTCATGGTTTGCAGCTTGTAAAGAAAATTCTCTTTCTTGGCATTAGTGGGTTAGAATATAGAACCAGCATGATTCTTGAAGCACATGCTTTGCCTGCTATTCTCCTTGTTTTCTCCACATTTTCCTTTTTCTTCCATTCTATACTCCTATGTAGTGAGTCCCCTCTTTGGTTGCACATTAAAATCACCTGGGGTGCTTACCTCTTAAAGAAATACGGATGTCCAAGGTCCACCTAGTTAAATGAGAATCTTGGGTTGGGGGTGAGTGGAGAGGAGGCTAGAGAGCTGTAGGATTTAAAAGCTCCCCTGGTGATTCTAATGTGCAGCCAGGATTGAAAAGTACAGCTTCAGACATGCTTCCACTTCTTTGCCACCTTCTTTTTTTACTACAACAAACTACAGTTGATCTTTAACCCCCTCTCTCCTCCTTTTCTTTGGTGGAAGGTAGTAGTACTTAGGATTTCAGAGATTTTCTGCTCTGCCATCTTTCAGGCCATGTATCACCGAAGTAAGCCTGAGACTGAAGGCATTAGGGAGCAGCCTGATCTCTTGCTGTATCAGTAATGATAACCTTTGTATAACATGCATTCAGCATTTAATATGCCTAAGCACTCTTGTTGCATGTTAGCTCACCTACTCTTAATAAGAACACTATGAGAGATGTACAGTTATTATTCCTATTTTCCAGATGAGGAATCTGAGATGCAGAGAGTAACCAGTTTGCCCAAGGTACCTGACTAAGTTAAGTGCTTGGACTGCACTTTTAAATTGCTGTGCTGTGTGACTTTACAGTATAGTGAACTATGCTGTATCTGTAAATGCAAGGGATGAAGTCTTCCCAAGCTGCAGATGTCTTTCACATGACAGAGAATTGGTCAAAATCATTTCTTCTTTTTTTATTAATTCAAAATTTGGAGGATCTCTCTCATTAAATCACTTGAGTTTCACAGCTTATGTTAAAAAGTTTTGAAACTGTGAGCCAGCTGTAAAACGATAAGGCTTTCTCTGTGACCCTTTGGCATTGCCAAAAGAGAAGTAGCTGAATAACATAGGTCATTATAGTTTTTACCAGTTTTGCTAAAGATGCGGTTACACGTTTTCACTATGATATATGTGAATATTGTTTAGGGCAGTAATCTTGGTTTTTTTAAATTCAAAGAAATAAAAATATAAGTAAATATTTTTCGTTTATGCCCAATTCCCCAACTGCCCCTTCCCACTACCAAATGGTTGAATTCTTCCCATACTTTTCCTCTCCTTTCCCTGTACTTGGCTTCATTTTTTTTTTTTTTTTAAGTTGCTTACAGTCACGGAAAGCATATTTTCTGTGGTTTCCATTAAGATATGATAGGTAAAGATTCATGATAAATGCTTTTCATAAAGACCCAGTAATTGGGAGTCTATAGTGTTTCGCCTGGATTCTGTTGGCATTATAATGGAAGAACAGTGTCGGTATTTTTAAAAAGGCCTTCATAGCCGTTATCTGGTGCTTTAAATAGAAAAAAAAAATTTCTTACTGTCTTTTTTTTTTCTGTATGTCTGTAAAGTAGGTCATCAGGAATAGAGTGGTAAATCAATTTTGATTTTTCAACTTTATCTAAAGATACTTTTAAATGTCAAGTAAACGAAAGCAAAGTCTCTCAATAAAGTATTTATTTTTTGAAACAATATTAGATGTAGTAATAAGATTTGGGACCATGACCATAGACTACCTAATGATGTAAGTGCGTATTTTTAGAATCTCTTAGTTCATGTTTCTTTTTGTTAGAAAAAGGAAGGGGAGGGACATTTTATTGAATTTTCAGAACCGAGGACAATTTATTTCATACTCATTGGTTGGGGTTTGTCTGATGGAGGCTGATAAGGAGCTGGTGTGCAGAGGGCTTCATTCTGTGATCAATCAAATCTTTTCTGTTGAAACTGTAATGATTTTTTAAAGGGCTGTATCTTTACATGTGTACATTTAGCTATCTTATGGGCTACCTAATTTTCAAAGATTAGAAATTTTTTTTCAAAAAAAAGATTCTTTTTTGAGTGTGGCTTCAATAAAATGTCCATTAATTCTTATTTAGATGGTTATGAAGTGCTGATAAAACTTCGGGCCGTTGATGGTATAGTCTCATAAATATTTGTTTATTTGAATTGGATTTTAAGATTTCGGTCCGGTCATCATAGTAACTATTCTAAACCCTTCAGATCCCTGTTGAAAGGAACAGCATATACTTTACCATCTGAATTGTTTTGGCGGTATTCTCTGCTCCAGTGGTTAGAATCATACACTCTGGAATTAATGACCAGATTATATGGAATGTTCTTGAAACCACTGGTTTCAGATTTTTAATTGATATCTTCAGGTTCTTCATAGAAATAGGAAGCTCTGTTTGTCTTTTTTTTTTTTTTTAAAGAAAAACTTAGCTTTTTGTAGATAAATCCCAATGAAATTTTTTTAACGTAAAAGTATAAAAATCCAAACTTGATTATTGTCTGGCTGTCTGGTGCCAGTCAAAATGCTGGTCTGGGAGTGGGCAGTGGTTCTGCTGGGTCCACCTTAGACATTCTGCTCCATCAATAGTCCTAAATCAGTCTCTTTCTTCCCACCTTACGCTCTAAATGGCACATTCTCAACTGTGAGGCTATCTAAAAATGGTGCTTTGGCTAAGAGATGAATGTGGGAGTTCAGCTTGCTTTTCTGGCAGTGGAGGATTTTAAGTAGAAAACTGCTGCTTTTCCCACATAGCTGGAAATAGTTCCAGATAATTCACATATTTTTCTAATTTAGTGAAATGAATCTGGCTGGGATCTGGTCATGGCTTGGTGGTTGATGATCTTGCAGTGCCTGAAAATAGTTGTTCTTAGCTGAATGCTCATAACAGAAACTTTCCCCTGCGGCTAAAGAAGATATGTGACATTGAGTTTATTTTCTGGAGGCTAATCTTAAATAAACCTGTGATTATAGCACCACAGACTAATCTTGCTGGAAGGAACTTCAGGGACACCAACCTGTCACAAGTGCTGAACATCAAAGATGAGAAGTGACTTGTCATAGGCACTTATGGCTCATAGGTCTTCCTAATAACCCAGGAGAACTGAAATTCGGCTCCGTGGGCCCACATCTGCTCTGGTCTCTTCTTCTTCCTTATTCTTAAAAGCAGGAGCCCTTCTTCTGTGGCCTCTTCTCCACCCCACCCAGAACCTTGTAAATAGACAATAGGGGTTAGTTGGGTTCCCAGGTTTTCCCATAGTAAACTTTTGATAGCATTATAACATTGCTTTCCTTTTTTTCTTTTAGCAATAGGTGAATATGAAGACCTCAGAGCAGAGAACCAGAAGACAAAGGAGAAGGTTTGTACTTTACCCTTTCTTTCCTCTCTTACTTGTGTAAAAGCCTAGACAGCATGGTGCATTGTTCTGTCACCAGTTTCAGTTAAATGCGAATGAGAGTGGTTTTTTTAATTTCTTTTCTCCTGCATGTGTGGTTCAGGCTAATATCAACTCCAGGCTCCAGATGGTAAAGAATAGCAGGCATGCCACAGTGGGCGCTGCTCTGGGAGATTAACTACACGGCTAAATGTGCAGCAAGGCACCAAGCCAAGCAACTCAAGCCCCCAAGAATTGTACTTTTTCCAGCAGTCAGATTTGGGATTCTAGTGATGGAATTGAAGGCCTGAGACATTTACCTTTTGGGTTGAGACATATTAGATCTGGAGAGAACTGTTTGGAATTAGTCATTGGTGTTTAGCTCAGATGCTTCCCTAAACCCTTTGTATGTTTGCTTCCTCTAAGTATATGAATAATCTGTTGGAAGTTGAAAAACACCCAATGTGAAGATGGTGAAGCGTGGTGAATATTTTCCTGGGCTCTGGCAGTTTTATTTTTTAACGGTTAAATAATTAAATTCTACTTACCTTTATGTCTCTGGACATATCCATTTAAGATTCATGAGTGTTTTGTTTTGTTTTGTTTTGTTTTGCTGTACGCGGGCCTGTCACTGCTGTGGCCTCTCCTGTTGTGGAGCACAGGCTCCGGACAGACGCGCAGGCTCAGCGGCCATGGCTCACGGGCCCAGCCGCTCCGCGGCATGTGGGATCCTCCCAGACTGGGGCACGAACCCGTGTCACCTAGCATCAGCAGGCGGACTCTCAACCACTGCGCCACCAGGGAGAAGCCCCATGAGTGTTTTTTAACATATATCTTTTTTTCCCTATAAGTTTAGGGAAGGGACATACAGAAGGGAAGGCTAAAGAAAGTAGAGGGACTGAGTAGAAAATGAAAAGGAGAGAGAGGGGGAACTGTCCATTATTGTTATTTAGATATAAATGAAACTTATTTTAAAAATTTTAAATTTCTATTTTTAGAAATTTGTTTGATAGACCAGATATTTCAAAGCATAACATCCATGGTGGAAAATTAATAAGACAGGTCCTTCGTGGTTATGAAAGAAGGTACACATCATTATGCAACCTTGTCTTTAAAATTTCAGAGTAAGAGCTGTAATGAAAATTGGCAGTGAGCTAAATATTTGTAAAACTTGTGGCACGTTTGTGGGTATTTATTGAACTCTTAAAAATCATATTTAACTTTTTTACTTGTATTAATTTGCCACCTATATAGATGTTGGTGTGGTGGTATTAATGGTAAGTCCTCTAGTTCAAAGCACATTATAATAGATTTTTAGATCGTTATTTTTCACCCACGTTTCATGCTCCTTTGCTCATTTGTAAATATTATTTGTAAATACTATTTTTGAAATAAAATTTTTATTTAAAAATTTATTTATATTTGAAATTTTAAGTATCTTCCCTTCCTTTCACTAGGCAATTCAGGGAATGGTGGGTGGGGTGATGAGAATATCTGTGATAGAAGGTGGCTGGTACATGCGTCTCTAATATGGTAAGGAGGTCACATAATACAGTTTGACAAGATTTCTAATTCTAACATAACCACACAAAATCACAGATGTCCCGAGGATGCCAACAGGTGGGGAGTATATGCTTAGATCTTGGGTCCCTGTTGTCCCATAATTTTAAAGCAAAGCTAATGGGTGAAGCTTATGCCAGATAGCTTGAGTCTTTTTCCGTAAGATACCCAGCCATCTTCCAGCTCTAGGAGAAGGAGCCAAGACGTTATCAGTCAATTGAGTCTCTTCTATATATGTTCCTGGTCCAAGGGGGGAAGAGCAAAACAAGTTGGAAGGGTTAATTCAGGAGAACTCCTTGGTTTAACCTGGAAGATAGGAGGAGGGAAAGCAAACAAGTGTCTTCATTTGATGAAGAAAGAAGGATATAGAAGAATGTGAATAACATAAGAGGAAAAAGAGTAAATTTTTTGTTTTCTCTTATCCTTCTTTAATCCTTGCTTACTTGTAGACCTAGCATTGCCCTAAAGATAGTAGATGTTCTATAAACATCTGTTATTAGTGATGATGATGGTTGTTTAACTGCGAGCCACTTTCTGCAGTGAGTTTTTATGTGAACCATCTGTTATACAAGTGAATTGTAGGTAAGATGCATTTGGCAAAACAAGGATTAAAAATTACCTTAGCCCATTACCTGTTTACATGTTTCTCTACACAGAGTATGTCCTGATACTTTTGTAACATCTGTATTGACGTGCTTCTGTACTTATTCTTTAAAAATAACTATTAACAGAAATGGGAAGAAAAGAAATGAAAGCAATATGGAATGCTGTGTGGTTGGGTAAAACAAAATACGATGGTTTTAAGTTTACCGCACTCTGTTTATCTTGTGTTAAAAGACTAGTAGGCTTATTACTGCAGAGTTTTCCCCGAATTGGGGGCTGTATTACAAAGGAGGGAAGCCTATAATAAAAGCCTTTTTAATACAGCACAGAATGAGTAAAAGCAGCTTTAGTTCTGGAGGTGGTAAATGGAGAACACCATTTTCTCTGGCAAAGCATTCTCTGTGCCTGGCTGTGTGAGCTTTGTCCAGTCCCCATCAGCAAATATTCATGGCCATTCTTATCTCGTGACCCCACACGAGTTCAGTTAAATCAGTCAAGGATAGGAATCTAAAGTAAGAGTCTTTTGCCATAGTTAATTTGATGTGGGGAAATTTTGCAGAAGTGTAAGCGACCAGAAAAATAAATGGCAAGTTTTTTCCTTCTGTGTGTCCACATTAAGTCTAGACATCTTTGTTGTCAGGTCATGAACCTTATCAATGGGAAGAGACAGTGGGTGTGATTCCTTTGGGTAGATCTTTTTATGCCCTGTTTAGAATCTCCTCTGTTGAGACAAGTGGTAGGACATGAATTTCCTCAGAACAGGCGGTTGCTTAAGAGACTGTTTTTTTAAGCAGCTACTGTGTCATGTACATTCCCTTATCTCCCTTATCTGATGCTCCAAACAACCCTGTGCCAGCTTTATTTCACAGAAAACAGGACCTCAGGGCTTAACAGAGTCTAGATTCAGACAGGGTATTCTAACCAAAAATACTCATTTTGAAGCAGGTAAACCTAGGGGATCTAATTGACTTTTTCCCCAAAGGTCTTGGTTTTATTCTTAATTTTTTATTGTTAGCCCATGAATTTTCCACAGCAGATTATCAGACTCAATACTTTTCTGGATCGTTTGTCTTCATCATCTATTGGTTTGTATTTAAAAACTGAAAGTTAAATATCAAATCAGTCTTACATCAGAAAAATTCTCGCGTGCGTGTGCCTCTGTGTGTTTGTTTGTGTGTGCGCGCGCACATGTGTATAGATTCTGACATAATGCATTCCAAGGGTAAGAGTAGGAGATTTGGGAGGGTGGGCCAGTGTTTTAATGATCTTTTCCTTTGCAGTTCTCCCTTTTTAAGAACAATATAACGCTGATCATTTTGTGGTTTTTATCAATGTCTTTGAGGATGGAATCAGGATCTGAGTTGATAAGGAAAACTTTTTGCTGAATGCCTTCTGAGTACTGGGATATAAAGAAAAATGTACGAAGGTCCCACTCTAGAATAAAACTACTCTAATGAGGGACGCAGGCAAGTTGACAAATAACTGTGATAAATTGTACATATAAGTGAATGCTTAGAGTTTAAGGGTGGAATGGGAAAAGAACAAAAAGACAAAGTTCCTACTCAATTCCATGTGACTAACTCTTATCTCTTAATGCTTGGATTAAATGTGGCTTACTTTTTTTCAAAGTCTTCTTTCTCTCACAAGCAGAATTGTCGCCTCTTTGTAATGAAACATCTGTATATTTCTTATGCACTTACCACATTTTATCAACCAAAATTCATTATCAAAATATTATATAGGGTACATGTAAGATATCTGGGTTGGATTAAAGTGTAAAAGCTTCAGTTTTGTTTTTTCTAGACATCAAGATAGGTGGAGATTATGGAAAGGGTGCTACTTATTTTTTGCCCAGTTTCTAAATAGCATTATCAACAATATGTTAAAAAGTGAGAAGGCCTATCACATTGAAGTCAACAACCCTTCCAAATTATTTGGGGTAAAAAAAAATAGAGGACTTGTATATTTTGAAGTCAACCAAATGAAGTTTTACTCTGCTTGTGAAGCAATCATCATATTTAAATGTGTTAGTCATGCTTCTACAATTGAAGGGCATTCTCTTATGACTCATTCAGGATCTTTGTCATAGCTGTTTGTGGTTTTTTTCCTATATGGGGGGGCAAAGCTTTTTTGAGCTTTTAATGGAATAGCTTTCACATTTCTCAGAGTGGTGGGGGCAATGTGGAGTGTGCATAAAAAGAAGGAAATCTGTAGAATAGAAGAATGTCTGCCTTTGAACAGTAAGTATTTATGTTTAATTCTATGTTCCGAGATCGAGTTTTGAAATGAATAAATGTTTAAGTGGCTGATTAGAAGTCGTTTGGGTGAGCTACTGTAACACTGCATCAGGCGGTTCTGTCAGCTTGCCAGGAACAATGAATGAAAAGGGAATGAGACAGACACTTTCCAAGACTTAGGTTTCAAGAAGCAAGATAGATGATACTGTTTGCATCTTGGCTCAGTTGTCTATTGTTAAAATTTCTTCATCTTTTGTAAATTTCAGAGGTGAAGGTCCCAAAGTATTTTATTTAAAAAAAATCAGTAAAGAAGCCACTTTAAAGAGCAAGATATGCATCCATTATGCTAACTGTTCATGCATAATACATTCACATACATGCAGTTTCTTTAGAGCAGAGTGGTAAGTGGTTGTGCCAGAGAAAAAGTAATTACTTAGCAGTTTGAAAGTGAAAATGAGTCTCTTATTAACAGCAATCTATCCAGAAACAAAGAGCAAGGATCTCTGTTCTGATGACATGTGTTTCCATCTAACACACAATACCTAGAATTTGGAGAATGCTGTAAGACAGCTTTAGGGGACAGCTACTACTTTATTGCCTGTGAAAATTGGAGGGAAAGAACTTTGAATTGGAAGAAAGAACACTACCGAAAGAGAGTGAAAAGAATTCCATCCTAGTGGGAATGATTTAATTTATTGTGTTCTTTAAGGATAAGCACAGCTGAGTTCTAGCCAAACTTACATAGGTGGAACAATAGAATTGTTGAGTTTTACTAAAAATGATTTGATGGTCCTCGAACTGCATCACCAAATATTCTAAAACAGGTAAATATGGACAATTCTGATGCTTTGCCTGTTTAAACTTTTAAATATTGTAACTGGACATAAAAGGAATGAAGTTCAAGACAAATAAGTAAAAAATGGTGTGGAGTTGAGACCTTTTCAGACTTAATGTTGTAGCCTCTGCTGTATGTTCCTGTAGTGCAGTACTTCTCTCATTATGGCAAGTGTTCTTATAAATTGCTTGTTTCACTGTTGATCTTTCTTGGTTGATCATAACTTTTGTGAGAGCACATTGCCTGTTATGTTCCCCACTGTATTTTCTCTGCTTAACATAGCACCTGTATGAATAATTTGTTCAATACTTGGAGGAAGGAAATAAAGGCATTCAGTGATTACAGTAGATGCCTGCTTAGAAGTCTAATTCAGTCAACTGTACGGTAGTTGTCTTTGTGTAGATTGCCTACTCTGTTGCTGTCCTGTGTATGCAGTGCATGTGTGTACTTCTTGGGCCCCACACTGGCCTTTCTGTAGGCTGGCAACTCTTTGTTGCATTTGTGTGTCATGGAGATAAAAATGAATGTTTATGTTAGTGGAAGTTAGACACAATTCAGAATATTGGGGATTTTCTTGCATAAAATATACACACAGCAAAATATAAAGATATCTTAGTACCTATAGTTATCTGTACTTCTGCTGAGCCCCGTTAAGCAGACATTTTAGTACAAACAGGAGTTGGATGATATGCGAGGCAGAAAGAACAGAGCTGCCTATTTCGGTCGGGGAGAGGGGAATACCAATACACACTGGAAAGACTTTCCTTCACAAATCAGTCTGCCAGTGCTTTGAGATGCTGGTTTAGTTTCAGAAGCCAGGTATCTGCCTGGATGAGCCTCAAGGAAGAGTTCTGGAAAACAGCCAGGGCTTCTAATATGAAGAGCTTTCAAAAGCAGCAAGGCTAACCTCCCGCCAATTCACCACTTCATGAAGAGCCAAAATAGAGACTCTAGAATTGATGTAATGTGACCCAACTTGCTTAAACCAGCCAGCACTCGTGCTGCTGGGTTCTACCCCAGCCTTGAGCTACAGAGAATCGTTGAGCATCGTAATTAAGGGACGTGGGCCCAAGAACATCTGTTGCTATTGCAGAGTCTTCACGAGCAATTCTCACACAAAAAGAAGCAGTTTCTACAAATGATGCAGCTGCGTGAGCAGGAGAGAGGAAGGGGTAGGATGGGTGAGGGGCTTCTGTGGGATGTAAAGATACAACGTTCTTCCAAAAAGGCCCGGAATCTTTGCTACTTTCTCTCTGTTGGTAGATCGAGAGAAAGGTTACAAGATATTTTTCTGGGTTCATCTAAAATGATGAAATAAGGAGATGTTTGGATTTCTGCTTAGTAAACGGGTACGTCCTTCATACTTTGCTCAGCTCTGGTTGGAATAAATAAGTTGCTTTTGCAGCATGTGTAAATCCCCGCCCCCACAATACACACCCCTTTCAGTATCCATAGCAGATGGTAAATTCTGTGGCTGCCAGTTCTATCATAATATGGTTGCAGAAAATAGAAAGCACAGCAACATGAAGACCTCTGATAGAACACAGCTGGTGTTGGGAGACTGCTTCTGAATCTGCTGGTGATGACTATAGAGTTAGTGTGAAAGCACATAGCTGGACTGTAGAAACTTGTTACTTGAATGTTGGGATAAGACTGTGATGTTGAGACCCTTTATTAACCAAAGCATGTCTACCTGGGCCTTATGAGCAAAGAGCATGGGCCATGGGTGGGCAGACTGGCAGGGTGGTGGGGAAGTACAAGGGGAACAGGTACTACATTCTAGAAAATGAGAGGAGCGTTCCTGAAACAGCTGGCTAGCACGCTCATGAAGTTAGGTGTTACACTATCTGGTGGGGGAAGGATCTCATAAACGTATTTGAGAATCCAGGACTCTATAGAGTGTTTAGAATTTTAAACACCAAAAGACAATAAATACAATTTACATGTGAAGTTGGGACTAGAAACTGTATTAGAATTACTTTTTTACAGAAGTTAAATTGACACAAGAAAACTTTAATGAAAGGATATGGCTTTTCCTTTAGAAAATGGTCCTGCCTGACCCCTCTTGTGGAGGGTCTAGGTCAGGATTTAGTAAATAGCTTTGCTGGTTTAACACCGTGTACTCGTTTCATGTACTCTAGCCAGAATGGATTTACCCAAATGAACAGAGATAGGTTTTTAAAACTAAAACTTCTAGAAAGTTTCAGTTCCTGAGAGACTGACGTACAAAACTGAACTGCTTTCTTAATTTTTTTATTTTAAAAATATTTTAAAAGCATAGAAAAGGGCAGAGAATAATATAACAAATACACACCTCACAGAATTAGCTTATTTTTTTTTGAAACTTAAAAAGAAGAAAGAATGCTACAGATAAAATTGAAGGTCCTTTGTGTCACCCAGCCCTAGACCCCTTCCCCTCCCTATCTTTTAAGAGGCAGCTACTGTTATGTATTTTGTGTGTATCCTTCTAGTTCATGTTTTTATGTTTTTATATATACCATATGTATTGGGAAATATACAGATACAATATAAATATATAAAGTGTTTTTGTGTGCTTAAGGTATCATTTGATATATATTCTATAATTCCTTTTACTCAACATTATGGTTTCTGAGGTTTATCTATGTTGATACATTTAACTTCAGTTCATTCATTTTCATTTATAGTGTATTATATGGATATACCATGATTTATTGTTATTATAAATGCAGAACATGTTTGTATAGATCATTTTGTACACATTGCTAGAGATTCTAGAATCTAGAAGTAGAATTGCTGAGTCATAGGGTATGTACAAGTCCAATTTTGTTAGTTTATTTCCAAAAGTAGTTATGCTAGTTGACATTTCATCTGCAGTATGTGAGAGTATCCGACATCTGATCCCAGACTTCTCCAGTTTTTGCCAGTCTATTAGATGAGAATATCTTACTATTTTAATTTGGGTTTTCCCAATTATCAGTGGCATCATAATTTTTTAGCCATTGACATTTGAAAATAAAAATATCCAAAGGTGTGAAATCCCAAAAAACATATCCCAGATGTGTTTTTCTGACATGGTAGGATTAAAATATAACTTTGTTCATATGGTCCTCTTAGTATAATAGTATTCCCACACAATTAAAATTTTAATTATCATTCTAATAGCTAAAATCACTTTTTAAAGTTTTAGATATTTTTGATGAAAATCTTCCTAAAATGTGTTTTACTTCCTATTTTGTGAAAATCGGGGTGAATTGAATTCAGTTCTCATAATGAATGTTAGGTTTTAAAAAAATTCATTAATGTCTACAGAGCCAGTTTAGATACTTGTTTCTGTACCTGATACCCTAAAAGATCCTCATGCTTTAATAAGTTATTTTTGCCTTCCCTCCTTTTAATTTGCTACCTTCTTCTATTCAGAATTCTAAGGATACATGGATGGTTTTTTCTTGAGTGAGAGAGTGCATGGGACTTGGGCAGCAGTTTGCCTCCAGGCAGTGGTCACTTCCAGTGTGCCCCCAGGGTTCTGGATAATTGAAACTGCGCAGTTTCAGCAATCTGACCTGCGGATGAGTGGGGTTTTTACTGTGTCAGCAAAATACCTACTTAAAAAGAGGCACAAATATTCTCTTAAAGAATGAATACATTTTAACTCAAGGATGTTAAATTGGTCTGTTACTGAAGAGATAATGAGCCTGGAAGGTGACTCATTATCTTAGAAGGTCTGAGAAAATTGGCCAGATACAAGTGGTACAAATATCATGCTGGTGAGCAGTAACAAATACCATGTGGCCATTCATGCCTTTTTTCCCTTCGTATATTTTTTTTCTTTTTAAAATTATTCTATTTTTCTTCTTTTTTATTGAACTATAGTTGATTTACAATATTGTGTTAATTTTATGTGTAGAGCAGAGTGATTCTGTTGTATGTGTGTGTGTATTCTTTTCCATTAGGTTATTACAAGATGTTGAATATAGTTCCCTGCGCTATACAGTAAATCCTTGTTGTTTATCTATTTTATATATAGTGATATGTATCTGTTAATCCCGTACTCCTAATTTATCTCCGCCCTCTCCCTTTTGGTAACCGTAAGTTTGTTTTCTATGTCTGTGTGTCTGTTTCTGTTTTGTAAATAAGTTCATTTGTATTATTTTTTAGATTCCACATATAAGTGATATCATATATTTATCTCTGTCTGACTTACTTCACTTGGTATAGGAATCCCTAGGTCCATCCATATTGCTGCAAATGGCACTATTTCTTTTTTATGGCTGAATGATATTCCATGGTATACATATCACATATCTTCTATATCCATTCATCTGTTGATGGACACTTAGGTTGCTTCCATGTCTTAGCTATTGTACATAGTGCTGCTATGAACATTGGGGGTGCATGTATCTTTTTGAATTAGAGTTTTTGTCTTTTCTGGATATATCATTAATGCTTTTTTAAGATTTTTATTTTTTGTTTTCATTAAATTGTTTATGTTTGCTCTTTCTTGTCTTTCCAAACTTATGATATAAAGTTAACATTTCTGCTTTTTTCTCATTTCAGTGTGACAAAATTAGGCAAGAACGAGATGAAGCGGTTAAAAAACTGGAGGAATTTCAGAAAAGTATGTGAGCATTTCAGTGGAATTGTTCTAACACATACAACTGTGCTTTGGGATTATGTGGGTAGACATGTACCCTGTGTTTAGTTGCTGATGCATTGGGTGTCCAAGAAAGGAAGAATTGTCTTCCTATTTGCCCAAAAAGTGCTCTGGCATTACTGTGATTTTTAAAGAAATGGATTGAGCGTTATTGTTTCATAAGTATATTATTTATATATATATATAAAACACAGTTTGTACTTGTTATAAAAAATTTTACTATACAGAACAGTTAAAAGAGAGCAAATTTGTTATCTTCATTCTTTGAGAAAAGCCAACATTAGTATTTTATAGTCTTTTTTTCCTGATCTTTTATCTGTGAAATATATGTATCAACAAAAAATACAGTCATGCTTTGCATTCAGTTTTATAGCCTACTCTTTTCAGTAAACAGTATATTATAGTCATCTTTGCATGTCAGTAGAGATATGTATATCAGTTTTTAGTGTTGCCCATAGTATTCTATTATATGATAGTACCGTAATTTATTTAAACAATTCTTCAGTGATAGATGGATTATTTCTGGTTTTTAGTAATTATCAATAATGCTGTGACAAGTATTCTTATACATACGTTTTTACAGTGGTCTGGTTAGTTCCTTAGGGTAATTTATGGAAAAGGAATTCTAGGTTTACAGAACTATACATTTTTAGGAGTTTGAATGGTTGAAATAGCCCTCTCACCAAGGAAAGTTATATTCCCACAGAAGCTTTAATAATCTTCTTAATTTTTGCTATGTTATTTTTTATGTGATGTAAATCTGTTATTACTTCATCCCCTAAAATAGAACATATCTGATCACACTCAGAAGGATCAGAAGGAAATAAGTCACGGGAAAGGGCCAGACCTTAGCAGGGAGAGTGACCCTCCCCCTTAGAAGCAGGGCCTTTGTCCATCCTTCTGCAGATGCCATGTTAGTCAGGTTGTTTGATTATATCATAAAGCGTTGACTTGGTAACTACACCACAAAGCATTTTATTCTTGTTGAAGGTAAAGCAGCTATAAAAATGCAGCATTACAGTGAAATTTCAATAGCCAGTTTATTTCAGGTATCTGGCTGTAACGAGGAAAACCAAAGGGAATATTGTTGATAAAACCTATCTTTGGTGGCCAATATGCTATGACAGAACTATTTTTTATCTGTGAATGTGTGGATTGTAGCTGTTTAGGACCTTCTCCTTCCCTAATGCAGGATTAATGGGACATTCTTACACTTGAACTGACACTGGGTTGCAGCTTCAAGAGTTATACCATTGACATAGTTACCAGTTAATGTGTTTTAATTAGTTATTGATATTGGATTGGCATACTCTGTGCAGTGGGAATAGTTCGAATTCTTATGGTTGGAGTTATAAAATGTTTTGGTCCAGGTAGGTAGTAGGGATTTTACCTCTTGCATTATGCAGAAATGGAAGCAACTTCCTACCAAATCAGCCTACCTTTAGAGTAACATGTAAACTTTGCTTTCATCTACCATTTCTCTTTTCCATTTCTCTTCCTCTAAATACCTTTGATAGTTTTAAAAATTTACATTTTTCCTTATGAGCAACTCAAAGCTTGAAAGAAATCATCTTTATTGTTGTTTTCATTCAATTTTTACCTTTACTACATCAACCTAATTTAAGTTTGGATGGCAGGAGAACAGAGTATTAACTCTTCACTCAGTCTCAAAAGAACAGAAAATGGAGACTAAGAAAACTTCAAATATTTGTTAAAAAATTGAGTTAAATGGTTCACGACTTTAGAACATAGAGTAGAATTTCAGATTTGGAAGGGAATGAGGCAGTTTTCACCAGTAAAAGGCACCATTTGGTGTGAATCCCTGTAGCCCTGAGCAATTCCTTCATTAGTAAAAATGGAATAAATGACCCTACCTTATAGGCTGTTCGAGGATTAAATGAGATAATCCATGTAAAAAGTGCTGAACACAGTGCTTGGCACTATAGTAAGTGCTCAATAAATACTAGTTGTGGGCTTCCCTGGTGGCGCAGTGGTTGAGAGTCCGCCTGCCGATGCAGGGGACGTGGGTTCGTGCCCCTGTCTGGGAAGATCCCACATGCCGCGGAGCGGCTGGGCCCGTGAGCCATGGCCGCTGAGCCTGCGCGTCCGGAGCCTGTGTTCCGCAACGGGAGAGGCCACAACAGTGAGAGGCCCGTGTACCGCAAAAAAAAAAAAAAAAAAAAATACTAGTTGCTGCTACCACCATCTCATTTACTGCACCATCCAGGGCTTGACTGCCCTTCAGTATTAAGAGTTTGTATCATTTACCTTTGATGAATTAGTTTCTGAACACCAGTCTCCACATTTGGACAGCTCCAGGGGAAGGTTTCTTTTGGTACTAAGTTGAAATCTGCCTTCCTGTAATGTTTACCTAGTTCTAGTTCTGGTTCTCCAGGTGTAGGAAGAGCAGCCGAATGAGGGTCAGGAAGAGCTTTGTCAGGCTGTTGGGATCAACTCTTCCTAGCTTGGCATACTTTTCGTAGCTGGTTTTGCCTGTATTTCCGTGTGATTCTTGGCCCTCTGCCAGTTCTTCCCGAGCCTTTCTCCTATCTTTCTGGACGGAGTACACCACTGACTGCATAGTAAAGCCACGTTGCCTAGAAAGACAGATTTCTGTGAAAGTGAAAGTAACTAAAGTTCTTTCATGTCTTTTAGGCCACAACATTAGATCCCCTGCTCTGTTTTAGTGCCTACCAGTTTTCCTGCATACCTGCTAGCTTTCATGGCTGTTTTCTCACTACATGAAAACCTTTCTAAGTAATCTGATATTGCACGAGAACTTATGGTATGTTTGCCACGTATACTTTAGAGATATCCTGCATGTAAATATTGCTGAGAGTTGGTATGTTTGCCACGTATACTTTAGAGATATCCTGCATGTAAATATTGCTGAGAGTTGGCTGGATGGAGAGGAGTTTTGCTCAGGAAGCAGCATCATTGGTGGTGTCATTTTTAAATATGAGGAATTAGAAAAGAACATAGAAAATTGAAGTCATCTAGAAATAGCTTTAGGTGGCCTTTACCAGTTAGAACTCTGTAATCTGGAATATGTTTCTTAACTTCTCTGGGCCTCAGTGTTCTCAAATACAAAATTGCTATGATAATACCTACTTCCTAAGATGGTTGTGAGGATTTACGAGTGGACACACGTAAAGGGGTTTAGCACACGACAGACACATAGTTGGCCTGATAAACAATGATAGTGGTTGTTTCCTAAGCAGTTCTGTACTACAGAGAACATTCCTGTAAAAAGGTATTCACACGTGAACTTTTTTTGTGACATTTTTTCAGTCATCAGACAAACACAGGTATGAATAACTACTTTGTACATAGCATTGTGCTAGGTGCAAGAGAGTCAGCCATGAGTGAAGAAAGTCTCTGCTGATGCTCAGTTAGTAGAAGACAAAACAAGTTAAAAGAACCCCAGTTCCCCTACAGTGTGATGTATTCTATGATGGCAAGTATGTAAAAATGTTTTGGGGTCATAGAACAGGAGAGACAGACTTTGCTAATTCAACTAGACTGATAGAAGCAATAATTGATACTCTTTTAGGGTATACTTCTGAGTTCCCAGAGTCATTAAGAAAAACTTTTATTATGGAAAGTGTCAAGCTTGTACAAAGTGAGAAAAAGTATAATGAACCCCCATGTACCCATCACATAGCTTCAGAAGTTGTCTTCTTCTATGCATCCATATACTTACTGTCACTGACCTCGGAGTTTTTGAAACTAACTCCAGTCACCATATCATTTTATCTGTAAAGATTTCAGTATGTATTTCTAAAGTACAAGGATTTTTAAAACATAACTGCAGTAATAGGGGCACTTTATTTAAAGTTCATCTTTTTTCTTTTTTAAACCTTTATGTCATCCAGATTATAGGTGTTTCAGGTACAGAGGTCATGGATTGTGGATATTATGAGTCAAGCCCGAATTCAGGGCCATAGGCAAATCATTAAATGAACAATTAAAGTTTTTAAAAATGTTTTTCCTTTGAAGGGTGTAAATAAATTTTTATATTAAAAAAATTCCTGGGACTTCCTTGGCGGTCCAGTGGTTAAGACTCCACTCTTCCCACTGAAGGGGGCACGGGTTTGATCCCTGGTCGGGGAACTAAGGTCCCACATGCCGCGTGATGTGGCCAAAAAAAAAAAAAAGATTTCTGTTTTGTGTCAGGTGACCTGACTTTTGGTTTTGGAAATTGGGTCATCCTTTTTGAAGATATAAATGCCCTTTGAAATACGTTCCTTTTGGATCTAGAAAGTTTATAAGTAGGTTTCTATGCTGTCAGTTTAGCATTGGGATAATTTTTTAAACTGAAAATTAAAGCACAATTTAAAATTTCCACTGTTCCCTCTTACAGGAAGAAATAAAAACCCTACCTGATGGAGTATACCGTATCAGAACTGGAGAAAATGTGGGCTAGTGCTACCTAGCTAACTTTATCAAGTTAAATTAGAAGGCAACTTTTTACAAAATGTTTAGAAAATGTGTGTGTTTTTTTTTCCTTTCTTTGCTAGGCCTGAACCTTACTACTGTGGAATGATTTTTCTTACTCTTCCATGAGCAAGAATATTATTGAATAAAAAGTCAAATTCCTATGAAAAATGCAGAATGTTTATGTTTTTGTTATGATAGTGGAAATACCAGATTGTGGTAGAAGATGTCAAGTAGTTAAGGCTAAAATTCGAAGTAGTATTTGATGTTGTAAAAATTGTATAGGTTTCTTTTCTCTTCCCTTCACATTTTTGAAGAACCTACCTTGTAAACATAGTGATAAAATGCCAGGAATATTAGGATTTTAAGGAAATAATAGAGCCTATTATTTAAACTACAATATAAAAGGCAATTATATTGATGAAGAGCTACATGGGCTTTGTGTGTGTGAATAAACTTGGCCTGTGTTCAGCTTCTATTTGTTCTTCTGGCATAAACACATATTGTGTGTGATTCCAGTTTAATGGGGACCCGTTTGTATGCCAAGCAGCTGCATTTTAGGACCTATTGCGTGATTTCATAGCTCTCTGAAAATTGGTTCTATTCAGAACAAGAGATAGAAGAGGAAAAGGGGGGTGGTGTGGAGCGGGGGTGGGGAGAGCTTCAACACACAATCATTTCTTTTCAATTGGAGCCAGAAAGGTTGATGACAACATGACCATTGTGTTATAATGATAAGACCACTAAGGCATCTGTACCTCTCATCAAGGCTTTCACACAACAGCAGATACAATTTAATTCACTGCTCTGTCAGCAGTGCTGATACCATTATGCCGTCTGTCTCCACAGTTATAATCACTGTCCTCTGAGAAATGCAGTTGAAATGATCTTGAGCAGTCAAAGAAACTCTCAATTAAGGCTGCCACTTCCAATGTGTCAGATTGTGTCTTATGCACTTGGTACAATTTTCACTTCCAATCCTGTTTATTTACAATGTCTACCAGTAATTACGCTTAACGTGTCATTTAGTGAGGGGGCCCCTGCCAAGGCGATTGCTGGGTGCTGCTGTACCATTGAGTGGGAGTTTCTCGAAGTCAATGCCATCAGCAGCTTTTAGGCCCCGATGGGATGCAGTAGTAATGTTGATAATGCAAGTATCGTGCTCATCAAGTCATAATTAGATGCCACTCAAATGTGCCACTTGTAATAACAGTGTTGATTCATGTTTTTCTCGGTGACTGCAACTACTAATTAGTTAAGTGGTTTTTGGTTGGCCTGCATTTGCTGCAGATTATTATTACCCCTGAAAAAATGTCAAGGTTAGAGATGTTTCTGGCCATTTAGTGCTGCTTTATGAATTTGAATATTAACGTAATAAGAACTTCGGAC
Source organism: Globicephala melas (assembly GCF_963455315.2). NCBI lineage: Eukaryota > Metazoa > Chordata > Mammalia > Artiodactyla > Delphinidae > Globicephala > Globicephala melas. The sequence continues at coordinate 13,534,691 of NC_083329.1, forward strand.
AGACTTAGGAAGTAATACATTTTTGTATTTAATTTGGAGAGAAATTTTTTCCCCCGAGTTTAATCATAATTGCAGGTTAATTAAGCTTAAATGAAGCAAAAGTAATCTCTCTTTGTGTTATGTGAGCCCAGTGCTTTTTGCCTAACTTTGTTGGGTTTCACATTTGGGTGCCCTTCATTTTTCTTTTTTAAGCCAAACAAATGTCAGTAAGTATACATGTCTAGGGTTAAGTTTGAAATTCTGAGCATTTTCTTTTAACTAGAAATATGGGTGAAAGGAGTTGGCATTTTTCTTACTTGATCTTCAGAGTATAATTCAAGTTCTAAATTATTTTGTACCTTTGAATCTCATTTATATAAACCAGCTAACAAAAAGTCTGAAAATTGCTATTTTTGAAACATTGGTTAAATATCAAGTAAAATTTTATTTTTCTTTTGATCTTCCTGACAGTCTGTGATGTAAGAAGCAATTTATTAGCATCTACTTTCATCATCACGTAGTACATAAATCTCATTGCTATACTTTTTTGACCTGGAGTTTCTTAAATACTTTGTCAGTAATAAAGACTACTATTGAAATACTTAACTTAGTTAAGCTGCCATGTTGTTATTCCACATATGAGATCAACGTAAGATTTATTTTTAAACATTTCTCTTTAGCTAATTTTCCTTAGTAGGCGCATGGGTTACTTCCTGCTAAGAAAAGGAAATCATGCTTGCCCCTTTTAATGTAAGAGAGGTTCTTTTGTTTAAATGAGCAGACATGTCTGTGGTTATGTATACAGCTACATAGAAAAGAGACATTAAAAAATCCTCAATAGCTTTCTCAAAATGTGTGTAATAGCGATAAAAGTTCTTCGTTGTCTTCGTTTCTCTTTCTACATTCAAATATTAGCTAAGATTTAATCAGGGCAGTGTCTTAAACACTTTTTTTTCATGATAGCTAAAGGTCTGGCTAGCTAAAGAATTGCAGTATTCTTAATCATGGGACAAGATGTGTGGGCTTCTGGAATAGCTGACTAATCTCTGAATGCTGAGACTTTTTCCCCCTCATTCCTAGTTTCTCACATGGTTATAGAGGAAGTGAATTTTATGCAGAACCATCTTGAAATAGAGAAGACTTGTCGAGAAAGTGCTGAAGCTTTGGCAACAAAGGTGAGACATTTCAAATAAAGGAATTCTACCTGAGCTTTTAAATTTCAACTTGCTTTTCCAAACAGTGGCCTCTGTCCTTTTCTGCTTTTCTAGTTCTGTAATCAGTTGTCTGCTCTCATGATCCTCATCAGAGGTCTCAGAATCCTGGAATATGATTATGTAAATATCTGTCTTAATGCAAAGATTATTTTGATTGTAAAAAAAAAAAAAGTATTTGTGTGTGTGTATTTCAGCATTTGTGGTTTTTGCCTGTGAAAATGGTCCCAGAGTGGTCTGTTGAACTCGACTTTCCAAATGTCTGTGCATTTGGTTAAAATGCTAACCAAGTTTGAAGCTAACCTAGAGTGACATGAAAGAGCAATGAGTGTTTCCTGTTTGAATCAGATGAAAAAGTCAGCCTCAGACCTTACAGTTCAGGTGATTATTTTTGAAAGCAAAGTGAGGGCCTGCTAAGGGTTACCTCCAGTGCTCCACTGATTGCTGCTAGCTGATGAATTTACCAAGTGTGTAATTTTCTATATTCTATCTCATCAGAAGTACATTATTATTATAGAATGTTTTTAATCTCTGTCTTATGTATTTTGGGTTGGGTAAAATGCATCTGAACCACTTCATCAGAAAATGGATTACAGCAGTTTTCAGCCAAATTTCATTAGTGATGCTGGTTTTGTTTCTTTCCCCTCTCCCCCATCACCTACATCCAGAGTATTTCTTTGGATGCAACTGAAATTCTGTAGATCAATAAGTCAATTTAATTTGTATGCATTAGCAGTGTGCTTGCTAGAGGTATTTGCTTAATTGTTTGCCTAACAGCACTACATTAGAATTCATAAGATACGCAGGCAGAACCTAACTAAGAATATAAGTATGTGTATATAGCTTCTTTTCTGTTATTTGTCTGAAGAATATATAGCAATAGAGGCCATTGCTTTAAAAGCAACGATAACATGGGTGCTCTCATATCATTTCTATTCTCTATATCACTAGAGTTCACTGGTTGATAATACTGTTGGAATTCTCTTTTCATTTCCTTTACTTTTGGACCAAGTAGAAAAAATGTATTCAGAGCATACTAGTTGTTCTGAATCTTGTAGTGGCTAAGGATAGTTTCTGTATTTTTCTCTTGTTATTAACAAGTATTCCTGTTGCAATAGGACATCCAAAGTGAGAGCACTGACTACCTCTCAGGACTGGCAGTTTATGGAAAACAGTGGTTTGGGAGGCAGTATGTACAGGTTTTATTCCTAATTGTATAATTTTGGACATATGTGACTTTGGCCAAGTTAATTCTGTTCCCTGGACTGCCATTGTCTCATCTTAAATGACAGGATGAACTAGAATTAGGACTAAAGTGAGAATGGGACAGACTTTCTTTATGATGACTTTAATCATTGGTCCCCTTAAAAAATTATTTTATTGCTATTCCCCCTTTTTTATTTAACAGTTGATTTTGAGCAAGAGAATTCACCTCTCTAACCTGCAGTTATCATGTCATAATTGTCAGTGTAGACCAGGGTTGATTTCTTAAGAATACCTCAGACCCACTGATTCTGGGAGTATGACCCAGACATGTGAATGTTGAAAAAGCTGCCAGGTGACTGTTATATTCATCCCTGCTTCTGAACAACTGTGTTACTAATCTCTAGGGTCATTTTTACAATTTAGTATTGACAATAGGATCCTTAACTTAGAGTTTGTCTTCTATTCTTTAAGAAGCTCTTTTGAAAATGGACTTACGGTTTGTTTTTGAGGATACGGTGTGAACTCAGGAACTTTAGAATAAAAAACAAACCAAAAATACCCTATTCAATTAAATGCTGTAGATGTGCTCATTGGATGTGGAAGATAACTACAGCTTTGAATGCAAAGTTTGGAAACTTCATTATATGTGTGATCAATAAATGAAAGTAGCACATCCTGATTTAAGTATTAATTGTCATTTTTGGAAGTAGTTTTCATTTTCTAAGCAGCAGAGTTCCTGTACATTCTTATTTTTCTAAAGTGTTTGCTCTCAAATTAATGACAAATGGAATGTTTCTTATGATACGGTTTCTTTTAACATCTTTATTGGAGTAGAATTGCTTTACAATGTTGTGTTAGTTTCTGCTGTATAACAAAGTGAATCAGCTATATGTATACATATATCCCCATATTCCTTCCCTCTTGCATCTCCCTCCCATCCTCCATATCCCACCCCTCTAGGTGGTCACAAAGCAGGAGCTGATCTCCGTGTGCTATGCAGCTGCTTCCCACTAGCTATCTATTTTACATGCGGTACTGTATATATGTTAATGCTACTCTCTCATTTCGTCCCAGTTTACCCTTCCCCCTCCCCTTGTCAAGTCCATTCTCTGTGTCTGCGTCTTTATTCCTGTCCTGCCCCTAAGTTCATGAGAACCTTTTTTATTTTTTTCGAGTCCATATATATGTGTTAGCATACAGTATTTGTTTTTCTCTTTCTGACTTCACTTTGTATGACAGACTCTAGGTCCATCCACCTCACTACAAATAACTCAATTTCGTTTCTTTTTATGGCTGAGTAATATTACATTGTATATATGTGCCACATCTCCTTTATCCATTCATCTGTTGATGGATGCTTAGGTTGCTTCCATATCCTGGCTATTGTAAACAGTGCTGCGATGAACATTGTGGTACATGACTCTTTTTGAATTATGGTTTTCTCAGGGTATATGCCCAGTAGTGGGATTGCTGGGTCGTATGCTAGTTCTATTTTTAGTTTAAGGAACATCCATACTGTTCTCCAAAGTGGCTGTATCAGTTTACATTCCCACCAACAGTGCAAGAGGGTTCCCTTTTCTCCACACCCTCTCCAGCATTTATTGTTTGTAGATTTTTTTTGATGATGGCCATTCTGATGGATGTGAGGTGATACCTCATTGTAGTTTTGATTTGCATTTCTCTAATGATTAGTGATGTTGAGCATCCTTTCATGTGTTTTTTGGCAATGTGTATGTCTTCTTTGGAGAAATGTCTGTTTAGGTCTTCTGCCCATTTTTGGATTGGGTTGTTTGTTTTTGATATTGAGCTGTATGAGCTGCATATGTATTTTGGAGATGAATCCTTTGTCAGTTGCTTCATTTGCAAATATTTTCTCCCATTCTGAGGGTTGTCTTTTTGTCTTTGTTTATGGTTTCCTTTGCTGTGCAAAAGCTTTTAAGTTTCATTAGGTCCCATTTGTTTATTTTTGTTTTTATTTCCATTTGTCTAGGAGGTGGGTCAGAAATACAATTTGACTGCATTATTTCCTTAAAAGCAAGTGTGGATGCTTTCCTTTGCTAAAATGTGAAAGTTAAACTGATAATTATAGACCAGTTATTTAAATCGTATGATCCAAGTCTGTTTAATTTGCTTATTTTGTATCTTTAAATATTCATTAAACTGTGCTCAATATAAAAACCCTATTTAAATTTGAATATAGTATAAGATTCTGTTACTGTAGGGTTATGAAAGATTTATTTTTGCCTTGTAACTAATAAGGATTCTAAATCCCAAGTAGTATGCCGTTAACCTATATAACTTGATGAATAATAACTGCAGTAAAATTTCTCAGCCCAAATTTGTGAATTCAGAGTTCTCAAAAATTTCCACTTAGTATGGTTATAAGATTTAATGTGTATAAGTCTTATATTTCTTCTTTCAGAATGTGAAAATGTTGTTTTAGAGAAGACGTTTGCAATTTTGTTTGGCTTTTTTCTTGAGATAGTAACTTTGTTGAATAGAGTAATTGTATTACAGCCAAATAGTAGCTGGTAGACTTTGGTGCCTGGCTTGATAGAGGCATTAAAACTCTTTTGAGGGCAGAACTGTTAACTGTTAGGTTATTAAATATTACTTCGATGGTGGCCTGGGGAGCACCAGATGGCAAAAATTAGTATTTTCAGTTTTTCATGAGAATCCTGGGGGAAGAAGCTTTGTATAGATGAATACCTTGGTTGAAGGAAACTAGCTGATAAATGACTTCCAGAGGAAAATTAGACACACAGACTAAACCTCTTTTGTTACTAATAGCTAATATTTGCTGCATTTTTACTGTATGTCAGTCACAATACTTTATATATATATCTCATTTAATCTTCATATTATAGGATAGAGACTATTTTTATCCTTAGTTAGCTGATGAGAAAACTGACACTGAAAGATTAGATTATCCCAGAGGCAGAGACAGAATTTGATTGCAGAGCTGAGTTCTTAACTCTGCTATACTAATTTTATAGAAATGCATACTCAAGTACTGCATTCCTCTATGTCAATTATCTGTAGTATTGGTGTACATTAGAATCACCTGGGAAGCCCTGAAAACGTGCTATGCTCGGCTCTACTGCCAGAGATTTTGGTCTGGTGAGGGCCTGCATGTTGGGAGTTTTTTTTTAAAAAAACTCTACAGATGGTAATGTGCAGGGTTGGGAACCATTAGTTTAAATATTAGGAGGCAGAATTACAAACTAAGTCTTGAGTTTTTTCACTTGAGTTTTTCTTAAATTGTTCTTTTCTCCTTGCATTCAGAAAAGATGTCATCATTTGAGAATTGACGATGGTCCTTGAGTGTCTAGTGCCATGCTCTAGCATTCATGGTTCAAAGAACACACAACAATGTTTACTTGAATTTTCCATCTGAAGGAAGAGGGATTGGGAAATCATGGGTCTTATATCTTATCCCTGATCCTCTAATATAACATGGAGAGCTAGAAGCTGGAGCTATGGGCTGGGAACTGGGAATAAAGGTCTGTGTCTGATTCCTTGAATAGATCTCACCAGCCTTCCCAGGAAGAATCTGTGGAATGGTTCATAGCCATTTCTAAGTGATTCTTCCTGATTCCCCAGAGAGGTCAGGGAATGCTCTAGGGAATGCTCTTGTGTTCCAGACCACGCTACTCGGAGTATATTTAGTTTCCATATTACTGGGGTAAGAATCAGATCTCCCAAATTGAAATGGGCTGGACTTTCCCTGAGAGAAACCCTGAAGGGTCCTAATCATGATCACAAATGAAGGACCAAAGCCAGACAAATACCATACTAAACATCTTATTCTGGCATAAGGTTTACAGCAGTGAAGGGCATTTAGCTTTCCAGTGAATTGTTTCTGTCTGTGTTTATTTCCAGTGTCAGTTATTAAATTAAGAACTTGTCTTGATGGCCAACGGCCCTTAGTAAATGCAAACACTTTTCTATATCTTATATTTTATACTAGAGAAATCAATATACGAAATACTTTATACTCAAATAAGAGAAGACCTTTTATATTTTAGTCTTGTGAAGAGAACACGTAAGCAAAACCATATTTTCCTTCTGTGGACTTTGGATCAACTTTAGTCTTCGTGTGTGCCTTGTACTAACATTTATGTGCACATAAACACAGGAGCTGAAGAAGGTAACAATAATTGATAACCAACTCATTTTTACATCAGGGGATAACAAATACATTAATGAGTTAGGATTCCTTTATCTGCAGTGAATTAGATAGAGATAATAGAAACGTATCTTGAACTTTCTTCTATCGTGTATTATTAGAACTCTGTGTACAGATAGAAACACATTTTGAACTAATTTAAGCAAGAAAAGGAAAGAAAAGTAGGAATTTGTTCAGAGGGATATTGGAGAATCCCATGGAATCCATGAGCTAGGAGCGTTTTAGGAATGGACTGGAGCCCTGTGGCAAACCCTGTGTCTGTTGCTTTTCTGTGTCTCTCCTACACATTGGCTCCATTTTGGCTTTGCTGTGGACTGCCTTTCTCTATTCCTCAATTCAGTAGTGTAACGTGGTTGCCAGTAGCTACTGTATATCCAGACACATGGAAAGGAATTCATCTCTCTGTTCCAGTCTCCAAATTTCTAGAGAAGGGATCTAATTGACCAAGCTTGGATTATGTGCCTAATTCCTGGACTAATTATTATAGCTATGGCCAAAGTGGTAGGCTGTGCTTTGGGAGAACTTGGCTTTTCCCATAGAAATCATTTGGAACAGTGAAGAGGAGTGTCAGTGTCCAGAAAACAGAGAGTGCCAGGCAAACAAACATTTCAAAGATGTTCACAGCACAGCATCAAACAAAATATTTGCTTGAAAGAAAGTGTCTTAAATTAAGACTTTTAATGACTGTGAATAAATTGAAATCTTATTTAATCTATACTGGTGTTTCATCTTAATTCTTCTTGTATTTATCAGTTATAACTAGCATTTTCACATGCTGCTGGCTATAAGGCATAGGTTTTACTTAAAGTAATAAGTTTAATATTAAAAAGTATAAAAAACCTTATTTAATGACTCTTCTAATTGTTACTTCATGCTGTGAATGTTGATGAATGTGCAAGACAAAAATACACTTAATTTGTCTATTGTTTAAAAATCCAAGACACTCATTTTTTTTAACATCTTTATTGGAGTATAATTGCTTTACAATGGTGTGTTAGTTTCTGCTTTATAACAAAGTGAATCAGCTGTACGTATACATATATCCCCATATCTCTTCCCTCTTACGTCTCCCTCCCACCCTCCCTATCCCACCCCTCTAGGTGGCAAGACACTCATTTGACTGCTGTTAAAATAACTGTCTTTATATTTGCCTTAGTTAAATAAAGAAAATAAAGCATTGAAAAGAATCAGCATGTTATACATGGCCAAGCTGGGGCCAGATGTAATAACTGAAGAGATCAACATTGATGATGAAGATTCAACCATGGACCCTGAGGGTGCTGCCGAGACTTGTGTCTCAGTACAGTGTCAGAAGCAAATCAAGGGTAGGATCCCTGGCTTAATTATTGAGCATGTTTTTGACTCCTGTTAGGATAATGCTTCTGAACCCTGGTTGCACATTGGAATCACATGATAATTTCAAAAAATATTGATGCCTGGTTCCTACTTTGGAAAGAATTCTGACTATTTGTCACAGGGGGTGGCCTGATTGAGAAGCATGATGGATGTATAGCTTTATGAGTACTTTCTTGTTTGGGATTAGGCACTTTTGAAAGCATTGTCTTGGCAGAAGCAGTCAGTTTGCCTATAAACTTCTAAAGGATAGGACTGTGTATTAAGATATTTTTGTTAAATGAAAGTAAGAATGAATAAAAGTATATTTAGCTGACACCTCCTGTTAGTCTGTTTCTCTGTTGGAATCTTTGGGGAAGATACCTCCCCAAATTGCTTAGTCTCTGCCCTCCAAGAACTTCCCATATGATTCAGGCAATGAGCTAAAAGCAGTATGTAGTATTAAGCAACTGCGGTGGTCCCCAAGTAGTGCTGTAAGGCAAGATCACATGTTACATCTATTAAATACACATTAACTTTATTAATAAATAAATACACACACACACACCCCCCTATATATTGTTAAGGATGTAGGAAAACAGTTTGGGGCTCAGTAACTATTGGAGCATTTTAACTTACTGTACCTGTCAGGAGTAATACTTGTTTGCTTGTTTGGTAGATAAAACTTCAGCAAGAAGTATAAAGAAGGAAGTAAAAAGAAAGCCATCTTAACCTGACTTTCTACCCCCTAACTTAAGACAAAATCATATTTATGCTGGTAGGAAGGGAGAGAAAGTTTAAAGGCTTTCCTCTTGTTTGTATTTCTCCCTTCTGTTAGGTCTTGAATGGTATGGTCTCTTGTTCTTCTTTAAGATTAGCCAGCCAGTGAAGAAAGTGGTTTTAAAGTAAGTCTCTGATAGGGCTTCCCTGGTGGCGCAGTGGTTGAGAGTCCGTCCGCCTGCCGATGCAGGGGACACGGGTTCGTGCCCCGGTCTGGGAAGATCCCACATGCCGTGGAGTGGCTAGGCCCGTGAGCCATGGCCGCTGAGCCTGCGCGTCCGGAGTCTGTGCTCTGCAACGGGAGAGGCCACAACAGTGAGAGCCCCGCATACCGCAAAAAAAAAAAAAAAAAAAAAGTCTCTGAGAACCCTTCAATTAAGCTGGGTTCATGTAAAAAGTTTGATTTAACTTATAAATAAATAACCACATAGCAGGTTTCTAAGTATCCTTGGAGAAGGGTAAGAAATTAAAAGCACTTAAAAGCTAAGTGGCAGGGCTTCCCTGGTGGCGCAGTGGTTGAGAGTCCGCCTGCCGATGCAGGGGACACGGGTTCGTGCCCCGGTCCGGGAAGATCCCACATGCCACGGAGCGGCTGGGCCCGTGAGCCATGGCCGCTGAGCTTGCGCGTCCGGAGCCTGTGCGCCGCAACGGGAGAGGCCACAACAGTGAGAGGCCCGCGTACCGCAAAAAACAAAACAAAACAAAAACAAACAAACAAACAAACAAAAAACTAAGTGGCAAAAGTGTGTGGGCCTGGGTATAAATTTAAGTAATCTGTGCTAATCCATGTTTTTTTTTAACATTTGAGTGGTAGAAGTAACTTTAATCTAACACCAGAAGTTTTTGCACTTACAGTTGCTAGTATTTTCACTCTAGTAATACAGTTTTCATTAAATCTCAATAATATGAAATATGAAGTAAATTAAGAAACAAAACACCAACACCCTGGAGAGAAAATTATTAGAATTAACCCTTTTTCAAATAGGTCTTATTTTGAGTCAGTTCAAATAATGTTTAAGGGCTGTAAATTGGCAGCAAGTCAGGATTTTTTTCTTTAAATCAAAATCTCCAAATTATTAGCTGCCCAGTTTGTTTGTATTGCATTGTGACAAAAGCCCATGGCCATTAAAAAATAAAAAAGAAATTAGTACAGTGCCTTAATTTGTTTTGCTGAAAGCTTAAAAAAATTCTACTTCTAAAATGCCAGATAGTTTCCTAGAATACAGGTTTGATATATTGCAGAGAAAACATGATCTAGTATATTTAACATAGTGAGCGTGCCTGATACAAAATTTTAGAAACATAGCTATATTTGGCGGGGTGGGGGGGAGAAGTGATATTTCCATTGTCTTTTGCTACTTCATTTTCCTTTTAATTGTGGAATAACTTTGACCATAAGCTGCACATGGATTGGCATTTTCAATTCTTCTGACAAGATTGGTTTCTTCTTTTAAAAATAAGGCTTTTTTTTTTCTTATTTTTTTCTTTAAAAATGCAGAACTTCGAGATCAAATTGTATCTGTTCAGGAGGAAAAGAAGATATTAGCCATTGAACTGGAAAATCTCAAGAGCAAACTTGTAGAAGTAATTGAAGAAGTATGTATCTTAGGCCCGAAAGGCAAGACCTTTAGTCTTTTAAGGTGTTTGGGGACAGGCTAAGTCAAAAACTTGCTGTTGGAAGCTAATTTCTGACATGAGAACCATGTACCAATTTTAATCTTCTCTTGTCCCCACTATTTCAGACATACAAAAAGGTATAGAAAATAAGATCATGAACATTCATGTACCCACTGTCTAGCTCAAGAAATAAAATAGTAAAATAGCATTGAAGTGTTTCCTATTGTCCCGTGTGTTTCACTGTGAGGCAGATTTGTGACAGTGATATCTGCATTTAAGTCATACACTTTGTTGCTGCTGGTGAAGAATGATTTTGCTTCTCTGATGGAGGGCTGACTCAGCTGGGAAAGGCTATGCCCCTCTGTACCTCCAACACAGGCATATATGATAGATGGTAGAATGGGTTCAAGTGGGTATTTGGAGAATCTTTTTATTTTTCCTTTTGAATTGTCTTTAAGAGCAGGAGCACATAATTAGCCTTCTTTGCATGAGGCTTCAAGGATCTGCCTTTGCAGTCTCGGTTTAACTTGTATCAGTGGTTCTCAGAGTCTGTAGCCCAAGGCTTCCCAACTGATGTGTATAGCACCTTGATATCCTTCAAATGGCTTACAGGTATGCCAGGGTATTGACCCCTTCAGTGAGCAGCCTCTTTCAGTTACCCCAGTTCCCATACACATATTCTTAAGGGCCATAATGTGAAAAACGTTGGAAAGCAGTGACCACCAACCTCCCATCCCCAGTTGCTTTCACTTATTGTGGCAGTAGGTGTGAGTGGGAAGAAGGATGATGACATTCTAGAAGCGTTGAACTGTATACTGGTTACTAATTTAAACCAAAAACAACAATATAGCTTATACTAAAGGAAACCAGTTCACAGACCATATGGAAGTGCTGATGGATTCAGGGTCCCTTTCAGGGACCATTACCTTAGCTTGTTTCTTGAGTATAACCATAGGAGAGAAAGAAAGACATTTTGATGCATTCCAATCCTCAATTATAATTATTTATTGATGATTCTCTCCCCTCCCACTTAGAGGTGTTATTGGAAGCCATTTCAGAAGTCATTTTTATTATGACTATTTCAGACATCTGAAAAGTGTAAAAAAAATAACGAACCTCCATATGCCTACTATGTAGTTTAATACATAAAACATTAGCATAGTATTGAAACCCGTGTGTATCTCTCCCTAACTGCATTCTCCTCACTCCCTGCAGTTTCCTTAAACAACCATTATTCTGAACTTGTTTTTTATCATTTCAATGCATATATTTACATTTTCACTACAATACCTAGTATTTTGAGTGTTTTAAACTATATAAACCTGCTTTTTTAATTCAACATAATGCTTTTGAGATTTATCCTCTTGGTACATGTAACTTTACATTCTTTTTTTTAAAACTATACTATGATATTCTCTTTTCCTATTGATAGATGCCAAAAATTAGTTCAGAAATTTAAGTTTTGTGTGGGGGGAGATTTTCATATGTATTTTGTTTAAGCCAAAAGTCAAAGTTCAAAGTCTTTTTTATTTTAAAAATTTATGTATGTTTTTACTTAAGCCAAATGTCATCAGAGTTTAAAATGAATACCAAAATTGAATATTGGCTTTCTGATTAAATGATTCAAGTATTTTCCAGGTGCAGTCTAATTGGATTTTTGCATTAAAAATGTCAATCATTTACACTGGACGGCTAGAACACTGCCATATTTAGGGACCAATGCCAGTACTATTTGGAATATGTAAAGAAGTTCCAGATGTACATCCTAAATTAAATAGTTACTTTGAGGCTTTAAAAACATTTTAATAGAAGCCTAGCACAGTGAAGCCAATTACTGCTTTAATGTAACATCGTTTTGAAAGTTGAATAGCAATTTAAGTATCACACATCATCATATATCATGTTTTACAATTTTGGATGTTTTCTCCCCTCAAAATATCACATTTTTAGGTAAATAAAGTTAAACAAGAAAAAGATGTTTTAAATTCGGAAGTTCTTGAACAGAGAAAAGTCTTAGAAAAATGCAATAGAGGTATGTATTTCCAGTCTTTTCCCTCAAATATATATGTAATTTATTTTGTTTATATATATTTTGTGTTGTTTTATACTGGTGTCTAAAGATTCTTGTAGCAAAAATCTTCTATATTGTGTTTTCCTAACTTCTAGCAATGAGTCTCTCTCATTCCTGCTCTTTTTCCACCTACCTGAGAGTCTGGGGACATTTAAAAGTGCTTTTGCTTGAGGAATTCATGACCCACTCATTTTGAAACTTCAAACCTAAATACTCTTTTGTCCTACATATATCTTGGGACCATGACCATATTGGCTATCCCCTCAGTGTTTATATATCTGGTAGGTTAATTGGTAAACTTCTCCTCGATCCAGAAGAGATTAGGATATCTACATAAATACATGCAACATTATATGAAAAACTTTTAAATTAAGAGGATATGGAAAATGGGACAAAGGAAAAGTGAGAATATATGTTAATGTACAAAGTGCTTATTACTTACTCTGAGTTCTTGCACATTTCCTGCCTGTGTGCCTGAAGTCTGGCTCTGAGCTGTCTAGGAGCCAGAGTGATGAGAGATTCATGATCATTTTTATGAATCATATAAAAATTTACCTGTTGGTCAGGAGAAGCAGACCTGGTCTCATGGTGAGAAGGAACTTTCTCCAGAGGCTACTTCTAGAGAAAATTCTGTGTAATTTGATTCCATCATACTTGTCATAAAACACAGCATCAAGTCTCATGGGACCACTTCTTATGTCCCCTGGTTTAGGGCAAAGGAGCAAAGTGCAGTTCTGCAAACATAATTCTTAAGGGAGGGGACTTACTATGATTTTTTGTTCTCCTTTTTTCCCTCAGCCACTGTCTTTCCTAGTTCAGAAGCTACAACACTAAAAGGAAACCTTTCAGACCCAGGGCCTTCCCTATTGTTATTGGTGGTAGTTCTCCATCTTTGTGTCATTCATGAATTGAGATTTTTTTTTTTAGTAAATAAAGGACCTTGTAGCTAAGTGTGGGAGATGCACTAGCTTGTAACATTTCCTCTGCCTTTTATGCATTTAAGAAGATAGAAATGGTGTAGAAGAATTTTCAGTCGTGATGCACTGTGCTAGAAACAGAGGGCTCTGCAGAGGTTAATATCATGGACCTTGCCTTCAGGGAGACCCTTATCTAGGCAGAGAGAGATTATATAAATAAATACATGACTAGGACCAACCGAATTTCTTTCAGAATCCAAGAGGGCCAGGTCATGTGAAAATTCACTTTTTATTATAGTGTTCTGGACATAGAATAGAAAGTTAATTATCTTGCCCAGGGCTTCAGATAGTCATAATCTTCTTTGTTTTCTTTGTGAAATTTCTTTTTTTTTTAAACAGGTTTGAAAATCGTTTAGCTCTCAGGGACCTGTAATTCACATCACAAACCACCACTTCATTGCTTTACTTGAGTAAGACTGTTAGTCTTTCTTCTGAGGAGGCGTAGATTGACCGAGTACAGAGTTTGAAATTCTATGTCATTACGCAGCAAACCAGTCCTTAATCAGTTAGGACTGAAGTGCCCTGGAGGAACAGTTTGTGAAAGCTGCCATTAAGAGAGCCTTTTTAAAGGTTTTTATTGACATGACTCAGCTCAGGATTGAAAGTGCCTTGCTGGAAGCCAGTGGAGAGGCTAGTGTGCTGTCCACCTATGTGGTTCCTAGTTGGTAATGGCGTCATCACTCCCTCTGTCCCGTCTACATCATTATTTAACAGAATAGGTCACAGAATATCAAAAAGTAGGAAAGAATTCATGTTGCTCCTATTTGACAGTATCGTCCCTTTGAAGATTTCTGTCCACAGTGATTCTTTCATTCAAAGCTCTGACTCTGGGCCCATATGGATCTAAGGCTGTTTCTCTTCTTTATAAATATGGAGAACACTTTGAAATAACTTACATATGTACATTTTTTCTTTTTATTCAAGTAACATATTTTTTGGTGGAAAGTATAGATTTATATGGGAAAAGTAAAAAAAACTAAAACTCAACCCTTACAGTCCAGAGATAAGCACTATTAACATTTTAGTGTTTATTCTTCCAGGAGAGGAAAGGGGGGGAGGGGCAATTTATGGGTAGGGGACTAAGAGGTACAAACTATTATGTATAAAATAAGCTACAAGGGTATATTATACAACACCGGAAATGTAGTCAATATTTTATAATAACTATAAATGGAGCATAACCTTTAAAAATTGTGAATCACTGTATTGTACACCTATAACATATGATATTGTGCATCAACTATATTTCAATCAAAAAACCTATATATGCACATTGAGTTGTTTATTAAATATGTTTATAACGTATATGGAGTATAAATAAAATACCAACAAAAGAAATATCTTTTTTGCCCATCAGTGCTTTACAAGCCCCTGAACATCAGTCTCTACTTGTGTTCCTTCCTTGGACTTTTATCATTGCTTTTATTTATAGTTTTGTCATATATATATATATCCCTAAACAGCATATTGTTTAATTTTGCATGTTTTTGAACTTTATATAAATGATATAATTTTGCATATGTCCTTCTGCTGCTTTTTGTGTTTGTCCGGTTCATCATGTTGAAGGGTATTGCTGTGGTATGTTTATTTTCACTGCTGTATAATATTTCATTCAGTGTCTATACCAAAATTCATTTATCCAGTATCCATTTGGTGAATGTTTGAGTTTTTTCCAGTTTTTTTGCTATTCCAAGTCATGCTGTTATGAAAATTCTTATACATGTCTTCTGGTGCACATATCCAAGAGTTTCACTAAGATATATGCCAAAGGTAAAATTTTATCTTCAATTTCACTACATAATGCCAAATTATTTTTAAAGTAGATCTATAAGTTTATACTCCTGTTAACAGTGTATTTGTTTCCATTGTTCTGTATTCTCTCCCAGCTTGATATAGCTATACTTTTAAATTTTTGCCAGTTGCCTCTTTGGTGAGTATAAAAAGGTAGCTATGGTTTTACTTTCCTTTTCCTTGGTTACTAATGAAGATGGTAATTGGCCTTTCACATGTTTCCTCTTCAGTGGAATCCTTGTTGACGTGTTTTGTATGTGGCTTTTAAAAAACAAAAATGAACTCATTTTAAAAATATATCATGAATGTCTTTCCATTCAGTAAATATGCCTCTACAATGTAATTTTGATGGCAGAATATTTCTTGTACACAGCATACTTAACTGATCCTTCAGTGTTAGACCATCTAGATTATTTCACTGTTTTCAGCAATGATGCACAGAGCACCCTTGCGATTAAATCTCTGTATATGTTCATGATTTATTCTTTTAGAAGAATAAATACATTCCTAAAAGTGGAATTGTTGAGTCAAAGGGTATGAATAGTTTTAGATTTTAGATTCATATTGCCAAGTTGCCTTCTAAAAAGGTCTTACCAATTTATACTCCAACCAGCAATGAATGTGGGTGCTTATATGCCTGAATAAGGAATCTTTCGTCACCATTTTTCATCCGTATTCTTGATAATCTGTGTGGCGTATTGTCCATTTTCTTTTCCTTGTCTTCTCAAGTGTCCATGCTAGCAGTAGAAGAGTATGAGGAAATGCAAGTGAACTTGGAACTGGAGAAGGACCTTCGAAAGAAAGCAGAGTCGTTTGCACAAGAGGTAAATATCTTGCAGAGACTTCGTATTTTATTTTTATATTTTAAAGAACTTTGCAGATGACATATAAAAATATTTTTTGAGGTTGAATAAGCAGTCACTTTGAATTACGGATCACCTGATTTAGGGAGCTATGGAATAGTATCAAATTCATTGAACTTGGTGTCGGAAGATCTGGGTTTAAATTTTGGCCATGTCATTCAGTTAGTAGCTGTATGTTACTAGCAGTTATTAGCAGTTCCTTAGCCTCTTTGGGCTTCACTTTCACCATCTATAAAATGGGTGATGTTACTAACCTAACCAAGTGGATTTTAAAATCAAATGGCACAATTTTTCAAAAGAATTTTGTAAACTATAAAATGCTATGTCGGGGAAAGAAATTATATTTAGGGATACCCATCCCATAACTTGTGAGGGAAAGTCCAGCTTGAGTACAGGATTTTTGCATGTTTCCAGTAGCCTCAAGACCTCAAGAATCTAGGTTACATCTCAGTATACCATCTGAAATAACAATATCATGGTATTAGTATTTCTCTTCAGCTGCTATTCAGTGCTCTCATTATGTGAGTTGATGCTTCCGCTTGCTGTGGAACATTGTCATGTTACACATCCATTATCTGAGCCTTTCACCAGAGTAATGACTTGCCTCTCATGTTAGAGATAAGCTTTGAGCTTCTCATGTTCTGGCCTTAACTTTGTTGCCATGTGGTTATTGGGTATTCCATGGCTCTGGGACTGGTTTCCAGGGAAATGATGAGGCACCAGTTGGCTGAACTGTAACAGCTCATGATATGGAGCTGATCTGCATGAGATTTCCATCATGTGTAAATATTTTGAATCTGTGTGCATACTGTAGGTTCAAGGAAAGTAGCTAAGGAAATATAAAACATTCTTAGGTGGACGTATCCAAGGTGTAGAAGGAAGACAAAGCATGGGGTTATGGGAATGACATTTGAAGATCAGATTATGGTTTTGTGCAGGAGTTTTTCTGTGCTTGAATGTAGCTGTGCTAGCAATGAACTATACAAAAGATTTAGTCTGAGAAGATCTGATTTCAAATACTGATTCATTTTACTCAGAGAGTTTAATGAAAGGTAAGTATTGTTCTCTTATTTCCTGGAAGGAAGAAAAAAAAATTGAAGTGTGTTAGAGCCCTTTGGAAAAAGCTGCAGCATACATAAATAATGGAACTTGGGCTTCCCTGGTGGCGCGGTGGTTGAGAGTCCGCCTGCCGATGCAGGGGACACGGGTTCGTGCCCCGGTCCGGGAAGATCCCACGTGCCGCGGAGCGGCTGGGCCCGTGAGCCATGGCCGCCGAGCCTGCGCGTCCAGAGCCTGTGCTCCGCAACGGGAGAGGCCACAACAGTGAGAGGCCCGCGTACAGCAAAAAAAAAAAAAAAAAAAAGGAACTAAATAAATGGTTGAGGGGAGGGAGAGTAGAGATAATGTGAAGATGCCTCCATTGCAAAACTGAAAACGTTGGCTGATTTTGACCTGAATGCTAGGGTCTTATTTTGAGAGACATTTTCAGTTTTCCATTTCTTGTTTGTAGAATGATGTTAGAATACAAAGCAGCTCAAAGGAAAACTTGAAGGCCATGCAGTAGCAGAGAGGATAGATGGAAGAAGTAAGATTCCTTTAAGAATGAATGATTCAGGGCTTCCCTGGTGGCGCAGTGGTTGAGAGTCCGCCTGCTGATGCAGGGGACACGGGTTCATGCCCCGGTCCGGGAAGATCCCACATGCCGCGGAGCGGCTGGGCCCGTGAGCCATGGCCGCTGAGCCTGCACGTCCAGAGCCTGTGTTCCGCAACGGGAGAGGCCACAACAGTGAGAGGCCCGCGTACCACAGAAAAAAAAAAAGAATAAATGATTCAGTCTGCCATCCACTTGGTAGTGATTGGTGGAAACAATAGTACTGACATGTTAACCCAGAATGAGGAGAGAGAAGTTTGAGGAGGGAAAGCAAGAGCGGTGGCACTTACATTACTGGTAGCATAAGTATTTGCAACAGTGCTCAATGATTGTACAATGTCTAGGTTTGATCTACACAGTAGTGAGAAGAAAAGATAAAGCTAGATTAGAACTAGTATATCTTCCCTTTTCACGGTTTACAAATTCTCAGGTTTTCAACAGATAACTACACGACTTAGCTTAACCAGAGAAGTACCACTTTTGCATTCTGTTCTTTAGTGCATTCAGCAAACATCTGGTAAGCCAGACAGTGTGTAGATAGTGGGAATATAATGATGAAGAAAGCAAATATGATCCTTGCTGTGTTGGAGTGTACAGTATAGAGCTGTAGAAATCAGTTTTTTTTTCCTATTTTCATTTTGCCAAACTTTGAGTATTTGACAGTGCTTTTCTTTTTTTTTAAATTTTTAAATTTTATTTATTTTTTTTATACAGCAGGTTCTTATTAGTCATCAGTTTTATACACATAAGTGTGTACATGTCAATCCCAATCTCCCAGTTCATCCCACCACCACCCCCTCCCTCCCAGCGCTTTCCCCCCTTAGTGTCCATACATTTGTTCTGTACATCTGTGTCTCAGCTTCTTCCCTGCAAACCAGTTCATCTGTACCATTTTTCTAGGTTCCACATACATGCGTTAATATACGATATTTGTTTTTCTCTTTCTGACTTACTTCATTCTGTATGACAGTCTCTAGACACATCCATCTCAACAAATGACCCAATTTTGTTCCTTTTTATGGCTGAGTAATATTCCATTGTATATATGTACCACATCTTCTTTATCCACTCCTCTGTTGATGGGCATTTAGGTTGCTTCCATGACCTGGCTATTGTAAATAGTGCTGCAGTGAACATTTGGGTGCATGTGTCTTTTTGAATTACGGTTTTCTCAGGGTATATGCCCAGTAGTGGGATTGCTGGATCATATGGTAATTCTATTTTTAGTTTTTTAAGGAACCTACATACTGTTCTCATAGTGGCTGTATCAATTTACATTCCCACCAACAGTGCAGGAGGGTTCCCTTTTCTCCACACACTCTCCAGCATTTGTTGTTTGTAGATTTTCTGATGATGCCCATTCTAACTGGTGTGAGGTGATACCTCATTGTAGTTTTGATTTGCATTTCTCTAATAATTAGTGGTGTTGAGCAGCTTTTCATGTGCTTCTTGGCCATCTGTATGTCTTCTTTGGAGAAATGTCTATTTAGGTCTTCTGCCCATTCTTGGATTGGGTTGTTTGTTTTTTTAATATTGAGCTGCATGAGCTATTTATATATTTTGGAGATTAATCCTTTGTCTGTTGATTCATTTGCAAATATTTTCTCCCATTCTGAGGGTTGTCTTTTCATCTTCTTTATGGTTTCCTTTGCTGTGCAAAAGTTTTGAAGTTTCATTAGGTCCCATTTGTTTATTTTTGTTTTTATTTCCATTACTCTAGGAGGTGGGTCAAAAAAGATCTTGCTGTGATTTATGGCAAAGAGTGTTCTTCCAATGTTTTCCTCTAAGAGTTTTATAGTGTCTGGTCTTACAGTTAGGTCTTTAATCCATTTTGAGTTTATTTTTGTGTATAGTGTTAGGGAGTGTCCTACTTTCATTCTTTTACATGTAGCTGTCCAGTTTTCCCAGCACCACTTATTGAAGAGACTGTCTTTTCTCCATTGTCTATCCTTGCCTCCTTTGTCATAGATCAGTTGACCATAGGTGCGTGGGTTTATCTCTGGGCTTTCTATCTTGTTCCATTGATCTATATTTCTGTTTTTGTGCCAGTACCATACTGTCTTGATTACTGTAGCTTTGTAGTATAATCTGAAGTCAGGGAGTCTGATTCCTCCAGCTCCATTTTTTTCCCTCAAGACTGCTTTGGCTATTCGGGGTCTTTTGTGTCTCCATGCAACTTTTAAGATTTTTTGTTCTAGTTCCATAAAAAATGCCACTGGTAATTTGATAGGGATTGCATTGAATCTGTAGATTGCTTTGGGTAGTATAGTCATTTTCATAATATTGATTCTTCCAGCCCAAGAACATGGTAGATCTCTCCATCTGTTTGTACCATCTTTAATTTCTTTCATCAGTGTCTTACAGTTTTCTGCATATAGGTCTTTTGTCTCCCTAGGTAGGTTTATTCCTAGGTATTTTATTCTTTTTGTTGCAGTGGTAAATGGGAGTGTTTCCTTAATTTCTCTTTCAGATTTTTCATCATTAGTGTATAGGAACGCAAGAGATTTCTGTGCATTAATTTTGTATCCTGCAACTTTACCAAATTCACTGATTAGCTCTTGTAGTTTTCTGGTGGCCTGTTTAGGATTCTCTATGTATAGCATCATGTCATTTGCAAACAGTGACAGTTTTACTTCTTCTTTTCCAATGTGTATTCCTTTTCTTTCTTTTTCTTCTCTGATTACCGTGGCTAGGACTTCCAAAGCTATGATGAATAATAGTGGTGAGAATGGACATCCTTGTCTCATTCCTGATCTTAGAGGAAATGCTTTCAGTTTTTCACCATTGAGAATGATGTTTGCTGTGCGTTTGTCGTATATGACCTTTATTATGTTGAGGTAGGTTCCCTCTATGCCCACTTTCTGGAGAGTTTTTATCATAAATGGGCGTTGAATTTTGTCAAAAACTTTTTCTGCATCTATTGAGATGATCATATGGTTTTTATTTTTCAGTTTGTTAATATGGTGTATCACATTGATTGATTTGCATATATTGAAGAATCCTTGCATCCCGGGGATAAATCCCACTTGATCATGGTGTATGATCCTTTTAATGTGTTGTTGGATTCTGTTTGCTAGTATTTTGTTGAGGATTTTTGCATCTATATTCATGAGTGTTATTGGTCTTTAATTTTCTTTTTTTGTAGTATTTCTGTCTAGTTTTGGTATCAGGATGATGACTCATAGAATGTGTTTGGGAGCGTTCCTTCCTCTGCAATTTTTTTTTTTTTTTTTTTTTTTTTGCGGTACGTGGGCCTCTCACTGTCGTGGCCTCTCCCATTGCGGAGCACAGGCTCTGGACGCGCAGGCTCAGCGGCCATGGCTCACAGGCCCAGCCGCTCCACAGCACGTGGGATCTTCCCGGACCTGTGCACAAACCCGTATCCCCTGCATCGGCAGGCGGACTCTCAACCACTGCACCACCAGGGAAGCCCTCTCTGCAATTTTTTGTAAGAGTTTGAGAAAGGTGGGTGTTAGCTCTTCTCTAAATGTTTGATAGAATTCATCTGTGAAGCCATCTGGTCCTGGACTTTTGTTTGTTGCAAGATTTTTAATCACAGTTTCAATTTCATTACTTGTGATTGGTCTGTTCATATTTTCTGTTTCTTCCTGGTTCAGTCTTGGAAGGTTATACCTTTCTAAGAATTCGTCCATTTCTTCCAGGTTGTCCATTTTATTGGCATAGAGTTGCTTGTAGTAGTCTCTTAGGATGCTTTGCACATCTGCGGTGTCTGTTGTAACTTCTCCTTTTTCATTTCTAATTTTATTGATTTGAGTCCTCTTCCCTCTTTTTCTTGATGAGTCTGGCTAATGGGTTATCAATTTTGTTTATCTTTTCAAAGAACCAGCTTTTAGTTTTATTGATCTTTGCTATTGTTTTCTTTGTTTCTATTTCATTTATTTCTGCTCTGATCTTTATGATTTCTTTCCTTCTGCTAACTTTGGGTTTTGTTTGTTCTTCTTTCTCTAGTTCCTTTAGGTGTAAGGTTAGATTGTTTATTTGAGATTTTTGTTGTTTCTTGAGGTAGGCTTGTATAGCTATAAACTTCCCTCTTAGAACTGCTTTTGCTGCATCCCATAGGTTTTGGATCGTCGTGTTTTCATTGTCATTTGTGTCTAGGTACTTTTTGATTTCCTCTTTGATTTCTTCAGTGATCTCTTGGTTATTTAGTAACGTTTAGCCTCTATGTGTTTGTGTTTTTTACGTTTTTTTCCCTGTAATTCATATTTCTAATCTCATAGCGTTGTGGTCAGAAAATATGCTTGATATGATTTCAGTTTTCTTAAATTTACTGAGGCTTGATTTGTGACCCAAGATGTGATCTATCCTGGAGAATGTTCTATGTGCACTTGAGAAGAGAGTGTAATCTGTTGTTTTTGGATGGACTGTCCTATAAATATCAATGAAATCTATTTGGTCTGTTGTGTCATTTAAAGCTTCTGTTTCCTTATTTATTTTCATTTTGGATGATCTGTCCAATGATGTAAGTGAGGTGTTAAAAGTCCCCCACTATTGTGTTAACTGTCGATTTCCTCTTTTATAGCTGTTAGCAGTTGCCTTATGTATTGAGGTGCTCCTATGTTGGGTGCATCTATGTTTATAATTGTTATATCTTCTTCTTGGATTGATCCCTTGATCATTATGTAGTGTCCTTCCTTGTCTCTTGTAACATTCTTTATTTTAAAGTCTATTTTATCTGATATGAGTATTGCTACTCCAGCTTTCTTTTGATTTCTATTTGCATGGAATATCTTTTTCCATTCCCTCACTTTCAGTCTGTATGTGTCCCTAGGTCTGAAGTGGGTCTCTTGTAGACAGCATATAGATGGGTCTTGTTTTTGTATACATTCAGCAAACCTGTGTCTTTTGGTTGGAAAATTTAATCCATTCACGTTTAAGGTAATTATTTATATGTATGTTCCTATCACCATTTTCTTAATTGGTTTGGGTTTGTTTTTGTAGGTCCTTTTCTTCTCTTGTGTTTCCCACTTAGAGAAGTTCCTTTAGCATTTGTTGTAGAGCTGGTTTGGTGGTGCTGAATTCTCTTAGCGTTTGCTTGTCTGTAAAGCTTTTGATTTCTCCATTGAATCTGAATGAGATGCTTGCCAGGTAGAGTAATCTTGGTTGTAGTTTCTTCCCTTTCATCACTTTAAGTATATCATGCCAGTCCCTTCTGGCTTGTAGAGTTTCTGCTGAGAAATCAGCTGTTAACCTTATGGGAGTTCCCTTGTATGTTATTTGTCATTTTTCCCTTGCTGCTTTCAATAATTTTTCTTTGTCTTTAATTTTTGCTAATTTGATTACTATGTGTCTTGGCGTGTGTCTCCTTGGGTTTATCCTGTATGGGACTCGCTGAGCTTCCTGGACTTGAGTGGCTATTTCCTTTCCCAGGTTAGGGAAGTTTTCAACTATAATCTCTTCAAATATTTTCTCTGGTCCTTTCTCTCTCTCTCTTCTCCTTCTGGGACCCCTATAATGCGAATGGCGTTTAATGTTGTCCCGGCGGTCTCTTAGGCTGTCTTCATTTCTTCATTCTTTTTTCTTTATTCTGTTCTGCAGCAGTGAATTCCACCATTCTGTCTTCCAGGTCACTTATCCGTTCTTCTGCCTCAGTTATTCTGCTGTTGATTCCTTCTAGTGTAGTTTTCATTTCAGTTATTGTATTGCTCATCTCTGTTTGTTTGTTCTTTAATTCTAGGTCTTCATTAAACATTTCTGGTATCTTCTCGATCTTGCCTCCATTCTTTTTCCGAGGTCCTGGATCATCTTCACTATCATTATTCTGAATTCTTTTTCTGGAAGGTTGCCTATCTCTACTTCATTTAGTTGTTTTTCCGGGGTTTTATCTTGTTCCTTCATCTGGTACATAGCCCTCTGCCTTTTCATCTTGTCTGTGTTTCTGTGAATGTGGTTTTTGTTTCACAGGCTGCAGGATTGCAGTTCTTCTTGCTTCTGCTCAGAAATCAATTTTTGAAGTTAATTTAGTTTACCTTTTTAGTTACAAAAGGAAGATATATACCTTGTAAACATACAAACAATTCTCAAATGTGTAAATTAAAAATTGAACATTTCTTCCTTACTTCTGTTCACACTTGTCCAATTAAAAACCAAAACCAGTACTTCCCTGGTGGTGCAGTGGTTAAGAATCTGCCTGCCAATGCAGGGGACAGAGGTTTGAGCCCTGGTCTGGGAAGATCCCACATGCTGCGGAGCAACTAAGCCCGTGTGCCACAACTACTGAGCCCACGTGTCACAACTACTGAGCCCACGTGCCACAACTAACAAAGCCTCCATGCCTAGACCCCGTGTTCTGCAACAAGAAGCCTCCGCAATGAGAAGCCTGCGTACCACAACGAAGAGTAGCCCCCACTTGCCACAGCTGGAGAAAGCCCGCGGGCAGCAACCAAGACCCAACGCAGCCATAAATAAATGAATAAAAAAATAAAAAATAAACCCTGAAATCAAAAACATGATCCCTCCACAAGGAAGAAACAACGAGTTGTCTTCCTAGCTATGTTAAGTTTTTGTATTTCCTCAACATAATTTCAATTTTTGATGACTTCCCTGTACTTTTTGAGTATATAATTTTTTCTATTTAGTGTAGTTTTTCTTTTCTCTGTTTAATGGTGTGGATACCTTTTTCAACATGTAGTCCCAATATACTGTGAAACTATTATGTAATTCGTGTTGTTTTCAGACAACTCAGATGATGATATTTTAATGTCATTTTGGAAAAAATGAATTATATATTAATAACACAGCATTTTCTTCTCATTCTTTGAAAAGATTTAGGAGAATTTCTCTGAAATTCTGATACCAATGATGTTATTTGTCTGGTAAGGGACCAACTTAATAACTCTAACCAACAAGTTCTTACCGTAGCTAAAAACCAAATTCATTAGTGTTTGGTAACTGAATTTTCTTTAAATACATCTTAGAAAAAGCATTATTTAGTGTTTTATTTTAGTATCTTAAAGTCTATAAAAGGTAGTCTAATGACTAATATTTTTCAAGTTACCATTATTATTGAAAGGAATTTCTTTTCTGTATGTTCTTTTCATCTTATATTGTAATTTAGGTATTGTTACAGGGTTTTGCAAAAGAAATTCATGTTGTTAGCATCCCTAAGACATATCTTTATTCTTTTCTCTCCAGAATAATAGAGTTAAGATAATTTATAATCATGTAAAGTTAAGCAAGTTTTCCTAGTGTTACACAGAAAAGGAGATCTGTCCCTTTTCCCAAGAGAGAACCAGAGTACAGAGAAGCAGTGCAGGGAGAGTAATAAAGCACCCTTGGCATTGATGGTCACCTGTGCCCTGCATTGTCTTAGTGCTGAGCTCCCACCTCTGTCCTGGTCAACCTTGCTGACCGCTTCCTCTCTGTTTGCTCCTGGCCTCTGAGCTCTCTTGGCAAAAGGCCTCACTTGTTGGGAAGCCAGAGAATGTCACTTACGTCAGCTGCTTTTTGCTGGCCTTTCATGTTGACTCTGAGATATTTTCTAAGATACCAGCAAGGGACCCCAACCAGTTAAGTTTTAAGAGGGAAAAATGTATTAAAAATAATTTTTTTAAATAATAGTAACCTGAAATAAGTCATTTCAATTAAACCACTGATCTCAAGTTTAAGATACTATGATGTAATACTGATTACTCTTCCCTAGCGTGTGGACACCTCCCGTCTCACTTTTCTCCAGCCTGGCACTTGTGCGCGCGCACACATTCATTCATGCTCTATCTATACCTGTTCTTACAGAGAAATGAGGTGTTAGATGGAGGAAGAATGTAAATTTCACTTGAAAATGTTGTTGCTCTACTGTAAGAGAAGCCTGATATCAGAATTTGAAAAACATTTCATGCTTGGAATCACCCATTGGCTGACTTGTGTAGGGTATTAAGGAAAAGAAATAATGGGTGAATAGAAAATAATTTTGCCTTCAATCATGTAAAGTTGTCGAGATTAAGTTAATAATATATGTAAATTGTTTTATAAAATGCTCAGTAAATATTAATATACCTTTTTCCTTCTCCTCTTTACCCTCTTACTGTTAACTACTTTCGTCACTGGGGAAAGACTAATTTAAGACAGAATCTTAGGTCTAGTAGATAGCAGAGGATGGAGATTAGCCAGATGGTTGAGAGCGTGGGCTTATAAATCAGACAGATCTGGGTTTAAATCCTGATTTTGCTACTCACTTGTGTCTTTGAGAAAGCTGCTTAACCCCTCGGGGCCTCAGTTACCTTATTAGTAAAAGTGGGGTAATAATAGTGTCTACTGACAGTGGTGTTCTAAGGATTAGATGATAAAATGTATGTAAAATGATTGTCACTGTATCTATCCCATAGTGTTTAGTACATTTTAGCTTTTCATTGCAGATACGTTCGATTCATAGGATTGATGTAAGGATTAAAATAATGTGTATAAAATATTTAGTAGAATACTTGGCTTAAGTTCTTGATAAATATTAGCTGCTACTGTTAGTATTAATGTACTTTAAAGCAATAATAAATTATTAAAAACTGCAGTGTAGGACTAAACTATTGTATATATACTGTGCTGAGGCAAGGGTAAAGGTTCTAAAGATTATATAAAAGTTATGAATGAAATCATAGCAATCATTACTTCTAAAATCATTATACTATAATTCAGAAATTGCCTTTAACTTTTTAATAAAAACTCCACATACTTTTCCTTTTGTTCCAGTTTCAGTTGAGGAGATGTGTGAAAATGATTGGTACATACATTTTTATAATTAACTTTTGCAGATGTTTATTGAACAAAACAAGCTAAAGAGACAAAGCCACCTTCTGCTACAGAACTCTGCTCCTGACCAGCAGCTTTTGAAAGCTTTAGATGAAAATGCAAAACTTATACAGCTCCTTGAAGAAGAGAGAATCGAGCATCAACAAAAGGTACCAGATTTTCTCCTGGAGTTTTAATACACCCACATACTTAAATTGAGAAGAGTCAGTCCAGTAGCTCATAGTTCCATGTTTTGCCTAAGTGACTAAGTCTTTCCAGTCTTTTCACCTTTTAGAAAAAATAACTACCAAATGAATTTAATTTATAGTATCCAACTAAAATTTATGCACTGCTGTAGGCTTTATAATGATCTTTAAACTGTCCAAAGGGTCAGAAGAAGCGAGAGAAAGAGATACAACTCAAAAAGAGCTTGGATAATGCAGTTTGGAAATCTGCATTTCCAAGTTGAGTTGATTGTGTTTTGGGAGACTGCATACACTAGGAGAGTGTATTGTGTAGTGGTCTCAAAGAGCTTGTTGGAGGGCATAGGTTTTATTCAAAGAGGGAGGAAAAGTCCATGTTAGTAGTAATTATTTGCTTAGGGAAAATTTGTGATTTTGTAAACTTGCACAGATCTACGTTTAAAGACTTAAGTGCTTATTTCAATTTGTATGAGTAGAGCTATTCCAGCTGACACAGCCTACCTGTATGTGCTAGGCAGAAAGGATAGTCACCGTGGTGGGTGAGAAAGAGAGGCAGAGAGGAGGAGAGGCGAAGAGGTGGAACAAAGCCTTTCAAATTAAAGAAACCACTTGAGAAAAATTACATCAGTGTTTATACTACTTACAGTGTACCTAGTTTGTGAAGGAAAGGCTGTTAGCTGCCATTTGTTACCACCTGTCGAAGTCTCTTTCAGCAACAATATTGACATTTAATCCTTGGAAGTTCCTGGAGTTTTTAACCAAGTTGGTTGTGAGGTAGAGTTAATTTTTTTTTCTTCCATAAGAAATGTTGGCGTATAGGTAGAGAACCTCTAGATGAATACGTGGTAACTGTGCTTGCCCCTGGGAAAGAGGCCTGGGGAGTAGGATGGAAGGGAAATAATTTTTTTTGTCCCCATATGCAGGAATTACCTTTTTTTTTTTTTTTGCGGTACGTGGGCCTCTCACTGTTGTGGCCTCTCCCGTTGCGGAGCACAGGCTCCGGATGCACAGGCTCAGCGGCCATGGCTCACAGGCCCAGCCCCTCCGCGGCATGTGGGATCTTCCCGGACCGGGGCACGAACCCACGTCCCCTGCATCGGCAGGTGGACTCTCAACCACTGCGCCACCAGGGAAGCCCAGGAATTACCTTTTCAAATGAAGGGAATGAAAGAAGGTTTATTTTTATTTAGCTTATGTTAGAAATTTTGGTTCTGAAAAGTTCTACTACTGTAGTTAACTCATTTAGTAAATAATGCGTGCAAGAACCCAGTAAATTGTATTGAGGATGGGACTAAATTGTTGTGTATGTTCCTTGTTGGGGTAGTGGGAAAAGTACTGAAGATTAGGTAAAAGTTACAAATGAACTTACAGCAGTCAGTACTTCTAAATGTATTATACTATACTATACAATTATTCTGGATAATCTTTCAGGTATGTGGTTGAAAATATTTCTTACCTGTCTATAAGTTCCCTTGCAGATTCAGCAATCTTTAAAACACAGCTGTGTTGTTTTTATGATTAAAATAAAACAAAATTTTAAAATACAGAAAAAGCTAAAGCAGAAAATTAAGATTAGTTAAAAATCCCATATTTTGGTGCATATCCAAAGTTTATATAAATTGTAGTTTTATGAATATAGGTTAAACGGAATCATGCCAAGCATATGGTTCTATAACCTGATTTTTTTCATTTGGTAATATATATTTCCATGTCAGTGTATAGTGAGGTTATGTGATTTTTAAATGGTTGCATAGTATTTCATTTAACGAACATAACTATAATTTATTAAATCAGTAATATTGGTGGACATTTAGGTTATTTCCAAGTTTTCCCTGTTATAAAGAACATTCTAGTTAATGTATTTGAACACTTGTCTTACTATTTCACAAATTCTAAAAGTAGTATTACTGAATCAAGGGTCTTTTCTTCCTTATATTTTTTTAAGGTTTTTTATATTTGTTACCAAGTTGTCCCACCAAATTTTTAATATTACCTGAGTTTTTCTTTTGAAAATGGGCACAAAGGCGTTAATCTGTTTTAAATGAATTTGTTACTTAAATTAAATGAATATTTTACTTTTTCTAGTCACCTTTAAAAATTAAATTATCTGGGACATAAGTCTTCAATAAATTTATATTGAATTACATTGCTGATAGTGATCTTAAGTATTATCTGTATCCTAGGATTTGTGTGGTTTTTAAGATGAATTGTAATCTCTTTGCTATGAAGTGCAAAGTAAAAGGGAAACATTTATTTTTCCCCTTATTTTCCTTGACAGAGGAAAAACTGTCACCACATAAAAGTCTGTTTATAACTTATAGGTCAAAAAATTAGAAGAGCAGCTACAAAATGAAACTCTCCGCAAAGAGATGCACAACCTCAAACAGCAACTGGAGCTTCTAGAAGAAGATAAAAAAGAATTGGAATTGAAATATCAGAATTCTGAGGAGAAAGCTAGAAATTTAAAGCATTCCGGTAAAAGCACTGAGTAGCCTATTATGTCTTATTATTACTATGTGAATCTCTCATGACCAGTACATTTACTAAATGATATAGAAAAATACCAAGATTTGTTTTAAATTTCTTCATTTCTGACTATTGTAATTCATTAGAACGGTCGCTGTAATCATGTGATTCACAAATATTTAGACTTCTGTTTTGGACTCACAGGCTTTATGAGCATCACATACAGAATTAAGAGACGGAGATATCATTAATGTGGGGAGACCAAAACTTCAGCATTTCTCAGGGCTTCAGAGATGAGTGTTCGTTAAATACTTATTTTATTCATTTTAGGGTGCATTTTTAAAAAGAATTAAACTTTTTAGGTTTATACTACCTACATTTTCAATGTCTAATTATGCACATGAAATAATACTTTCAGTATCACACCTAACGATAAAATGGGCAACAATATATATATTAAATGGAAAAACTTTTAAAACACCAGGAGTTACTTAAACGATTTATTCATTCAGTTCTAGAAGGCTTAACAAGAATGTGTGAGTTGGATTACTACACAGGGATAAGTAATAAGTTTCTGTTGGAAAGTAGGTAATTTAAGGGGGCAGGTTGTTCCCTTTATAACAGCTTCAATATTCACTTCAGATATTTTTGGTTAATTTTATACTAGAATTTTGAAATCTGTACAGAAAAATCAAGTAGGCTTTTTCCTTTAAAAAATATTCAATGCTTTCTAATCCACAATGAAAGTGAATTACAATTTATTTTTTGAAATTGATCTAAAATTAAGAAGTAGTCCATTCTTTTTAGTTATTGTCTGCTGTGTGTGTACCCAGCCATACCCAGTATCCTAGGGTGCTATAAAAAATGTAGAAGAAAAGAAACCATGCCTTTTGTCCATGAGGATCTCAAACTCCCTTTAGAGAAACAGACACATGCATATGAAATAACTAGAGGATTCTTGGTGTCAGGGAGCCTGGCCCCCACTGCTTATTTAAGTGTTGACGGTAAAAACAAATGCACAAATCATTAGGGTAGTCAGTCATGGAAAGTAGAGTGACTGCGCAGAGGGAGAGCTATTCCTGAGTGCAGTACCTGTAGCCCATTAGAGCCCGATTAGAGGCATTCACATCTGTGATGTAAATTCAAATTGAGTTTCTTGAAGTCAGGAACTGTGTCATGAGCAGCACTGAGCATAGGCTCTTTCACATTGTTGGAGCTTAGTAAGAACTTGTTTCATTAATGGCTTGAATGAATAAATTATATTTCCAGAATGCTCTTCCAAAGAGCAAAAAGTTTCTGAGTTAAACACTTGAGAGTCTGAGTCTGGTTAAAATCAAGAACTCTAGGATTTGCAGTTTTTGAAGGAGATTAAGTGGAGGAGGAAAGTATGCTATTAAAATTCATTACTAAATGTCATCTTTAAAATTAATTCTTGGTCTGTATACTTTAAAAGTCAAGTATTAACAATTTCTTAGTGTTTGAGTAGTAAATTCTATTGTTAACAAATATTTCTTCAGCCTACTCTCAATCCTTACTTCCCACCCATCCAGCCATTGTCTTGATTTATTTTTTCTTTTGCATAGTTTGTATATATAGCAAAAAGATGGTAAATTTTTTGTAACATATATAAGGCCTCTCTTACTGATGATAAAAAGTTTAAAGGGTTCTGCAGTTTCATACTGAAATTTCTAACTTTGCTTTAATAAAAGAACTTGATTTTGAGAGTGGTTGTTTTTTCCTTTACATGTATATAAGGTGTTAAGTTGCTTATTTCAGCTCTTTTCTGAATGCTTGCTCTCTGTGCAGTCGATGAACTCCAGAAACGGGTGAACCAGTCTGAGAATTCGGTACCTCCCCCACCTCCTCCTCCACCACCGCTTCCTCCTCCCCCTCCAAATCCTATCCGGTAAGCACGTCCAGGAAGACTGCTTTGCATCAAATGTTAGTCCTTGTCAGAGAAACTGAAGTTTATGCTATTGGTACCCTTTTTAAGCAATACGGGCTTAGATGCATCATTTTGAGGGGCGTGGTGGTAAAAAGTATGAAAGATATCAGCAGGTGTTTCAGAGAATTTTCTGAAGGCCAGTATATCATTCCTTTCTTGTAACATATAAAGACATCTTGTGGCCTACAGTGTTCTTCTGTTGTAGGTGTTTAGATTTCATGTGGCTGTTCCAAACCAAGGAGCTAGACATCTAAAAAAATTTTTTTGATACTTCAGTTTTAAAACTTCAGTCCATATCATTAGGATTTCCTTTAACTGGAAGATCAAGGAATTTTGAGCTTCTCCAGAACGTTTTCGTGTTTTTCTCTCACTAACTTGAATTTGAAAAGCTATGCTTTGTTCAGTTATTTAAAAAATAAAAGTACTGAACTAACAGAAACCTAACAGATCTACTTTAAGCCACTGAAGTAGTTAAGGCAAAATAATTTTTACACGTGATCGATCCAAGAGTCAATTGAAAGAATTTCAGGTATTTTAAATTCTTTCTGTCCTGAGTAGCTAAATCTGTAAGAGGTATTCTGAATTTGACATTTATAATAGGAAATTCATCACTTTGATTTTTTTCTAAGGTCTAGAATTTTGAGCTTGATAAGAAAGGTCACTTCTGTCTGTGAGGAGGGATAACTATTAAAAAATGATTATAATCTTGCTGTTGGCCTTTAATTTTTAGTCTCTGAAACCTTGAGAGCCCTTAGAATTAAAAGTAAAGTATAACAAATAGAATATTTTCTCAAAAAGCATCCTACAGTCACACTGAGAAATGAAAGTAGGACTCAGACTATGTATATCTAAAGCATGAACTCTTATAAGGCCCATTAAAGAAAATTTTCATTGAATAACATGAATGATTTTTATTTTAAGATGAATTTAAGTAGTATAAAATATAATTTCTCAGTAGAAAGAGATTTTTATTTTTTGATAAGGAGTACTTTCTTGTCAAAAAAGTATATTTGCATTTGTATTGAGTTTCAATGGACTTTGAATCCACTAATCAAGGTTTTCCAACTTTGTTCCTGAGCTGTTTGTTTTACCCTGAAGTAGATCATGGATGGAAGTGGAAGTGGAAGAAAAAGACTAGAGCCTGTGGCTTCTTTAAGTGGCTTTATTGCTTTCCCCTCCTCTTCCTGCTCATTTGACTTAGAGGACAGATGGGAGAGAGTTAAGAGAGGAAAAAGGCATATCTTGGTCATTTTGTAGTAATGGAGTGAAAGGACAGGTCCTGGTCAGGTGTGGCTCATGGGGAAAGGGTAGGGTATATTAGTGTGTTAGTCAGGGTTCTCCAGAGAAACAGAACCAATAGGTGTGTGGGGGTGTGTGTGTGTGGGGGGTGTGCGCGCGTGCGTGTACATGTGTACATACACATCATATACATAAAAAGAGAATGTATTCTCAAGAATTGGTTCACATGACTATGGAGGCTGACAAGTCCCAGGAACTTCAGGGTGAGTCAGCAAGCTGGAGACCAAGGAGAGCCTGTGGCATTGTTTCAGTCTGAAGGTCAACAGGCCAGGAAGAGGCAGTGTTTCAGTTTGAGTCAAAAGCAGGACAGAGCAGATGTCCTAGTTTCAAGGCAGTCAGGCAGGAGGAATTTTCTTTTACTTGGGGGAGGGTCACCTTTTGTTGTATTCAGGCCTTCAACTGATTGAGGGAGGCCCATCCCACATTAGGGAGGACAGTCACTCAGGCTACCAGTTTAAATGTTAATCTCATCCAGAACCCTCAAAGAAATACCTAGAATAATGTTGGACCATTTATCTGAGTACCCCATGACCCAGTCAAGTTGACTCATAAATTAACCCTCACAGTGGGTGTGAAGAACACTTGAAGAATTTCAAGGTGAATATTTTCCACCTGGGGCAGTTTTAGCCAGAGGTTTGGATGATTGGTCCCAGATGTCTTGTCCTGGTCTTCTCATCTGTCCTGTGAAACTCACACTATCTATTGATATTTTCTCTTTAGTCTAAGCAACATCTTGACAGTTCTTTTTAATATTACAGATGATTTTCCTGTGGACACCGTATCAGTCTTCAACTTATACTTCAGAACATTTAAAGCTAGCACTTTCTCTTATCTACTTAGGTGGTTTGCAGTGTTGGGCATATATTCTTAGTTCATTTATGTAAATACATACAACTGTTCTGAGCAGTACAAATAACTTCTTGCTTTGTAATCTTTGTGTACAATAATACACATTCTCAAAACTTCCCCTCAGAACCAGAGATGGGATCATTACAGAATGAGGAGAGGCCTCTGATTAGTGAGAGCCCTCCCCAAACCCCACCCTTCTATGGAATGTTAACAAGTAGACATTGAATATTCTGTCTTCAGTTGACAGAATGGAAAAAATAAAGTTTGCATCATTTAATTCCCTCACCTTATGGATTAAAATGTACTTGTTTTAAAGTTCTGTGCAAATTAGAAGTTCTGTGAAAATAATTTAATTACATTTTGGGCCACTATGAGCCCAAAGAAGACAAACTAGATGAAGTTAAAAGCTCAGTGACCGATTGTTTCCCAGTTGGTAAGTCCTGGAAACTTCACAGGGTAGAGTAGGATGTAGCACTTTCTTTATGCTATGCTTTGTGGGAGATTGTTCAGTATGTGTGAGAATTTTAAGAAAAGACAGTTAGGGAGGGGATTAATAATATAACCAAAGACAGAAGTAAGAAGTGAAAAAAAAACCTAAAAATGATAGTGGTTAAGGAACATCACGTTGTTCTGTCCTCAGAGCAAATAGTACTGTGTATCCAGTTGCCCCTTTTTCTGCAGGCAGCATTATGCCTCTCTTCCCAGTTTGTCTTCCTCAGGACTGTATTTTGTCAAATCCAGTTTACCACACTGAGGACATTCATAATGTAGTTGAAAGAATTTCAGAGTTCTTGATTCATTTTTTTTTTTTTTTGGTGGGGGTGATAATATACATGTAGAAGTGTACACAAACTTATGTACAGTTTAAAATAATATAAAATGAGTATCCACGTAATCACCATCAAAATCAAGAAATAGAACAATGCTAGTACCCTCAAGTCCTATCCTTTTATCCTTTTCTTAAAGAAAAGGGTTTTTTTGCCTATATACATATCCCTAAACTACTGTAAATACATATACGGTCTGTTTATGACTTTATATAATTGGAATTGTAGTGTATTCCTTTGTGTCTTTTTCTTTTCACTTTATATTATTTTGTAAGATTCATCCATATTATTTTATGTAGCCAAAGTGCATTCATATTCATTGATACGTAACCCACTTTATGAATGTCCCAAAATGTGTTTATCCATTGTAATACTGATAGACATTTGAGTCATTCCCAGTTCAGGGAAGTTATGGAAATTCTACATGAACATTCCTGTACATGCTTCCTGGTGCACAAGTGCTTGTATTTCTGTAATATATATGGAAGTTGAATCACTGGCTCATAGGATATGTCTATTTTCATGCTGAACAGTTTTCTAAAGTGGTGCTATCAATTTATACATCTTCAGTTTGAGAATTCCTGTTACTCCACAAACCTACCAACACTTGATATTATCAGACTTAAAATTTCTTGCCTATTTGATGAGTGTGTAGTAAAACCTCAATGTGGCTTTTATTTGTGATTTCCTAATAACTAAAGAAGTCAAGAACCTGTTTGTTTGTGTGCTGGAAATTTGGACATCCTTTTTTATGGGGTTTCTTGGTTTTGTCCTTTATTTCTGTTGGGTGTGTGCTTTTTCTCATTGATTTGTAGAGTTTCTTTTTATTCTTTATGATGTCTTTTAATATATGGAGGTTTTAAATTTTCATGTCAAATTTATCATGATTTGGATTTTACACAGATTTTTGAAACATGGACCAGAGAGACAGTGGTCTGAATATATGTTATCCCTGAAGTATCTGGTCTATGTTGTGCAGATTCAGATGTTTTTATGCCCATATTTAGCAAATAGATATTTACCAAAACATCCCCTAATTCTTTTGTCCTTCCCTCTCCCTCAAATGTATTACATAGATAGCTGTTTCTGAATTTTAAATATGGATATTGAAAGGTTTTCTCTATTTTACTTTGCAGATGTCTCTGCATAAAATTAGTAATAGTGTTAGCAGCCCCCTTCTCCCAGTAACTAGTTTGGTTTTTACACAGTAAAGGGGTGAGACATCTTTCTCTTTCTTAAAAATTTAACAGTTTATTAAAGTGGAAAGTAGGCTACTTAAATTCTAGTTATATATTCATGCACTTAGAGAAGAGTTGGATTTTAACTGATTACTTAGAATCTATACATTTTATTTCTTGGATCATAAGGCATCCACTAATCCTGTTGATCTTTTTCTTTCTCCTAAAGATCCCTCATGTCCATGATCCGGAAGCGATCCCACCCCAGTGGCAGTGGTGCTAAGAAAGAAAAGGCAGCTCAACCAGAAACAGGTAATTCTCACCCCACCCCTTTGGTTAACTTTTTGTTGGTGGTGTACAGTTTTTCAACAGTAGACATACTTGTTAGCTCTTTGACTATGAACAGATTGTTGGGGAGAAATGTGAACTTAACAGCTAGAAGAATGAACCAAAGAACAGTCATTGTCTTCACGTAGCTTACTGTCTAGAGCGGGTAAACATTCACACATATCACTGTAATGCGAGGGATGCTGGGAAATGTGTTTTCATTAAGGGGTGAGGTACTTTGGGGTGTAAAAGAAAGAGAGGAAGTAATTCCAAATGAGGATTTGGGGAAAGGTCTTAAAAATATATATATATATATAGGCTGTATTTTCTGTGCTATACAATCACCACTCCTTATGTTTATTTTTTTAAATTAGTTAATTAATGAATTTTTGGCTGTGTTGGGTCTTCGTTGCTGTGCGCAGGCTTTCTCTAGTTGAGGTGAGCAGGGGCTACTCTTCGTTGTGGTACACAAGCTTCTCATTGCAATGACTTCTTCTGTTGCGAAGCACGGGCTCTAGGTGCTCAGGCTTCAGTAGTTGTGGCACGTGGGCTCAGTAGTTGCAGCACGTGGGCTCAGTAATTGCGGCTCCTGGGCTCTAGAGCACAGGCTCAGCAGTTGTGGCGCATGGGCTTAGTTGCTCCTCAGCATATGGGATCTTCCCGGATGAGGGATCGAATCCATGAACCCTGCACTGGCAGGTGGGCTCTTAACCACCGCGCCACCAGGGAAGTCCTGGGGAAAGGCTTTTTAGAGTTGATAGCAATGAACTGAGACTTTGTCAAGCACTTTCTGTGTTCTCTCCAGTGCTTTGTACTGGAGATGCAAGACATAAAGTCACATTTGAGTGGGGCAGATAGGAAGTAAACACGTAATTACCAGTGCAATATATAATTATTTAAATACATTTTTTTGATCAGTACTGTGGAGGAGTGGTTATCAGTACTGATCTAAGAGATTATGGAGGTGGACTACTGATGTCAGCAAGTGAAATTTAAGCTGAGTAGTTGTGGATTTCGAAGGTCAGGGTATATATGGTAAAATAGATCACATAGAGGGGCAACAATTCAAAGGTCCAGAGTGGGGAAGGAACTTGGCATATTAGGAAACTGAAAGAAAGTTGATATTACTAGAACATGGGGTGCAAGAAAGGAAGTCTACTAGGTAGACAGGAGCCATATTCTAGAGGCGGTGGTCAAGATTTTGATATTTATCCTAAGGGCAGTAGAAGTTTAAGTAGGAGTGTAACATGATGAGATTTGTCCTTTGTAAAAAATTACACTGGCTGCAGTGAGAGAACAGAGAACAGACTGTACAGGAATGAGAGTGGATGAGGGAAGACTGTTGCACTCATTCAGGTGAATGTTGATGGGGCTGAGATGCGGGTGGTAGTAGTAGAGAGAGAAAGAAATGGATAAATTCAGGAGCTGTTTAGGGAGGTAAAATTCACAGGACCCTGTGATTCTTTGGAGAGGGAGAAGCTGAGGATAATAGGAAGAGATGGGGATGGAGAGAGAAGAGGTTTGCTGCTGAGCAGAGGCCCCAGGTGGGTAGGTGCAGAGTCAGTGCACAGAGCTGTGGGCAGTTTGATGTGGACCCACACTGAGAGCAGAAGCTTGAAATGCTGGCCCCAGATCTTGGGCCTTTATGCCTGAGGACCATAGAACCCAAATTAAACTCAGCAGTGTTTGTTCAACCTGTTTTACTTATGGAGCATGGTAGGTTAGCCTGGTTCAAGCCCAAATGGGTGCAAACTTCTTGGCCCCCTTTTCCTGCCTCCGGGTCTCCTTGCCCCGCCCCAGCCATTTTCATACCTCTGCAGTGCCGTG
Source organism: Globicephala melas (assembly GCF_963455315.2). Taxonomy (NCBI): domain Eukaryota; kingdom Metazoa; phylum Chordata; class Mammalia; order Artiodactyla; family Delphinidae; genus Globicephala; species Globicephala melas. The sequence goes on from NC_083329.1 coordinate 13,572,021, forward strand.
TTCTCAGACGCCAGGTCTCATTATGTTGTCCTACATCTTATCCCATTTCTGTGCTTCTCCCTGCCTCAGAATAGAATCTCAAACCCTGTCTGCTTAGAGGTGGTTCTCTGCCTTTACTCTAGCCTCATTTCTCATTACATCTGTTTCACCTTATGGCTGGCCCCTTACGTCTAAGCCTTCTGTGCATTTGCTCCTGTCTTTCCTCATTCCAGAATTGCCCTCCTGCCCGTCCTCTAGCAAGGTACTGTTCTGATTCCATGTCTCCCATTCAGGTTTCAGCATATTGTCTGGTGTGTTCCCAGTCTCTTCCTCCTCTTCCTTTATTTATGAGTATTAATAATCCAGAATGAATGGCTCATTACTGTGTTGCTATAGCAGTTTACTTCAAATTTTGTTACTGTGAGGATTTAATGTCCCACCCCCCAGCCTCTGCTCTGGTGTTGGGGTTATTTCCACATCTCTCCTCCGAACAGATTGCAGGCTCTGTGAGGGTTTACTTCTCTCTGCAGCCTCCCACAGCTTTCATGCATATTGAATGAATCAAAGTTTAGACTTGGTCTTTTCTTCTTAGCAAGAACCTTGCAGCGCCATTACAAACGAAAGCTGTTTGATTTTATCATCTGTATGAACTGACTTTCTGCCCCTGCCTCCTACAGCCCCTTGTAATGCAGCTAAAAGGCAAATTCTGCTTTGCCAAGGCATTGCAGGATTTCGAAGTCCTGCCTTTGGTGATTTGCAGGGCAGCCCTGCTCTTGGGTTACTGGCTGTTAAGCCTCCCCTGACACTGTAATTAAGATTAAAATTTTGTTTGTTTCGGTCTTGTTTTGGGAAAACTGGTTAAGTCTTAGAGGGTCAAGAAGGCAGTCAGAATAAAATAAATTCCCCTTCTCAGTAAATTACATTATTAGCTTATCAACCTCAACAGCACCCTTAAATTTAAAAAGATGTGTTCTAGAACTTATTAACTCCCAGTATTAGAAACCATGCAGTTTTCCTTATGAAAATGATATTTCATTTACAATTCATGAAATGTGGCAGCATTTTCCCCCTCATCCTTGAGCTATTGAATTGTTACTTTGGGAATCTAAGTAGTTACAGACACAGAAGTTGATCAGGAGATTTTTAAACTGGGGCCGCCCTAAAATCATACTGCCTTAAATGATAGGTACCATAGCCGTACTTTGCTCTGTCTGGCAAGGTAGTTTATAGTGTTTTGTTAATCATTCACACTAAAAAATAGTTGTTGAGTGGATCAACAGCGATTAAAGACATGATGAATGAATGTAGAGCATCAATATTGGGGTCATCTGAGACACTTTGGAGTTTGCATTTATAACATGGGAACCAGTCTTGCTATCACAGTGTTTTCTTATATTAGCATCGTATGATGGCTTTTGCTATACAGTTGGTATGTTTTTCAGAGCTTATGAATGGAGAAACTTTTATTGTTGGGTTATGACTCTTAAAAAGCTTGATTGTAGGGAAGGTCTGTGAAATATTTTAGAAGTAGTTTTAAGATCTAAACACAAGAAATCATTACATACTTTGCAGTTAATAACTCTAATTTTGATAAGAATGCATTTATTGGACAAGTTCTGAGATTTGAGAGGTATGCCTGCTGTTTATCATATATTTAGGTCATTAATTTGTTGATATTTTCTTACCTCAGTTTGCTAATCTGTAGAATGGGAATAATAGTTCCTATTTCATAGAGTTGTTTTGAGAATTATGAGTCTCACAACATGTAAAGCATTTAGAGTAGTGCCCATGACATAGAAAATATTCAGAATGTTACCTAAAAGAAAAAAAAAAAGGCATGGTACCAGTCACCCTGAAGGGCAGAAGTCCTCATTCAGCAGGCTCTTGTGATCATTGTAGTTAAGGAAATTTTCTTAACTTTATGACTGTAGGTCAAATCCAAACTTATTCAACTATGATATGTTCTTTAGAAATTTTGTGCATCACAGTGCCATAAGATTTTCTTTAATGCCTTTTAAAAAATGTTATTGAAAGAGAAAAGTAAACCTGTGACATTTAAAAATTCATTTTAGTTTCCTCTAGGTAATACCAAAAGGTTTTATTGAGCAATAAGGTGATGGTTTTGCCTGTGGGTCTTTTTTTTTTTTTTTGAGGAACTAACTTATTTTTCAAGTGGCTCTTAAAATTTAAGCCTCAATTGATTACATATAGCTTTCTGATCCAAGACTGACCTGGAAGCACTAACTCAAAGAACATTTGATTTTATTTTCCTGTGGCAGTTCAATAACATTAGACCCCTTGTCTTCCTTTGTCCCTCTTCTTTAATCTCCAGTATCCTGCATATTTCTGTTGTCCCCCTGATTACATGCTTTTGTGAAACAATTACCAACTGCGTGATTGCAGAAAAGAATCACAAAACATACCATGAGCTCTCTGTAGGTGATTCTTGCAGGTTTGTTAGAACTGCTTAATAGTTCAGAAGTTCGTATAGATTGCATTTTGCTAGTTCAAAAACAGGGTCGGTGAGAGAGAAAGCTTGTGTAGCTAACCTAGCCATTGCCCTTGTGTTGTGCCTGAGTAGGGAATCTGATAAGAGTGATTTCTTTTCCTTAAGACCAATTAAGCCTTTACGTTTGAAAAAGACTGAGAAAATTTTATGAGCCTGGTTTATAATCTGTACACAATACAGATAGTGGCACTTCTCTGAATTATCACTGTGATTCTGGCAAGCAAAAATAAGAAACTACTTTAAATTCCTGTTGTGTTAGATGCTGCAGCAGACTTGAATGGTGTTGACCATAATTCTCCATCTGTCTGCCTTAATTAGTTTTTGTTTTGTGCATTTAATTGAGTTTTAGTCGTTCCTTACAGAGTGCTAATCTGTTTGTAGGCGATGTTCCTGTTGCCATGCAGCTCTTCCCAAGTCTTACTCAAAATGGCAGCCTTTCTGAAAATCGAATGGGTTTTGAAGATTTTTTTAAATTCCCTGGAGTAAATTCCATACCCATACCAGGTATGGGTATGAATGACAGATCTGTGTCTTATTTCCTCTGATTTTGAAAACGGTCAGCAAAAGTACCATGTAATGCATAATAGGTATTCAGATATTGAATAAGTGAGTCGGTGAATGAATGAATGAGTGAATCTCTGTTCATAGTAATTTTCTTGTCTGTTCCCTTGTTGAACATGTTTCTGAGCCATCAGCAGAGGTTGCCTTAGAAAATACTGCTTAAGGGCACATAGTTGATCAACCCACAGCTTTGTTGTCTTTTCGTTTATTGGTGGATGAGTTCTGACCTTGGTGCCATGTCTCCCATGTTGCCTCACAAAAGATACTCTTTTGACTTCTGGAACTGAAAAATGCTGTTTGGATATTGAGAAATTTGAATTCCCAGCATTTCAGTGGCTTCTGAGGATGACAACACTATTTGAAATCAGGACTGTATTAGAAAACCTAGGTTATATGATGAATATAGCAGTGATCCCATCACTGTGATGTTGCAGAGTGGAGGATAATGGAGCCTCTGGATTCTCTAAGTTGCTCCCCTCAGCATGTATAAGAGGAATAGCTAACCAGGATTAGAGTGAAGTCTGCCATATTGCAGTAAAAGAAGCCATGATTTCGGCCTCCTTAGCGCAAAGCCTGACACGACTGTGAATTAGCTGGGGGATATAGTTGTGATTGCCTCCATTTAGAAGCCATTCTTTTGAGGTTTAATTGTTTCTGCTCAAATAGTAAAACTATTGATAGCCATTTAAAGCTCGAACTTTAACAAGTCAGTCAGTAGGTAGATGCTTGCTGAATGCCTACCATATGCCTGCCCCACAACGTGGAGTCTGTTGGAGGGTCTTTATGAGATATTTAAACTTGAATGTATTGGATACAGTGAGTTAGCTGGAGGTAAACACAAGATCTAGAGCTGCATTAATGGTGATAAACGTTCCAGAATGATTTGGTGCTTTTGGTTAAGCTGTTGTGCAAGAGACAGATTTCACTCTTCTGACCAACAGGTCTCAGCTCACCTCAGTTGCATTCATCTAGTTGATACATATTTCAACAGCTTTATTGTTTTTGCAGCCAAAGAGTGTAAAGATTAAACAATAGACAGTTGAAATTTTTTATCACATTTAATTACTTAACTGCAGTCATTTCTGGATGTATGTTTTCTTTTAACATTGACAATTTTAAAAGACTTGAAAAAGGTTTGGTTAAATGTTTCCTTCCCATATGATTCCTAAACAAAAGATGGCAATTTAAAAATAATTTTTATCTATTTGCTGCTCATCTTTTGACTGTGGATTTCTTCCAGGAGGTAAAAAAATCTCTTTGATCTTTTATTTTCAAATGGGCTTTTTGATAGTTATTCCTGCTTTGGTTGGATTTCTTTGACATAGGTTGTACTATAAGTTACAAAAACATCTTTGAGACAAAAGTGAATGGTTATTTGGAGTTAGGTACAAAATTAGGTTTTTAAAGACCTGGAGAAATTCAGGTCTATTATTATGCTGACAAACGGAACAAAATGTACTTTGTTTAACATAGATGAGCCAATACTGATTTCCAGGCTACAAATTAGACCTTAAATTTTATAACTCTTATTTCTCAAAGCAAATCTCTTATTAAAAGATTTTTATTAAAAAAATATTGCTACCTGGGAGCTGTTAACCTTAGTAAATTATTGGTGTTTTGTGACTCTGTCTGAAAAATGACTGTGGTTAATTACATAGTGCAGTCTTTCTAAGTTACCAGAAATAGGAAGTAGTTTTCTTGTAACATAAGGTGATTTATGTGTGTGTTCTTTGAATAGCTGAAGAAGTCACAGACCTGAAGAGGCAAGCAGTTGAAGAGATGATGGACAGAATTAAAAAGGGAGTTCATCTCAGACCAGTTAATCAGACAGCTAGACCCAAGGCAAAGGTATGGAATGACTAAATGCTTTTTTCCCCTGATGTTTCTTTTTTTTAACGTAAAATTTTGAAATCTGATGAAAGCTGCATCAGAATTGACTGTCAAATCTTGGGTTAAGTCTAATGTGCCGTAAAAGCCTTTGCTTCATATAAGCACTTTTCAGAAGGACTCTGACCCATAGGAAACCTAGGTCACTACAGAAAGTAAGTCCTGTGGTTGCAGGGTGCTGCCGTCTCCTTGAGAGGGACATTGATATGAACTGTTATACCAAACAAGTAACAATTAGCACGCCCTTTATTTTCATCAATTCCTGGTGCTTGTGTGTAATTCAACAAGTATTTATTGAGTATCTACTATGTGCCAGGTACTGTTTTAGGCACCGGGAGTAAAGCAGTAAACAAGGCACAAAGATCCTTACCTTCCCGAGGCTTCTGTTTTAGTGCGTGGGGGAGGGGAATCTGAGTGTGGGGATCACATCATATACCGTAGCAGACCTAAGACAACTTTTGAAAAATAGTGAGGTTTATAAGATTGTTTCCATTAATTTCACAGACCTATTCCCGATCACTTCAAGGAAAAACTTGTGTATCTGTATCATCAGCTGTCTTCTAAGCTAGACCACAGTGAGCTCCAGGGTCTGTGGAAGTACCTAGTGTCTAGTTCAGAGCTTTTCCTTCCCCTTGTATATCTGTCCCATTTAAATAGACTCAATAGTAGAGTTTTTGACATTTTTCTTGAAAAATGTTTTTTCCTTCCTCACTCTAATAAGGTAGCAGCAGATTGCTTCTCTTTCTTTTTCCTCTTCCTTTAAACCAAACTTTATGGTCCTTTCTTACTCTCAAGGATGCCCTTCTTCAGCTACTTCAGTGTCCCCAAGTGTCATGACTATTCACTAGAAATTCACCTGGGCTTTTAAAGTTGCCACTTTGTCACAGGCAAACAAGATAACTGGACAAGGCAGGAATGGCCGTGGTGTGGGCTGTCCAGGGAAAGGGGGTTGGGAAGAGGGAACGAGCATTCCACGCCAAGAGAAGATTCACATCTAGGGAAATGGAAGCTTCAGCCAGCTGTGGAGAGTAATTCAGTCTTGTGCTAGAGCTCTGAAAGCAAATGGGCAGAATGTAGAACTGGACGAGAAGCTGAGCGTGTAGATAGTTGGGCACAGCTCTTTCAGTGCCAGTGTCTGATGAGTGAGTGAAGAGCACTGTTGTTGGAGTCGGGTCCTTGCACTATCACCCAGCTTCCTGGGCTTCTTCTCCATAAGATACCCTCTCTGGCTCACACGGTTGTTGTTAGGGTCAAATAGAGTAAAATGTGAAACCACTTTAAAATGAAGGGTCTAAGTAGAACCTTAGAAAATAATACATTTTTATGGCTTTCATGTCACAACTAGTTTGGAAAGAATAGCAAAACCAAATTATTACTAGAGAAAAATGCAGTGTCGTAAAAGAAACAAAATTAGTTTAGAAAGAAAAATGTTGAAAACTTCTTAAATCGTAAGTGTTCTGTATGTACTTTCATTTTCGTTATATCACTTTGTCCTTTTTCTTTCTTGCCGTGACTCTTTCAACAGTTACACATTATTTAATGTCAGTTCAAAATCTGGAGGACAGCTGAACAAGGATCAGTGGACAACTGTTTTGTTTTGGGTTTTTTTGCTCTTAATCATTAAAACTGTGTAGATATAGTGGTGAATGACCTGGTCAGTAACCTTTAAAACAAATGGTCACTGCATGCCTCAGTGCAGACTTCTTCCCCCAGTACCATCAGTACTTTCCTGAAATGTCACCAGTTATGAGAGTATGCAGTCCAGGCTTTGAAAAGGCTTGTGCAGTCAGAGGGCAACTTGAGTGGCATAGCAGCACTTTTGAGTATGCCTTTAGGCAGGGTGTTTGTTCAGAAGTCGTAACATGTCACCGAACAGCTTACCTACAGAAGTCAAGCCTGCCTTGAGAGTACTAATTTAACTGCGTATTACTAAATTCCTTGATGTTGGTGGTGGTGCTGGTGTGGTTAAAATTAGTGTCTTAGAGCTTTTGACTGGCACTTGTGACTGCCACTGATGGCATGTGTATTTCACAGAAAACGGAGGCTATGAAAGTTGAACACCTTAGTTTAATTTGTACATGAGCAGCAAACCTCTCTCTCACTTTTTCTAACTGTACGTTTTTAAAAATTGGAATAGGATCTTATTCTTTTATTATCTTTTGAGAGGAAAGAATTATAGGTTGCCATTAATCACCTCCCATCTCTTGATGAAAGATTAGCCTTGCCTCTTTTCTAGGAATGAGAGGCCTGAGTGATTCCTTTCACTGTGTCTTGTAGGTTTTCTCTTCATCTCCTTTGTGAAAGGAAGTGGTACAGGGAAGATCAGAGGGTTTTTTTTCAGCCATCTTTTCATTGAGGGGTCCACAAAGACTGTGGTATTATGGGGCAGGCAGGTATTACCCAGAATTTCATTTCAAATTATTTTGTTCGTGGTGTAGCCAGATGAGAACTGGGCTTGTAATCAAGACACCTGACTCAAATACAGAATTCCTCAAAGTGTAACTTTCCTCATAAGTAAGATGAAGTACTTGGACTGCACGCCCTCTGAGGTCTTTTACTACTCTGGTAGCTGGTGATGCTAACATTCTCCTGTGATCCCGGTTGTGAAATTCATGAAACTAGACGTGCCAGTCCTCTGTAAGCTGGCCTTGGCCTGGAGCTGACGGAGCTGAGAGGTGCTCTGCCCTGTTGCTTGCTTTCTGCTCTGCACTCCTGCCTTCCTAGTCCTCGTTTGCTGGCTCAAGTCCAGCAATGAGAGTGAAGAAGAGTTTATTGTAAAATGTTCTGAATAATTTGGAATTAAATCTTTGAAATTTAATGTTTACCAGATCTTTCTACATAAGATGATAGTAGGTAACAAAATGATGTGTAGAAGATGGTAGCTTGGCTCTTACCTAATTTTCTATTTAACTGCTCCTTGGGAGCATTAGCATGTCTAATATTTTTTACTAACCGTAAGACATAAACCTAATTTAAAAAATGTAGTCAATATAAGCCACCAACTCTTTGCCATGTAAAAGTCTTTGTTGGGTATCTTAAAACTGAATTACTCAGTCATTTTTCTTCTTTTTTACAATTGTAGCCAGAATCTTCAAAAGGCTCTGAAAGTGCAGTGAATGAACTAAAAGGAATACTGGTAAGAATAGATCTCAGTTTATTATTTAGTTAATGGGAAAATGGAAGAATATTTTAAAAATCTACTGTTATGAATAATTGGTTTTGATATATTTGATTTCCATTTACAGTAAGCCTCATTACTTTTGATAGTTTACTTGACTGTGCTGTGGACTCCTCCATTGGGTGTGTTAATAATGAGTCAGTACTCTGCTGTTTCTATTCTAAAAGAATGGGTACACTTTCCCGCAAATCATTGTTTCCTGTTCTTGTTCTCCAATACTTGTATTACAACTTGAAGATAAAGTGTCTGGCCAGATGTGAGGATCAGTACATGCTTATATAGTAGATATATTATAAATATAAATATAGTAAATAATGTTATAAGTAAATCTATACATAGATTACAGTAGATTTATTTATAAGTAAATCTACGATAAAGGTAGTAAATAATAGTATATTGTATAGTAGTCTCTCACATGGATAGTGCTTAACTTTGGGGCATGAAAGTGGAATTCTTGGCACCTAAATATAAATCAGAGATTCTCCCCAAATATTTTAGCATCAGAGTCATAGTCTGCTTTTCTCACAGTTTTGAAAAGTCATGATAAATTTGGATAATAGAAGTTCCTTTCTTTATGTTACGAATTTCATTTTCTAAAAGTAATTCACATCCGTTAGAGAACATGCTTAATGCCCATCTCTAGTCATATTTCTTCTTTACAAAGTATGAGATTTTGCCAACAAAATAAATGAGTACTGCCCTGTCTGACAGTTTCTGTCGGAGACAAATGCCTCACTTAGAAAATGTTTTGGATACTAAGAGCTTTATTCTCAGATCTTGTTACAGTCTCAATACCAGTTATTATGCACAGTAAGTCAACAAACATGGGGGCGGAGGTAGAGCTAATATTCCCATGTTCGTTGTTACTGTGCTAATTATGCATTGCATGCAGACATCCACATAATTGTGGTAAACAAAATTATTTTCATCAAGCATGAAACAGTAGACTTAACTCGGAATGGCTTAATTAGTTTGCTATAGTTTTTAGGTGAGTGGAATTAATACTAAAGAGAGGTATGTAGCACTGGCTAACAGTAGTGGTCTACCTACAGAATAAAGTATTAAAACCATGGAAAAAGTATGTAGTTATTATCTCATGGATTCTTTGGTGAGAAAATTTTGTTATCCAGTGTTCTGTTAAGGAGAATGCCCTATGACAGTCCTTTTTGTTGTCTCTACATTGTAATGCTAATTTTTGTTCATGAAAATGCCCCCAGGGGCATTTGGAGGTTCTAGGGTCATAGTTCTGATCCTCAGTGAAAGAGTAAACTTCACTGTTTGTTTTTTAAGTCAGGTTTATTTGAAAAATCAGACATCTACATGAGATACATATGATATTTGATTACCCAGGTTACCCCACTTGCTGATAATGCTGGTTGGTAGCAAGTTTACTGAAAATCACAGCATTGCTTTTAAAGATCATGTTCACTATACAATCATACTCACTATAGTTTTGTGCCACTTCAAGGAGAGAAATTTGTGAACAGATTTTTGTGGAATAACTTAACAAATTATAAAAATTGTCAAAACATCTTTCTTTTCTTCAAATTGCCCTCATCCTCTTTTGTCCTGGATTTATCATTAGATTTCTCTACTTTACATGGCATTAATGTGTATCACTAATAGCTGTTATTCTTTGCATTAAATTTTTTTAAAGTGGAACTCACGATGCTCTCCCGTACTCTTCTGTGCCAAATGGCAACTTTCCACTACTACCACAGACGTTTCCCTTGAGGGATGATGGATCACTTGTAACTCCCAGTCACTTGGGGCCAATAAACCATACTTCTTTTAGGAGAGAAAGGAAGCCCCTATCAGATGGGGCTCTATTGGTGCTTCTTGCTGGAGTTCAGACTATTAGTATTATCAGAATTTAGTACCCAGCAAAGTACATGACACGAACCTCACAGTTGTGGCATGTGAGAAACAAACATGAAAAGAACATAAAAAGTCTACAGATTGTGTACTGAAGTGGAAAGTGAGCACCTGTACCAAGAGATGCCAAGAAACCAAGAAGCTCTGTGTTCAGTTCTACTGCAAAACAGAAACCAGGAATGAACTCAGTCTGGGGGTGTTTTTACTGCAATGAAAGTGACCTGAGTTGTAAGCCTACTGCTGAAACTTAGCACATGGGTAGAAAACACATCTCGTGTTTGGGGGAGTTGGAAAACCTCACTGTCTTTTGAGTTGTACACTTTTCAAGCCAATTTTTAAAGTCTCAATGTTGACTGAACTTATTCTTCCAAGTCTATTTACACTTAATTTTTAAAGTTGTGTATTTTGTGGATAAAAAATATATAGCTATTTCTCATAGTCACACAAGGGTTTCTTTTTTTTTAGGTTTCGCAAACCTCTTGAGCCACACCAGCCATTTAAAAGCCACTCTAAGTGGAAATGGGTATTTCCAAAGAATAAATCAACAGAAATAAATCAGAAAGTCTCTTCTCAAGTTCAGTTGCCTCTAAATCAAAGAGACAAGAACAACTTTTTAAAAATTCACTTTTAGGTCTTTTTTGAACATCTTCAGTTTTTCAAATTACCCAGGAATTGTTGAATAGTTAATTTTGTTCCCTGACAATTAGAGTTGTTGGTATTATGAACATTTATCTAACATGGGGATTAAGACTGTTAAATGATGAAAGCGGTTTGGAGTAGAAATAGAAATTAGAAAAGTTAAGTTCAAGGTCCAGCCCTATCACTGACTTACTGTGGGACCTGGCCCAAAACGCTGAGGATCACTGATTTATAGGATTCTCTTTTCTGTGAAGTGAAGGAATTGTATGTACCACGTGGTGATTTGTGATTTCTCTAATTTTATGATTATAATATAAGTAGATAATTAAGACAGTCTTGGTACTTCATTAGCTGAGCTCCTTTATCACGTCGGTTGAGATCCATACAGAAACCTTTCCTCCATAATTGCCTCCATATTTAAAGTTTGCTCCTATACTAACCTAGTCAACCGCCTTGGTCAGTGAATGGAGAAAAAAATTGGGAATTCAAGGATTAGAACTTGGAAAATGAATTCCTTCAGTATCAGGTGCGATGAGAGGATAGCTCACCACAGTCAGGAGTTTGGGGAAGTAATGCGGTTATCCAAACAAAAATAGAGACTCTTGTGAAAGGTAAATTCTTCAATAAAAGATATCCTTGGAAGGTATATGTGTATGTACATGTACATACACACATACACAGACACATATCTTTTTCTTGAATTAACTCTAGCCATTGGGAAAATCACACAGAATGTCCTTGATGTTCAAACAGTCTGGTAGTTTGAGTGATTTTAGTAAGGGCCATAAGTTTTTCTGTTCACAAATGATAGAACTTTTTAAAAATTATAAACACAAATGATTTGGGAATAGTTTTTCTAATGCATTAAAAAAAATTTATCTGAATTGGTTTTAGTTCTGTTTTCGTTACCTTATCAGTGTTAATCCTACCTTACTATATACCTCTTTGATGAGTGGGTACAGATCTGCATTGTTAACTGTTAAATAAAGAAATCATCTAATTTTTTAAATTATAGAATAAGCTATTATAGTGTTACATGTAATATGATTTTCCTTTAATGTATTTTATGAATTTTTGCAATAAATCCAAAGTAGAGGTTCTTCCGGGGGAAAGTATCAGATGCCTGATTAAAATACGAGCCTTAAGAATTTTACACATCAGTTTTGGTTAGCTAGCTGACAGCAGAGGAATATAATGTCCTAATCTTGTTGGTCAGTTTTCCCAGCAACAGACTGCTTTTCTATAACTTTGTGCAGTTAGGGAGAAAAACACCTTTCTAACCGAACCAACATAATAACCTAAATCATGTGAGATTTGTAACTACCTAATTTTACAAGCTACTTTTTTTGTTTTATAGGTTAAAGAAGAAACATGAGTTACCATTTTAGCTAGTAGGATTCTTAGAATCGTTCAAGGAGTTGGCAGGGGCAGGGAGCAGCGTTCAGGGAAGCCCATAGTGAGCTGAAGTGACAAAGGCTGGCCTACTTGTTAGCCTGGGTGGACAAAGCCTGCCTTCCGACTCTGGCCTGAAGTCTGGCAAGTTATACCTGACTTGAGGTTCTGATTTTCTCTGATCAAAAGATTGTGGTTCAGCTGGGTTTTTATTCCCCCCTAAGCCTGCGGCACAGCTGAGGAGGGCTCTTTCAAAGAAATAGGGGGCATTTCTTAGAAAAGAAAATGGACCACTTGTAATGGTGGGGTGCTAAATCCTTACCCCTTAAATCTACGAAGAAGTGTGTCACCCAGTGTTCTGTACGAACACTTGGCTGGTAATGGAGATAGAAGACCGTAGCTCTCCCTCCATAACATACTTCCTGGAGGAGCCAGGGCAGGGGAGCATTGCCTGGGTCTTCCTCTGTCCTCTTGAAAGTCAGTACGCCTTTCAGCAGGAGCACAGCTTTATGGCATCTCTTGTTTCCTTCAGTGTCTTCCGGGTGCTGAGTAATCCATTCATTCACTGCCTCCTCTGTTCAGGAGTGTGGGATTACGGCGCCGGCCCTTCCTTGCCTCCCTGTAGACTGTAGCCTTTGCTCTTTCACAGAGAAGCGAGGTGTGCTCAGCGTAGCACCTCCTGGGTTAGGCCGCCGGAGAGCGTTATGTGCTTCCTTCGGCAGCACGCCTTGTCACCAGGTGTGCGGCCAGGGTCATTCTCTCTGAAGAATCGGCCACATTTTTCAGTGCCGCAAGGATTTGGGTCAGTAACTCATGGCTGCCATGTCAAGATAACCTTCTAAGGTGAGTTCAGTATATCTGTTTTCTTCTCCGCGTGGTCGACCAACACACATCAGAATCTTAATCATCAATGTGCAAGTACCTTCCCACCACTGAATTTCATATAGTTAGCCCATCAAGAGGTATTCTTGTGCTGTTCTTTTGCTACGAAAGCTAACATCTTACATCATCAGTAGCATCTTCTTAAATGATCCAACACTGTGTGTTAAAGATATGCACATTAAAAATACATATATAGCAAATTCATTTTAGTTCCTAATTCCATTCAAATTCTGGTAATGTTTTGGTGGTTTGACTTTTATATTCTTTTGTGTATTGTATTAAGACATTAACCTTTTTGTTTTTGTTTTTGTTTTGTTTTCACTTTAGGGGACACTTAACAAATCCACTAGTTCAAGAAGCTTAAAATCCCTTCACATTGAAAACAGTGAAACTGAGTTAGAAAGGATTTTGCGTCGCAGAAAGTTGACAACAGAAGCAGATAGCAGTAGTAAGCTGGTTTGAATTTTCCACGGTTCTACTCTTCCCCTCTGAAGCATCTTCCTTTAAGTGTCTCTTTAACATAAAATGATCTTTTAAAAATTATTATTAAATTTTTTTATGTGAATGAGAAGTATTGGATGGCAAAGGTACTTAATGGGTATCTCATAAGGGTGCTTATGTATTTTTATTTATTGGTATGTTTATTTATTTGTAGGGAATCAGGCTTTTATGGATCTTGTTTGCTTAAGGCAAGATGCCCTTTGGTAAAGACATCCGGGATGGACTTTGGCAACAATGTAGCATTGAGTAAAGGCTCCGGAACCAGAAGGCATGAGTTTGAATCCTAGCTTTGCAGTTTACTGCTTGCCCTTTAAGCAAATTACTCAACCTCTCTGTGCCTCAATTTCTTCATCTATAAAATGAGGATAATAAAAGCACCACCTCATAGGATTATTCTAAGGATTAAGTCAATATATTTCAATATATAAAAATTGCTTAGCACTGTGCCTGGAACAAAGAGCACAATAGTTAGTAATAATAGTCGTAATTACAAATCAGTTACAAATGCAAAGAAATCGTCTTTATTTTTCATATCCATTTAGTTTATTGTCCCTGCCTGTGAATCAAGTGAATGAGAAAGTCCAGCTCTGTCATCAACTATAAATGACCATCTGAGCATCTTGAGATCACAGTTTGCATTGGTATCATGATATGCGTGTGTTAGACTTCAAAGTGTGTTTCAGAACTCACTTTGTATGTCTTCAGTTTTTTTTCCATCAGCTTGATCATGGGAATTAGCAGAAACCTTTATGAGGTTTTCCCCTTGTTGCCAGGAGGCTGCTTTTGAAAAACTCCCCTAAACTAAAATTAATAGCAACCACAGCTAATGTACTGAATCTTTTAGACTCTGTTCAATCAACTCCAATTAGTCTATTGTAACAGTTTAAATTTGCATTGTTGTCATGTCTATCAAGTTTAAATTGCTAGAATATTAAGGATTTGGGTTTTTGATAATCAAGCTCTAGCTTTCATGTAGGGATTTACTCAATGGAGTAAATTGGTTCCTTGAACCAGGAGCAGCATAATATCAGCCAAACCGTTTTTATAAAAAGGTGAAGACTTTGTGCCCTTCTTTAAAAAAAAAAAATTAGCCATTCAGTTTGTTCTAGAAATTCTGCTGTTAGTATCCTGTAAGAATTACCACCACCCCACGCCCAAATAACCAACTCTCAGGAAAACTAAGGGATGCCATAAGAAACTTTTTTCCCCCTTATGTTCGCTTTACAAGAATTTACCAGCCTACATAATGAATTGTTATTCACTTGTGAGTTAGTGCTGTGACTTTTCCAGCATTTCATCCTGAAAGTATTCATGTAGTTTTCATTAATTTTTAGGACTTTGTGAATGCCATTTTTGCGCTCTGTCATTTACATTTTGTATTTTGCCACTGACCTTTTTGTTCCTCCAGAAACATTCTTTCTTCACTCACTTAGTCAAACTTGCAGCACTCACTATTTCAGAGTTAGTTTTCCATGGGAGAAATGAGGAAACATTTTTATTTTAGTCAATATGAAGATTTGAGTATTTCAAAGTGTGGAGAAAGGTAGGAACACATTTTATGGACATGGTGAGACTCTTTCATTTTACTGATTATATTCCACCAGTATACAAATATTCAAGGTATCATTTGAGGGAAGTTAGAATAAGAGATACATATTCAATAGAATCATTAATATTTGGATAGAGAAATAAGAACTGTGTAATTGGCAGGATGGAGAGGAAACATACTGAAGGGAGTGACTTGTAAATGAGCAGAAATTTTCTTTTGAGCTCCCTAGTAGCCAAAGCCAAAAAAAAAAAAAAAAAAAGGGTGTGTGGGGGGATAGAGAGGACACAAACTTACAAACTCTATCATCTAGTAAAAGAAATAACTTATTTTTTTTACATGGTTCAAATGTTTTGCAAGCATCAAACTGGCAGAGGTATTTACTATGTAATCTTTTTATAAAGGTCATGGAATGAGAAAATGAAAATTCCAGGGGGCAAATAAGATGCTAAAGTAGCACAACTGCATAGCGGGAGCAAATTACAGAGAGAAGTTTGATAGGTTTGTTCCTCAGGTGCATTTGAATCTCTGAGATTTTTTTCTTCTGCACACAAAGGGTTATGGAAAGGCTAAAGGTGAGATTACAAAGTGGAGAAAGGAAGCATCATAATTGAGGCAGAGGCAGCCTGAGGTTGGCAGAACTCATATCCCAAGTTAGTATCTCCCTTAGGGGCCACAGAAACACCTTTTTCTTTAGAATTTTTCTTACGGGGCTAACTGGTATTTCCTTGATTTACCTAGACTGTGGGCTACAAAACTGACATTTCTAAGAGCAGCAAGTGCCTCTTGGAAAACATTGGGCTGCTTAAATAGGATGCAATAATAATAGTGTTCATCATCATCATCATCTTAAACATTAGGCATTTTTCTTTATTTCTTTTTGTATGTAAGAAAAATAACAGCTCTGGCTCAGCTCACCCACTCTCCCTCCTTTTGAATTGGCTTCAGTTGCAGAACAGCAGCAGGCGTTGGTGTGTATTCAGAAACAGATCTTGCTTTTCTACAAGGACAGATTGTTTAAAGCTATCTATAGTATTGCAGTCAACAGTTACCCAAGGGCTGAGCAGAGCTGCTCTGAAGCACATCTTACGTTCAGCTTCATATTTATACTTTGAGGAATGAACTTTCTTGATCTTTCTGCCCTTTTCTCTTTACCCCGACATCCCCATGCAGCGTGAGGCTTGTCACAGGCAGGAGGGAAGGGCCTTTTGAACCAGAATATTCTATAATGTCACAAATTTGTCTGCTCAGACGGTACAGAAGAAATAAATGAGAAAGGCAGACACTGATGCTTTGTGAGCTGAGGCTTTCTACCAGACCAGGGAGGATCTGTGTCTCCCACGTGGAGTAAGTCTAGAGGAGCTGCAGTAACAGAATGGCTGCACAATTTCCCAGCCCCTCTTAGATAGGTTTTTCAAATTATAACATCATTTTTGGAGTTCATATGTTTGTTATACTGCATCAGACACATTCATATACAAATGTAAGAATAAAATTCCAAAGCCTAATATTAATAATCAAGGATTAGCTAGCATTTTGGATTGTACCCACCAGTCCTTTCCATTTTAGGAGATGATCTGACATTTCTTAAGGATATAGAGAGTCCCAAGTTTTTCTTTTTTTTTTCTTTTTTTTTTTTTTTTTTTTTGCGGTATGTGGGCCTCTCACTGCCGCGACCCCTCCCGCCCCGGAGCACAGGCTCCGGACGCGCAGGCTCAGCCGCCATGGCCCACGGGCCCAGCCGCTCCGCGGCATGCGGGATCTTCCTGGACCGGGGCACGAACCCGTGTCCCCTGCATCGGCAGGCGGACCCTCAACCACTGCGCCACCAGGGAAGCCCAAGTTTTGCTTTTTTTTTAGCCTCACCTTTCAGGGTTGTTCTCTAGCTTATTTTTTTAGACGTTCTAATTTTATTTGTACATTCGTGACATTTCATAAATTGCTTCGTTTTAAAAGGATTCCTTCTGAAGTTTCAAGAAAGACATACTAGAGTCTTGCTTTGAAAAAACTGTCTAGGATAGTATCTTCCTAACTGAAGATAGAAAAAAAGTAATGATGGAGCTTAGCTTCAATGCATAGAAGTTTTAGACTGATGTGCCCATAATTGTAGTAACAAGCCCTATTACAGTTTTCTGATCCTACCCAAAGAGCAGAAAAGTCCAAAAGGTAAACAGCCAAACTCTTTGCCACTTAATTTTTATAATCCTGTGTCTGTATTTTAATAGGAAATAAACCCACTTACTTCTCAATCACATTAAAATGAAAATGTTCATAAAAGCTATTTAAGGCTCAGGAAGCCTTCATGAGCCTTTTAAAAAGAGCTTTTTGACATCATTCCATTTTCTGTTTAAAATCAGAGCTGAGTTTTGGAAAGAATTAACTCTTGAGAGGCCAAATGATTCAAGTAGAGCTGTCAGAAAGCCATGCTCTGTGAGAAGTAAAGACTTCACAGTTCCAGTATTACTAAAGGACTCTGGTCAGTTGAGGAAACCGTGGCCTGGGGTTTTAGAGTTTGTTAAAGGTCTGTACACAATTTCTCAGCGTGGTCCTGAAAAGCAGGAGTACCACCAAAGCAGAGCAGATTTCTAATAGGAGCATTTTCCAGCATGCTCTTGAAATTTTAACAAAACTTGGCCTTTTCACTTCCTGAGGGATTTTCAGCTCATCTGTTTTTCAGTACCATATTAATAAGCATCGAACAGAATTATTAAACTTGAGGTATGTGTTTGGTTTTAAGGTCCAACTGGAATATTAGCCACCTCAGAGTCCAAATCCATGCCAGTGTTGGGTTCTGTATCCAGTGTAACAAAAACAGCCTTGAACAAGAAAACTCTGGAGGCAGAATTCAACAGCCCGTCCCCCCCAACACCTGAGCCAGGTGAAGGGTCGTGTAAATTGGAAGGATGCACAAGTTCCAAGGTTACATTTCAGTAAGTAATGATGCTCTTTACTAAGTAGTGTGTAGAAGAATCTGTGATGACTAATTTGTGTGTTACTTTGCTTTGTTTCTCCTTAGATAGAGATTTCAATTTGGTTAGCCAATAAATACTCTTCTTCCTCTGTTTGATGAGCCAACTTTTGATTCCAGGCTCCTAGCTTAGAGGTCTTATTCTGATGGAAAGCAGACATGTATAAAGAGAATTCCATCCCTAAGCTGGTTTGGTAAAATCAGATTCTTCTTCTACACAAAGAATTGACTTGGATGATCCTTATTCAGCCTCAGAAGACACTTAATCATTCTTTCAAGATTAAATACTTAGATCATCCCTCTTAATGGTTCATGAGCAGCCAAAGAAGATACTAGATCTTCAAACTTACTTTGAAGGGTATGTTTTTACAGCCTTATTTTCTAATTCTCAAAGATGTGCCTTAATATTGCCCTATTCTGAGACTGAAAACACGCTATGTAAAGAGTTACCTATATATGGCTTGAAAGTGGCACTTTGATTGACAAAGAATTAATCCTGCTATTGAATGTGTTTCAGACAGATCTGGTGGAGGATCAGTTTGTTTTATAACAATGGCAAGCTCTTTTTGAAATTAGTCTAGTTTTGCTTTAGTTCTCTTGCCAGGATGTCAGCTGGTTTGTCACATAAAGAAAAGGAAGAGGTGAGACAAATCAGATCAGCAAATATTGTAATCATGGTTAATTAAACCTTTGATTTTGCGTTCTGTCAGGGGAGAAAGAACCCTTTTTTGTAGCTGTACCTGTCTTAGTTTAAAAGGTGAAGCCTGGACAAATGAAGTTGCAATTCAGTTTAGATCTATTTTTGCCAACTGGTATTTTCTTCCAGTCTTGCGTTTCTCTTGTTGGTACTATTAACTTTTTTCCCCTCTTTTGGAATGAATGACCTTCTTTGCTGATTTACAGTTTTATCTAATTTCATTGTGTTTAAAAAGTACATTTTCTCCTGCAGTCATGTGTTTTCTTTCTTTTGACTGGAGTCATTTGAACAGTTCTAACAGAAAAATGATCTATATTCATTCTTCGTCTGTCCTATTAAATTTGTTTAGCACCTAATTTGACACCAACAGTCTGGCTGCATTTGAACCAGTATCCAGACACAAAAGCAATTTGGCTGAGACAACTTAGTTTCTGAGAAATGCTATAGTGTGTGTGTATAGATTTTTTTTTCCTTTACCATTTTACACAGATAATCTTAATCAGAAAATACTGCAACTCCTTCCTTCTTTTGTCTGCCTTTTATTCTCCAAAAGTAAGTGGAAATTACATTTCCAAGAAAGGAAATGAAATAATTGCAGACCCAAGGTCTGCAAAATGTGTGCTGAATTGACAGTGAAAAGGATCCATTTGTTGACAGACACAGTTGTTAGATGCCATAAAGGCCTATGTGAAGCTCAATTTATTTCTCATCTTGCTTGTTCAATGACTGTTTAAGAGACACGTTTCTATTTAATTTATCTACTTAAAGCACTAATACAAATACTCTGTGCTGCTGTATTAACTTTTAAACTTTGTAATCTAATGCTTGATTATTCAGTTCTTGACATGCTTTAGCTGAAATAACTAACGCCATGCATTTTCATATTGACAGTCATTTACCAAAGAAGAGTGCCTTTCTGAAAAACGTGTTTCTTAAGTACAATTAGACTATCCAAATGAATCCAAGTGTCTTGTGTATGTACATGGTAATTATTCACTTCCCAGACGTGCTTCATTCATTTATGTTTAAACCTAGCTTTTTACTGAGTAAAAGAACTTAATGTAGTCATATGTAAGCTTTAAAAGTAAAAACTCATGGGATTTCTCAGGATTCCCTGAAAGAGGTTTAGCTACCAGGAATGAGAAGGGTTATTTTCAGGCTGTTTCTGGCTGGCTTTGGCTAGCAGGTTCATTCTGTTATACTAGCCATAAGGTAGAGGCAACCACATTGTCTTACCTCATAGACCTGATTTGTCACTTTGAAGTGAGATCAGCAGTTAAAAAGTGCAAATGTTCCCTTTGCTTTTAAAAAGTGCCTTTGCTCTCTGGTAATGGCACCCTTATTTTGATCTGTGGCGACACCATTTTGATCTGTGGCGACACCACCGTAGTGTTTTTCAGGTGAGTGGTATTATCGGCTCTTGACAGGGAATCAAGGTCAAGGGAGGATATCAATCACAGTAGGCTCTAATGCATTACATTATTGCGAACACACACACACACACAGACACACACACACACACACACACACACAGACAGACACACACACACACACACACACACACACACACACACACACACACACACACACACACACACACACACACACACACACACACACACACACACACACACACACACACACAGTCCCTGCCATTCTTACGCTCCCTTCCACCCTCCACTTTGGCCTCTCTGGCCTAGAATCATTCCACCCCAGCTCTTTGCTTTTGCTATCCCCTTTGCCTCAGATGCCCTTCCCCCAGTAGCTGCACTATCTCACCTCTGTCATTTCTTTGCTCAGATGTCATCTTTTCAATGAGGCCTACCTACCCTGACCACCCTATTTAAAATTGTAACTCAACTCCCTTAAACTCTGATTCTCCCTTACCCTACTCCATTTTCCCCCATAACAGTTATCTTCTAACGTATTACATACTTTATTTATTATATATATGCTTATTTTCTCTCTTCCCCTCCTAGAATGTAAACTCCATGAGGGTAGGACATTTTTTTGTCACTGGTGTATCTCAGACACCTGGAAAAACTCCTGCCTTATGGTAGGCTCTCAGGAAATACTTGTTGAATAAATGAATGAATGAATAAATACATTTTTAGTATCAATAAAACAGCAGAATATCAATTAATTAGAATACTCAGTTAACCAGCATTCCCCCATTATTCAGCAGTCACACATATACACATATATGTGTACATAAATATTAGATATTTTGGTTTATTTGGTTGCTTATTTGGGTTTTTAAACATTTTTTAAATGCCTAGGAGTCATTTACATTCAGTTTTGCATATCTTCTGCATCTTTGAACCTATACAAGATAAAGTTATCAGAGACAACAGAATACCCAGTTGTAAAAGAAAGATTCGGCTGTGCTCACTGCCTCAGGTGGACAGGAAAGTTTGCTAACCTACTAAGAAAACTTTTAAAGTGAAGGAAGAAACAAAGATGTTTTCTGCATAAGATCTTCACTTACCCAGAAAATTAAATAGCATCAGGCTATTCCCAGAAAGTTTATTTTCCTTTTAATTCCTAAAATCAACATATGTGTATGTTCCAAATTACTGAGTAACTTCTATCTGGTAAATTGTAGAGCCAGAGAGATATATGGATTTATTTCTTAGGAACTTATGAGACAGCAAGAGACACCTTTAATACTTAATTGCAAGGATTAATTAAAATTAACATTCTTGTCACCAGTCTGAGCAAGCAGGGTTTTTTTTTAAGCAAAAAGAAGAAAAAGAAAGAAAAAGATAATCAGGACTTGGAGAAGCCTAATTGTTTCTATTTATCTTTCAATAATAGCTTTAGAAATATTTGTGTCCTCAATTATTTCTAACGAATACATACTATCTAGTAATAATATCTTAAATCTAACAGTGAATTTGAATTTCATTAATTCCGATTAGTTGTTACTCAAACAGGAATTATGCTCATAATCTCCCTTTATGCCATGAGAGGTAAAGAGCTGACCAAGCGAATGGAGAGTATAAGCCTTATTTTTGCTTTCATGCTCTTCCCTTCTGATCCAAAATATTCTGACAGTGTTAAAATAGAGTAAGACTCATTGATTCAAGCTAATCAATGGCTGGGATGGTCAATGTAAAATAGGGAAAATTCCAAATTATAGAATTTTTAAAAGATAACGATTCCATTACTTTCAGACAGCTACAGTAAATAGGCTAACTGGAAATAGGCTAACTGAGTGTTGCACAGGGTCAAAAAAGCCAAGAATGATTTGTATTTTCACCAGTAAAAGCCTGTAGACTGGACGAGGAGTAACAAGGAAACACAACATGATCCGTTTTCTAAATCAGTGTCTTTCCACATATGCACAGGGTGGCGAGCAGCACTGAATTATTTCCAGAACTCCAGCTCTACAGTGAGACCTCGGGTTCGGATCTTGGGTTTGCTATTTATTATCTTTATGACCTCGGGCAAGTCATTTAATCACGTGGAAGATGAGGGTAATGATGCCTACCTTGTAGGGTTGTCACGTAAATTAAATAATTTATGAAAAATATTTCAATAAATTCTTTTTCTATCTTAATATAAAATTATAATGCTGGGGCATTACTGGATTATCAAGGACAAAAGTTAGAGTTGAAAGCTTAGGTACTGAACACCTGGCTTATTGACTGGGCCAGGTTTCCTTGGGAAAATTATGTAACCTCTGTGTTTTGTTTTTGTTTTTTCACTTTTTGTTGTACTGTTTTTCTTATCTAAAATTGAGGCAAGTAGATGAGGCACTCTCCAGAGTCTCTTTCAGCTCTAGAATCCCAATAATTCCTCCCAAATGTGGTTGCTTGATAAAGATGTTCACAGTTAAGATAAAGAACAAGAGTTAAGCACATAGCTTTTACCCCCAACGTGTCTCTCAGTATAGATTTACAGTAAAATACAAACCTAGAAATATAAAATAATTTTTTGAAAAATTTTAATTTTCAAACTACATCTTAGGAACTTACAAATCCAGATTGAAATGATTGTTATCCTTCAGGGTTATATTCTTAAGGGTCAGGATACTCATTCCAGCCCTGTCACTATTGCTCCAAATGCTTTTAGACCTATTTGGATTAGAGATACCTGACCACAGAGGAAATAAATTGGACAGTCTTTCCTATCCATTTATTCTGGGGTGGAAAAAGTGGGTGAGAAGTAAAGAGTGCTTTAGAGCCACTTGGCGGGTTGTGTAAGAGAATTAGTGTCAGTTTTTATCTTGGTCAAAAAATGATATGGCCCATTTTAACCACTACTATATGTTCAACATATGTTTCCAAATGACTTTGGCTTTTGCTAGTTCATTCAGTTTTTGGAAATAGCCATCAGTTTGCCACCATTGCAGATGCATTTTTTAAAATGTGACACAGACCCATGACATGTCTCCCAGCCGTGTGTACAGAAAAGTACCATGCAATACAGTCAAGCCAAAGCTTGCTTCTTGAACTCCAGTTAGGTTGACACGTTCCACATTTACACATTCTGGGACGTTGATTTAAAGGGTAACTAGGAAGTCAGTATTTCAGAAGCAAACGTAAGTTGAGCAATAAGTAAGAAAATGCAAGTATAATTCCTAGGTATGGGTAGAGTTGTCTTCCATTTTAATCCTGTGTGAGGTACCTGAGACACGTTAGCTCTGTTATCCACAGAATGGGGAGATCTGATGATCTCGAGTGATGTAAGTGAAGTGAATTGGGAAAACATTTGGGGGTAAAAGCCTACAACCTTCCATTGTATATGTTTCGCCTCTTTATTTTTAAAATTTTCTGTTACTCTTTATCGATATATATTAATATATATCCATATTATAATAGCGTTCATCTGAGAGGAAATGTGCTTACATCGCTATAAGCAGGATGTCTATGTTGATTATAGATGGAGGCTATGAGTAACGAGCCAGTTTCCAATTTGGAATTTGCTTTGGTGATGTTTTGTTGTTGTTACTATCGTTTCACTAACATTTATGAAGCCAGTACTTTTATGTGTTGTTTTAATTCTTCCAAAGGTACTGAGGTTTAGTGACATAAACAATTTGCCCAAAATTCTGTTCCTAATCGATAATTGGGTCAGATTTCATTTGAACCTTCTTCATTCTAACTTCAGAGCCCATGCTTTTGAGCTATAGCATACTGCGTTGAGTGTATTAAGAGCTGTCGGAATGGAAGGGAAGAAAATGACTCTAAGGTTTCTTCTGTAGGAAGCAATGATTCTGTAGTTAAATTGCTCCATTTGCCCTATTCACATCCTGCTCCTCTGACCCTACATACTCACAGATAGTGTCATCTCTTCCTTTTTCTTTCCTCTTCCTAAGGCTAAACTAAGCAATTAATATATCTTTTGCCAAGGGAAGAAAATGTTACCCAGTAAAGCAAAGAATTCTGAAAAGGAGAGCCAATCTGAATTAGCAAGAAGACTTAAAAGAGATTTGGAAAGAAATTGTTTTAGTGTTTTTCATGTCAAATGGCCAATAAAGGGGCATGCTTCACAAATAAACTTTTGGAAATTACCATATTAGAATACCAGCCTAAGCTCCTTTAATCTTTGGCATAAGTTTCATGTACACATTTTTTATTTATTTACATTTCAAACATGCTGAAGATTAGTTCATTCCCAGAAGTCAAATACCTTGAAAATACCTGACTTGAATCACTGGATTAGAAAGGTGTTTTACTAAATGATAATATGACAATATAAAGATGAATCACCGTGAATACAGTTGTTTTAAAACATACATTCTACAGCCCCAAATAAATTTCACTGTTGCATCCACTTTATGCTGCACCTCTGTGAGTCAGCTCCACCTTTGGTCAATTACTGGTTAGCTCCTTTGAGTTTTGGTGTAGTGTCCATTGTCATCATATTTTAGAACATCTCTGTTTTAAAGAAAGGCAGGACAAATGGGCCTGCAGTATGGAGAAAGAGACAAGCAGATCTTACAAGAGTTCTACATCACAATCAGGCAGAGACCCAAGAGTATCTTGTGTTCTCACAGTCTTGCTTTTTTGTCTCTGAACAGTCTCATCTAGAAGTGGCCTTACTTGTCTGTATTGAGCTTTATTCATCTGTGCTCACTTTTTCTATTAATTACTTTCAGAAAGGTGAATATCCGCCTGACAGTTACAGTTAAACAAGGGAGTCAACCTCAAGGATGATTTGTCATTTCACCTAGTTACATCTCTAGAACCTTGCTTCAAAGGGGAGAACCCAGTTTCCATTGTAACTGGTGTGATTTGCAGTGATTTCATAGCTGTGTCCTCATCTCTTGGTCATTCTCAAAGATGCTTTTAAGCCACAATTGCCAGAGACCCTTCCAGTTAATACTTCTCTAATTCATCATGCCCCTCTTCAACCCCAGAGCTCCCCAAAACTCTAAGCTTTATCAAGCTCTTTAAAATTTCCTTTTCAACCATCAGACAGGCGGCTAGCTTGCCTTTTTTGTTTGGGAGGTCAAAACGGGTCACATTGTGCCCTAGAAGAATTTAAAAAACAAAAACCTATGTAGCAATTACAGGACTTCAATTTCAGTAGAAAAATGACCGTTTCCAGTGCAGCCATTTTTATTTTAATTTGCATTTAATTTCTAGGTCTGTGGTGTCTCTAAATACGTGTGACCTGTGGCCCCGCACAGATTAATTCTTGTAAGATTAATTTTTGTAAATGAAATTGAAAAGTATTGCTCTTTTGCATTGCAGCTGGAGAATCTGAGCTTTTGAAATATGTTACCAAATAGAAATTGAGATTCTTCACTTACTTTAGAGGGATTTGGGTCAACATTTTGTTCAGATGGAAAATAGAGAAGTTTTTAGTGCTTGTGGTGGAAAGAATAGGTTTTCTTCCTGTTACTCCCAACTCTACCATTTCCTCCCCTCCTCCTCTCCTCTTTTCTCTCCTTTTGTGTATGTGTGCATATGTGTATTTGCATGCATGGTGCGAGAAAGGAGGGCACCTTCCCTGTACTTAGCAAACATTTGTTTCTGAGAAGAGACTACTAGCTAGCAAATGAACTGCATGGAAGTTACTGCTTAATCTGATGCTCTTATACAATTAAAGGATTTGCTGTGCTCTCAACTGTAATCTTAGTACGGCTGAATTGTGTACTGACACTGCAGGAAACAGCTCTGCTCAGCAAAGCACTACTACAAAGGTTCTCCATGTGTTCCTGTACATGGACAATTAAGTTTTAACAACAAAATTAGCAGAAGAACTGGATGTTCTGGAAGTTGAGATCTCACTCAGTCTCTTTTTCCTCCCCCCTCCAAAGGAGTTTTCCTGTGGGCTGCCCAGAAGATCCGCCTGTCAGTTTTGTCTTACAGGTGTTCTGAGTTGCCTTACAGACAGCAGCTTCTTCCACATTAATTGTTGAGGCTATATTACACCTAGTGTTAAAGTTCTCTTGCGTAAATCTCAAAATAATTGTTAAAATGCTGCTGAGTAATTGTCAATTCTCTCAAAGAATTAATTGCCTTCTAACATTTGCCTCCAGTTGCAAACACCTATGATTTTAAGAGACTTAGCATAAAATATATCATTTCTCCATGGAGAACCATATTGCTTTTGGTGCTTTGTCATTTTTTAAAACATCTTTCAATAGTCTGCAGTATTTGTGTTTCCTTTTATTTTTATATAGTGGAGTAGTGGAGACTTAAAATTTATTCAAATAGAAGTCTGGCTAAAACTTAAATGCAATTTCAGATCTGAGGATAAATTGACTTAATTTCTGAAACCTGATAAATGCTTTTCATTTAAAATATATTTTGTCATATAACTGTATGAAAAGTAACACACTGAATGCTTCATGACTTCCTGTCTTAAAAGAGAGTTTAAAGTATATAATATAGTAAATTTAAAGAAAAATCTTTTAAAATTTAAAAAACATTGCTCTGAAAATTAAGAATGAAAATGCAAACATTCTGTGCATGGCAGCTTTCTTGAGGAGCCAGTGTTATTTATATATGGTGTCTCTTGTGGAAGCCTTTATGTTCCTTAAAATATCTCTTTTAAATAATATTCACATTTCATAGCTGAGATCTCAATGGATTTTCCATGGTGACTTAAAGTTGTACAAAATTACAAAAAGCTTAAAAAGTAGCCAAAAAAAGTATCATACACATTTAAGAATCTTTGCCTGTGCTAAAATCAGTCGTAGTTCATGCTTTATCATTGATTTTGCTGGCGAGAATGGTCCAGTTTCCTGAGCCTCCCTGGGCCAGTGTATTTTGGAATCTGTAAATGTGCACAGTCCAGCTTACGCTAGAAGAATAAAAGAACTGGGACAAGGCTTCGTAACGTGCACTGTGGTCTGAGATATAACCCGTGCACTGAGATGGCTGTGCTGCAGTTTTTCCACCAAAGAAACTATGGCTCAGTGTGGACACAGAGGTCTTTGCCCAGCCATTGTTACCTCTGTTAAAAAGGAATTCTTGTTAATCTTATGGCAAATTAGCATCTAGAAGCTGATGTCAGATTTTCAACCATGGCGGTATTCTGTTGTTTACCAATATTATTTTTCATAATTTAAATGCTATCTATTTTTCCCTCAAATAGAAGCTGACCCAAATTGGCAAACTAATTTATTCTTTGCACTAAAACGCAGTTTCAAAAGGTACACAAAGCCAAAAGAAATTAGCTTCGTTTTTTCTACCTTCATTATATTTAAAAGTATTAGAATTAGCAATAATATAGAAAGTTTCATCTTATGTTTGAAATTTTATTTTGGTAAGTTTTGGATAAGTGTGTTAAAATATCCTGAAAAATAGGATGTCTGAGAGAAACAATAAAAACTACCTCTGTTGTAATGCCACTACTGTTCACTGCTGTAGTAACTGTATAAAGGGCTTGGGGGGAAAAAAAAGTAAGACTTTTTATTTTTACACAAGGGAGGATATAAAACTGACTTCCTCTTTGGAGTTTTCCCAGGAAACTACTTTATAACGACAAATTTAAATCTTGCGGTTTTCTGTCCTTGAAGGTGGTAAATATGATTGTAGCTTTATCCATTTTTATTGTAAATGAAACAGAGTTCAGACCATCCGGCTGTGCGTCATCTGTTGGATGGCTGCCACAGACTAATGCAGGCGTCCCACTGGGAGACCAGAGAAGAACTATACTTTGATTCACCAGATTGTGTTAAATAGTCCAGCTGTTGCGATTTGAAAGATAGTTACCTCAGAAGTGAAATAGAAATGAACTTGACATTTATGCCTCAAACCATTTTTACACTGTTTGGCAGTCAGCTTTTCAGAGGTAGCATTTTATAAAATAACTCTCACTGCTTAAAAGTTTCATTCACTGTAATGTTCAAAATGTCCCACCTTTATATTATCAGTAGAATTAAGCTTGAGTGATACGCAGAATTTGCATGAAATAAGCATTTTCCCCCTTCATTTCGTGAGCTTTGATTGTATTCAGTTGAGCTCAGAACCATGTCTATTAGGACTCTTTTGGGCATTAGTTAATTTGAATTGCAGCTGAAATGTTAGCTCGAATGTTGCTGAATATAATTGGAATGTGGAAAGTCGATTTTGAAAGGAATTTCATTGAATGCAAACCATGATGTGCTTTTTAAAAATTCGAATGCTGCAATTTCATCTCCTGTAACACAGTCTGATAAGTCACTGAGTCCCTTTACTATAAAGTTCAACTTTGGCAATACCGTTTGCAGCTGTTCTGATTCTTCTGGTACCAGTACCAGTTGGAGTCAGCAGGTGGCCTCACCTGCCCCAGCCCTACCTCTGGCCCTCTTGCAGGTGGGGGAGAAGTAACTGCTTTGTAAAAGAGCAACCAAGTTGTACTTGGGCATCAGGCTTCACAGAGTGGTATAGATTGATATATTGTCTCCTAGCTTTTATTTTGCTTTTGGGTTTTTCTTTTTGTCTTGAAATAGCACTTAACAAATGATTTAAAATGACCCATGAAAATATCTATTTGATTGGGTTAAAAATCACAAGCAGTATGTTGTGGTAAGAAAAAAAAGTACTGGACAGGAAGTCAAGAGTCCACAATTTTAATCCTGTATCTGCTGTTAACAAATTGTGTGCCCTTGGACAAATCATGTAACTCACTCTTGTTTGGTGTCTTCACCTGACAAATGAAAAGGCTGGACTAGTTCATGTCAGTAATCCCTCTCAGACTGAACATTCCATGATTTTAGTCTTTATGTCACCTATAAAATTTAAGTTTTACTTGGAGATTTTGCAGCATACAGGAGAAGGTCTGCCGTACGTTTTATGAATACTGAATTTTAATTCCTTATTTGTGGTCATTGCTCTTAGATGAAGAATTAAAGAAGAAAAATTGAATGGAACAATAGTATACGGCAATTCCCATTGGATTGTTGCATTTGAGCAGCTGGGATTTTCACCTTGGGGGAGAAGCTTCAGATTTAACCTTGTAGAACCTGCCACTATGGCTGCCTAGAGCAAGAGCCTGGGTTCTTGGCAACATCACTGATGGAGCTTTCTGGCTCTTCCCATGAGATGGGAATGGAGTTAGAAATGAAGCCTAGGAGGAAGGCCCTTCATTCCAGAAGGAGCCCTGGGCAGCTCCCCATGGGAACCAGGAATGGACTTAATGATGTCAAACCAGGAAGAGCTAGCTTTAAGTCACAAAGGAAAAAAAAAAAACCAACAAAAAACGAGGGGTAGCTTGAAGGGATGGATTTTATATTTATAGTTCTGAAAGATGAAGCTGAAAACAGGGATTCAGAAAGAATCAGTAAACATGCCAGAATTAGCCTGTGGCATCATTATCGTGTTTTTGGAAGATGCCTTTGGTAAATAGCTGTGTGATGTTGTGGAAAAATCAGGAACAGGAAGATAGGAGCTTCTGATTCTTGTCCTGGCTCTGCCACTGATAAGCTGTATAATTTTAGGTCAGGCTTTCCCTCTCTCCAAACCTCATTTTCCTCATCTGTAAAAGGACTAGTTGGACTAGATGATTGCCATAGTCCCTTTTAGCCTTAAGCCATTGGGATTCCAAGTCAGTGGTCATTATCTTCAAGAAAGTAGTTACTCTGATTCTCAACACATAATTTTCCACTGTGCCAAGTTCAGTGATAATAAAGGTGTTCTCAAATTGGAGTGTACAGGTGACTTAATAATAGATTAATCTATTATTAAGAAGCCTACTTCAGGAAAGAACAGTTCTCTGGACTGAGACAATTCCAGGACAGTTTCAGCCTGGCAATACAAAGTTTCTGAGTTTTCAGTTCAGTCAACATCATTTGTTGCTGTTGTGGAGCCCTGAGAGCTCCCTCGAAGTTTTCAGCCTCCAGCTGATGAAGAAAGCATTTTAGGATGTGTTTACCACCCCTTCATCTGCAGACACACATGGGCATGAGAACTTCCATGGTAGTTCTACAAAAGTGATGAAGGTCAGTATGGGTTGATGGAAGTTGCTCACCTAGAATGAGATGGATACTTCCTTTGCATGCGTAGAGCAGACTGGCTGGCTTCTATACAATGAGGCTTAGACCCAGGGTAGTGGAACCACACTGGGGACTTGACCAGCAGACTTTGTGTGGCTTTGACTGTAACAACTTTAGCTAGGCCAGAACTTGGAACTTCATTTCCGAAAATTCCCTTTCCCATTTGTTTCCAGGTTAGGGTTGTCTACAGGAGAAATTTGCACGAGATTTAGAAAGTGGGAGTGACATAATAGTCTTTTTTTTTTTAATGCTCCCAAAAGTCTGCGTAGGGCAGGCTCTTTTACAATTCATGCGCGTTGTCACCTAGTTGGCATGTGGCACAGCTGGCCCACAGTTTCTCCAGCTCCCCACATCTCCCTTCCAGCTTCCCCAAATCTTAGGCCAGGTGCATGTGCAAATTCCATGTGGAAGGGCTCCAGTTTATCCTGCAGCTCATCTGCATCATCGGGATTGGTGACTGTGAAAGACAGGTGCTGCTCTGGTTTGTCCTCAGCTTCTTGCCACTTTTCACCCAAGTTCCTTTTCAGCTGCAAGACCTGCTGATTTCAGGCCCAGCATAATACACAGAGGCAACAGACTCACGTAGACTGCCTAACTAACTCACTCGCTCCATTGCCTGAGGTCTAATGCCTATAATGAATCCTTTATGCCATTCATGGGGGTTTTGCTTCTCTGACCATACCCTAATGGACTGAGCCTTCCAGGTGTTGCCTGGGTCAGAGAAAGTCAAGCCAGATACCAACTACATCCCATATTGATTCCCAACGCACAGTAACAGATATCTTGAGAAGTGGATGGGCCAAGGTAGATGGGCAGTGTCATGGTGTTTTCTAATGACAAGGGTGTTGACAAATCCAGGCAAAAATAAAGGAATCTGTCCTCACTATAGTATAGCTTTCCTCTCAGGTCATCTCTTTGCTTTTACGGCCTCCAAAGAAGACAGTTATGTGCTAGTCACTTATCAATGATGATCAAGTCACATGGTAGAACTGGATAGCCCTATGGAGTGGTTTTCAGACATTTGGACAGATCTCATAGTACCAGGTGATGAAACTGAGGTCACTGGGTTTGAGTTTTGGTACCTGTGGCTGGATCGTGCAGGCCACTTTGTCTCAATAGTTGATCATTTGTTCTGTTACTTCTGTTGTATAAGAGAGACCTTCAGACCTACTCACACCAAAGCCTTGGTTTCTGCGCATTCATTCTGAGCCTTTCACACACAGTAGTTCATTAGTATTTGCTCATTTGTTTACTCCACAAACGGATGGCATAGATCTGTGAACAAAGCTGAACAGTCCACCTCATGGATGTTTACATTTTATTTGAAGAGAGAGACATTAAACAGCTGGTTGCCAGTATTTAATTATAACTGTGGTAAATCCAACAAGGGACAAGTATTAGGTGGTAAGAGAGTGTCTAACCAGCAGATCTGAGCTAGGGGTCAGGGAATAGTAGAAATCAAGTCCTGGTGAGGGGCTGGTAGAGCAATGGGCAGACCCTGGCCAACAGTTCATCAGTACACATCCTGACATCCAGAGGTGGAAGTGGGACAGTGGCGTGCTGGGTCATGGTTAGTATCCCAGCATTTGCCAAGAAGACCAGATAAGTCTGAATAGCCTCTGCCCTGCCTACTACACACCCTTCAACCTCCAGGCATCAGGTCAGCAGTCCAGTACCTTCAGATGATGGCTTCTGACCTGACTTCTGAGAGGACTAGGTGCCCACAGCCTAATTTCCTGACACGTGAAAAGAGAAGAGTGTTTCAGGACATCTGTTTCCACAAGGAAATTGTTGCCCATTTAGCTTGAGAAGCAGTAGCTTCTTAGAAGAGAAGAAAGGGAACCTCAGTGGAAAAAGAAACTGCATTTGAAATTCAATAAGAAATTTCTCAAACATGATTCTCCTTTTTTAGAAAAAGTGTATGGTAACTTAGCATTTCAACTTCTTCTCTGGATTCTCCTATCTGCTTTTGTTCCTTCCCTCATACCTCCACAGGTCTGACCAGAGTTGTTCTTGCCAGTAATGGCAGCAGCTGGCATATCTCTCAGCTGCCCATCAGGGATGGGAGTGGTTTATTTCCCTCCTTGCTGCAGTCTTAGAACTAATCTGCAATCACATGTACCCCGGCACACAAGGGAGGGGTTAACTCGCTCCTTCCAGCTAAGTGGGGGTGGGACAGGAGTCTGGGGGCGGCAGGCAGTGGGGAGGTGGCACAGAGTATCCGTGAGCTTTGTGCTTCTGTGAGAAGAGCATGCAATTAAGCAGGTAGGTGCATTTGGCTTTTTAACATTTATGCAGTTAATTGCTCTTTTTCCGTCTTCTGGCCTTGTGCTCCTAATATGTAATCTAATAGCTTTTTTTTTTTTGTAATGGCTGGCACCTCAAAGACCACTTTTTGCATGTTGATTAGACTTAGAACGTTTTGGGGTTTTTGCTCATCTGAATCCAGGAATCTGAAAGATAAATGTTTTCTCTCTCTGCTTTTAATTTTTTTGTTTAACTGTTCATCCCCTAGGCCTCCCAGTAACACTGGATGCAGGAGACAATACATTGGCAGTGAAAAACAAGCTGAACCAGTTGTAGTTTTAGATCCTGTTTCCACATATGAACCCCAAACCAAAGACCAGGTCGCTGAAAAAGATCCAGCTCAACACAAGGATGATGAAGGTGAAATTAAACCAGAAGACAAAGAAGACAGTGTTGAAAAAATAAGAGATACAGACAGCTCCAACTGCTGATCCATAAACCAGAAGGCAGATATGTTCAGAAGTCCTTTTCAACAAGCACATGATTTAGTTTTGGTGTATTGGCAAGGGCTATAGACATTTTGTTCTTGTCACTGTATTCAGAGTATAGGTTCTTTTTTGATGTCACTTTTGTAAGTTCACTTATAAGTAAGCTATTTAGCAAAGTACACATTCTTTGTAGTTTTTTAAATCTTTATAGGGATAAGATTTTTTTCTAGTTACTGTATTAAGTGTGACTTCTTTTAGAAGTTTACAAAAAATTCATGTCATCTTTTTAGGTAATGTGCATACCACTAATCAAATGTAATGATGAAAGTTTGCAGCACTTGTGTGTAATTGGATAAACAGAAGTGACTAGCTTAAGGTGATTTTAAAAGCCCCCAAAGAAGCTTCTGTTTTGGGTCTGATCCTTTTTTGATGGAGAAACTTCAGTAGCATGGAAATGGTTAGGCACTGTGGCATACAAATTGCTTTCTAGGATATACTGAGATAAGCTTAAAATTCAGGAGCTGATGTCAAACTAGTAGTCCCATACCCAGTGTTAATTACACACATTATTAACTGTGGGATGCAAAACACATACTATTGATTGTGTCCACAGCCTCCCAAGGACTTTGAGGGGAAGGCTCTAGTGGCCAGAAGGCAGAACTGAGGTGAAAGTCCAAACCCTGAATTAATAGAGTATTATCTTGATAAGCCGCGTGCTCTGTGCTGTGAGTTAATTGTTTTCTCATGGACTCATGTGGCACAAGGACCATATTTTATCACAGTTCTTATGTACAGTGAAGATGGGTGACAGGCATACAATTGTCTTGCTTCACTGCTGTTCTACATTACACAGGTCTGTTGTTCTCTTTAAAGAAATTAGGTGGTAGTCTCTAAAAATACAATGTTTCAGTCTACCACAGTAATACAAATGTAATCAGGGATTAAAAAAAACACTTATGCAGCTTTTCAAAGTTGATTGTTTCAAAACTGGTGTTTGTTTAAAATAAGTGGTAATGTACTTGAGTGCATTTTTTATGACAGTGATTCAGTAATGGTAATTTTACTATTAAAGAAAGTGAAAGGTTTCGTTTTGTTAGCATAGCTCAGCATGAAGCTGTCAGGTGTTTCTCACCTAAGGGCAAAAGAAAATGATAGTAATAATTGCAGTAGTTGTATTTTATTTTGCACGTATGCTAAACATAGGCTTGAAAAGGTGAATAGGCAGGTAAATGTACTTCCTAAATTTGGAGATAATTATCTTTCTGTAGGCTCGTTATGCTTGATTGTTTCCATGTTTTTCCAGTGATGATTTTACAGTTACTTATCAGTTTACTCATAGGGAATTAAAATGTAATGTTTTTCAACTGTGATTTCCCCTAATTGAATAATACTGCTATATGATATACTAACTACAAACTGCATTAATTCACTTAAACAAGTTCTGTTATGCTGTGATTTGAACTCTCCTCACCACACTTATTAAAAAGCACCAACAGTTTCCTATTAAAGGTCAATTGTGGTTATTGACATTTTTGGTTTAGTTCCCCAAACTTGACATTCTTTAATATGAAAATTGTGTAAGACTTTATAACTTTAGTAATTTTTAATAATCCACAAAATGGTTTATTTTGAGGAATTCTATTCTTTGTTTCTTCCTGCTTTCTGCATTCCTGTGTCTGTTATCAGTCTGCTGGCATGTGTCTTACACATATTTAGGAATATAAAAATATGTACACTTGTCATTCCATATTTAATCACACACCCTTTCCAGGGTAAGGAGTTAACCATTTGTGAAATGTGTTAGCTGGACCAAGCAACATTTAGTCACTGGTGCAGTATTTTGAAAGTGTTCTTGCCTTTTCTGAGCTGCTTATTTCTTCACCAACATCACAAAGCATTTAAAATTAATTTGCTAAAATTAATTCTAGCATCCTTTTGTATCTGAGGTAGTCTCACATAAACTCCTCACCTACAGTGGTTTCAGCCGTTGATCAGTCCTGTGGAGGGAATTAGCAAGGCTGTAAGCACCCGCCTTGATTGGCCTGTTGAGGAAAACAAGATGCGTGTTTTGGCTCTGGCTACTCGCCAGGAATTCCTCCTTCCTCACCTGTTTTGTTAACAGTAAATGTTTGTTAGAAATGGAGTAGTACAGGTAGAGATTATTGTTAATCTTTCAGACCATTTTTAGGTTGTATGTTAGGTATAGTGTATAGTCTGTATCACAGAATCTTAAAAACAAAGTTCGGATGATTTTTATAAACGCACACTATACATGTTTAATCACTTTCATCGTGGAACAGGTTCAGTTTATATGGCAATAAGTTGTGGAGAATGGATAACTGTCTCTTATCATCGCTGACCTTAGGAAGATCATCAGGCAGCCCTTACTTAAGGATTGGATTTGGTTTGAAGTTTCTTCGGAGCACTAACATTTCCCAGTCCCACTGCCATTTTTTAATATAGGGTATGATGAGTTTCTTTCATCTCTTTACATGTGATTCCATATATATATGTTTTATATTTATTTATATCCTTTAACATATATGTAGAGAGAGAGAGAAAATATATAAATAGAAACAATGCTTATCACTTTCAAAAACTTGAAATGCTACACATCCATTGGTGACCCCAATCCTTAAGTAAGGAAACGGTGAGTAGGCTGTGCTCAGCGCTGAAATTAAAGTGTTGACTTGGTGAGGTAATAAATCACCTCTTTGGTTAGTTTAATGTAGTTATTCAGTTATTAACTTGGTTCTACCTTTTTTCTCTCGTTTCATTCATTTAATTATAATTTTTGTCACATTTCCAGGGCATACTCTCATACGATCTCCCATATTTCGTCTGTGTGTGTGTGTGTGTGTGTACATGTGCAGAGGCTATCTGAACACTCATCCGTTGTTTATTGCTAAGCATCGGGAAAGGCAGTAGCAACAACAAACTGTGACACAGTTCTCCCAACTTAGAGTGATACCAACCAGTTCTCCTGCCCTGTGCTCTGAGAGAATCTGCAACTGAACCTATTTTAAATCACTGCTTTTAGAGTAAGGCCTTGGCTCTGCCGTAAGGCCATTACCTTCCCCTCTTAGTACTCTTCAAAAGGAGAGGTCCTCAGTATGCTTAGTAAAAACTTATGGAATATATCAGAAATCTAAACTTAGCCAACTCTCCCACAGGTCAGTACATAGCAATTTATATAATTTGGGGGAAAGACAAAAGGTAACAGTTTGAACAGAGAATCTAAATCATATAAAGCAGTTGGATATTATGTCTATAGGTATGTGTTTGAATATGTTTATTTCTGGTCATCCTCTGCTATAACCCTGATACTGGCTTTCAGAAGAGACAATTCAGCCAATCTATATGTTGCATCATTTTTAATCACCTACTAGATGCTATAGTAAAAATGATTGGGCATTTAATTGCTTTAAGAATATTCATTCATTGATGTGTTTACTCACTTATGCTCATTCTTGTTCCAAAAAGGATCTGAGGAGACCCCCAAAGATATAAATGATAGATGAACAACTAAAATTTAGAAAGAGATGGGAATCAAAGAAAAGGGAATTAAGGGTAGGAAAGTGAGAGGAAGCTATTCGCTCTTAAAAAATCCGTGAAACAGAAGATGTACACCTTCCTGGCAGAGAGAGCTCCTAGCGTGAAAGATTTTTTTCAGAAATGTTCTGACTTGTAAAGTATGAGGTATTTGAACTGAGTGTGGAGTTGGTGGCAAAAATATTGTACTCTTTTACTAGGTCATGACCCCCCAAAATGGACAGGAGAGCTCGTATACAAACAAGATCCCCATAGGAATGTGATGGCCAGAAGACAAGGTTCACAGGTATAATTCCGGGCAAAATACTGTCTCTGTATTTCACCAAACAGTGAAATTAAAAGAAGAAAAAGCACACGAGTTAGTGAAGTTTTAGAGCAAAACCAAAATGAAGACACACTTGAGAGCTCCCAGTCTAATAATACAGTGGTGTGTCTGTCAGCTGGGGCGTGTGCAGCACGTCTGGAAGACACTCATGTTTTGGCTGATTCCTCCACAACTTCTGTGGCGAAGATGGGCTCCGGGGTCTCAGGAAGCTCACCAGCCACGGCAGCCTTTTCGGCTTCCTCATTCAAGTAGAAAAATGTGTGTTCTTCATTGAAACCTATTAAAAACAACAATAAGTTTTACTGTCTAATCCAGTGGTGCCAATTTTGACGTTCTTTGTTACATGATTTAAAGGAGATCATCTTTAGAACTGTCCAGAGGTGTCACATCACCATTAGGAAGGATTGTAGAACCACCTTAAAGTGGGCATGTCATTGTTTATACATTAACTGCAATACACTTGAGTTTGCAGTGTACCCTTAGACAACATTCTGGAACATTTGGTTTACAGCAGACTTTGGGAAGAGGCTGAGCAGCAAAGGATAAGAGGAAGATGAACTAGAGGAAAGGCTGGTACTCTGCGTGAGACAGACCATTGCCAACTAACTATTCCAAGGTAAACCACTGAGGACTTAAGACTATTCCAGTCAGGTTCCACGTGTTTCTGGGCAGGGAGAGTGATTTAATGACTGAGCTTCTGACAAGATTTCCTACTCAATCTCTCAGTGCAGTGATTTGGTTTTCCAGTTTTTTGGTCCCCTTCATATTTATTGACCACTGCCAATGTCAGCGAAATCCTCATTAATCTGTTAATCCATTCCGGAATGCTCAGGGGCTGGCACTGTCACCAGGGAGGGGCTGGGCCTCCAGTCACTAGAGTCCTTTTTGATGCCCTGAAGCAGCTGTTTCCCTCGTGGTGAAGTCTGGCTGGAAATGTGATAGGTCACTGAAGGAACCTAAAGCTTCCACAAGTCAGGATGACAAAAAATCAGACTGATATGTAGGAACAGTATAATTTTACCTATTTGAAAAAACAAGCCTTCATGTTACACACTAAACAATACAAAGTAACTTTTGACTGTTACACACTAAACAATACAAAGTAAATTTTGACTGCCCTCGCATGACTTAGAAATAGTCTCCCAATTATATCTTCGTTTTCTAGAAAACAAGGTCATTACCTATGTTAAACGTGACAAATTAATAATTACTATTTCTCTTGGTCGCTTTTAAAGAAATTCCTATTAGTCACAAAATAGTACTTCCTTGCTTTCATATTTAATAATCGGTATGTTCCACAATACATTCTATAATACATCTATCTCATTTAATAGTTTCATTTATGGTATACAAGTATGTCAGCACTGCTTAATTAACATACTTTTTTGCAGTATATCAATTCTATTTTAAAATACAAAATAGTTTCAGAATTTCAGAGACAACTATTGGTCTCTTTAAATGTCTTTGCATGCTTTGTTTTGGCTATCAGTCAGTAATATATAGAGTAAAAATGTATATTTGGGGTGTTGCTCTCCAATTAGCCAGTACATAAGGTGCTTCTACCCATGCAGATTTACAAAGTTTGATGTCGTAAATGATTGGTTCATCTCTCTTGAGACCATAGCCTTTCCAAGGTACATTAAATTAACATGCTATTTACTTGAGTAAAACGAGTTGTTGCCAAGAACCACCAGGAAAACATCCACCTTTAACTTTCCTGGGCTGTGCAGAAAAACCTTAAGTATAATTTGGACCATAACAAAAGGTAGGCTTGGAAATTCCAATCAATTAAGTCTATTGAAAAGCATCACACAGCCTATTCATCAAGATTAGGGCTAGAGTTTTAAACATTCAGGTAAACAGATAATCCATTAAGAAAACAATACACGTGGCAAATGCCATCCTAGTTTTGTCAGCACTTATTTATAGTCTTTGGATTTCCCTGCCCTCCTGCCGAGAGACTTCTATTCCCCCATCTCCCAATCTTTGTTCTCTTATTCATGGCTAAGTGAAACTAAGCAAGAAAGCAGCACATACCCAGTGTTCCATTCTGGACAAGTTCTTCCTCTATAGTAAAGAGGCGATTGTACTTAGTCACCCGTTCGCCACGAGAAAGACCTCCCAACTTGATAAACCGGACACCAAGTCCAACGGCCTAAAGAGGTGAGGGAACAGCTTATTTTAAATGGAGTCATATTTTGCTAAACTAAAAACAGTTCTTTAGGGAGAAAGGACACTGCCCCTGTGTGCTGTTTTGTTTTTGCTCTCATTAAATTAATTTCTCATTTTGTTACATGAGTAAAGTGGCCTGCTTGTAAGCTGAAAGTGTCAAAGGTAGAGAGATAGTGTGACTGTACATCAGATGCTCTACTAGTCATGTAAGCATGCTGATTTTTATCTAAGAGCATTCTGGCCTTCCTTACTTCATTTTAGGAGGTAAGATTGCACGTGCACACCCCAGCCATTT
The DNA here is from genome assembly GCF_963455315.2 of Globicephala melas. NCBI lineage: Eukaryota > Metazoa > Chordata > Mammalia > Artiodactyla > Delphinidae > Globicephala > Globicephala melas. Next base: position 13,611,151 of record NC_083329.1, read on the forward strand.
AAGTGTGCTCATCATTTTACCAGGACTTCAATTTTTCTTCTTTTTAAAAGTTCAAAGATTAGCTCTCTGGGAGGAAGCAAGTCTGTTTCATAAAAGGTTACATGACTTTCTCTGCCCCAGACCGCCTTTCTCTGAAATACCAATTCGGGATAAAAGCAGTGTCTTGGCAATTCTGCAATTGACCGGTTTTCAGCACTTACCAAATCGACAAGGCTGTCATCAGACGACTCTCCTTCTGCACTTCCAAAGACAGCGATGTGCTTCTTACCTATGAGCAGAGGAATTCTTTTCAGTTTTAGATCGTATGGAAACAATCATCAAATATATGAGCCTCTGGGATCAAAATTTAAAATTTGCCAGAGATTTAAAACTGCGAAGTCAATTATTTGACCACCTGAGAATTCTAACCCAAACGTTTGCATTTTTACTACCCTGATTTTATTTGTTTACCCCTTTGCAGTAGTTTAGATGATAAATACTAAATGAATGCCATGTTTCATCAAATTTAACATACCATAAATTGTAAGAGGCACCATTATTACCACTGTAGAGGGAAAATGCTCAAATTAGACTGATGCATTTCTAAGCTGTAAGACACAATTCAAGGTCAATCATGTTCAATGTGCATCTTTGAGTCAAAATATACAGTAAGTGCAAGGCCATCATATGCCGAAATAATGGATTTCACAATTCATGTAAAATTTTATTCAAAGGAATCTGTCGTTCTGAATGTTAACTTATTAGGAAAGCAGTGCTGATAGTATTTAATCAATCACTTGAAGATCTCAAAACCCCTTAAAATTTGCACAGTCTACAAGACTGCAAAGCCAAAGTTCTTCCTATGGTGACAGAGTTGTGTCTTACAGGCAGGAGTTACAGCAGCTATCTGGAGTGGATGACAGAATGGCTGCTTGAGAGGTAGGCCCAGGAGGAAAGACCAGGCCTTGGGGCATTCCATCCACCACCTGCACGCCACCCTGTCTGGGCCGTAGACCAGGGCAGCCTGCATGCTAAGGGACTACAGGCATTTCATTCCATCCTCTGGCACCAGCCCAGGCCCTTGGCTGCCAGGCTCGCTCTGAGTCCTGCTCCAGGTCTGAGACCAGCCTGCTGCCTAGTTCCTGAGACCCACTCACGATATGCATGTTTCAGGCCCTGTGCATAAGTGAACAAAACTCCCATGAACTCCTGGGAGTTTACAGTCTAGTGGAGGATACCAGACGTTAAATAGCCTACAAGTAATTGTGAACAGTACTATAATTGAAAATATAGGATAAGAAAGGTTCAGAGCAACCAGTGAGGGGTGGGGGAAGTCAGGGAAGGCATGTAGACCTGAAGAGGTTTCATTTAAGGAAAAAGACCTGAAGGAATAGCTAGCCAACTAAATGGTACAGGGCAAAGCATTCTAGGCCGAAGGAACAGCATGTTCAAAGACCTCAAGGCTGTAAAAAGTTTGAAACTTTTGAGGAGTTGAAAAAAAGCCATTGTGGGCTAGTGATTGAAAAAAAAATCACTGTGGTGTCTTGTGAAGCTGAGAGGGCTGTGGCCTCAGCCACCTGTTTGCAGTAGCCCTCCCTGAAGGGGAGCGCCCCCGGGCAGGGCTGTTACTGGAACATTATGAAGTGAATCAGTAGTAAGCTGCGTTTTGTTTTCCAGTACCGAATCACTCACAAATGGTTGGGGTGTTTTTTTCTTCCAAGATTTATTCCATGCTTTTTATTAACTGATATACTGCATATTTAAGTTCATTATGAGTCTTTCAGAGCTATACTTTTACTCACTGTCAATAAGATTGGTCATTTCCACCAAGTCGGACATCGTAGTTTGATTTGTGTGTTTTACGATCAGCCCGCTGCATCTGAGGATGCCGACGTTCCCATCCTCTAGAAGTTTAGAGATGCTTTTGGATGCGGTGCCTGCAATTATGTAACACTTGGAGCCAAGAGCATTGTAGGTGCTGTCCCACTGTTCAGAGTCCTGGGTAAATATTTAAGAACTGATCATTACAACGTAGGGGACATCACCACAAAACGACAGGAATCATACAGCACGTAATCAGTTACACACCTTTCTGAGACACACAAAACAGGGGTGGGGGGCTTGGTTTGTTTGCATCTGCGGCTTCATGTTGCCCATACCACAGCCACACAAATTAACAAGCTTCATGGAACAGAAACTTAGAGTGATTAAATTTGAGCTTGAAGATCTAGTGAATAAAATGTTAATACACATTAAATGCTATTCTCCACATTAATTCTGATGTCGTTCAAGCACAGCCTCTTCCTACCCACTGTGTTATCCATGATGCTGCTGAAGACTGGCTGGTTAGGAGATTTTAGTGTTATTTCTGGTAAAAAGGAAACTGAAGGAAATGAGCCTGTGGGGATGTAGACCCTCATTCCCAACACCCTTATTTTTTATTGGTGAGACCACCAAATGAAATGCTCATTATTTAAATAGTAATATACAGTCTTCCCAGCCATTGTACCAGATTTCAACCTGTCCCATTAGAACAGACCATGCAGGTACATCTTATCGCATTAAAAAGAGCTGTGGCCAGAGCCTTGGGACAAGAAGCAGAAGATAGGTCTGGCAAGATTAAAGAACTAGGCTCAGCATCTTCCACAAGTGCTGGGGTGTAGCACAGTCTGTGAAAGGAAAGATGGGACTGAGAGAGCCTGGGGCTCCAGTAAGATCCAGCATTCTCTTTGTCCCTCAAATTTAAATAGGTGAGTTGTCTCAAAGAGGGTACCTGCTCACTATATCTAATGGTTCTCAAATTCATAAAATCAAGAATGTAAGTTTTGAAGTTTAAGTGGGTTAGGAAGAGAGAGTTCTATGGCACATAAACAACCCTGCATTAGTGTGAAAAAATGCATTAGGTGCATTAGTGTGAATAAATCAGAAACCTCAATATCTCACACCTTTTAAAAATATGGCTTTGTAACTTCTATGCATGCATAGTAACTGGATTTAGGTTTAAAAAACATTTGGCCTAGTTGAAGTCCTGTTTCCATGAGCACTTGGAAATGATATGTGATTAACCTATTGAAACACCCGCTAGCACATTGGGCTCGCCTGCCATCAGTTAGGCTGCTTGTAAATACCCAGGTATTCCTGAAGTGCTGGGAGATACTTGTTTCATTCCATAGACAGGCACACTCCTGTGTGTTTCTGCTATTCATTTGCTTAGTAAGTGCCTTTTCTCAAAAATGCCAAAATAAAGCAACTCAGCCCCAGCCCAAATTACAACACATTTCAAATCTACAGATCCAAAAGAAATCTTTTATTCTGTTTTATTATAAAATTCAAGTTGAATCCTGTTACCTCCTTCCTGAAAGGATCAATTAAGGCAATAATTGAAGGGAACTTGTTGATCAGCTCCACATACAGGTCAACCATCTCAGCTGCATTTTTGTAGGTTCCCATCATCACTTCATACTTTCCTTTACTCTGATAAGTATAAGGAAGATATTAAAGGATAAATGATGAATTCTGCAAACATTAAAGATGTGATTCAAATTCATTTTCATTCATTTCATATAAAAGACTGCAAACAGATTATTTCCAGGCCACATTCACCTGAGAAATCTATGCATTTTACTTTAAATATATGTTAAATGTCAACCTGGGAAAATCAAGTCAGCATTCCTCTGGATGCCCCATAGATTTCCCACTGACTTCAGATGAAGCCTTCTGCACAAAAAAAACGAGTAAAGAGTAGGAGGGGAGTGATTTCTTATTTAAGTTTTGTAACGTGGTGCCAGATACTGCTTGGATAGATGGGCAATAACATAAATTCATAAACAGAATAGCAATGCAGACCTGCCTACTCACTAGAAATACCATCGTTCAGCTCACAGTGAATGAATAGCTTGTTTACTGTAAATATTCTAAAATTTGAAAGCGGGGCTAAGCTTTTGAGATACTAACAACCAACATGAAATGTAAAGAGGTTTACATGAAGGCAAGCATGCAAGTTCTAGTAGTAACAATATTGTTTTGAAAGTGGAGTTCTAGTGCAACCCATTCATTTGAAGTCTAGAACACCCCCAAGTCATTAAGCATAGGAGTAAACAAAGCTGGAGGATCTAGTGTAGTCTCTGTAAACACAGCACCCTTATGTCCAGTCCAAGTCTGTATCCAGGGATGGCACCTGGGATACTTAGGTACTGGGAGGGAGGTGGAATGGACCAGAATGGCTCTTTGATTTATTAATGCCTTCCTGTTGCTGCTAATAGAATGGATTCCATTGGAATTAAGCAGGCTCCTAATAAGTCCATCATTGAAAAGATTCTATGCGTCTTTTCACATAAAATATAGCAGCAAGAACTCTCAGTTTCTATACTGCAAAACATATGCAATCCTATCTTGTCAGAGAGGAAGTGATAATGATTTTGAACTAACACTGTAAGAATTATCTGATATCAAGCTAAAGCATTTTACTGAATATAAGCAATAAATACCCATTCTAGTTAACACTAGCAGTCAGTATTTTCATAGTTCTTGGTATACGTTGCTGATGAAAACATGCAATTATTTCTCTTACTGGTATGCCTAGGAACCAATGATTATGTGACGAATACGAAATTACATTAAATATTCCTTTATGCGCTCAGTTTCTTTAGGAAAGTAAAAACTTTTAAAAGTCAGCTGAAACTTAGTTTTCTTATATACTATTCAAGATTTCCTTTGAAGTTAAAAGAATCACAAATTAAAGTGGAATCGTATTTGGTCATGTGCCCTGAATTTGACATTAATTACTATTATTAATTATTCTCCAAAAACTTCAATAACTTAGAAATACTTTTATATTTAAAATTTGAGAGAGGGCAGACAGCAGAAGCAAGAAGAACTATAATCCTGCAGCCTGTGGAACAAAAACCACATTCATAGAAACATAGACAAGATGAAAAGGCAGAGGGCTATGTACCAGATGAAGGAACAAGATAAAACCCCTAAAAACAACTAAATGAAGTGGAGATATGCTTTCCAGAAAAAGAATTCAGAATAATGATAGTGAAGACGATCCAGGACCTCAGAAAAAGAATGGAGGCAAAGATCGAGAGGATGCAAGAAATGTTTAACAAAGACCTAGAAGAATTAAAGAACAAACAGAGATGAACACTACAATAACTGAAATGAAAAATACACTAGAAGGAATCAATAGCAGAATAACTGAGGCAGAAGAACGGATAAGTGACCTGGAAGACAGAATGGTGGAATTCACTGCTGCAGAACAGAATAAAGAAAAAAGAATGAAAAGAAATGAAGACACCCTAAGAGACCTCTGGGACAACATTAAACACCATTCACGTTATAGGGGTCCCAGAAGGAGAAGAGAGAGAAGAGACCTGAGAAAATATTTGAAGAGATTATAGTCAAAAACTTCCCTAACATGGGAAAGGAAATAGCCACCCAAGTCCAGGAAGCACAGAGAGTCCCAGGCAGGATAAACCCAAGGAGAAACATGCCGAGACACATAGTAATCAAATTGGCAAAAATTAAAGACAAAGAAAAATTACTGAAAGCAACAAGAGAAAAATGACAAATAACATACAAGGGAACTCCCATCAGGTTAACAGAGGATTTCTCAGCAGAAACTCTACAAGCCAGGAGAGAGTGGCATGACATATTTAAAGTGATGAAAGGGAAGAACCTACAACCAAGATTACTCTACCCGGCAAGGATCTCATTCAGATTCAATGGAGACATCAAAAGCTTTACAGACAAGCAAACGCTAAGAGACTTCAGCACCACCAAACCAGCTCTACACTAAATACTAAAGGAACTTCTCTAAGTGGGAAACACAAGAGAAGAAAAGGACCTACAAAAACAAACCCATTACAATTAAGAAAATGGTAATAGGAACATACATATCGATAATTACCTTAAACGTGAATGGATTAAATGCTCCAACCAAAAGACACAGGCTTGCTGAATGCATACAAAAACACGACCCAGGGCTTCCCTGGTGACGCAGTGGTTGAGGGCCCGCCTGCTGATGTGGGGGGATGCGGGTTCATGCCCCGGTCCGGGGGGACCCACATGCCGTGGAGAGGCTGGGCCCGTGAGCCATGGCCACTGAGCCTGTGCGTCTGGAGCCTGTGCTCTGCAACGGGAGAAGCCGCAACAGTGAGAGGCCCGTGTACCGCAAAAAAACAAAACAAAACAAAACCCATATATATGCTGTCTACAAGAGACCCACTTCAGACCTAGGGACACATACAGACTGAAAGTGAGGGGATGGAAAAAGATATTCCATGCAAATGGAAATCAAAAGAAAGCTGGAGCAGCAATACTCATATCAGATAAAATAGACTTTAAAGAATGTTACAAGAGACAAGGAAGGACACTACATAATGATCAAGGGATCAATCCAAGAAGAAGATATGACAATTATAACTATAGATGCACCCAACATAGGAGCACCTCAATACATAAGGCAACTGCTAACAGCTATAAAAGAGGAAATCAACAGAAACACAATAATTGTGGGGGACTTTAACACCTCACTTACACCAATGGACAGATCATCCAAACAGAAAATTAATAAGGAAACAAGCTTTAAATGACACAATAGACCAGATAGATTTCATTGATATTTTTAGGACATTCCATCCAAAAAATGCAGATAACACTTTCTTCTCAAGTGCGCACAGAACATTCTCCAGGATAGATCACATCTTGGGTCACAAATCAAGCCTCAGTAAATTTAAGAAAACTAAAATCATATCAAGCATCTTTTTTGACCACAATGCTATGAGATTAGAAATCAGTTACAGGGAAAAAAATGTAAAAAACACAAACACATGGAGGCTAAACAGTACGTTACTAAATAACCAAGAGATCACTGAAGAAATCAAAGAGGAAATCAAAAAATACCTAGAGACAAATGACAACAAAAACACAATGATCCAAAACCTATGGGATGCAGCAAAAGCAGTTCTAAGAGGGAAGTTTATAGCAATACAAGCCAACCTCAAGAAACAACAAAAATCTCAAATAAACAATCTAACCTTACACCTAAGGGAACTAGAGAAAGAAGAACAAACAAAACCCAAAGTTAGCAGAAGGAAAGAAATCATAAAGATCAGAGCAGAAATAAAAGAAATAGAAACAAAGAAAACAATAGCAAAGATCAATAAAACTAAAAGCCGGTTCTTTAAGAAGATAAACAAAATTGATAACCCATTAGCCAGACTTATCAAGAAAAAAAGGAAGAGGACTCAAATCAATAAAATTAGAAGTGAAAAAGGAGAAGTTACAACAGAAACCGCAGAAATACAAAGCATCCTAAGAGACTACTACAAGCAACTCTATGCCAATAAAATGGACAACCTGGAAGAAATGGACGAATTCTTAGAAAGGTATAACCTTCCAAGACTGAACCAGGAAGAAACAGAAAATATGAACAGACCAATCACAAGTAATGAAATTGAAACTGTGATTAAAAATCTTGCAACAAACAAAAGCCCAGGACCAGATGGCTTCACAGGTGAATTCTGTCAAACATTTAGAGAATAACTAACACCCATTCTTCTCAAACTCTTCCCAAAAATTGCAGAGTAAGGAACACTCTCAAACTCATTCTATGAGGCCCCCATCACCCTGATACCAAAACCAGACAAAGATACTACAAAAAAAGAAAATTACAGATCAATATCACTGATGAATATAGATGCAAAAATCCTCAACAAAATACTAGCAAACAGAATCCAACAACACATTAAAAGGATCATACACCATGATCAAGTGGAATTTATCCCAGGGATGCAAGGATTCTTCAATATACGCAAATCAATCAATGTGATACACCATATTAACAAATTGAAGAATAAAAACCATATGATCATCTCAATAGATGCAGAAAAAGCTTTCGACAAAATTCAACACCCATTTATGATAAAAACTCTCCAGAAAGTGGGCATAGAGGGAACTTACCTCAACATAATAAAGGCCATGTATGACAAACCCACAGCAAACATCATTCTCAATGGTGAAAAACTGAAAGCATTTCCTCTAAGATCAGGAATGAGACAAGGATGTCCACTCTCACCACTATTATTCAACATAGCTTTGGAAGTCCTAGCCACGGCAATCAGAGAAGAAAAAGAAATAAAAGGAATACACATTGGAAAAGAAGAAGTAAAACTGTCACTGTTTGCAGATGACATGATACTATACATAGAGAATCGTAAAGAGGCCACCAGAAAACTACTAGAGCTAATCAATGAATTTGGTAAAGTTGCAGGATACAAAATTAATGCACAGAAATCTCTTGCATTCCTATACACTGATGAAAAATCTGAAAGAGAAATTAAGGAAACACTCCCATTTTCCATTGCAACAAAAAGAATAAAATACCTAGGAATAAACCTTCCTAGGGAAACAAAAGACCTGTATGCAGAAAACTATAACACACTGATGAAGGATATTAAAGATGATACAAACAAACAGATGGAGAGATATACCATGTTCTTGGATTGGAAGAAGCAATATTGTGAAAATGACTATACTACCCAAAGCAATCTACAGATTCAATGCAATCCCTATCAAATTACTAATGTCATTTTTTACAGAACTAGAACAAAAAAATCTTAAAATCTGTATGGAGACACAAAAGACCCTGAATAGCCAAAGCAGTCTTGAGGGAAAAAAAACAGAGCTGGAGGAATCAGACTCCCTGACTTCAAACTATACTACAAAGCTACAGTAATCAAGACAGCATGATACTGGCACAAAAATAGAAATAGAGATCAATGGAACAGGATAGAAAGCCCAGAGATAAACCCACGCACCTATGGTCAACTAATCTATGACAAAGGAGGAAAGGATATACAATTGGGAAAAGACAGTCTCTTCAATAAGTGGTGCTGGGGCAACTGGACAGCTACATGCAAAAGAATGAAATTAGAACACTCCCTAACACCATACACAAAAATAAACTCAAAATGGATTAGAAACCTAAATGTAAGGCTGGACACTATAAAACTCTCAGAGGAAAACATAGGAAGAACACTCTTTGACATAAATCACAGCAAGATTTTTTTTTTTTTTTTAACGCGGGCCTCTCACTGTTGTGGCCTCTCCGTTGCGGAGCACAGGCGCCAGATGCGCAGGCTCAGTGGCCATGGCTCACGGGCCCAGCCGCTCTGTGACATGTGGGATCTTCCCGGACTGGGGCACAAACCCGTGTCCCCTGCATCGGCAGGCGGACTCTCAACCACTGTGCCACCAGGGAAGCCCAGCAAGATCTTTGATCCACCTCCTAGAGAAATGGAAATAAAACCAAAAATAAACAAATGGGACCTAATGAAACTTAAAAGCTTTTGCAAAGAAAAGGAAACTACAAACACGACGAAAAGACAACACTCAGAATGGGAGAAAATATTTGCAAACAAATCAACAGACAAAGGATTAATCTCCAAAATATATAAACACCTCATGCAGCTCAATATTAAAAAAACAAACAACCCAATCCAAAATGGGCAGAAAAGCTAAATAGACATTTCTCCAAAGAAGACATACAGATGGCCAAGAATCACATGAAAAGCTGGTCAACATCACTAATTATTAGAGAATGCAAATCAAAACTACAATGAGGTATCACCTCACACCAGTTAGAATGGGCATCATCAGAAAATCTACAAACAACAAATGCTGGAGAAGGTGTGGAGAAAAGGGAACCCTCTTGCATTATTGGTGGGAATGTAAATTGGTACAGCCACTATGGAGAACAGTATGGAGGTTCCTTAAAAAACTAAAAATAGAATTACCATATGATCCAGCAATCCCACTACTGGGCATATACCCAGAGAAAACCATAATTCAAAAAGACACATGCAGGGCTTCCCTGTTGGCGCAGTGGTTGAGAGTCCGCCTGCCGATACAGGGGACCCGGGTTCGTGCCCCGGTCTGGGAAGATCCCACATGCCACAGAGCGGCTGGGCCCGTGAGCCACGGCCACTGAGCCTGCGCGTCCAGAGCCTGTGCTCCGCAACGGGAGAGGCCACAGCAGTGAGAGGCCCGCGTATCGCAAAAAAAAAAAAGAGACATGCACCCCAATGTTCACTTCAGCACTATTTACAATAGCCAGGTCACGGAAGCAACCTAAATGCCCATCGACAGATGAATGGATAAAGAAGATGTGGTAAATATATACAATGGAATATTACTCAGCCATAAAAAGCAACGAAATTGGGTCATTTGTAGAGATGTGGATGGACCTAGAGTCTGTCATACTGAGTGAAGTAAGTCAGAAAGAGAAAAACAAATATCGTATATTAACACATATATGTGGAATCTAGAAAAATGGTACAGATGAACCAGTTTTCAAGGCGGAAATAGAGACACAGATGTCGAGAAGAAATGTATGGACACCAAGGGGGGAAAAATGGCGGGGTGGTGGTAGTGTGATGAATTAGGAGATTGGGATTGACATGTATACACTAATATGTACAAAATAGGTAACTGATAAGAACCTGCTGTATAAAAAAATAAATAAAATAAAATTCAAAAAAAAAAAAGTGAATCACCAGCAGAAACTCGAAGAACCACATGTCTAGAAGGGCTTATCAAGTCATAGTTACAACTGAGCCACTTTTTATGCTTGACCAATTCAGCATTCACCAACCAAATGAATGTACTCTGCAGAACATACCAGTTTGTTAAATTATTTTTAATAGTTCTCATGATTTCAATGTAAGCAATCCATTTTAGACATTTTTATTACAGAATTTCTATATATAATTATGGTGACATTTCTGTTAATTTTTAAAGTTATATGGTTATGTTATTGTCTGGTCATTAGTTAACTTACCTTTCTCAACTCCAGTATATTTGGACCCCTCCCATGGTACTAACTTAAAAAGTAGGATTTCTTTGGAAATACGTACAGATAGGCTCTTCTTTTGAGTTCTAATTTAAAAACAATGAGACTGCAACAAAAAGTAAATGTTCTGGAGTGGAAACTTACATAGTCCATCAGTTCATGTGCAGCACAGTTGATGGCTAGGTGGAGATTCGTTCCCATTTCTAGCCCCAGGTTCGCACAGATTCCTTGTATTAGGAGCAGTGGCTGCTCTATGGTGTCATAATTAATGGTTAAACAGCCAAGATGGGACATCTTGCCGGTGATCTGCTGCTTCAGGATCAAGAAAATCATGCACGTAAATAGAGCACATTAAGGTTCTTGGGGCTTCCAGTGGCTGGCAATTTGTAACAGACACAGCTCTCCAAACACGGGGTCCTCTGATTCTCGATTAATCCTGCCCCTAGTTCCCACTCATCTCTGCATATTTTCGGGCAGATGATTGTCCTGCAGTACCTGGGAATAATTTTCTTACTCCCACGGTTTTCAAGTTTGACCTAGGAATACACTTTGCTCTCTTTAGTTGCCCATGTTATTATCTCTTTATTGGCTCTATCATTGTACACAGGCTCACCTGAGCCATAACCACCAGGTTGGTGACTCTACAGGCTGTCCCTGTAAATGTCTGTCCTGCCTGTCCCTTCTTCCTCCAAACCTGCTCTTTCCTATGTTCCATTTTCCTTTAGAAGATTATAAGTGTTAAAACTTAAAAATTTAACTCTCCTTCAGGAAAAGTTTTATTTTAAAAGGGATTGAAGACTTCAGCTAAAAGGATGTAGCACTGAGGATGCATTGCAGTGGAAGAAGATTTGAGGACCCAAATGAGCTCAGGGGAAAGGCAGCCATAGGCTTCGATTGCAAGGTCAGCCTTGACGTGCCCTCATCATAAATTGTCACTATGCAATTTTAACGTAAGTTGAAGGGGTGTGTGTGTGTGTGTGTGTGTGTGTGTGTGTGTGTGTGTGTGTGTATACCAGTCTCAAGAGCAAACATGAAAGTAGGTATAAATATCCTATTTTTACTGATGATAGTACTCGTTAAGTATAAGAACCATCCAACATTTTTAATGTCAGTGAGAGGAACCTTTTATTTGGCAAAGGAATAGTTGGGGAAATTTTTGTGTGTCAGTTAAGGAGTTTCATTACGGAGTCTTCAAAACTATGAAAGCATCACTTATTTGGTGCTTACTAAATGCCAGGTACCATTCTAAACACTTTACATAAAGTAAATACATTTACTCCTTACATCAATCCCATGAAGCAGGTACCATTATTATCCCTATTTAAGAGAGAGTTGAGTAACTTGGAACAGATTTTAATCCAGGTAGTTGAGCCTCTAGTAGTCCATGCCTCTAATTCTGGTATGGCTGCCTCTCTAGAATCTATCATCTATCCTGTTTCTAATGGTGGGGAGGTGGGGGGAGTAGTAAAGCTGATCTCAGGAAGGGCTGATCTTGGTCTAAGTTTCTCAGAATACATCAGACAACCTGCTGGAATGAAGGGAACAGAGCTGAGATTTGCTACTTGTTCACCAGCCCCTGCCTCTCTTGCAAGGTCCAGTTCTAGTATACACACCTGTCAAGGATTTTACTTACTGCTGTATCTGTTCACACATTTCTCTTCTCTCTCCCAAGTTTAAAGAGGAACTTAACTTTTTATCTCCACCAAGTCCTCTCCTTCCTTTACTAGTCCTTCTTGCTGATGACTTCAATGGACCCTGAAGTCCCTGACATCCAGGCAGTGATTGCAGGGTTATCAGAGCAAATATCACACATGTGAGCAACCCTCATCCATTTGCATTATCTTCGGGGTTCTTGTTGGTTGTTCTAACTATAATGCTGAAAGTCAGGCATATAACAGGTGTATCTGTCAGAGCGCCCACAGTCACCAAAGTGATGGACTGATCAAGTGCAGCTGGCTGAGGTCTGCAGCCCATTTTCACCAGGCTTGTTTGCCTGACCCTCCTGGCAAAATCTGAGCTCTGGCAATGGTTCATCTGAAATGGTGCCTCAGTGCTTTTGGGGGACCAGATGAAGGAATTGCTATCTTTTTGTGCCTTTTCTTTCTTTCTTTGGTAGTATTAAAATTAAAAGCCAAAACATCCTATATGCCTTTGAGCTAGTATTCAGAGAGATTCATCTTCCCCAGCACTTCACCTAGAGGGTTTCCCATGTAATCCTATTAGTCATAAGAGCCTCTCCAAGCCCTCTGAGATTTCACTTGGCCAGACAACTGCAAGCAGTGATGGCTTGGCAGCCTGTTGCCAGAGAGGTGGGGGCAGAATTATATTCCAGCTCTGGGGGTTGCCTGGTTTAGTCCCCTTGAAGCAGTATCACCGTGTGATTTCCATTTTTTGTTAGACCAGTCCTGGAGCAAAATGACTGGGAGAGGGAAAGGGGCAGGGAATATAGAAATGAACTGTCATACAGAAGCATGGTAAACAAATACATTTACTTACTTGACCTCTTTTGCCTCCATTTTGACTTTTTCTTGTCTCTGGTTTTGGAGGAGGGGACTGAGAGACAGAAGATAAAGACATATCACTCGGGATTTTCAGACACGTCTGTGGCAGCAAGCAGAGCTGCAGGTCCTCTGGCCTGCCCACTGCTGTGGGGTTGAGCCAGACACACACACACACACACACACACACACACACACACACACACACACACACACACACACACACACACACACACACACACACACACACACACACACGGATGATGCCAGCCACACTTTAATTTCATAAACCTCAAACTGTTTCTCAAAATCAGGCACATGTTCCCCTTAGTTCATCCTTACATTCTGCCTCCAGTCACATGTATGAGGTATGGATATACATGTTCATGCATTTCTACTTATATAAGTAATTATTCACTCATCATGTCCTGACTCCTGCTGTGTGCAGGAACTCTTTTTTTACAGGAGGATGTTAAGTCCCCTCCTTGTCCTTAAGGAATAACCACACTGTGGCATTTGCTTTTAAAGGCCCGACATATTGTTTTAAATATTCTCACAGTACAAACACTTTCTCTGGCAGGATGGGTTTGACTTTTGGAAGCAGCCCATGGTCATTAAATCTGGTGAATCTGGTGTGTGTAATGTCATCTGACATTAAAAGCAAAGATAATTACCAAAGAGAAGCTTCCATAGTTTGGGGTATTGGTGGCATGCTGTAACAAGGATTTAACCTGTTAAAGGATGCACTTTAATGCCCGGCATTCATTGGCTGTATAAGCTGGGGCATGTTTGTCAAGAAGCAACATGGTTCACACACACTCTCCAGTATATGCAAATACAGAAGTTATCCTGCATCTTTTCACTATCTTTTCACCCATAAAACAGTTGTCTTCCTGAAAAGCACCCCGACAACTGGCTCCAGGCTGGTGCTTAAAGCAATTCTGATCAACTGTAGGGCTTGGGCCCCCACCACCCTCCCCCATCACATATTCTGTGCTGGCAAGATAGCACTGGAGCCAAAGTTCCTTTATGTCGTACTGAGATTATATCTCAGCCCCCATCCTGCTGGGGAAGGAGCTAGTGCTTCCTAATCATGTAGCTTAAAAGCCTCACACTAAATAAATATTGGGTCCTGGATTGGATCCTGGAACAGAGGAAGGACATTAGTGGAAAAACCAGTGAAATTCACATAAAGTCTGAAGTTTAGTTATTAGTAATGTAGCATGTTGATTTCTTAGTTTTGACCAATACGCTATGGTAATGTAACCTGTTAACCTTGGGGGAAACTGGGTGAGGGGTAGTTGGGAACTCTCTGCACTATCTCTGCAACTTCTCTATAAATGCAGTATTATTCTAAAATAAAAGACAAGGATTGGGTCCCTCAGCCCTGCCACATCATTGTGCATTACCCCAGCTAGAATATGACGGAACAACCCACTGACTCATACAGTTGCCCCTCATCCTGCCTCTGTGACTTTCCCCCTCAAGGGCTGCTCAGCCAAGGGTGCTTGTTTGCCCAACACCAGGATTCTAAGCAGGCACAAGTGACTGCGCCTTAACCATTATACCAAACTGCCTCTCGCTAATCCTAGGGGCCAGATCCTTTCTTTCTTTGCAAATCCAAAGGGATGATCTTAGCGTAGGGCCAGCTGCCTCAGAAATCAAAAGAAGATTGTTAAGTTCCATTAGAAACTGGACCCATAGGCAATGAGGGAATGTATAAGCTTGGCTCATATGGGAAACCCAAAGAAAATTAATATGCTTTCATATCTGTAACAACAATATTGATTTTGTTGCATAATGAACTATAATTTGGTTACTAGAAGGTATATAAGCATCAGTTATTAGATTCCATAGATTCTCTTTACATACCATTTCAATTGCTTGGTTAATGTGTTTCTGAATTTCCAGAAGCATGTCCACACCCTGTAAGTAGAATAACCATGATCTTCCACAACTGCAGTCTAGAATTTTAAACATAAAAACTTATACCACACATGGCTATTTCTAACTTAGAAAATCTGTAGGGTCCCTGATAATGGCATCCTGGTTAGTGAATTACATATGGCCTACAAAATCAGAAGATCAAATGTTAATCTTCAACCCTCAATCTTTATTTGGTTGAAAATGAATGAGAGGTTTTTCTTCCTCATTATCCTCTCTTCATTGTTCAGAACTGATTGGTTCGGTTGGTTGGATCAAGTTAACTTCATTCTCTTTCATGGTCTCCTGACCAACCTTCTTGCCATACATGTCACAGGTCATCAAGGGATTCTGCATGATAGTGTTTGAATTAGTATAAATCCACTGTCACTTAGAAAGTAGAAAAATGTATTCTGATGATGGTGGGATCTGCATATGGAGACAGATGAAGAATGGCAGGCCAAATGCTCTGGTACCTAAACAGCAGATATTAACTGAAGGAAAGATCCTGGCGCCAGGATCTGAACGTGATCTGACAGATGGTGAGCCAGATATCAATCCTAGTCTTCCAAAATTGATAGGAGTGGGTAATGACTATTCTCCTTAAAAAAGGATTCTTTATCATAAAGAAATTATCTTGAGATTTAAACAAATGATTGTCACTAGCTTCGATAAAATATCAGTCAATAGACTACCAGAGGGGATGGAGCTTCCCGTACTTTTCCTGTAAACATCCACTATAGGACACGAATGTTTAGTTCTCCCGAATGCCTAATTGGTAGAATAATTCATGAAGATTTAAAAAGGCGTATTGACTCATTCATGCCACTGAAGAACAATGAGACACTAACAAACCTCTGAGTAGTAAAGATGCCACTTAGGATTCCTTCATTCCATATTCCATAAACATGCACTAAACCTCTCTTACGTGCCGGGCAATCTGCTAGGCCCTGCAGTTCCTACTTAACAGAAGGGCTGCTATGAAAGTGCCACCTTCCTCTCGTTGCAGCCATAGTGCATAGACTAGTAAATTAAAAAATCTCAGTTTCCCCAAAGAATATCCTTCCAGCACTATCAAGGCCTGCAAAATCACTTGCCCGTGGCTTCTCTGTGAGCCGCGAGCATGAGTCACTGTTGTGATGAGCTGGAGATCCAAGGTGGTCTAAATTTGGTTCTCTTGTGTTTGAGGTCTTGTTTTTGTCCCACTTCCCTAATTTCCTAATTTTTTTTTCTCATTTTATATTTAATTCCTTTTCCCTTGGTGTCATAAGCCTTAGGAACATACACTAAAAACTCATTGATGATGAAGGTTTTTTTTTTTTTTTAAGAAAAGGTAGTTTGAGATAATGTAAGGTACTTGTTTAGCTGTTAGTCCAGGATGGGGTATACCAATCACTTCTTTCATTAAATTCAGCTTGCCAGGTGATGACTTCCCACAGCTGACCAGAGATACCATCAGGAGAGGTATAGTTAGCTTTGCCGGCTGCTCCTGAAAAAGGGGAAAAGCAAGGGGAAATGAGCAACATGGTTCATTCATCTCGAGATACTCATGGGTCCTTGTAAAGGAATGTAATGGGCACTAACCTGGTGGTGCTTCAGCAGTGCAATATTTAAGTATAGAGGATTACTGCCCAGCACGGCACTGGTTTTGGCAACAGCCAGTGACACAGCTCCTATGGCCATGCTGCCACAGAGTATGGGTTCAACAGGTTCTGGGGGTATAATTGGTTTTTCTGTAAGAGTATCCTTCCTCCCTGAAGAAAAAAATATTGATAAAAGATTGCTTTCTAGAAAGTTTGACTATGATAAAACTATATATATATTTTAATGCTTTACTTATAGATGTGAAGGCCCAGCATAAAGAAGGGTTGAAAGCTGAGGCTGGCAAGAAAATATTCACCACTTCAACCCCTGAGAAGTTTCTGTCTGACCCTAATGCTCAAATAATCCTTAGCCATGGATTTTGCGTAAGAAATTTTAGAACATTCAGTATTAAATCCTTCAACAGTCTTGTGGGGCAGATATTGTTATCTCACCTAAACGGGGGCTTAGGTTCAAAGACTTGCCCAATACCTAACAGAAAGTGAATAGAGAGAGGATTTGGATGGTCTTTGAATTCCAAATCCTGTTTTCCTATGTTCCACCATCGCTCTTGCATACCCAGCTTCGTGTTGAATATCTCATGTGAATATCTAACTACGTATCTTGCTTGCCCACCCCAAACGGATGCCCTTTTCTATGAGGACTTCCTTCCAGATCTAACCATCCACCCAGAATCCTCACCCATCTTTCACTCTCACATATTCTCAGCCACCCTGTCTGATCAGGTACCACAATGTCCATAATAAATCTCTAGTTTTCCTCCTGTCCTCTCCTTCCCCACAGCTACTGACCTGAGTCAGGTAGGTAAAACAAGTGGAATAAGATGTGTGAGCACCCAGCACATATTAAATGTTTAGCAAATTACTGTCCCCTCCTACTTCTTCCCTTCTTATGTTCCGAGTTCTATCAGTCAAAAGAAACCACCAAATGAACACCTATTGGCAGTCTCTGCCTATGATTCAGTAGTGGTCATCCCCATCCTCCAGGAGAAGATTGGTCTAACAGGATTCTTCTGCCTTGGGCAACTCTCCTCCCCTCTCTGGTCCTCAGTATCTAAATCTATGAAATAAGAGACCTTGGCTTCACGATCTCTTTGGTCCGTGCTTCTTGCGCTTTCTTATTTAATGGAACCCACACTTACCTGGCGTTTAGTTTGTTCCCGGCATTGTGCTAGGCGCTGGCAGTGCTAAATTGGATGAGGCGTGACTCATGTCCTCCAGGAGCATGTTGTAGTTGGACAGACACACTAATCACTGTTACAACAGCTCTAGCACCAGCTCCAGAATTAACATACTGGAGGAGCTGAGGTTAGCCATATGTTGGAAGGCATGGAACAAAGGGCCACGATAAATTTAAGATTATTTGTCTTAAAATAGCAAGGTCTTCCAAAAATAAGTTTCATTACTATATTACCTATGACTGAGGAAATGTTGGTTCTCCATATCAAAGGGTATCATTAATCTTTAAAATAGGGAGTGGCTTTCTGAGGAGCTAATGGGAATTCTGAGGAGCAGTTAAAGGTCTCCAGGCCACCCTCCCCTTCCCTGCCTTGGGCATTGCCACTGTTCAGTGCACTCTGTTTACTAAGTGTTCACCTCTGGGTAAGAAATATTTTTATCTTACAAATAAAAATGGAGGGTGGGGTGGGGGAAAACCGTGCCCACCTCACATAGTAGCTTTAAGCAAGGAAGTGGCGTGGAGGATGGATGGTACCTGGTGGGACTCCAACCTAGGTCTGCAGCAGAGAGATTTGAACTTGGAAAGGCAGTCCAAGTTTCAGCCTTTCTTCCTCCACATTTGTTACTAATGGTTCTGCAGGATGATAAGCCACCGACCTTGCTTTTGTCCTTTTTTTTTGGCTGGAGGTGGAGGAGGCAGTGGTGGTGTTAGAGGTGAAGGTGTAGGCACTGTGGAGTCTTCCAGGCTCTTTTCCAATTCTTTTCTCTCCTTATCTTCTTGTACTTTACTTTCAAAGAATGTCCTTAATGGTAAGAAAGTACAACCTTACAATGAGATTTTGAGAAATATCACTAGTAATTTTGGTCATGTCTCAGTGCCGACCCCAAGATGTTTCAGTAGCTAGCTCTGCTTTTTAAGCTACTTTAGAACAAATCAGCTTCAATCTCCAAGACTAAAAAATGATGCTGTTATAAAACTATGTTCAAGAACTGCAAATCATTTTGGCCTGGAAATAAATGTTTAAAGATTTTAGGTGCTCATTTTTAAAATTATCTGAGCCCTGTTTGTTATTTTTTAATGTAAAATTTGAAGATATAATTTGATTAAGGGCTATTGGATTTTCTTTTTGAATAAATGACCATCAGACTAAAAATGAGGCAAGAACAGACAGTGAAATATATAGCACTATGTGCAGGACTTCCTTTTCTTTCTTTCTTTTCTTTACTTTTTTTCTTTTCTTTTTGAGGTGGGTGCTTAAAATGAACAATTAAGAAAACTGTTGGGAAATCCAGCTTAGGTGCATCTATGAAAAATATCAGCTCCCCGGAATAAACAGAGGCTAAAACCTTCCACAGAGAAAACAACAATAACAGGCCAAAAAAAAAAAGACATGGGAATCAGATTTGCGTCAGATGCCAATGGGGCAGTGCCTTTAAAGTGCTGAGAGAAATTGATTTCAAATGAGAACTCTGTACTCAGCTAAACTGTAAACCACAAAGGGAAAGTACTGACATTTCCACACATGTAAGAACTCAAAAAATTTACATCCCAAATACCCTTTTCTCATCCTTACTTTTAAAGGTTGGAATCCGGTAATTTAAGAAAGAGGACGACATGGGATCCAGGAAACAGGAGAACAATGAAGGGATGTCTTATGGCATCTCTTTAGTAGGCCTAAAGAGGAACCAGTCAAGATGGAAGATTTGGGAGGGAAAACTCCAGGAAAAAAAGGAATGTAACAGAATAGAAGGTATGACTGAGAGCTTGGGAAAAAAGAAGGATGTGTTAATAGCAAATAACACCCTGGAAAAATGGTACAGATGAACCGGTTTGCAGGGCAGAAATAGAGACACAGATGTAGAGAACAAATGTATGGAACACCAAGGGGGGAAAGTAGTGGGGCGGGTGGTGTGATGAATTGGGAGATTGGGATTGACATGTATACATTAATATGTATAAAACAGATAACTAATAAGAACCTGCTATATAAAAAAATAAAATTCAAAAATTAAAAAAAAAGATTACCTAAAAAAAAATAGCAAATAACACACACACACAAAGGACTAAGTGGAATAGCATTCAAAAACTGTAAGGCAACCAAAAACTATTCAAACAAGTTTTTTATAAGGTCATGATCCAACTCTGAGGCAAACTAAAATGTGAAGTTATGCACAATTAAGCAAGTGTTGAAGCTTAGAGAAAGAGAATCCAGTTGACCTTCTTTGGCCAAGAGGGTTGTGGCGTTGGACCCACACAAAAGGAAAAGTAACTAAGCCACACTTGGTTAGGCACTGAACAGTGCTCACATAGCCCTAGTAAACAGTTCCTTGGTTTTCACATTTTAGAGTCAACCTATGGGCAAAACCTGGAAGACTTGGTTGTGTCTGGAGGTCAGAACATAAGCATCGCCCACTGGGCTATATAAAAGGATAAGAGAGGCTCATGGACGAGGGGGGCATGTGAGGAGGTGGGGAGGGGGAAAGGAGGACGTCCGGATTCTTAATCCTTTTCCTGAGAAACTTTTCACTGAATCCTAGGAAAGCTCTATGCATAAAAGAGGCCAAAAGGCCTTATGTAGCCTTACAAAGTAAAATTTTAATAACAGGGTTTTCAGAAGAAAAACGACATTTTATGCTAAATTTTGCTGCTTTAGCATATGCTTCTTAATTGACTTCCTGATCGTACCCTATAGATATGACAGACCCATTTCATTGGCAGGTGAAATGGAAAGAGAAGAGGTACATAGTTATACCGGACACTTACATTTCAAAGTGCGAAATTTACCTGAGCACCTGATCCACCTCAGCCTGGTTGGAAGGAGCTAAGCCCTGAAGCTCCTCGGTGATGGTTTCGTTGACCCACCGCACCGCAGTGCTGACGGCATCTGACCTTTCTAATTCCTCTGCTTCAGCTAGCTCGGGTAAAGCGTTCTCATGGACTTCGAAGTGAGTTGAGATCACCACAGAACATATATTCTGAAAACAATATAAACGTGTTCTACATTTTCCCTACCTTTCACAGGAAATAGGAAATTGAATGTATCTAGCTTTTAAGGTACATGATATTTTATCACCAATTTCAAAGAGAAAATGAGAATCTATAATTTTCTTTGAGATATTTTTATAGCTACTGAAACACGATGGAACCCAACTTGAAGGAACGTTTAAAATTATTAACTTGTTAAAATACCCTTCTAAAAACCCTACATTGAACTTCATTTTTACCACTACCTCTCTAAAAAATAGCAAAAAGGAGACAAATTTAATCATAATTATTTTCATTTATGAAAATGAAATTTTCTTTCTGTAGATCGGTCTATATATCTGTAAATCTATATATAAATACATGAATCTATAACCCTATCTGCAGATTTATAGAATTCATGACATTAATAATGTCAGAGTTTTTAAAACTATTTTTGCCCCATTTCCTTTCTCCATCTTGGATCATCTTCAGGTTAGCGAGTCATGTCTGTACCAGTAGTCCCCATAACCTAATAAACCATCATGGAAGACTGTATGATTCATGCTTTGTTTTCATAACTACCTACAAATGGTGCGTGTATTTCACACATACTGAATTTCAAAACGTTAATTTTCCATAATTAGACAGTACATGCTCATAAATGCAGTGGAGCCAGGACATAGTGAAGAACACATTTAAGCTGCCTCCTACCTTGGGAAAATTTTGAATGGTGCAGAATATTTCCACTTGTAGTGTTGGAAGCCCCAGTCCATCCAGCACATTTTTCCCCACGACTTTGCATATGGTGGGAGGCTTTGCAAGTTTAGAAAAGCAGTTTGCCTTCAACACACACACACAAAAAAACACAAAAATCACAATACCACATCTAATTTATCTTTAAAAGGTCATTCACATTTACTCTAGTTTCTACTAAACGTCTCCTTGAATGCCCTCCTCGTTCTGGGATTAGTCTAGCAGCTCTGCGGGAACGTTCAGAGATTTGGATTTAGCCTCTGGTACGTGGGGCAGTTTGCTTTTTGAACTCTCAGCAGAAACTCGCCAACGTGTCTTTATTTAAAGGTCTCGTGTCACTCTTTAGTGGGCCCTAACCTATCCTTCTGTCCAAATACCGAAGTCAATTGGTCTCTAGAATACTGTGATGCATTCAAACCTAAAAAACCTTAAGTGGGTCTATTTTCATTCCTCCCAACAAGGCACCGGATATTTTAATGGTGAAGACTTATGCAGAGGCTGTATTTCACTTACCATCAGATCATGCGTAGAACTACATGTTCAGAGAGGATTGTTGGAACCTCAGTAACAGCAGGTTCATTGATGTGGAAGAGCAGAAGTCATTTGGAAGTGATCCAAGAAAGAGACGGAAGAAGGAGAATGAAGCTGAGGGAGAAAGTCCACTCAAGGAGCCTGAGTAAAAGGATTCAGTACGGTGTCCCTACGCAGAGGGGCGGAAGCTGGGAGAGAAGGAAGAGGGGCGAGTGAAGGCCCACCCTCCTCACCCCCTTTATCACCAGACAGTATTCACTCTTCATTTGCATTTAGCAGACCAGGCCTCTTATCTTTCACTTCAAAATCCAGTGACCTCAACCTACATAACAGGTCATTCATGCCCATCAGCAGTGTGCCAGCACCAAGGCGGCGGCAGAA
The DNA here is from genome assembly GCF_963455315.2 of Globicephala melas. Classification (NCBI taxonomy): domain Eukaryota; kingdom Metazoa; phylum Chordata; class Mammalia; order Artiodactyla; family Delphinidae; genus Globicephala; species Globicephala melas. The sequence goes on from NC_083329.1 coordinate 13,633,816, forward strand.
CTAAAGCCAAAGCCAACTTTCACGCTGTCCATGCATTTGAAGGATGATGGTTTGTATATTACAGAGTAAGTACCTAAATGAAGTCAGATAGAATCGGGAGAAGAAAAATACGATCTAGCTTATACTTTGTGAGTTCAGTTCAACAAGCAATGAGCACCTACAATGTACCGCATATTGTGTTAGGAGGAGAATGGAACTAACTTTTAAAAAATGCTTAGGATGTACCTTGAAGGAGTGACTTTGTCTTGTTTATCACTGTATCACATACCACAATGCCTGGCATATTTAGGATTCCATAAATTAAATCTTGTATAAATTCATAAATGTCAGACACAAACCTTGGGCACATTTGTATACACTATGTCATTAAATTCTCAAACTCTCAATTATAAGTTTTATGCAATAGTAATATTGCTGTTGCCCACAGGGATCTTTCCCATCCCTGAATTCCTCTGATATGTAAGAGAAGCATAGAAGAAATGGCATTTGACCTGGACACCGGAGGTTGTGTAGTATTTCAACAGGCAGACGAGGGAGAAACTGAGAGCAGGTCCTTCAGGTAGAGGGAATAGGATAAGTGAAGGGGAAGGAATTGGGAAACTTCACGCCGTAGGGGGAAGTCAGTGCGCCTGTGCGGAGGAGCGGTGGGGGAGGGGCAGGGGAGTTGAGCCTGTTACCGAGGTAGCCGGGCGAGTACTGAGTCACACACTGTAACGTGTTTGATCTTACTCAGCATGCAAGGGGGAACCACAGGAAGTTTCTGAGCAAAAGAATGATGGTCAGATTTGGGATTAGGAACATTGCTCTGGCAGCACTGTTGGGGATGGACTTGATAGAGGGGGAGACTAGGTGAGAATAAGGATGGCCCAAACCAGGGCAGGGCCTGGGAAGACAAAAAGGAGGTTGCCTTTATGCCAATCCAATTCCTGAACATCCTTCAAAGCCCAAGCCAAAACTCTCAGATGCTACAGCCCACAGGGATCTTCCCCACCCCTGAATTCCTATAACAGGCACACAGTGATCTATTCCTCAGTCTAGCACACAATCCTATATCACCCTGTTACTCCAGTTATCGTATGTATCGGTGGCTTTTGTCCCTAACTGAGGTATAAACTCCCAGAGAGCTGTGCAAACCAAAGACCTGGCTACCTAATAGGCTGGGAAAAGCATTCCACTGGGGACAAGAGTCCAAGTTTCCAGTCTTACCTTTTGCACTAAGTAGCGGTGAGACAAGGGCTTGGTGTCTTTGTAAAATGAGGAAGTCGTTAACTTTCAAGAATTCCTCTAGCAAGAGACAGTGGAAAGATAATGGAATTGGGAGTTGCATTCACTCATTCATCCCACAAATAGTTCTTGACTGTCCACTATGTACTACGCACTCTACTAGGTACTAGGGAAACAGACCGGGTTTGATTTCTCACTGTCATTCACTGTGTCCCTTGGGAAAATCATTTAAATTCACTGGGCCACAGTTCTTTATTTGTAAACAGGAATCATAACGTTTACCTCACCGTGGTCCTAAGGATGAAGTGATATCACATAAAGCACATAGCACAAGGTGCATCGATAAACACCTCCCCCCTTGCCCCTCCTCCAGTTTGATGTATAGGCCAAGACCGAGAAAAATAAACATTCGTAGAACATCTCCTATATTAACTGCATCTACAAGATGTGGTTTTGAACCCTGTAAACACATCATGCTTCTTCACAGCATTTAAATACTCTGCTTGGTGTTGGCATATTGCCTCACCATAGTGCAAATTCCTACCAGTCCCAACCATGATGCCTTCCAGAAGGTGGGTGTTGGTTAGTACTTATGGATCTGGAAGTGAGAAAACGCTTGCCTTTGTTTCAACTGCCCACTGCTTAAGGCTAAGATGTGTGCCAGATTGGTGCGCTGGGCACAGGGCTTAGGAGGGGTATATGAAAAGGCCGCCGCTCTCCACAGGAGCTCACAAGCTGCCCAGGGAGGATTTCAGTACATGCAGGGGACGCTACAAGGACGCTGAAGGACGATTAGTCCTGGGCAAAGTGGGCAAGACTCTGATCTAAATTTTAAGTCTAGGTGCGAGCTGGTCAGGTGGGACGGGCATCCAGGACGGGAAGGGCGCACAAGTCAAGGAGCGGACATTTGAAATCGACTGAAACTTGGCAACGATGGGAGCCTGCTGAGTATGAGGCCCCGGGGTAGGCTGAGGCTAAGCTGTAGCGAATACCGAGGTGTTCGTCCCGTGGTCAAAAGGAGGCCGCTGAAGGTTGGTAAACTGAGCTACGAGGTATTAAGGTCTGTGATTAAAAAGTCAACTGGCAACCGTGGCAGGCCCGCCCAGAGGTAGCGAGGATGCCTGCCAGGTCCTGAGCTGTCGCCTAGAGTCCTCATTCCTCTAGCAGCTTCCAGTCCACCACTTTCTCGAGATTCCTTCACCCAGACTTCCGCCCTGCTTCTTCCCTTCAGGGTCGCGGCTCCGCGCAACTACAGCCCCCGACCCCCGCGGCGGCGGCGCGCGTGCGCGACTCTGTGGCGCAGGCGCACGGCGTTGCCGCAGCGCGGGGCGTGGGGAGAGGGGCTGGAGAGGAGAGGGTTCTTGTCCCAGGTCCCTACCAGGTGCCCGTAGACATCGGCAGGCTGGAGGTAGAAGGTGGAGTTGAGCAGCTCTTCCAGCCTGCGCGGAACGTCGTTCTCCCGGTAGTACTCCATCGCCTGCTGCTTCAGCTTCTGCAGCTCCCTAGTGGTCCCACAGCTGCGGCCGCCGCCTTCTTCCCCCATGGTAGGAGATTTAAGCCTACAGCGGGGGTTAGCTGGGGGGCCCGCGAGCGTCCTCCCAATCGCTAGGCAACGCAGCGAGATCCCGACTCCAGATCTCGCGATGCTTCCAGCCTCACGTTCTTCCCGCAGCCGGAGTAGCGAATTGCTACTTCGTCCTCCTCCCTCCTCCCTCTCCCTGAGGGTTTGGCCCACGGGGTTGGGTTCATTGACTCTTGAGACCGGCTCCCTCCCGGCGTCGTTTTCCACTCCTTCCCCGAAGGTTTTCAGATGGAAGAATAGTTAACGCTCTCATGAAGCGCTTTTTGCGGAGGCGTGAGAGGGTTAGCCCCGGCTTCCAGCTGGGGACTCGAACCTCGGGTGGCGCCGGTTCCCGGTGGCCCTGGGACTCAGGCCATCGGGCTTTCCCCAACCACCCCCTCGTTCCTCGCGGTCGGGGAGCTCCTCCGGGCGGCGGCCTGTGCCGGCCCACTCTCGGGGGGAGGGTTGTAAGAACTCTGGGTACGCTTACTAAGCTGTGGAGGACCCAGGAATTCAGTGATTCCGCAGATACTTACCAGCCCTGAGCAGAGCGGTGTGCTGGCTGGGCGTACTGCGAGGTCCAGGAGAGAACGGCCACGCGCCCTCCCCTGGGAGATGAGTGGGACTAGTGGGGTGAAATTTTTCCGTAGAGGGAAAAAAACAGTGTGGGCAGAAAAAATTTGGGATGAACCTTAAGGACAGGCCTAGGGTGGGGTGTTACAGACAGACTTGAGGAGGAGAAGCAGGAATGGAGGACTGTCATTGGGTCCTGTTCTCTCTTCAGAACCTTCAGAGGCCGCCTGCATCCTGCCCTTTTAAATCCAAACTGCCTGTTTGGCTTTATTACACTTGCTAGGTGTCTCGTGCAATTATACAACTTCTTAATGCGCACCCTCTGCTCTAGATACTTCTGCTGCAGGAAAGGGCTGAGATGGACAGGGTGGTTCTTGTTCCACTCTTGCCTGGTGGTGTTCGTGACCTAAGGCAGACCATTTAAAACGTTCATGTTGCACTTTTGCTCATCTGGAAAACAATCTTAACTACTCTGCCTACTTCACAAGTCAGAGTAAAATGAGAAAGTGAGTGAGAAAACACTTTGAAACAAGGTAGTTATTTTCGATAGAGGCAGGCAGATGCATACAAATAATGTGATTCTGTAAATAGTGCTCTAAGAACCCAGACATGCACCTGCTTCTGAACTCCCTCGGTGTTTTTTCCAGTTCTCTAATGGAACAATGGAACTTTCTGGGGTGTGATGGATCATCATGGATCTACCTTATCCTTGCTAGATGGAAATCCCTGCATGATAGGAGCCGAGTCTGAGTCATCCTCTCCCTCGCTGCAGGGACAGAGCTTGTGCTCTGCTGAATAGGTGTTGAATGAACGTTTATTCAGGATAAGTCAGCACTGTTGCTGCTGTTTCCATCCCACCACATGACTTTCCTCATATCCCTTTAGATGGAAGGCACCCCCTTCTCTCACACGTCCATCCTTTCCATCCTTTAATGCCTGTTGACTCCCATATCTTCAAAGAAGCCACGGTCCACACTCCAGCTCACACTGTGGCCAGCCTTTCCTTCCTTCTGAACTCCTTTCCCATTTGCAGCTGCAGCCACAAAATGCAGCGTTTAAGGATGTCTTGATTCATTTGACGCTTTAATGGAAAATTAAGCATCCTGGGCTGGGACCATCATGTCTCAGTCTCCCCTCTGTAACCCACTGGCCTCTAAATTCCTTAAGGACAGGGACTTGATCTGTCTTGTTCACCGTCGCGTCCCCAGCATCAGTACATTACCTGACAGAATAGATATTCCGTAAATGTTTGTTGAATGAATGGATGGACTTTACACATAATAGACACTTAACTCACAGTGAATAATGAGTACCCCGGGCTGGTTTGAGCAAAGCCTTTATTTTCAGGAACAATGAGAAATAAGGATGGAAAAGTAGTCTGAGGTGAGATTGTGAAGGAACTGGAATACCGTTCTGTAAGAGTGGGGAGCACCCCCGAACTTCTGAATATAGGATAGGCAAGATGGAAGCCTCCTGAGTGTTGGAGGAGGCTAACTGGCAGCAGTAGGTAGGCTTGGTGGTTGTTTGGTTATGCAAAAAGCAGGAGACTCAGGTAGAAGATAAATATAGATGTAAGAGCCTAAACAGTGATGGTAGCAATGGGAAGAGAAGGACGAGACAGGATGGAGGATGAAAATCACTTTGAGTGATTGGATGTAGGGTGGGGGAACCAAAGATGACGCCCTAGAGGATAACTCGTAGAATTCTGTCTCAGTTAACAGAAATGCAGTAAGTGAGAGAGTGATCTGGTTTTGATGGAGGAAATGTGGTACATTTGGTTGTGGATGTGTGAAGCTTGAGGTATCCCAGAGGAATGGGAGGACTGAAGACACAGATATAAGACATCCACAAAGAATTTAAAGTTGAATAAGACTAGATGAATCCTCTGGAGGGAAAAGGGAAAACAATCCTCTTAAACTCAGGACCTAAGTATTGGGGAACAAATTTATTTAGGACACAGCGGGACAAACAAAAAGGACTTAGAGAAAAAAGAAAAAAATCCACAGCTCAGAATCTAGGGCAGAGAGTTTGGGGACTTTCTCAGATGTGTGTGTCTGTGTGTGTACACATGCATGGAATAAAGTCCAAAAGGATATACATTTGCATGTTAATTGTGTCATCCTTAGGTGATGGGATCTTTTATTTTCTTCTTTTTATATATTAGTGGTATCTGATTTTCCTGAAATGAGTGTATTACTTATGTAACTTTGAAGAATGACATTAAAAATATTTGAGGGAAAAAATATTTGAGGGAAGGATATTAAGTCAAATGTTATAGGAGAATTGAAGACTGAAAAGAGATTTTTAGGAACTCAGTTCTGCCCTTATGGATCATTCCATCTCCTCAAATAAAAATAAAACTTAATGAAGGCTAAATAAATAAATAGACCTACCCTCCCTGTTTACTTCTGTCATTCACTCAATCAACCAATATTTATTGAATGCTTACCATGCTTCAGGCACTGTTCTAGGCCCTGGGGGAAAAGCAGTGGATAAAATGGATAACATCTCTTCTCTTTGTGGCACTTAAGTTCTATTGGCACTTCAGTAGCACTTACATCCTAGTGAACCATTGGGACAATAAACTGAAATAATAATAGACGTGAAAGCATTTTGAAAAGTTGGTGTGCTAGGGGTTTAATGGCCTATTGGTGTTGACAGATCCAGAGTAAGTAAAATTATTATTCATGAATATTCCAATTTTCTTCTTTTCCATAGACATTAGAAGTACTAGGGTTTGGGATGTAAAATACATTTATGCGTATGCATATTTTATATACTTAACACACTCCTTGTTTCAGTACATTGGTGACTATATTTCCATTTCATATTGAGACTAACTGTCCACGGGTACTTACAGAGTGTCAGAGCTTGAAAGGGACTGAATGCTACTCACCCTAAAGGTGTAAACTGGGAGCTGATGAGGGGAGGGAAATGAAGGGAAGGAAAGGCTCAGGAGATATAGAAAATTCTGGAACATATCCAGGGAGAGAGGGTAGGACTATACTCTCCTCCTTTAGAAAGAGAATGGGGTTGCTGCGTGGGAAGGGATGTATGGTGTGGGACAAGGACCATTTGTCTGGGAATTAGAAAACTTAGATTGGAGTCCCAGCTGTCCCCAAGATCTTCTGGGACCTCATGGATAAAATGAGAGGGTTGGGCTAGATCAGTGTTAGGAAAAAGGTTTCCCAGCCTTTTTCATTATGAAGACTCCTTTTAAACAACAACAAAAGATTGAGACACTGCCCTCCTCCACCACAGCCCATGTAATAGTTGTTATATATAGTGACTGAATTCAGTGGTCCCTCTAGAGGCATTTGTATTTCATTCATGGGAATTCTGTACATGTGACAAAAATACATTTAAGGCAAGCCATTCTTCAGTGTCCTGGGTGTGTTTGGTGTATGTTCGGAATTGTAGGCCACTTGCCCGCGTCTATGGGCTTCTCAGGGACCTTGACTGAGAAGCCCTGAACTGGCTCTCCATCTCAAATCTCTCCTACTTTGTAGCTCTGATTCAAGATAAAATATCAGGACATGTTAGTCTATTCCTATCTGCTAACTGAAGATCCTTCATAGAGGAAATTAACCATTTTTCAGTCTGCATTTCAAAAAGAACTTCTAAGCTGTGTCAGACATTTCCTAAATGAATGAGGATAAATAAAAACGTATTTGTTCATTTTTCCTTAATCCTTTCCAACACCTTTATAAAAATTGGAACTTGTTCGCCATGACTTTAATGTTCAGAAGTGATTATTTAGATGTTATTTTGGGGTTGCTATCAAGTGCTTGTTAATTCTTTCCTGCATTTGCCATCTGTGTTGAATATCATTTTTCATAGGGAACTAATGAACATGATTGCAGGTGCCTTTAATCATAGAATCATAGAAACTGGAGACAGAATAGATGGAAATGTTGCCTTTTCGTCATCTAAAAAATGGGAGTAATAGTTACCCTTCCTCACGCAGTTGTCATGAATGAGAAATATGATTGCCAAGCTAATTGCAACATAAATAGCTGTAAATTAAATGCTAGGTAATAAAAGTAGGAATGATTTGACTAATTAAAAAATGTTTTTCCTAATTTGATTTTTTCATTACTAATGCCCCCCCGTCAATAGTCATTTCCACTGTAGTACTAACAACAACAAAAACCCACAGCAGTAAGTACCATTGATGGAGCCCTTTTATATGCCTGGGTCTTTCCTTGTATCACCCCATTGAATCTGCAAAACGGTCACAAAAGGTAAGTGACTGGCCCAAGGTTACACCGTTAATAAATAGTAGAGATGGAATTTGAACCCAGGTCTGGCTGACTCCAATGCCCACGCATTTCCCACTGTGCTCCGCCGCCTCCCAAGTCTAGAACTCAGTCAGATTCTGCTGCCTCATGTCAGCTTTTGCTAGACTCTTGCCCATCCTCACTAAGAAGCCAGTTGAGTTGCTCGCTTTGAGAGCTTAGAGAGAGGAGCCTGGGTAAATTGTGTTAATCTCTCGATCATTGATTCTCAGTCAGGGCTGTACATTAGAATCACCTGGGGATTCTACTAGATTCTACTAGAATCTAAGCACATTAGAATTTAAGCACCACAAAGAGAAAGATTACCTATTTTATTCACTGCTGTAGTATTATTGAAAAATGCTGATGCCTGGGCCCTACCCCAGGCCTATTAAAATGGAATCTCGGGGGGTGGGACCCAAGCATGGGTATTTTTTGAATATGTGATATTAATGTGCAGCCAAGGTTGAGAACCACTGCTCTAAAAGATTTCTTCATGGATCATGTCATAAAGAGAATGACTACAGCTTCACCCAGGAATGGTTTGATAATGGATGCTACCTGCCAAGAAAGCCTAGAAGTATTGGGTCTTGGAATCACACCCCATGGGTTCAAGTCCTGGCTCTTCCAGTTCCCAGCTGTGTGCCCTTGTACAAGTTACTTAACCTCTCTGAGCCCATTTCCCCATTGACTAGTATTTTCAATTCCATAGGATTGCTAGGAATTAATTTTTTTTTTTTTTTTTTTTTGCGGCACGCGGGCCTCTCACTGTTGTGGCTTCTCCCGTTGCGGAGCACAGGCTCCGGACGCGCAGGCTCAGCGGCCATGGCTCACGGGCCCAGCCGCTCCGCGGCGTGTGGGATCTTTCCGAACCGGGGTAGGAACCCGCGTCCCCTGCATCGGCAGGTGGACTCTCAACCACTGCGCCACCAGGGAAGCCCACTATGAATTAAATTTAAAAATCCATGTGAACTTCTTCCCACTGTGCCCACCGCATAGGCACAGTCATTATTAATGATGTCGTTATTACCAAGTAAATTAAGGAGAAGGAAAATGTAGCATTTTCTAGCAGTTTGGCGGTATTTGTCTGAAAACCTTCATTTAGCTTTGTACAGGAATTCAGATGGAATTGAATTAAATGATAAGGGGAACCCCCCCTTTAAAACAATATTAGTGACCTTTAAACGTTTACCATTTGCACAAAATTATAAAGTTGACGTGTTATTTCTCTCTTGCTTCCTAAATGCAGCAGGAAGCTGGAGTCAGAGTTGTAAAGTGAGTGTTCAAAACTGACATTCTGTCAATGGCTGTGTTAGATTCAGCCTTCGGTCATTTGTTCAAAGGGCTTTGACACTGAGGACCAAAAGATGCTGTTGGAGATGTTGCTGCTGGTAGTTTAATTGGTATTTTTCAGGGTGTAGACACACGATTTATATATAGGCAGAATGAAACTGGAAGTAGGGCAATGAGTCCAGTGAGTTCAGACCGTGAAAAGGAAAAAAAATCAGGCAAAAGAAATTCTTTAAGCAAGCTATTTTGCCATTTTAAAATAGATACTTTTTAACTTTATAGAAATAGTTACAACTTAAGAGTACTTTTGTGACATAATTATGCGGTTCATAAGGCAAAATGAATACATATAAAATATCCGACAAACGCCAGGTTTTCTAATTTGTACTTTTCTTAATATAAAAGTAGTAAAATAAATGTAGTAATTGCATTTATTGTGAATAAAGAAAGTTAAATGTATTTTCCACATAGGGGGCAGCAAAGAAGAGAGGAGTCCCAGCTAAGAGGACCGGTTAGATATTTTATAAAATTATGGCTAAAAATATTTTCTCTTGTTAGTGGTGCAAATATTGATTTGGTTTGTTTCCTGGTCCCTGAGAGCTGTGGGCCTACGTGTTTTGTTGCTGCACTTGAGTGAGAGCTAATAAATCGTTTGACTTTTGTAATTAAACCTAAGAACCTAATTGAAGGGGATTTTACTTCCTAGAAAATGTACTTTAATCTGCTTAAGAGGAATTATCTATTTCTTATTAGCAAAATCAAAAGACTATGCCTTTATAACTGATGATTTCTGCAGGCCTGGTCATAAATCTCATGGTATTGTTAAACCTTTGAAAAATTATTTGGGAGATTTAAAAAATTCAGTTGTTAAAAATTTAGGATTTGACTCTTTACATTGGTTATTGGCAAAGTGTAGGATTGTTTGTTGTTCTTGTTTTCTCTTTTTCTTCCTTGATTTGCCTTTTTTGTCCTGTTTGAGAAGTTAATTGTTTGACTATTTTAAAAAAATACTGGCATAGATGCAGATGAGAATTACTTCTTGAAGAATTGTGATTTGGGGGAGTAAATTTCCACGAGTTTTTAGTGAATAATTTTAGGCAAATTCCTCAATATTGATTTTACTGCATCTCCTTCATATATGACAGTCATATATGAATTTGTTATCATTGAATCACTATGTACTTACAAAATAATTTAAGGTGACACTTGCGAATGAATCTTTAATGTGGATCTAATGTGTTAGATTAAATTCCTGTACAGTTTAAAACAATACACGGACTTGTGTTGTATATTAGCAAGGGGTAATGGATCCTGTTTTTAATTAAATAATACAATTATTACATTTTGTGATTGTGCATTCAATACCTTAGGTGGATATCATAGAAGGAAAATAGTAATGATCAGAATTGGTTTTTCAGAAAAGCAAATAATGTTTCCATTAATACTTGAAGGAGAGACATAGTAAGGTGAAAAACTAAAATATTATTTCTAAAATGGAAAGAATTTTAATACGTTATTAATGATGCCTACCTTCGGCTCTAGCTATAGTCAGCGTAACTATATTTTAAATGCCACAATTGGGGACAGGAAGGAAAAGAAACGTGCAAGAGAATCTAACACAGTAGTGCTCGGACAGAAATATAGAGTTGATGTGTATTGGGATAATTTTATGTGAAGGTACTTTTATTTGAAATAAATAATTGAGGCAAAAGTGAGGTTTGGTATAGAAGTATCCAGGTGCCCTCTGGTCTCCATTTCTTTTTGTGTGCAGAGATGCGGCCAAAGGCAGCATCGTGAGTAATCCGGTGTCCACTCTCTCCCACTACCCTTGTCAGAACTGGCTCGGCTCCCGGAAGAAGCTGCACTTGTTCAATAGCTACTGTTAGACTGTTGTAAAAATGAGTTGATTTATGACCAACAGAGTGATTTAAAATATCCCTGAGCTGTTCTAAGGAACCATCTTTCCCAAAGTTCATGGCCCAATATTTGTATAACCTATACAGGAATTTGAAAATGGAGAAGATTGTGAAGTGAACTCACGAGGCAGGGAATTTCATAGAGAAGAGCCCTCTTGGTTAACTGTAGGTGTCTGTCCCTTCTAAAGAATTTTTCTACCTCTAAAGTGTTAAAAGTGGAGTCCCTGTTTGAGAGAACTAGTACCAGATTTCTTTTCGATGTAAAATTATTCCATGCCAGCACTTATTGGAATTTTTATTAACTTGTGGATCTGACCTGAACTTTGGTTACCTGATCATCAATGCTTTCGTTTCTTTATAGCCAAACTGAGAGGATATAAGGGAAAAATAAAGTTTCTGCGCCGATTTTGAGAATACAAAATCAAAGACTGTCTTTTGTAGGGTAAGAATCAAAGAGTATGTTTTGCAGCGTAAGAACAAAAATATAACTTTTAATGTATGATATTTGAAATAAGTAAAATGTGTATCAATTTATGAGCTTTAGAATGAATCTTGTCCTGTGTATCATTTGTTCCTTTACTGAAAAATAGAGCCATTTTGAATTCTTAATTAAGACCATTGCAAGAAAAATATAAATATACGGAAGTTCAATTTGTATTTCTGTACGTGTCCCATAAACCTATTGTTGGAAAATTAGTTGTCTTTTTTTGAGATAATTACAAATCTACAAAAGCCAAAAATGCAATCAAAATGAAGAATTCAAAATTATAAGCTCTCTTTTAATTTATATTTGCAATAGACTTTTTATCTCCAAGTATTATTTGTTCTATGAGAACAGAAGGAATCACCATATGTGTTTTTTCCTAAACTAAGGCAATGACCGTTTTCACCTTCCCCTGTGTATGTTGCCTGGGTTCGATTCTGACTCACTAGGGGATGCCTTGAATTTTTCACACCGTTTTCCAAGCCCTAATGCTAAGATAAAAAGCACTACCCTACTTGACACAAGACCAGACCCTGGCTAGTGGATCAGAGAACGTCACACACCCACCTGTACCCTCTGGGGTAAAGGCTCAGCTGCCACATCTGAATCACCCTGTATCATTTTTATGTTTATGAGAGACTCACCTTCCCCTCCAAATTTAGACTTTAGGACTATACACTTCATGCCATCCTGTCTCATCAGGTTTTGACAAAACGTGTAGGTAAAATTTTAGTGTTTTTTTTTTTTTTTTTTTAATGGTAGGCATCCTACAACTAGTCCTGTGGGTCAGTCATACTTGTGTTGATTACTAACGTGTGTCTGTTTCTGTTGTTGGATATTTTAAAATAAGCTATAACTCTGAGAGGATATGATTGGAGGAAAGGGGCTGTGATCCTGTATCAAACAAACTGGAAAAAAACAGTAGGGGAACACTTAGTGCTTTCTGACTTTTGAAAGAAAGGCAACTTTGCAGCATGTAATTCTAAGGACTTTATAGGGCATGAAAAAAGTAGACTCAAGCTTTTCATGGAGGAGGGGAGTGAAGTCTGTGTTTGTAATGTCTTATAGCTTCTGTAATGTCTGACTTAGTCAAAAAAAACTGCAGCTGAAGTGTTCATTTAGACGATCCCATGCCTTGTACCAAGGAATAAAATAGTAAAATTCTTTTTCTTCCCTTAGCTGGTGGTTCTATATTAATTCAGGAGCTATAAAGCAAGTTTCAAATTGATATCCTTTTCTAAATGGAAAGCAAGCACACCTTACATATGGAATATAAGCATTTCAATAGGTACTGTTAGCCATCTGCCTGGTGTTAACTTTTTATTTAAGTATAAAGGATCTTAACATTTCTGTGTGTTAGCTTTTAGTGGATGAGATCCGTGTCCTGTAACAAATGTAAACACTGAGTAAATAAAGGGTTCAGGTCGAGATGCCCGTGGCTCTCACTGTATAAGTAAATTTAGAGAATCTGATTCTGAACAATGTGAGCTCTTACCCTTCAGAACAATCAAATATTAGCCCAGGGTGTAATTCTCATCACTACGTGCACCTTTCATCAAATAGACGTGCATAGACATAGGAATGATGCAGCATTTTAAAATGCATCTTTTTTTTTTAAACGCACGCCCAACACCTTGACAAACCCTATTTATTATGAAGTTCAAAGACACATAACCCAAGGTTAAGTTCTACCTTGGAAAGTCAGGTGGTTTAAAATGTGCTACGAAGGCCTACATGAGGAATAGGATGTGCAGCCCCGTTTTGTTGTCTCTGAACTTTGGAATTCTTTTCAGACCTCTTGCATCGTGTGCAAAGAAACGAAAAGAGGAGGATGTAAAAGTGAAACCAGTCCTGGCTTCGGCCAGATTTGACACTCATTCTCTGACGATGTGCTCCTTTGGTTTGTTTTCTTCCTCTTCACATTTTCTTCTTCCTCCAGAAATATGGTGAAACGGTGTTAACACTGTCCACGCATACTGTCACTCTGGGAGTTCAGGAGGAGGACACTGGGCCTGGGCACCAGCCGCAAGCGGGCCAGCCTCCCGCTCCCCCCCCAACCCCCCGCCGCCACCTCCACCTTCCCAGCGCGGTCCTGCTGCTGCAGAGCGTTTTACGAGGGGGTCTGGGGGTCTGGCCTTGATGGTTCAGGCGCTCCTAGTCTTGGCCTCAGGGGCTTACTTAACCCACTTTTACTCTGTCTTGACCGCCTATCTAATAGGCAAAGCTGCTAGAAGTAACTGTGCGGTCGTATTTACCGTTCATCTCTCTGTTTGCCGTGTTAGGGATCATTTTTATAGACAAGGAAATCACAGAGCCAGGCAGAACTTTAGGGGGTCGTTCAGTTCTACCCCCTCATTTTACAGACCCTCCCCCCCACAAAAGAACTTCTCTTATAATAAGCCCATAGAAGAAATAAATTCCAGTTGCTGGTGAAAGACTGTGAACGTAATTCTTCTTTCTTATCCAGGAATCAACTTATTTAATGGGTTTAAACTTAAAGAATTTAAAAATTTTCTTCACCATATGGGTAGATAAAGGAAAAACACCTTTTATTATATACAGTGTATTTTGGTGTAATATGTGTAATTGCCCTGACTGAATATCATGCATATTCTGACAATATTAAAAGATTTAAAAATCTAAAATCCAAAATTCCTAAATTCCAAGGAAAAAAAATGTGTTGTACCTGTTTATAGTTATGAAGCTTGTACCACGACCTTTCAGGGGGTTTAGATGTAAAAAGTTCTGTGGCCTGCTGCAGAGGTATAGTTTTAAATGGCCTTTTAATATCTGAGTTCGCTATACTCTTGTTTGTCAAGAAAGCAGGCAGATGTTTTTGCCTTTTGGGAAAAAGTACAATAACAAGCATGTCTCTGCCCTTACTTCATTGGCTACACAATATACTCATGGCTCATCCTGTTGGAAGGTGATTCACCTGAGGCTTCGTTCCCGAGTTAGTAATGCGGCAGGCAGCATCTCATTTAGCAAGTGGTGCTTTCCCATCAATTAAATTGAAAAAAACAAAAAAAAACTCCCTCTCTCTCTTATTCAGATACAAACTTAGGCTTTCACCTGTCAGAAGAAAAGGAAAACCATCACTAACGGCTGTTTATTTGGCTGGCAGGTTCATGCTTAAGACAAAGTAATTTTTCCCCAGGTGAGTTACTCCCTCACGTTGGCATGGTGATGACTAACATTTATGAAAACTCCTTAAGTGTATGGCCCCCGTCCCCATTCCCACAGTGTGTCACTGCTGCCGCCAAGTGACAGGTCTGAAAAAATCAGCAAATCTTAAACAATTAGAACATTGATTCCTCTTTCCAAATCCAAGGCCCCTGCTACCTGCTAGACAGAGATACTGTCTTCTTATGTGATGGGAACTAGGGAGTGACGCTCTCCTCAATCAACGTGACCCTCATGGGCGTCCCTCCGGAAGTCGTGGCTTCTGGGAAAAGAAAGCCATGGGTGATGGAGAAAATAATCTCCTTGCCTGAACGAATATATCTGATTTTCGGGTTGAGGCTGTTTTTAGTTTAACTTGGGTAGTTTCCCACAGTCTTATGCAAGAATTCCTACGCTACAGGAAGGGAAATTCTCTGTCGTAAAAATCCACCCGTCACACCAAAAACTTGTAACTTTCGGAACACGCAAGTGCTTGCGGACGTACGCAAAGACGGTTCTCTTGAGCAACCTCATTCTTGAACTGGGCTAAGAGCTTTTCAATTGCCGTGACATTTTCAGCCAGGGAAGTAGTAGTTGTTGCAGAGCAATGTTTTACAGGCAATTACTTTATATGATCAATGGAGCAATTTCCCTTCCAGAAAGGAACCAAAGCGATCAAGTTAAATCATTAGAGAGAGAAAGAGAGAGCGGGAGAAAGGATTCATCTCATTAGCAGGTGCCGGTGCTGCGGGCTCCGCGGCGGCGCAGAATGTCGCTGGCCCTTTAAGACAATGGCTGTGCTCCCTCCACCGCCGCCGCCCCCTCGTCTGTCGCTGTTGACAGGTCTAAACCTCCCTAGCAGCCCATTGTGGCCGCAGTAGGAGGCACCTGCAGAAAATGTGCCAAAACCAGGCAGGGAGCAAGAGCTTTTCAATAAACTCCGCAGCTGGAGAGGAGAAGCAACACTAAACTACCGGGCGCGGAGCAGGCACGTGATGGGAAAAGGGGTCACCACCAGACACCTCCTACCGGCTTTCTGAGCGCCGGTCGGTTCAATTTGCTGACATCTTTTAGCTGGCTTTTCTCTATTTGCTTAATATGTTGAGGTATTTAGCTTAAAAGCATTAAATGCTCCATCACGATGAGCTGCTCTCTCCCTTTCCCATTTACTGTTATTAAGGACATTTCCCCGTATTTTCTCTCTCTTTCTGCCCCAAACTAAGATTGTGTACTTTTGCTTCTCTCCCATGACTACTTACAGGCATTCTCCACCAGACGCTGCCCGCTTGATTTTACTCGTCTTTAATTCAGGGACAAGTAAAGCTCTGCACACTTAGGATCTTGTGCTGCTTTCCTAAAGCACACGCATTCCGGCTGCCGTAAGCACAGGTCTGGAAACGGCACTGCATTTCAACTCAGTAAACAGTTATTGTGCATCTTCTGCGTACCCACCACTGTCCTCAGGGCTCCTGGAAATTCAGACAGGGACAAGACGTGCTTCCCCTCTCGTACTGTTTATGGATCCAGCAGAGAGCCTAAATGGCTATTATAACTGAATTTGTTTTGCACCCATGCACTTTTCTGTGTGGTACTTGCAGCCGCCGGAGTGGAGGTGGGGGGAAGGGAGGGACCCAGGATGTGCTGGTGGTGCTGTGGCTTTGTGGAGCATGCCTTGGGAGTCAAGAGGACAGATTCGCAACGTCAAATCTCCAAGATAGATGATAGATGAGAGCCTGGCATAGCCCCCTCGGTTTTGGCGGCGCCTTACCTTTACACACCACTTCCCAGTTCTCATGATATGTCCATCTATTTTTTTTTCTCTCGCTTGAAGCAGTAAGGCGTTATCTCTGTCTTACAGATGAAAACATCTGAGACTCAGGGCAAAGCACCTTGCCCAGGGCCCCACAAGGACTAGGTGGTAAGTCAAAGGCCCGCAGGGACCAGCGCCTCCGCCGTCCCCCTAAACCTTCGCTTCCCTTCTGCCTGGTGCTGCCTTTCAGACTGCCTACCGCCCTGAGCACAGGGCTTGCGAGCGGCACGGAAGCACAGAGAGTGCCATTTTCACAGTGTAACTCTTTCCCCCTCCTACAGATGGACAGTGTTGGCGTGTACGGATTCTGTGGGTGTACAGCCAAGAGCAAAGTGAAGTGTGATTCAAGGTGGGAAATAACCGCTTCAGGTAGGAAATGAACTAATTTGTGTAAGTATCGAACCGGCGTCGGAAGCGGTCACCCCTAGAACGACATCCTTTCAGAGAGGGACTAGGTACGCTTAGATTTGTGCGCGCATAAGGTATTTGCTAAACCGACGCTTGTTCAAAATTGCTTGCTCAGAATTCCAACAAGTGGGAAGAGGTGCGAGAGAAAGAGGATTGCAGAGGCACTTAAGTCATGAAGTCATTTCCCACCTACCCAAAGCCCAGGAAGGTCGCCGTCCACGCTCACAAGGACGGCTCATAGAGCGGGACCTGACACCCGTCTAACCTGCTGGGCGCACGCTGGCCCTGGGGGCCTGCATCTGGAGGAGACGGTCTCGCCCCTCCGCCGAGCTTGTTTATGCTTTAACATGTCTCTCCTCTCAGAGGACTGGTCCTCTTCTTCCTTCTTCCCCAGCGCCTCCCTCCAATTCTGGAGAAAACAAGCGGACTATTCATGTAACAAGAGAAAGAGTGAGCAGGGAGGGGGGAGATGCCACCGACAAACTCCATTGAAAGCCACTGGCTGTTCATTTACATTCACACTTCTAAAAAATGTTAACTAATGATGTTAAATGGTTTGCCAAAGGTCCTGGCAGGTCAGTTGTAGAAGTGTCATTTCTGCCTAATTAGGGCTCTTGTGGCTGCCCAGGGCCTCCCAGTGCAACTGGTGACAAGCCGAGAGCTGACAGCTTCAATTGGTGCCAATAGGAAGGTTGGGCCGGTCATGTTTTCCAACTCAGCCAGGTGTTTGCTGAATGGGGGAGGGGGCCTGGCGAGATCTGAGGGATTCTATGATCCTTTTTCTTTCAGGGCTCCCTCCCAAGTCCTTCCCCTTTGCCTGTCTTGTCTTATGTCAAGGTCAAGAATGGGCTTTGCTAAATCAGCAATTTGGGTTATCTCTGGGAGGTCATTAGGAATCCCTGGCCCAGACTTTTCAAGTGGTCTCAGACCCCAGATGCTAGATTTTTTTTTTTTCTCCCTAAAAATCAGAGGGTAGGGAAAGAAAAGTTTTAAGTGAAAAACAATAGTAGGGAGAAAACAAAACAAAGCAAAAAAGGTGCATAGCCACAAAGCATTAAACTCCTGAAGACATTCATAATAATAAAATTGCTTGAGGAGAAAACAGCTGAAGCATCCTGATCAACGCCTTAAATCTTTGATCGAAGAAAAGGCAATAGGGAAAAGAAATCCTAACATGTTCCGTTCGATATAGAGTACCTGACACATAGTAGGTGCTCAATAAATAATTTATTGTTTGATTTTTCAGGAGAAAAGTCATCTGAGAAACAAAGAGTGATTGATAGAGATCCTTCTGTTTCTCATGCTTACTCTCATTGTTTCTATAGCACTCTTTGAATTTCTCAGTTGACCATGAAATCATGCTAAGTTCGAGTGCAGCATGATGGGGTGATATGATTATCTTATTTTTTGTGCTGTGTCTCCCTTTTTTTTTTTTAACAACTTAAAACAAGCAAAATACCGCAGGTGCTCAGATGACCCAGGCGCCCCAGGCTACAGCAACTATGACACAAAGAGGCAGTCCTGTGGCAGTGATAGGACATCTGTGCCTAGAATTTGGACTTGACACCCTGGCAGATCCTGCGGGGATGGCAGCACTGCCGATTGATTTGTGCCTGAACTGAACCTACCAGCACTGGAGCGTGCACGCACGCATGCACACACACACACTCTCACAAACACAGACACACACAGACACACACACACACACTGACTGAGCCTGTTATGGGGCGGTGGACAAAGAATGACTGGATTAATACATGGGCTTTGGGGGGCAGTGCTGTGTTAAAGGGAAAAAAAGTGAACTGAAAAAAGCCATGTTTGTTTTATGAAAATTTAAGACCAAACCCCAAGCTTACAGTTCTGAGAAGGAGGAGGGAGACTCAGGTGATGGGTGTCTGAAGCTAAGTTTTCAGCTTCCTTTCTTCACGCAGTGATGCCTCTTCCACCCGCTGCCTCTGTTTTCTCTAACGTGGGACAATGAAAACTGGGGACAGAAACAGAGACTGTCTGTTGGTTTTACCAAAGGAGTGTTGTGAAGTTAAATGAGACAGAGTACATAAGCACACCTAGGGCGACACCTGGTGTGTATCAGGAGCCGGATGGCAGTGAGTTCTCTCCGCACTGTCCCAGGTTCTTCATGGTTGGAGGCCATGCGCTGTTCTGTGGTGTCAAGTTATTTTCTCAATACCCGGGACATATTTGAACAAAGAGAATTAATAGAATCGACTAATAGGCTGACCTCATGAATGATGAGTGAGCAAATGAATCTAGACATTTTCTAACAGTTTAGTTGCCTGTCTCACGCTTTCCCTCCAGGGACCTCCTTTGTCACTAAATTCCCTTAAAAGACCCACTTTGCGTTTTCGCCCGTCCATCTCATGCCACAGCACATGCTCTTTTCCCTCTCCTTCAGCGACCTCCTTTGTTTACTTGTACTGCTTTTCTCCTGGGATATGGCTCCGCCTCTAGTCCCAGTACTAACCCCTGTCTGGGCTCTGCCTCCTACATGTGCCTCTGTCTCAAGTCCTGATCCGCAAAGCTGCCGCTGCTGGATGTGTGCTTTGAGGGCGAGTGATTGCTGTCTGGCTCTTACGAATGCTAAGAAGTGGCCACTTAAGGCTCTCCTTGTGGTTGGGAAGATGAGCATTTAAAAGTCATTCTGTAAGATGTTAGTGGTAAAGAAAACCTTCTGCAGCAGCTAAACCAGCCTGGAAAAATAAGCCAATTAGTTACTAAAACTGAAACAAATAAACAAAAAACTTCTGAGCACTTATGAACAGAGGAAAGAATGTGTGAATTACAAGTCCGCTGGCATTAATATACCCCAGTTGTATACGTGATAACTGATCATCACAATGATGACCCTGGAAAGGAGGAATTGTGTTCAGCTAGACATTACCTAAACTTTTCTGAAAGGCAGGTCTGATTTTGTTTTCCCATTGTTTAAGTGGCCCTTCTCTTTGACCTTAAACCCTTACTCTGGTTGTGCTGACCTGCTGGCAGTTCTCTAGACATTTCAGGATGTTTCATTTCATGCCTCAGGGCCTTTGAACAAATTCTTCTTTATCCTTAGAATGCCTTTTCTCCCTATTGTTTTCCTGACAAATACCTACTCATTGTGCCACCTCCTCCACCAAGCTTCTCCTGATGCCCCCCATGTTAGATTGACCTTTTTCTCTTCTGTGTCCCCCTTCAGAATCTCACATTCTTCCGATACAGATGTGTGAGAAATAAATGCTCAGTGTTGTGTGCCGCTGAGGTTTTGAGATCGTTTGTTATGTAGCATTGTTGTGCCGGTTTATAACTGATGCATGATAGAGACCGAACTACTCTTAATTGGCGAGTTTGAAATTATATTCCACCGTTAGTTCAAATGAAAACTACAGTGCAAAATGAGAATAAAGTAGTTAAAAAAAAAAAAGAGAATCTCACATTCTTCTCCATAATAATAATAGTACAAGTTCCCTTTTACTGAGGGCCTTCTGTTTGCCAGTTAAGTGTAAATGCTTTTGCTACTGTAGGTACTCACTTTACTGATGAGAACCCACAAGGTGCATGTTTAAGGTCACACAGCTTGAAAGCAGTGGAGCAGGACCTGAGCCCAGCCAGCGTGACTGGAGCACATGTACTAACCTCCCTCCATCTAGAACCACCAGCCCACGCTGTGCCCTGTTATAAGTAGCCACGATGCCGATAGATCCGGGCACGTGGTTTCAGTTTTCTTCCTTTCTAGATGGTGAGGCCCTGGAGGTTGGTGACACTCTTATATCACTCTGTGTTCCAGGGCCTAGCGTAGGGCCGGTGCGTGGCAGAGACTCTGAATGTTGGTTGAATTTAATAAAATTGAATGGAATTGAATTGTACTACATATTTGTGTATGTTATACATATGTGTATTGTCTCTCTCTCCCCCCACCTCTCTTACTCTCTTTATATATATGCATATTTCACATACGTATGTGCATGCGCACATATACATATTTTATATACGTACAGATATAGTTATTTACACATATATACATATATGAATATGTCGGTGTAGATACATAAATGAACAGACATATATATGTATATAAAGAGAGTAAGGGAGCCGGGAGAGAGTCAGTTGGGGTCTGGAGGAACGTACGTGCATCACAGTCTCTGACTTTGAACCGTGAGTTTGGAGTCTCTGTTCATCTAGTTTCCTGGTAGCCTGGATGAGACAGCTTGTACCTTGGCCTGGATAGTCCGAGAGACAGAGCTCGAAGCTCTCACAGCTCTGTGCTGGGTGTCACTGCATCTAAGGAGGATGGTCCATAGAGGAGAAGGAGGCCTGGGTAGGGAGCAGTTTTGGGTTTTTCCCTCTGCATCATCTCAGGTGCGGAGGTGACAAGTTCTGCTTTGTCCAAACGTCTTTCCTCACCATTCAGTCCTCTTGAGCCTGAGCTCGTTAGTGATGGTGAGCGTGGGTTTCGTTCTGTGCCTCAAGCGCCCAGTGCACCCTCCCATCCTGGAGGTGCTGTGTGTCATGTGTAGGGCAAGACTGACTAACGACCCAGCTTGGGGAACGGCCTCAGCACAAGACCAGAAAGCTTTGCTAGAGCTGCGAGGCACCTCTGAGATCTGGGGAGTTGGGTGAAGGTTCAATAACAGCCGATTCAAGGGCAAAAAACTCTCCTTTACCCTTTGGGTTCTGTCTCACGCTATTGCTTATAGAGGGAAAAATTTCACATGTCCTTTATAGACAAGAGCCAGTTGACACCGAGTGCGTCACGTCTATCTTACCTTCATGAGCATGAAATCCCTGTTTTAAAATCAGACTCTAAAACTTTACAAGCTGTCAGGTTCCTATAGATTTTCCTGGAGTAATTCAGTGGCCCTGGGTGAGCCCTCCCCCTGTCCGCGTCCTGTTGACCTTCCTGCCACTACCCGTCCTGCCCATCTCTCTCTCTCTGCGCTCCTCTGCCCTCCCCCACCCATACTAGAACCCTTCCTCTCAGCTTGGCCAGACCACACCCATCCTTTGCGTTTGAGAACTGTTTAGGCCGGTGGCGATCTGACCCTTTCCTGCTTTGCCGTGGCATTGCTGTTCTTACTACCCCTTCCAAACTTGTCTCTTAAAAGGTAAAACACTGACAGGTATGCAGATTTGGATGGAAACATGGTAAAAATTGTTTCTTGTGCTTTTTCACCACAGTAGTCCAAATTGCAGAGCTGAATCAACTGGTGCTTCTGCAAGAATGGAGTGTCTCTGAAGTTTTCTGTCTTATTTTTTTATATTTGCCATTTTTAGTGTTTCTCCATTAAGAAATAGGCATTTGTGTTTATATATAAAAACAATTTCCTAAATTATGCCTTCCAGTGCCCTTGATACGTCCTGCATTTCTTGGGGCGGGGCCGGATGTCCCACCTCCTCTGTTGCGTGGGGCCCTGTGCCTGGCTTAACGCTCTGCTGTTGCCATCTTGAAATTCTTTTTCTTTTTTTTTATATCTTTATTGGAGTATAATTGCTTTACAATGGTGTGTTAGTTTCTGCTGTATAACAAAGCGAATCAGCCATATGTATACATATATCTCCATACCCCTCCCTCTTGAGCCTCCCTCCCACCCTCCCTATCCCACTTGAAATTCTTGATAACTTGAGTTAGGGCCCTCATTTTCATTTTGTGCTGGGCCTTGTAAATTATGCACGTGGTCCTGCCTTTGAGGTTATATGACCCCTCTGACTGCAAAGCATGGAGTTTTGGGATTAAAACCTTAACGTGAGTTGTCTATCGTGGCCTACCCAGTGCTTAGCGAGAGCCTAGGTGCCCTTTTCTTTGTTTTTTTTTTTTTTTTTTTAAAACATCTTTATTGGGGTATAATTGCTTTACAATGGTGGGTTAGTTTCTGCTTTATAACAAAGTGAATCAGTTATGCATATACATATGTTCCCATATCTCTTCCCTCTTGCTTCTCCCTCCCTCCCGCCCTCCCTATCCCACCCCTCCAGGCTGTCACAAAGCACCGAGCCAATATCCCTGTGCCATGCGGCTGCTTCCCACTAGCTATCTACCTTACGTTTGTTAGTGTGTATATGTCCTAGGTGCCCTTTTAAGGAAGGAATTCTGGGCTAAAGGTGATGGAGGGTCAGGAAGGTTGGGGACCCTGAAGGCCACCTTTGCCCAGGATCGGCCATGCCCAGCAGTTTTCTTAGCGTCTGTCTACAAAGGCTAAGGAGCGAACAGTCATTCTGTAATTCATGTTCAGTAAGGCGTCCTGAGAGAGCCCTGCTTTTCACCTGGAGCTACCAAGTCATTTGGTCAACAATTTCTGCTTATTTGAAGTCTTCAGAAAGAAATCCCCATTGAAGCACACCAAATGTAGAAATGGACTTTCCTTTTAAAACGTGTGTACGTATGCTCTTCATTTGATTTCCTTTAAGTTTGTAATCTCTTCTGTCTTATTCCAAAAGGGACTTTCAGACATACATGTAATACAATAATAAGAATGATACATCTGAGAAACAGGCCTGGAAGGGAACCAGGGTGAAGTCAAGGGTCAGGTGAGTTCACAAGTGCATACCATGCGGTCTTGTGGATTTTGAAAGATGAGTCACAAACGTGTGTCTCGGCCTCCTTGTAGTGGAGGGGAAGAGAGGGTGAGTGGGAAGCAGCTCGAGCTTGGCCTTCACTGTCTACCCGTGGGATGTAGAGATGTTGGGAATATGAGTTGCGTTCTCCGGGAACCTGTTTGCCTGAGGAACCCGTCATCTCCCAGGAAACCCCAAGGTAGTGCAGAGTGACGCTTCCTCGGAGGAGAGGGTCATTTTGAGTATGTCGTGATGTCCTGTCCCTCAGTCTGTCCCTCATCTGCCTGTAGACTGGGGCTTGAGCAGGCAACGACAGAAGCCCCCCCGCTCCCGCACGTGCCTCCCCCTCTGAGAGTGGTGGGAGCCGGCCAGCGCCCCGCGGTGATGACACAGGCCGTGGCTCCAGCAACCTGATGGCAGCGGCAGCAGCGGCGGTGAGCCCGGCGCTGGCAGTGTTGGTGGCACTTTCGCGGTGGCAGTGGCACCAGCACTGGCGGTGGCGGTGGCACCAGCACCGGCGGCACCCGTCCCAGCAGGAGGTGGCACTGCACCTTGGAAGTGGATGCAGCAACGTTGCAGCAGCTGCGGGAGCCGGTCAGCTTCAGCCAGTGTGGGGGGGCGGGTGGCCGGAGTGGCCCAGAGAGGGCCCTGCAGTGGCTCCGTGGGTGACAGAAGCCTGGATGACGGGAAACAGCACAGAGGCCCATTCAAGGAGGTATTTGAGGGTCCCCTGGAGGACGACTCCCCCAATAGCAGGTGGGAGTTGGAGCCAAAGAAATGCTCTTTATGCTAAGTGACCCCATTTTTAGCCTTAGGATAGGGTGACCCATAAAGAGATGAGCGACACAAGATTTAGAGCATTTTTGAGATAAGAACCAAGCAGCTGGTTAAGAGAAGCTCAGTTCTCCCTTATGTGGGCAGCGGAGCATTCATTCATTCAGTGACTGTCCAACAGACATCAGTGGAATCCTTCTGGAGCCGGGTTTCAGGGATCTGAACTGGCTCTGCCATTTGCTAGTCTGTGATCTAGAGAAACTTATGTGATTCTCTACACCCCAGTTTCTCCATCTGTGACATGACCTGTGAATAATATTAAGTATTCACCTCAGTGGGTTTTAAGAGAATCGGATGCCCATGAAGTTGTTAGCAGAGTGGCTGGCGCCAATTAAGCATCCAATAAGTGTGAGCTATGGTGAAAGGTTATGAGATGTTCAGAATCCCTCACTAACTGAAGTAGCGTTTGTCCACGTAATGAAGTGCTGTGTTGCCACCGCCCGGAAGGCTGCGCTCTGTTACCTGTGGCTGTGGCGCGGTGGAGAGATAATGGCTGCTTCGATTGATTTGATTTAATTACTTTTGTTATCTGCCTTTCAGGATTTTTCCAGAGCACATGAACTGTCTATGAGATTTTCAGACAGCAGAGAAAGAAATCCCATGTGACCATCTCTTTGGTGCATTAATCCGTTCCCTGACACCTCTGTCTCCCACATGCTTGAACAGTTCCCGTGAAGAGAGGCACAAGGGCACCCAGGGCAGCTCATCAAATCTGTTGACAGCTCTGACTCTCAGAAAGTTCTTCTGTAGACTGTTTGTAGTCTCTGACAGTTATGGTTCTTGTTCATTTATTCATTTAACAAATACGTGTTAAGTGCCTCCTATATGCCAGGCACGGTGATAAATTCTAGGGAGACAATGGTGAACGGGAAGCCTGTAGGCTCCCTTCATGGAGCTGGTAATTCAGTGAGGTCCTCAGACTGTAACCCAGTAATTAAATAAATATGTCATTACGAGTGGGAGTGCACAGCAAAGATGACGGGGAAGGGGAGTTGGGGGAACGTCCCTGGGAGGTGACAGTTAAGCTGAGACACGAAACTGTGTAGGAGATATTGGGGGTGTGATGGGGGGCAGTGAGCAGTCCAGGAGGAGGTGCGGAGTCTGCTTAGGAACCACACAGAGCATCTAATTCCCTTTCCACCTTGAGCCCTTGAATATCTGAAGATAACTTCTTCTGTTTTGCCCCCAGTCTCTTCAGCTTTGCTTCTTAGAATGCGATTTTACAGCCCTTTGCCATTCTGAGATCCAGTTTGTTGATATGCTCCCCGTTTAATAACAGTTCTATTGAGCTATAATTCACATACCATACAATTCACTCATTTAAATTGTACAATTCGATAACTTTTAGTGTATCACGGAGTTGTGCAACCATCACCAGATCAATTTTAGATCATTTTTATCACCCCCAAAGGAAACTCCCTTTCCTGTAGCAGTCAGTCTCCATTCCCCCCACCCCAACCCCTGCCCTGGGAAACGCTAATTGTTCTCTGATACTAAGTGCTTATCCTGCATACTTCGTGTAAATGGAATCATACAGGAGGTGGCATTTTGTAACTGCTTTTTTCATTTAGCACAGTGGTTTTTTTGGTTTGTTTGTTTTTTTACATCTTTATTGGAGTATAATTGCTTTACAATGGCGTGTTAGTTTCTGCTTTATAACAAAGTGAACCAGTTATACATATACATATGTTCCCATATCTCTTCCCTCTTGCGTCTCCCTCCCTCCCACCCTCCCTATCCCACCCCTCCAGGCGGTCACAAAGCACCGAGCTGATCTCCCTGTGCTATGCGGCCACTTCCCACTAGCTATCTACCTTACGTTTGTTAGTGTGTATATGTCCATGACTCTCTCTCGCCCTGTCACAGCTCACCCTTCCCCCTCCCCATATCCTCAAGTCCATTCTCTAGTAGGTCTGTGTCTTTATTCCTGTCTTACCCCTAGGTTCTTCATGACTTTTTTTTCCCTTAAATTCCATATATATGTGTTAGCATACGGTATTTGTCTTTCTCTTTCTGACTTACTTCACTCTGTATGACAGACTCTAGGTGTATCCACCTCATTACAAATAGCTCAATTTCGTTTCTTTTTATGGCTGAGTAATATTCCATTGTATATATGTAGCACAGTGTTTTTAAGGTTCCTCTATGTTGTATGTACCAGTACTTCACTTCTTTTTATTGCTCAGTAATATCACATTGTATGGATATATCGCATTTTGTTTATTCATTAGTCAATCGATGGACATTTGGGTTGTTTCCGCTTATTGGTTATTATGAATAATGCGGATATGAACGTTCACATACAAGTTTTTGTGTGGATGCATGTTTTGACTTCTCTTGAGTATATACCTTGGAGTGGAATTTCTGGGTCATGGTAACCCTATATTTAACTTTTTGAGACACTGCCAGACTGTTTTCCAAAGCCACTGTGCCATTCTACATCTCAACCAGCAGTGTATGAAGCTTCTTATTCCTCTACATTCTGGCCAAGAGCTGTTAATCTGTCTCTTTGATTATAGTCATCCTCCTGAGCACGAAGTGATACCTCATTGTAGTTTGATTTGCTTTTCAGAAGATGTTAGCATCTTCTCGTGTGCTTATTGGCCATCTGTAAACTTTCTTTGGAGAAATGTCCATTCATATCCTTTGCCCATTTTTAAATGGGATTATCTTTTTATTATTGATTTGTAAGTGGTCTTTATATATTCTAGATACAACTTCCTTCTCAGGTATATGATTTGCAAATATTTTCTCCCATTCTGTGGGTTATCTTTACACTTTCTTGATGGTATCCTTTGAAGCATACAAGTTCTAAATTTTGGTTAAGTCCACTTTATCCTTTTTTCCTTCTTTTTGCTTGCGCTTTTGATGTCATGTGTAAGAAACCATTGCCTAATCTGAGGTCCCAAAGATTTATATCTATGTTTTTTTTCTCGTAACTTTTATGTCTTCTAGTGAGAGTTTTACAGTTTTAGCACTTACACTTAGGTCTTCCATCCATTTTGAATTCATTTTTGTATATGGTATGATGCAGGGGTCCTTCTTCATTGTTTTGTTTGATATTCAGTTGTCCCAGTACCATTTATTGAAAAGACTGTCCTTTCCCCCACTAAATTGTCTTAGCACCCCTGTCAAAAATCAATTGACTACACATGTGAGGGCTTATTTCTGAACTCTCAAGTCTATTCCGTTGATCTCTATGTCTGTCCTTCTCTAGTACCACACGACTGACTATTGAAGTTCTGTGGTGAGTTTTAAAATTACAGAGTGTGAGTCTTCCAACTTTGCTCTTATTTTTCAAAATTGTTTTGGCTATTCCGGATCCCTTGGATTTCCATATGAATTTAGAATCAGCTTGTCAGTTTCTTCAGAGAAGCCAACTGAGGTTTTTAAAGAACTTGTGTTGAAACCAGAGACCAGTTTGGGGGAGTACTGCCATGTTAACAGTATTAAGTTTTCTGATCCATGAACATGGGATATCTTTCCATTTATTTAGGTCTCCCTTAATTTCTTTCAACAGTGTTTTGTAGTTTTCAATAGGTAAGTTTTATACTTCTCCTATTAAGTTTAATCCTAAATATTTTATTGTTTTTGATGCTATTATAAAGGAAATTTTTAACTTTTCACATTTGGGTGGCTCATTTCACATCCCTTTTACAAGGTGGTCCTTAAAACCATCAGACTAGCACTGAATACAGTGGGATGCCCACCTTACCCTTGTAGATACAATTCCATGACTGTAACCCAAGACAAAGTTAGCTTTTTGTGGGAAGGGGGAAAGGGGGATTAGGGTGAAGGCACAGCAAATCACATATGATGACAAATGACTTATGTCAACAAAAACCCTTTATATGTTTTCAAGTCTTCTGCCACTGTACCATGCTTCCCTCCTTCTATACCCGGACAGGTAGCTCTGGGAGCCAAAGGTAGCACATTACCCTTTCCATTTCGAATTCTTAGATTCAGTGCATTGCCTCTAGTGTATGAGTGAGGTTGATTTGGATGTGATTCTGATCCTGGTCATGATATCTTTGTCTCCCAGCCTATGCCCAAATGTAGTGGACATACCCTCTTTGTTTTCATTCTTTCCAGTGATACAAAGGCTCAACAGGACTTTGCTGAGGGCAGAGGCTTGAGGTCCTGAGCTCAGAACCTCTCTCCTCTGAAAAACAATATCCAGCCAGTCCCCAAGCCACCTAATAGTCCTTGCACTCAGCTCAATAGTCCTTGCATCCAATCCATATGTCAACCCCACTGAATTTATCAAATGCCCTACTGAATTCTTAAATCCTTGGTGTACTTCATTTCTACCAGTCCAATAATCCTGTCAAAGAAGGAAACAATTTTATCTGACCGCTTTTCCTCTGTGAGTCCACCGTGGGTCCTAGTGATCTTTGCTTTCTACATGTTCATAAACCATAAATCTCCTTTAACAGCCATCCCTGAATCTTTTCTACCAAACTCACAAGCCAGTTATTCTTTTATTGTAAGAGAATTAACTTCAGATGAAGAAACAGAGAATCACAGAGATTAAAGTCGTACTTTAGGCTGGTAAGTGTGGAGGGAAGACTAGAATCTAAGGTGTATGATGACTTATCCCAAGCCCCCTCCACTCATGATGGAGAAAGTTCACGTGTGGACAGTGATGGGAGCACGTGTGAATGTGGGCAGAAGCTCAGAAACTCCATGTCATCAGGTAGACTTAGGTGTATGACTTCCTGTACCTGCAGTGAAGCACTGCTGCTATGCACAAGGTGATGCGGTTGCCCGAGCGAACCCCAGAGGATGGGCAGAACGTGAAAAGGGGGCTTTTAACACACATCTGTGGTTTCTTATTATCTCGTTTGATTCAGGTTCCTCTTTGGCCTGAATTATCTGGATTTCATTAATTCAACAAGTATTTACTCACATTTTTTCTAGGCCGTATGGTAGGCTCTGGGGATCCTGAGATGTGAGAGGCACAGAAAATGTGGACAGGTAAATCCAGTGCCGTCATGTCCCACGGTCGGTACTGTGGTAGGATGTGACTTGCCATCCTGCCCCCCTGAGGCCCCAGGCTTCTTCCCATGCAGTCAAGATGGCAAGTGACACAGGTGAACCAATGTGCAGTCAGTCACAAAGCAGCCAACAAATATTTATTTAGCATCTGTTCTAGACATGAGAATACAGCAGTGAATAAAACATACGAATTCATGTCCTTGTGGAACTTACATTCGTGTGTGTGTGTGTATAAAAATCTTATCAAATATGTCAAATGATAAATGGTACAGAGGAAAACTAAAGCTGAATGGGGGATAGGGAGTGATGGGGTTAGAACTGAAAATAGGGAGTCCAGGGATGCCTCACTGAGAAGGGGACATCTGAGCAGCAACCTGAGGAAGGTAAGTGATCAAGCCATGTGGCTATCTGGGGCAAGAGCATCCTGGGCAGAGGAACAGCTAGTGCAAAGGTCCCGAGGTAGGTGTTGCCTTGCATGTTAGAGGGCCAGCAAGGAGGCCACATAGCTGGGAGATGAGGCCAGGGAGGGCTATGTAGGCCACGGTCAAGGATTCCAGCTTGTCCTCTGAGACAGGAAGTGAGGGTCTTGAGCGGCAGAGTGGCATGATCTAACTTATATTTTTAAAGGATCCCAATGGCTGTGTTGAGAACAGACTTTGATGGGGATTGAGGTAGGCAGAGAGACCAGTTAGGAAGCTCTTGTGAGGTACAGATGGGAGACAGTGCTGATTTGGATTAGGGCAACAGGTGGAGATGGTGAGAAGCAGGCAGGGGTTGGAGTGGGAGTCTCCAGGGATTCTGGCAACTGGATGTGGGATGTAAAAGAGACGAGTAGGAATGATGCCGGCATTTTTGGCTCAAGCAACTGGAAGCACGAAGTCACCGGTTACTAAGGTGCAGACGGCTGGAGGAGGGGGAGGTGAGGGGGCCTGTTTGTCAGAGTCACCCATTGCACGTGCAAGTGAGGTGGGGGGGCTCGTGCTGGAAATGTCGGTGTGGGAGTCATCAGCACATCGATGCTGTTTAAAGCCAAAAAACTGGAAGAGACTCCCTCAGTGAGAGAGTGTGGATGGAAAAGAGATGTCTGCAGACTGAAGCCTCGGGCAGAAGAGAAACAAGAAACAGAAAAGTCTGAGATGCCGTGCCAGCGAAGGAAGAGGAAAAAGCACGGGCCCTGGGGGTCGGATGACGAGGGTCTTCCCTGGAGGAGGGGAGTCGGCTGCGGCGAGCTGTGCTCGTTGGCCATGGCTGACGAGCGCTGACGCGTATTCGCGGTCTTTGTGGCCACAGCAGCGGTGGAAACGACAGGCAAGTACCACTCCTGAGTCATCTCCCAGGCCGGGCACAACCTGCGTCCCTCCTCAGGTGATCACAGCGACTGTCCTCTGCACTAGTCTCCAACTCCACCCTGGGCCTCCCATCTCTGTCGTGGTCCCTAAAATGGCAAAATGACTCTTCTTCTTTGATATTCCTGTGTTGACAAGTGTCTTCCTGACTAAGATGTTTGTCAAAATTCAGAAACTGTACTGGTTTTCTGCATTTTGCTAATTAAGACATATTTGTTTAATTTTAATGCAACTGATCCAGTACAGCCTATAACCTACTTCTACCACTTCAACACATATTAATCATTTCTAAACATGTTGGATCACATGCAAATTCCCTCAGGAGGTACATTTCCAATACACATATTATTTAATGTAATGATTTCCCCCGTATTGTCACTGTTCTCTGGATCATTCCAACCCACCCTGGGTAACATGTGATGGGGCTCAGTTCTGCCCTGTGTGCTGGGGACGGGAGGTCGGTGGATCCAGGAAGAAATGGAGCCACATATGTAAGAGGAGTTTGGAGGGTCCCCAGATGGATGATGGACATTTGGGGGTGGAAAGGATGGCAAAAGCAGAATCTTGGAGCTGGGAAAATGCAAGTGAGTTTGGAACCAGTGAATAACCACTGTGGGTGGAATATAGACTCATGGGATGCAGGGTTTGGCCTGCCCACGGTGGAGCGGTCTGTGAAGAAGAGGATAAGTCAGGAGTCCCTGAGTCAGTGCGGTCCTTTCTGTGGATCCGTCCCAGAGAGCTGTGAACTCTGGAGAGGCCCAGAGAGACTGGAGGTGAGAGCCCCCAGGCAGCAAGGGCTGCAAAGGGTTAACAGACCAGGGCAAGGTACAGACCCAGGAGGGCTGTCGGCAGGTGTGACTGTCCATCCCTCTATGAGGTACACCGGGACATGGTGTGGTAATCTCTCCATCATTTACCATCCATTTTTGTTGTTGTTTTTAGTTTCTATCTTATCAAGACAAATTTTAATTTTCACACTCACTGATTGAACAGAACTGTGATTTACAGATCACGTACTGCCACGCTCCCTGCTCTAACATTTCCCGTCTCGACAGTTGCAGTTTTCCCTCTGGGACATCAGGCCACTATATGCTGTGAGGACAGGCTGTGGCATCCCCTTTGATGGGGGCAGTGTTTGGAGATGTGTCTGTGTCCCCCTTCCCGGTGTCACTGACGCTACAGTTGGCGTCGAGCAGCTGAGCAGAGTAAAGAACCCGTGGATGAGCTGGGCTTCCCCTGAGGAGTGGGCCTCGCCTTGGCCCAGACCCTGGTCTACCTCAAAGGGCTGAGACACAGTCCTCAAGGGGCCAAGAGGGGCAGTAAAGCTCACAGGTTCCCGACCGGGATGGGGTCATCTGCCAGAGCAAGGAGTCGAGACTTTATCCTGTAGCTCAGGGAGAACCAGCCAAGCTCTTAAGAGGACCGATGTGATCAGGTTTGTTCCGATTTGGAGAAACCCATGGCAGTGCATGGCGAGGGGAGGGGCAGGAGGCCAGATGGGGCTGATGTAGTAGCCCAGGTGAGAGGCAGTGAGGACTGGGCCCAGGGCAGGGACGCTGGAGGGGAAGAAGAAGCTGGTGACGAGAGTGTCATTGCAGAGGTCTGGTCAATAGGAATCGGTGCCTGATTGGATGTGGTGTGAAATCCAGGATGACTGCCAAGTGTCTGACCTGGGCAGCCAAACTGATGCTACTGCTTTCAACTCCTGCAGGGAAAACAGTGAGATGATCTTGCACCATCTTCATATTCTGCAGATTATCTTGAGTGGCTCACACTTTTGAGGCAGAGGTTTTTGTTTGTTTGTTTGTTTTTCTCGGGGGGTGGGCGGTGCAGAGGGAGAAGAAAATGAGCCTGAAATATTTCAACACCGGTTTTGATTCTACCTGTCTCTTCATTCTCTTGGCAGCCTGATATTCTTAGGAGTGTGGAGCACAGAGAAATCTTAAACAGAGAATTGTTATGTGTAGATATGAGGATGCCATACCCCCCCCGCTCCCCGCCCCGCATTGGATTTCATCTGCCAGAGCCACAGAAGGAGTGAATGAATAGAAGACCAGCCTATTCCTGAACTTGACGGTGTCAGGGGTGGCTGGACTCAGATCACCGCAGATGGCTGTGTGGGGTTAGCACTCAGCGCACTAAGCCAGCCCCTTCTTTCCTATTGTCTGCGTAACTCCATTGTTTTAAGCAAGCTGACTTCGTAGCCAGGGTTCATTCACTGCAGATGAAGCCTTTGTTAGAAAAAATTAGATCTCTGAAGCTTCTGGAGAGCTGGGGAAAATCACAAGCCATTAGCAGTGAAAGTTTCAATTCCAGATCCCTAGGCAAAAATGGCAGATGGCGTTTCTCCCTTGTTAATTCTTAAAAAAAAAAATTAAATATGAAATAAATCTGGATGGTGGGGGAAGGGAATGGCCTCCAATAATTAGTTACTCCTGCCTGCCACTGGAATATAGTTTAGAGTTCGCAATAGTCCAGATGATTCTGGCAAACTATAGATTTCATTTCCAACGTTCAGCAGTATAGGTGATACCTATATATGGGTGAAAAGATGTTCCACATGGATGTCATGACTTGAATGGCTGAAATAGTATTTAAATTCTGTTTTCTTCAGGTGACCGAATCTTTCCCCCCTCTTCATTGATCCATTTGGGAATTGCTTTAAAACAGCCCAAGGATGGCTTTCCCCATCAGAAGAAGAAACCCAGTCACAATAAAGGGACTGAGCAAATGGGTAGTTGGAAGCATTTTGAAAGCTCCAGCATCAGGAATCTTTTAAGCCATGTAGCAAAAACGCTGTTGAAGATTTGAGGCAACTTTAAGCTTGGTATTTCTCATTAGAAAGACTTGTATCACCCTGAAAAGAAGGGAAACCCTCCATTTAAAAAAAACAAGTTACTGTGAGTGGCAGATTTTCCCAGAGCCCACGGCTGCACAGGCCACTTGAATTAGACATCAGAGTTGTCTCGTGTGAGGGAGATGGTACTTCTACGCTTCGGATCGCTCCATATAACGTCAGCCGTGTGCTGCTAAGGCATGAGCCTGAGACAGGACAGGCGTCTTCTGCCTCTGGAGATGCCAGCTGAACAGGGAGAACAACGGTTTCGGGATTTTACAGTCAGTCTTACAGTCAGTCATTCCTCTGTTGGGCACCAGATGATACAAACGTTTTCGGAAGGAAAAGATGCTTGGAGCTGGAAGGGGCTTCAGGCATCACCTAGGCAGGGTAAACTAGTTGTGTTAAGCATGAGGGCCATGCAGTCAAGTTTTGGACATGTCATCACCAGTATGTAAGTCACTGAACTTCTCTAAGCCTCTGTTTCCTCTTTCCTAAAATGAAGAAACAATATCCACCCAAGAGGATATTTAAGAGGCTTGATTGAGACGATACAGTTAAAGAGCTCAGCACCGTGCCTGGCACACAGTAAATGCTCAATAAATGTTTGTTAATATAAATTTAGCCCAACTCCTTCACCGTGGGGGAGTGGAGAAGCCAAGAGATAGAGCAGAAACAAGAATCCTATGGAGATAGCCATCTTGTCCGCTAGATGCACCGCTTAGGAATGCAGTCCTTCCAACCACAAACAAGCTTTCTGGGTTTTGTTTGTTTTTTTTTTTTTTAAGAAGATGTTGGGGGTAGGAGTTTATTTATTTTTGCTGTGTTGGGTCTTCGTTTCTGTGTGAGGGCTTTCTCTAGTTGTGGCGAGCGGGGGCCACTCTTCATTGCGGTGCGCGGGCCTCCCACTATCGCGGCCTCTCTTGTTGCGGAGCACAGGCTCCAGATGCGCAGGCTCAGCAGTTGTGGCTCACGGGCCCAGTTGCTCTGCGGCATGTGGGATCCTCCCAGACCAGGGCTCGAACCCATGTCCCCTGCATTAGCAGGCAGATTCTCAACCACTGTGCCACCAGGGAAGCCCAAGCTTTCTGGTTTTGAACATCACCCTCAGGAGGCGGTGAGCAGCAGGCAGAACACATTAAAAAGTTAGAATTTGCAACTGGCGGCTTTAGAGCAATGTCCGGAGGCAACAGTCCAAAGGGAAACGGCAGATTCTGACCCTGCCAACGTTATTTTGGACAATCGACTCAGCTCGTGTGAAGCAAGGTGCTAGTCTCCCAGTTCCCTCCCAGGGTCTTTGTTTAATTGCTTGTTTATTTTATTATTGTATTTTGGGTCTGACACAGAGGAAATCCATTACTCTGGCCAGATTTACAGGTGACTCGGAGTTGGGAGAGGATGGCTGATTCATTGGCTGCGGGGTTCACAGAGGTCCCAAAAATCCAAAAAGAGCTGAAACTGCTAATAATTAAAATGAGACAGGGATACATTCAAAGTCCTGTACTTGGGTTCAAAAGGCGACTGCATCAACAAACTGCATAATTGTAAGAACGTGTTAAAAGAATTTAGCGTTTTTCGTAGTTTATTGAAAAGGTGAGACTATTCCTTACAAGCTTCTGCCCCATCTGACTTTAATCTTCATTGTTTTAGCATCTCAAGGCTGTCGGAAACTCCACTTGGCATTTCAAAGCTTCCTGCTCAGCTTTCCAGTTTCCTCTGTCAGTTTCAGAACTTGGCAAGTGTCTTACAGGGGAAAGTGAGAAGTGTGTTGGGCTAATTTAACTGTCCTTCCTCTTCAGAAGAAACACAGGCCCCCACAAATCCCTGCTTTTTTAATCCCTCCATTCTCAGGAGGCTTCCTGAGGCTCTGCTTGTTTCTCTGCCTCCTTGTAGCAGTCCACTGCCTGGGCCCTTCATTGGACCCTCGGCCTCTTGCTTCATGTCCAGGATTAAAGAAATTTCCTGCCGCAAAAAGTGACAGCAGGATGTCAGGCCACCTTACCAGCCAGTTCCCCCCTTTCTGAGATTTTTGCCTGCTTAAGTCCTGGTTGTCTCAACATCTCTCTAATGCCTTCATAGAGAGGGGTTTTGTATTTGATTTCAGCCTTCCTCGCTGGTTTCAGTAGGAGAGATGGTCTGCCACAAGCCACT
Organism: Globicephala melas; assembly: GCF_963455315.2. NCBI lineage: Eukaryota > Metazoa > Chordata > Mammalia > Artiodactyla > Delphinidae > Globicephala > Globicephala melas. The sequence continues at coordinate 13,669,235 of NC_083329.1, forward strand.
CTCGTGCACAGAAGCAGAAGCTGTGCCCTTCTGTTCTTAATCTTGGGGGATACAATCATTTTCCTGATGGTTGTGAGCGTCCTATTCTTTTACTTAGGCTAGAGACAAATATACAAAGTGTGCTTTGTCACAGGTGTAGTAGGGTCAAAGGGAAAAGGGCCGCTTTCCCCATGAGTATGGTGACAAGCCTCTCTCCCACTCAGACTCTGGTTTATTCCAGAGAGCAAATGGTCAGATTGGGAGGGAACAGTCCCATTGCATTCTGGCCTGGCTTGAACCCAGAGGGGTGATGCCGCAGAAGGGGTGACCATCCAACAGCAGGGGTGATCAATGGCACCCATCTAGGGAGAGACAGCAGGGGGTTGCGCGTATGGAACGCAGACCCCGTGAGGAGCTACACTAGCGGCCAGCCCTCACCGAATGCCTTTGCCATTTAAACATCACAATGAGCCTATGCAGTAAAGGTTATTACCATTATGCCCGTTTCACATATGAGGAAACTGAGGCCCAGAGGTTATGCTTAAGTGGCAGAGCCAGACTTGAGTGCAGGCGGTTTAATTCCAGAGTTGCCACACCGCCTCATAATAGACGTGAAGATATTTAGCCTGGACAAAGAGGAGATGAGCAGTGGAGGGGGTGAGGCAGATCACTGTTGTTGTTGTTGTTGTTTTTTTTTTGGCGGCGCAGTGAAAGTGCCGAGTCTTAACCACTGGACCACCAGGGAATTCCCTTGATCACTTTTTAAAATATCTAAAGGAAAGAGGAATCAGAGTTGAGCTCAATATATAGAAAGATCAGTTAGAACTTTCCAGAGCTGGACCAGCTGCCTTGCTTCAGGTGTGAGGGAGGGTGTGAGCTCCCTAGCCCTGGAGGGTCCGAGCTGAGGCTGGACTAGGTGATTCTGGCTTGAGGCCCCTTCTGGCAGGTGGAGTCTGAGGGCAGAGACCAGGAGGAGCCCTGTGGAGGTGGCCTGAGGGCCAGGAGCCCTAGCCTGACTCTTTAGGCTCCTGAGGGCCCGCATTGCCTCAGCATCCCCCTCTCCCACAACTTTCTCTCTCTCTCTCTCTCTCTCTCTGTCTCTCATCCTGCTTCAACCGCTCCCCTGCTCACGCACAAAGCTCTAACCACACCTGGGTTTCTGTTGCTACAAGAGGCCAAGTGCTTTCTCACTCCAAGTTTGTTGCACAAGCCATTGCCACCTCCTTCTGTTGCCATGGCCAGCTCCTGCTCATCCTTTAGAGCCAGCTCAAACATCACTTCCTCCAGGAAGTCTTCCCTGAACACCTCATCCTGCGTAGCTCTTCCCCAGTTAATCTCAGTCTTATCCCCATGTTTGCTTCTCTCATGGCACTAACCACAATCTGTGATGATCTTCATAGTTTTTTCTTTGTAGAAAGTCAATTCCACGGAGGCAGGGCCACTTTTGTCTTTTTCATTATGTATCCCTAATCCCTAGCAGTGTCGAATACTTGTTGAATGAATGAGTGACTGACCTTGACTATATTACTGTGGGTCTCAGTTTTCTAATCTATTAAGTGGGGAGCAGATGTAGAGGAAATGCGATTAGTGCAGTGGTTCTCAAAGTTGAGCATGCCTCAGAAGCCTCTGGAATGCCTGTAAAAACAGATTACTAGAGTCACCCACAGAATCTCAGGAGGTCTGGAGAAATTTTGCATTTCTAATGTAACGTTGATGCTGCCGGCCAGGGGGCCCCACTTTGAGAACCACTGGGTTTGACTATCCGCAGGTCCCCTGAGGCACCCATCTTTAATTTTATCAAATTGAAATAATGAATATAAAAGTGCTGTGTTTATAAAAACAGTATAGATAAATGCAAGAGATGTTTTGAAACATTACTTTCAAACATAAAAGGGGAAGGGAGGTGGTGGAAAGAAAGGAAAGGGAAAAAACCCTTTCTAAATCAGGAGGGATTAACACCTACCGATGGCCTTTATAATGGCAAAAGGTCAGTTAAATGGAGGTGCCGGCTGACCAGGGCAAGCGGCCAGGCGGGTCCCTGGGAACGATGCTCGAAATGCAGCGGTTGCTGCAGCCCGGAGGTTTCAAGAGTGCTTCCCGCTGGCTCAGCATTTAATCCCCACCTCGGAGGGTAAAACGAGAGATTCACAGCTAAGGAAGAAAGTGAGAGTCCAAACCAGGGGGAAAACAAAACAGAAGCAGAAACCCGTTGTGACGCTAGAAGAAACATCTCATGACATGCAGGTTTGCCTTGGTCTGGCTGGAGGTTTTGTTTGCTAAGTGCTAAGCACCGATCAGAGTTCACATTCTTCCGAGTTCCCCCAGCCACCCGGCCCCGGGTTGTTTTTGGTTGCTCTCCACGTCTCTTCGTCCACGCAGCTTACACCAACCAACCCGCATCCCCTCTGCGATTAGACCCGTCCTGCTGTGACGGGTTTTAGGTGGCTGCCCACTGACTCTCTGAAGGTCTCCCATTTCCAGGCTCTTCCAGGTCTGTTTATGCTCAGGAGAAAGCATCCGCCAGGGCAAGTGTCTTCCCACCCCTCCTTACTAATCCTCTTAACCCTGGGAGTGGGGTCCTCCAGGGTAGACGCAGTAGCAAGGGCAGGCCTGCAGGGGCGCCGGAGAGCAAAAGCTGGTCTGGCCTCAGCCCAGCAACCACTTGAACCAGATCCCTGAATCCCAGAAGCGAGGCCCTCTTTGCGTTGCTGTTGTGTTAAAAACATCATCATCATCATCATCACCATCACCATCGTGATCACTTATTATGCGTCAGGTAATGGGCTATTCACTTTACTGGACTTTTCCACTTAATCCTCATCTTGGGCTGAGAGCACAAATGCTAATTTCATCCCAATTTTTATAACTGAGGAAACCGAGCCTTAAAGAAGTTTAGAAAGTTGACCAAACTCAAGCTAGAAAGAGGCAGATCTGGCTTTGAATCCAGGCGTGCCTGACTCTGGTGCTTTTGCCATACTGAGGGGCGCACGGTGCTTCCCTCTATGTGTGAAGGGGCATGATGGAACCCAGTTAACTGCAATTATGAAGAGCTGGAGTGGCAGTTTGGGCTGGTATCTACCACCCCCCCACCCCCGCCCCCAAATAACTGTCCCCACTCCCCATAAACTGCAGGGGGAACACCACTCAACTGTTGCCTGGTGGGAGCACCACTGTTCTCTAACCCTGTGCAGCAGCAGGGAAGGGGTAGGGGTGGGAGAGTCCACAAAGAAATACTGCACAAGGGAGCGAGCAGCAGAGCATCAAACATGCAAGTCAAGAACTGCCTGGACTGGAAAGGCCACGTATCTTCCAAAGGAGGGATTCTTAAATCATGATTAGAATAAAGATGGCAGGATAACTGTAGATCTCATCATAATTACACTAGGAACTGTTCTGTGGAACAGGATGTCCACATTGGCCAGTTGAACTGTGAAAAAAGAGGTTCTGGAAATAAGCAGGCTTAGGGAAACGCTGTGTTGAAGAGCGTTGTGGGTCAAGAGACCCACAGGTCTCTTGACAGAAGGACCTTGCTCATGCCTCTCATGTGCTGATGGGGTCATTATAGTGCTCAACTTGGAAATCAGCCTCATACCATGTTACATCCAAACACACACACATCAGACCTCAGAAGAATGGCAGTTATGTAGATATTTAGTGAAGGTTTCTGGGGAGTGATCAGCAGAGCAGGAAGTTACATTGCCCAGCTTGCCTCTAAATTTCCTAAAAATTCTCTTTAATTTCCTGGCTGCTCCCCTTCCCCCAGCTGCAGCAAGGCCCGAGGTATAGGAAAGCCTATTAGACTGTAGCAGGAAGGGCACCCTTGCCCACCAGTTCTACTGGATTGTAGGGTCTCCCAGAGAGCTGTGCTGGGAAGGATCTCAGGACAGGTCTGGACTCAGTCTGAAAGAGTGTCGTGATTGATTAGTGATGTCTGCCATGGCAGTGACTAGGGATGCATTGGCAGCCTGAGAACCACAGATCTGCCACCCCAGGCCTACAACTTAGTCTAGGAAAGAGCTGGAAACGAGGCTTAAGGCTACACTGTGATCCTTGCTCTGCTCCAAACTTGTATCATAACCGTCATAAATTGAGTTTACCTCTGTGAGCCTCACTTTCTTCAGGGCAAGGTGGCACAGTCACACCCACCACCCCTATGTTATAAAGAAATTGTGGTCACCCTTGACCTACTAGGCTGTAGGATGTGCTGTACGAGGACACAGAAGTGTCACTACTTCCACAGACCATATTAATCAAGGTCTTGGCAGCACACATGGCATGTTCACCTTGATTAACTTGATTTTTTTTGTGTGTGTGTGGTACGCGAGCCTCTCACTGCTGTGGCCTCTCCCGTTGCGGAGCACAGGCTCCGGACGCGCAGGCCCAGTGGCCATGGCTCACGGGCCCAGCCGCTCCACGGCATGTGGGATCTTCCCGGACTAGGGCACGAACCCGTGTCCCCTGCCTCGGCAGGCGGACTCTCAACCACTGCGCCACCAGGGAAGGCCCACATTGACTTTTGTTACTGAGTTGTCGGGATGGAGGTGAACCATCTCTCCTGAAGGCCACCCTTTAGCTCTGTGCGCTAGTGGTCCTTTGCGCATCTGCTCTAACTGGATATGGTTCTCCAGTTCGGGGTAGTTGTGGGGATGCACATTTTACTTTGTTTCACAGAATGACTAACATGATGGCCTTCGGCGGATCATGAGCGTTCATCCCTTAGGATCCGTGGGGGAATTGGTTCCAGGACCCCCCAAGGATACCAAGCCGTGCAGATGCTCGCGTCCCGCATATAAAATGGTGTAGTATTTGCATATAACCTAAGTACATGCTCCTGCATGCTTTAAATTATCTCTAGATTACTTCTAATACCTGATACAATGTAAATGCTGTGTAAATAGTTGTAAATACAATGTTGATGCTATGTAAGTAGCTGCCATTGTGTGGCAAAGTCAAGTTTTGCTTTTTTGGAATTTTCTGGAATTTTTTCTCCAAATATTTTCCATATTGGAAAAATATGGTTGGTTGAATCTGCAGATGTGGAACCCGAGGTTACTGAGGGCCGTCTGTATCTTCTGTGAGCCCCCGGATTACATCTCTAAAACGAAGCAGTGAGATTAAGCGATGCCTAAAATAGTTTCTACCTCTAGAATCCCACGATGTAACTAATGCCAGGGGGAGGTGGGGATCTCTCTGGTGACCCTGTGCCCACCACTCCTGGCCCATGATACGCTTGATGGTGCACCTGGGGTCAAGCTCAGAGCCACAGACACCTTCAAGCTCTCTAGGCCACTGCCATCCGTCAGTTGATCACAAAGAAGTGGCCTGAGGCTGAGGATCTGCGTCGCTCGTGCAGGACCCAAACCCCTCAGCCTGGGCGCCCTCCCTGGCGGGCTGACGTGGCCTTTAAGCTCAGGCGTCGTTAATAACTTAGCTCAGATTTCCAGCCAAGCGATCCTTGAGTCTTTTCATGCGGTAAAGTGTAACAGTGATTCCATGACACCTTTTCTAAGAGTGTTTTAATTGAAAAGACTTGATTTGATTATAGAAGGCTACAACTTAGTTGAAGGGCTTGTTAAAACATGTATTAAATTCAAAAGATTGCAATGTTTCGCTGTGTAATTATGTAAACAGTCACGTGAACGGAGCCCTTTACAGTCAGCAGGAATGCTTTTTCAATCACACGCTGGCGAACTGGCACCGTTGATCAGTGACAGGTGAATTTTTTTTTTCAAGGACAAACCCAAGTTGGTATCCACCTCCTGACATCAGCCAGGCCAGCTTTTTCATTTTCTCCTTTTGTGTACGTATCCATTGTGATTTTAAGTAATGTTTCTGTGTCCTCAGGTGTGCGTGAATTCCCCATCATTGTTAAGGAAAATAAAATGCGGCCCGTCTCTAAAATGTTTAGATTTCTCAGCAGCAAAAACGATCCAGGCATTAAAAACAAATCCTCAACTATAGTTTTAAAATAGGAATAGAACTACCTTAAAATTCCCTGCAGTTTTAATAAAAGTGTCCATTAAATTTACTGAGGATAAGAGAGTAATTTACCTCCAAACCTGCTATCCCTGCATTCCCGAAAGACCTACGATGCTCACCTATCTTTTTTGAACTTCAAAATAAATAAAACGTTGATCAGAGATGTCACTGAAACATTACTTCTTCCCATCCATCACTCGCTCAGCCGTGGCCTCTTAGAAGGAAACAGGCCCCGCAATCATGATTTCCTTCCAGGCCCAAGAAAATAGAAGTCACAAAGGGGCTGGTGAATTAGTGCTGCCAGTGGTTTTGAAGGGAAGCATTTACTGAGGGAGAAAATTGTTTTAATCTTATAACAACCAAGGAGGAGAGTTTGTAAAAACACAGAACACCTACACATACACTTGATTTAGTTGCATAGGAACACTCCGGAACATTTCTTCCCACAAACGCGCCTGATGCCTAGCTGAGGGGCTCTTGCTGTGACCTGGGCAGGGGCGGGCGGGCCTGGCGGTGCAGGGAGGGGAATGGGGAGTTCTGGGTGGGTGGGTGGGGCAGCGGCAGTGAGACCACAGTACAGTAGACTGGGGATCCCAGGGACTCAGGGAGGACAAATCCCCTGCAGGATGTAGGCTCTCCAGCCCCTTCTGGAAACTCAGGACATACAGACACCCCAAGCTTTGCTCCCCCAAGGCCCAATCCCTCAACTCCCAGGATGGAAGAGTCTCGTGGCACCTCTGCCCCAGGTCGACTGGAATAACTTCCTGGCAAACCCAAGCCTCAGTCCTCCTTACCCCTGGTATCCCTGACAGAACTCAACACACGGGGCGTTTTGTGAGTTTAGCAGCCATTAGTAGCCACAAACAACAAACAGACAAGCTAACAGATTGAAATCTTCAGGAAGCCAGTCCTAGAAATGGCTTGGAGGAGAAAATAAGAATCATACCTGGTTGAAAAGAAAGGTGCATGCTTCCCATTTCTGGGGGGAAGAGGAAGGAAAGGAGGAAATGGGGGAGGGAAGGAAACAAAGGATGTGCGAATGCATGTGTCTCTCTCTATGGGAGGGAGTGCACAGCCGGGAGGTTGCAAGAGTGTGTCGGTTGCTGGGGAGAGGGCGGAGGTGTGTGGTCAAGGGACTTTCACATTTGCTCTATGTACTTATGGGCTTGAATCTTTTAACAAGGGAAACTATTCGTGGCTTACTTGTGTCGTTTTCGAAAAGGGGAGGGGGCAGGATTTTAAACAGAAATGTCCAGATTTGGAGAAGAACATTACAAGTGACCTATTCGTATGAAGCAGAGGAATGGGCCATGGTAACCCAGCGAAAGAAGAGGCGAGGGGAGAACGTGGTCTTTATACCCTCCTTCTAGCTCACATCCCTTTGTCTCCTTTAAGAGAATTCCTTTTGCACAAGGATGTGCTTTGTTCAAAGGGGTAACTGCTGGTTTCTGGAAATACAGTTCAGGCTCAGATCATTTCCAGTCGACACAAAACGTATCGTCACAGAACGGCCCTCCCGTTCTCTGAGAGTACGTAACCCAGCAATACAAGGCACCACACAGGATCTCCAGGTGGTGGGTATTTTCTTGGAACCGTTGGTTTAAAGGGGAGGGTGATTAAACTGTTGCTGATGGCTTTTGTGCTTTATTAGAATGCCCTCATTCAGCCCTGTTAGTGTGTGTGGGCGTCAGATGCTGACACAGGAAGGTGTACCTGAGACTGTGGCATCTTCCTCCTTCCCTGGTGGGCCTCCTCCCATCCCCAGTTGCAGGCTTTCCTCACTGCACTGCATTGCCCCGTAAACTCTGAGCGAGCGTAAGTGGATCTTGGCATGTGTGAGCATTGTCTTCCCAAGTAGACGATATTGTAGGGAAGGAAAAAAACCTTTTCCTTCTACCCTCCTAGGTTCTCTGACTGGGGCCCTCTTAAATTAGACCAACAAAAAGATTAACAAGAGAAAAAGCAGTTTATGTGTGCAGCACCTCACTAGGGGGAAACCTTGGGAGGAGTAACTCAAAAGGGTGATTAGAACTTGGGCTTACGTAGCACCTTTGCAAAGAACAATACGTTTGTAGAGAAGTGACGAGACAAAGGAAAGGGGTTTTAGGTTTCCAAGGGCAGCTGATGGAGTCCAGTGTGTTTGTGCAGGTCCATTTCAGAGCTGACTTTCCTTTTTCTCCATGGTCATAAAACTTCCCCAGGAGAAGGGATTTATGGCAGTCCCCATTTTCTGGAAGTTTCTGCTCTTAGTCAGATAAAGGCATCTTTCTGCATCTGTTGATTTTCATTTGCCTCCAACTCAAAATAATCCTTATACCCCAGAGGCACACATTGGGGTGGCATGTTCTGATCCCCTCCAGTATGTATGCTTCCCACAGTCTCTGTACTCACCCCTATGCCCCTTACCTCAGGTATAGGTTCTTCACATAATATGCCCTCGATAAATACCAACTCTTTATCAGTCCCCTCACTTTTTTTTGGTGTCTCTAGCTCATAAATTAGCTTTCATGAGGTAAGGCTGTGTAATAAGCATCCCCACATCACAGCGGCTTACTGCACGACGGTTTATTTCTCAGCTCCGTTTCGTGGTGATTGGAGTTGCCTCTAGCTCTGCTCCATGTGTCTCTTCTTCATTCTGGGAACCAGACTGAAGAAGCAGCTGCTGTCAGGGACACACAAAGGGAAGAGAGCCACAGAGCTGGTGGAACCACACAATGACTTAAAACTCCTGCTTGGACCTTGCAGATGTTTCATCTGCTCACATTCCATTGCTGAAGCAAGTCACGTGTCCAAGCCTCACGGTGGAACAGGGAAGGATATTCCTTCCATGGGAAGGCTCTGCACATCGGTGGCTGCAGACGGGATGTTCGATTCTCCCACGGGAGGGGCCAGTGATTGGTGATGGAGGCAGCCACTCAGCCTAAGCCACCACCTTCTTGTGGCTTTTTTTTTTTTTTTTTTTTTTTGCGGTACGCGGGCCTCTCACTGCTGTGCCCTCTCCCGTTGCGGAGCACAGGCTCAGCGGCCATGGTTCACGGGCCCAGCCGCTCCGCGGCATGTGGGATCTTCCCAGACCGGGGCACGAACCCGCGTCCCCTGCATCGGCAGGCGGACTCTCAACCACCGCGCCACCAGGGAAGCCCTTGTGGCTTTTTGAGTCAGCCTTTCCTGGATTCCCATGTCAGGCCTTTGTACTCGTCCACTGGCCTCCCAATTTGCCTCCATTGTCTTTCTTTCTTTTACGTTTCTATTATTGTTCTTCCAATTCTAAAAGCAACACGTTTTTACTGTAATGTATTTCAAACAAAGTGAAGGTGACTCTTGCCACCCCTACTAAGAATTTTCCATCCCAGAAGCAATCACTATGAGCTGTTTAGGGTGTATCATTTCAGACATTTTCCATGCTTGTACAACCACATGAAGTGTACACACATAAATAAGCTTTTAGGTAAATAGTATCTTCCTATCCATATCCGTATTATTTTGCGGCCACATTTTGTACTTAGCAGTGCGCTGCACATATCTTTGTGTTGAGCTGCCTTCTTCGTTTTATGCTTGCACAGTATTCCATGGCATGGGCATTCCACTTTGACTTCTTTCCCTACTCGTGGAGATGTAGGTTTGTTTCCTTTTTTTTTTTTTTTAACAGCAGTGCTGCAAAGAAGGTTCTATATTAACATGTGCAAGTCGTTTTGTAAGCTGGATTCCTAGAAGTGGAATTGCTGGGTTAGTACATTGTACATTTTGATGGACTCTGCCAGGTTCTTCTCCTGAAAGACTGTGCCAGTTTACACGCTCCCCAATGTGGCTAAATGTGTCTGTTCCACTCTACCCAGCCCACATATTTTTTAAAAGCTTTTAGTTTTGAAACAATTTTAGACTCATATAGAAATTGCAAATGTAGTACCACCACTGGTTGTACTTGTTTTTTTTTTTTTGGACACAAAATTGGTATGACCAGTGTATCCTTCATCCAGTTTCCCCCAAAGATAACCTCTTCCATATCCACAATATAGTTAGTTATCAAAACCAGGAAACTGACGTCAGTACAATACTGTTAACTAAGACTTGTTTGGATTTCACCAGTTTTTACATCACCTTTTTTTCTTTTGGTGAATAGTTCTATGAGATTTTATCACATGTATAGATTTGCCACAGACGTTTTAAACTGAATACATATTAGGTTTGTTTATAAGAAATAAACCTTTTTCCTCTGTGCAATTTATTTTTGTGGTTGCTATGTTCTTCTGAGTTACTATGATGGTGGGAATGTTTGAATGCAGATCCAGTGCGAGCAGGCTGACCAGTTTTCAGTGGGAGGTGACCAGAGGCTAGGAATTCACCTTTCCCAGCTTCCCCTCGAGTACCCTTGGGACAGGGGCTGTAACACCCAGGACAACCTCCTGACCTTGGCAAGCACCAGGGTTCTGTTGCGTGTTACAATGAAGACCTCAAAGTGGGTTTTCAGTTTGCAACGTGATTATTCAGCTCTGAAAACCTTTGATGGGTATGTATGAAAACTTTATGGAAAATTAATTTTTGAGAAGTAAAACACGCCATCTCATTTTATTTAATAAAGGAAGAAAATTAATATGAGTGCTTGTGCTTCCTATGTATTTATACTGAGTCCATTCACTTAGAATCAAGACATTATTGAGTAGGTTTGTTCCTGATGAAAGGAACCCAACATTAGACCGGAAATGGAACATGTTGAAATCAATTTAGTGTCAACCACATCAAGCCTTTCTGAAATTGTAGGTTTTACAGAACTTTAAAACATAGCTTGTTTATTTGGTAGAGTTTAACCATGATTCATAGCTCTCTGAAACAGACAAAAAGACAGAGTGTCAGAGCAAATTATAGGTGGCCAGTGTCCCGGGCAAGGAAATGTGACTTTTGAAGCACCTCTGCTCTGTCTTGTCCCCCACGTGCGCCCCCCGCCCCACACCATTGCAGCTCTGGTGCATTAGGAGTGGAATGAGAAGTTTTCAAGGCTGCATATTTTGATGGACTCTGGTTTTATGCAACCATAGGGGGTCTTCATGAGGGCTTCTATTTGAATGGAGAAAGTGACGGTGCAGATGTGTGACCTATTAGGTGATGGACATCACTTAACCCGGGGCAGCCTGGAGGGTGGGGTGAGGTGCTGTGCGCCGTGTAAATTACCTCTGTAAATTACCCTGTCACCTCCAGCTCAGGAATCAGTCCTGGAGGTGGTGTGCAAGGCATCTTTGAGTTTCTTGACCGGCATTCACGTGAGAAAAAGACAGAATGAGAAAGGCTCTGGGGCACCCAGTGGGCGCAGGAGGGATTGTTGCAAAGCTGGGCAGTGCCGGGAAGTTCATAACTCGCTCTTGCCTAAAAACTGATTCGGTTCCCATGAGTGAGCACCAGGGTTTCACGCTGAGCCAAAACCCCTGCTCTCGGGACACAGAGGGATCTTAGGAGGTGGAGAGGATTGTAGAACTTGCCCAGTCTACCCCTTTTGTGATGGTGGCCTGTAACTGGGTGACACCCCCTTGAGTCTCTGCGAGCAGTCCCCTGATGGAGCAGGCTGGGTTGGGCGTCGTCAGCTCTCAGAGCTGGGGGTGAGTGGGTGGGAGTGCTGGGGCCTCCCCAGAAAGCTTTTGTTTCCCTTCAAAACCAACTGGTTGCTGGGGGAATGCGCTTGGCTACTACTGAGACAGAGCCATTCATAGCTCTACCCTGGAGCCCTCTGTTAGCATAAATCCAGTTGCCCATGGCTATCAGCTGCCTTGCTTTCATTTTCTGGGAGAAGTGAGATCCTATTTGTCATCTTCTCGCACTGTGGGTATTAGGAAGGAGATGTGGAATTAGTGTAGGAGCAAGCAGTTTCCCTAACGGATACCATGGAAAAAAGCAAACCAAACAAAACCACAGCACAAAGAACCACCCGCTTATCCATTTGCCCACGAGATATATAAGTGCTATGTAGGGAGAGATTTTTGTCTGTTCAGTGATGTGTTTCTGGCACCCGGACCAGTGCCCGGCCCATAATAAATTCTCACTACCTATTTCTGAATGAAAGGAATCGAGTCATTCATTTAACACAAGCTGAGCACTTACTCCACGTTCAGCTCTTGGAGGCAGAGGGAAGAGGTCAGTCCTCACCCTCATGGAGTTTGAAGTCTAGACTAGAGACAGAGAAGCACAGAGATCGTCACTGTGCAGGGGTGGGCACAGCAGGGCCACCTCTGGGGGGCAGGGCACTGCATTCTGAGATTTCTGGAAGCTAAGAGGTTTGACATTCTCTATAAGAAGTTTCTAGACCCCTTTCTGTTCAGTCGGGCCTTGTAAGAACAGAGGAGAGACCCTGTGGGGGGTGTGTGTGTGTGTGTGTGTGTTTCCTCAGGTCATCCAGCACTACGTGGGAAGCTAGAATCTGAACTCACATCTCCTGCTTCCAAATGCAATGTTCAATGTACCAACGGGGCCCAGAGATGCTGCCTAATAGATGAGGCAACAGAAGCTCCAGCTTTCAGGGGATGCCGTGAACAGGTTGGGGGGTGAGCAGAGGAGGTGGCAGACCCTGCCGGGAGCTGTGTCGGGAATGAAGGCCCATCAAGGCTCAGAGGTGGCCAAGGGCCTGGGCTGAGGGTCACGGCAAACCCAGTCCAGTCCGTGGCTAGGAGTGACAGATGCCTTCAGACCTGGGATAGTGAGACATCCTAGATACACCAGGGAGTAGGGTGAGGGTGGGGGAGAAGACAGAGCTTGGGAGAGAGGTGATGGCCCCCGATCAGGCTGTGCCCCCCTGACCAGGGGGCAGTCAGGCCCGCAAAGGCAGCATGAGGCCCAGCGAGTGCCAGCAGTGAGTGGGCATTTGGGTGAAAGTCAGTTCTTGGGCAGACTGGATTTTATTCCAAGACAATAACTAGGGAAACAATATGGATTTCATGCCAGTTCAAAGAGATTGACCAATTTTAGAGTAGGTGTAAATTTTAGTCTTCAGTATAGCCTGCAACTGAATCAAAACACTGATTTGAGTTCAGCTGGGTTTTCAGTTCAGTGCATGAATGTGGAGTCATAAAGCTGGGAGAGGGGGACCCTCCGACATGGAGGTCAGTGTCAGCCCGGGAGGCCGAGGCTGTGCTTTGCGGAGGTGGGTCAGGGCCCGGAGGGAAAGGGCAGGCTGGTCCCTCACCCCCTCCCACCTCATCCTGCACTTCAACCTAAGTGGCTCCGCCTTCGAGTGTTTCCTATACTGAGTTTCTGTGTGAGATTTTGTTTAAAGACAGTGCTGTGTTAGTAAAACTAATCTGAAATTTGCCAGTCTCAACTGTGATCACAAATGACAAGAGTAAGGTTATGAGCGGTTGACACGGCTGGTTAGTGGCTAATAGGGTGACCAACGTGTCCCAGTTTACCCAGGACTTTCTGGGTCTTAAAGCTGGAAGTGGGGAGTCCTGGGAACCCCCTCAGTTCTGTGCAGACCAGGATGGATTGTCACCCTGGTGCCATGTAAAATTAGCGGAGCTTTTAGAGCATTGCAGAGGCCTCCTAACTGGGCTTCCTCCCTCTTCCCTCACCTCCCTGCCCCGCCCGTCCACCCTCCACCCTGCAGACGAGTGGCCTGATCATGTCATTCCCCTGCAGAAAGCCCGGGAAGGCCCCCCAGCACAGCATGAGAGCCAGGGTCCTGAGCCGCTTAGAAGGCATTGCCGCGTTGGCTCCTGCCTCTGTCCTCCTCCCTCCAGAAACGTCAGAACTGCTCAAAGTTGCCAACGCTGTGTCTGCCTAAACTGTGCCCTCTGCTGGGAGTGTCCTTCTGCCTGGGCTTCTGGCTAAAGCCAGCCGTCCCCTCTGGTCCTCTGGGAAGCGGTCTCCAGGTCCAGCCCTTCAAGGGAGGTGAAGATTTCCCTCCTTAGCGCCTCCACTGGGTGACGTGGTGCATGTGTCCCTGTGACACTGAACATCTACACAAAACACAAGTGCTGAGTTCCTAGCACATGTTTGGTTTGACAAGCGACCCACATGTCTCACTTCTGCTCCATGGATCCTTCCGCTACCCACTCCCACCCGGATCAGACTGTGAGACCCTGGGGTCAAGGCCACCACCTAAGGGGCCCCAACGAAGAAGCAGCCCTCAGCGAGGCGCTGGCAGCTCTATGCACAGCCAAGAAGTAGAGGCAGATGGGATTTTCACAGACACTTCCCATGTGTTTATTAGTGTCCCACAGGCCTCTCTGCTTACGGAATAGCGAGGAACGCCAGGCAGCCGGGTCCTGGGCTCCAACGAGAAAGCTGGAGCGCCCCCTGGTGGCCACAGAGAGTCAGTGCTGTCAGCCCGCTCCCGCGTAAGCAAACAGGAAACATCAAACCTGCCGCCCTGGTGCCTGTCGCTTCTGTGGGGTTTCCTTCCAAGACCTCAAGAATAAGCCCCACGGAGCAGGAACAGTCGTTCAGGGAAAATAAAATCATTGCAGTGCAGAAGCCTCCAAGTATCTCTGCGAATCATCTTTGAAGACGGAGGGGAAACGATACAGTTAGAGTTTGAAAAGGACAATTTGGAAGTCTTCCTGGCGCGAAAAGCCCTCAAACACCCAAAGATACCACTATTGTCAAATCATAAAGGCCAATTACCTTCGGCTCTGGGACCCTGTTCCCCACCCCACCTGGGCTGAAGGTGTCACCTCTAGGAGATGCCCCGAGACTGGAAGGCTCGCCCCCATCTCTCTGTCCTGCTCCTCAGCTGGGATGCTGCAAGGCCACAGCTGAACGTTTCTCTTTCCGTGGTAAAGGCTTTCGCCCTTTTAAACAAAGGTTTTGGAGAATCAGTAACATCCTGAGTTCCATCAGCCTTACCCTGGGCCCCGTGGTGTGAATGTGGGCGTCCGGGCCAACTTGGTTCTCCTGGGGTTGGTGAGGCAGGAGCAGGTCTAAAGCCTGGGCGGGGCCAGCGTGGAGCCAGGAGCCCTAAGGGGACAGAAGGCGTGGGAGCGGGCGGGGCCGCTGCCTTCTCCACTTCCTATTTGCCCTGCAGAATTTGTCACTGGTCTAATGAGCCTTATCGGATTAGTGTTTCTCAAATTCTCATCATTCAAGTAATAATTACTCTAAATATTATTACGATAACTAACTTTACTGAGTTCTTATTAAGTACCAGCGACTGTTGGGAAGCTTTACAAGTGATATATTAATTCATGAACTATTATATTATACTGTGTATAACTTATTTAACCCTCAACACAATGAGGTAAAATGGGACTGTTATTTTTCCCATATTGGAGATGAGATTTTTTTTTTTTTGGTAAATAACACTATTCTATTATTTATTTAATATTTTCCTTTGAATTTTATCCTCTTACTAAATAAATATATATTTTAAAAGAAACCTCATTTTCCTACTATAAATGGAAAGCTACATTACATGTTCTTAAGTAGGAGGAAACTGTTTAAAAAAATAATTGAAATAACTGTGTGCCTGAATACCATCAAAAGTCATCTTCTGTGCCACCAGCAGAAAGCCTAGCGTGTCTGGGGAAATAACCTTAGAGGAAGGGATCCCAAGGAGGTGGGAGGGAACCCTCCAGGGTGAAAGAAGGCCATTTTGCACTCTTGGATTTGAGAGTGGACTGTACTCCTTAGAGACCTGCTTTAGGAATGATTGGGTTTATTTTGCTTTTCTTTATCCAACTTCTAAAATGGATGCTTAGTTCATTAGTCTTCAGCCTTTCTTCTTTTTGATTTTTAAAATATATGAGCAATTAAGGCTATAAATTTCTCTACTGCTCTAGCTATATCCCGTAAGTTTTTTGATATGGAGTATTTTCTTTTTTGTTCAATTTTTAAATATTTTCTTTATTCTGATTGTCATTTTTTAAACTTAAAAGTGTGTTTCTTAATTCCGAATGTGGACTTAAAAAAATAACTATCTTTTTCCTATTGATTTCTGGTTTACAATTGTGATCAGAGTTATGAACTGAGGTTAGAATTGTGAAGAGACATGACTTGTGTGTTTTCTATCCTTTGTAATTTTTTAGGATTTGCTTTATGGCCCAAATATATAGTCATTCCTCTTAATATTTGTTCACCTTGTATATCTTTTCCCACTCTTTTACTTCCCACCTTTCTATATCCTTAAGTTCTGTTGTGATTCTTATAAACAGCAAATGGTTAAATTTTGAAAAATCTTATTTTATTTTTTAATAAATTTATTTATTTTTTGGCTGCATTGAGGTCTTCATTGCTGCACGTGGGCTTTCTCTAGTTGTTGCGAGCGGGGGCTACTCTTCACTGCAGTGTGCGGGCTTTTCATCGCAGTGGCTTCTCTTGCTGCAGAGAATGGGCTCTAGGCGCACGGGCTTCAGTAGTTGTGGCACACGGGCTCAGTAGTTGTGGCTTGTGGGCTCTAGAGTGCAGGCTCAGTAGTTGTGGCTCATGGGCTTAGCTGCTCCACGGCATGTGGGATCTTCCGAGGCCAGGGCTCGAACCTGTGTCCCCTGCATTGGCAGGCGGAATCTTAACCACTGCACCACCAGGGAAGCCCTGAAAATTCTTATTTTGTAATCTTTACACCAGGAGCACTGGTCCCTTTACATTTATTGTAATCATTATACATTAGGATTTGTACCTACCATCTCATTTTATACTGTTTTTTCCTTTTCCTCTCTTTTTCTTGTTATCTTGCAGATTATTTTTTCTCATTTCACTTTCCCCCTCTATTAGGTTGGAAGTTATATTCTGTTTCTGTTAGGTTAGGGGTTACCCTAGAAATTACAATGTGCCCACTAATTTATCGGAATTTGAAGATAAGGAATACCTTTACCTTCCTTCCATGCCATACAGAGAGCTCAGGACGCTTTGATTTCATCCTCCCTCTCCTCTCGCATTTGCATGCTACTGTTGTAGTGTCTTTTAATTCTGTTTTGTTTTCTTTAACTTCACAAGACATTATCATTGTTGTGTTATACAGTCAATGTTTGTTTAAATTTCTATGCATGTTATTCCTTCTTACCTCTGAGATCTTCAAACTGGAATCACTTTTCTTCTGCCTGAAATCCATCCTCTAGAATTTTCTTTACTGAGTTTTACTGGTGGCATATTCTCTTGGTTTTTCGTTGGTTTGAAAATGTCTATATTTCACCTTATTCTTGAAATATATTTTCAGTGGGTACAGAATTCTAGGTTAACAGTTATTTTTCTCCCAGCATGGAATGTGTCATTCCATTCTCCTAACTTCCGTTCTTGCTGATAAGGAGTCAGATGTCGGTCTGTTGTTCTGTTGAAAACCTTCTGCCTTTCCCTTCTGACCACATTTAAGGTCTGCCTGTTGTCTTTGGTGTTCAGCAGTTTCACTGTGATGTGTCAGGACATGGATTTGTTTGAGTTTTTCTTGCTTTGGATTTATTGGGCTTTTTGAACCCAGGGGTTGGCAGTGTTATCAGTGCTGGAAGGTTCTCAGCCCTTATTTCTTCTTATGCTGCCACTGCCACACTCTCTTTTCCTTATAGAACTTCTCACCCTGTATTCTTTGTCTCTTAATCTCCTATCCTGTTTCCCCATTTCTTGTCCTTCGATGGATAATTTCTTCAGGTCTGTATTCTGGATGGATAGCTTCTTCAGATCTATTTCTAACTATGGATTCTCTTATCCAATATGTTCTAACTTTAATAATTTTCAGTTCTAGAAATTCTATTTGGTTCTTTTCCAAATCTGTATGGCCTTTCTTGTTTCTTGCACATGTTCGCTGCTTGCCTTTTAGTAAACATGATTGGTTTATAGTCCAGGACTTTTCATTTCAGAAAAAGAGGGACAGCTCATTTGGTCAGAAGCATCTTTACCTCACGAAGGGCACCCATATCACATGCCTCATCAGGCAGCTCTGCTTCCGGGGACAACCCCGAAAATGATGTCATTTCCTATGGCAGCATTTTTGCCACCCAGCAAGTTCGGGTTAAGGCTGGGACTCTGGCGTATTTTTCATCCTGTATGTTCTCAGCCATGTCTCTATGACAAGGAGATGGGAAGAGCATGGTTGCAATCCCAGAAACACCAGCCAAAAGGGAGAGGGTGCTCTGAAGGCTTTCTCGGCACTTGGGAACCTCTTCAGACAGGACAGTGAACAGGAGAGGGCGGCCTCAGACAGCCCACATGACAGAAGAGAAAACTGAAAGAGAAGACGACTTTCTCACAAGCTCTCCCAGGCTGAGTAGTTGCAGAACTGAAGCTGGGTTGGGCTGGTCTGTTCATTTGCTTAGACGACCCTAATGTACATGGATGTACATGGATGTCCATCGCTTCATGTGGATTAAAATCATGCATGTAAAATTCATCGGCACCTTGCCTGCGACATAAAAATGTTCAAAAGGCATTTACAGCCATCATGGTTGTTGCTATTATTATTACAGTCCCAGGAAATACTGATCAGTTAACATTTCCAAGGTGCCAAGTTGTGGGCCTTTCCGAAGGAAAAAGTCACCCGAGCAGGGAGAATTTACATCTTTTGCCCAACAGTGCCCGGGACGTGGAAGATGCAGAGGAACGCCTGGGGTCCGAGGGAAGCTGAGACAGGAGATCCAGTGGGTGGGGAAAGAGGAGAGGTGAACCTGGGGGACCCTGGTGGGGGTTGGAGGTGGCAGGGAAAGAATAGGAGGTGCCAACCTTTTCTCCACAATTTTGTTACATCTTGGGGCAAACGGGGGGCCCTATGATGACAGCCTGAATTGGGTAAAATTTAAGGATAAGGAATTACTAATTAGTAATAAGGTGGAATACTTAAGTGTATGAAATGAATAATATGTAGCTAAAAAATAATGATATAGCATTAGGCATTTGAGACATGTGGACTCCAAGCAATTAACCTCTATTCTTCTTCTGAATCACAGTCTCGCTAATTGGCTCCTTTCCTGTGACGGGGCAATATTAACCTTTCTATTTTTCTCTGAAGGAGCAAGTACGTGGGGTAGATGTGCTGCTCCAGTTTGGAGGAAAAGTATTTTTCCTGAATAATAACCCATTTGCCATTTCTCTCCCAAATGGTTGCACTAAAAAGGTTCTGTCAGATTTTCCTGATCAAGCTCCGCAGAGATGGAAAAGATGATTTAAACACACCTGACCTCATTCTGGAGCAGCTGAGAGAAATGGCATCTCTAGGCTAGTCAAGCTTCGCTTTTCCATGTGTTACCAGCTTCTCATTCATTCAAGGGACACGTCCTTACTGAAGCTACATGTGCCAGGCGCTGTCCTGGATGCTGGGGACGCAGCAAGACAGCTTCCTGCTCTCACGGAGCTTGTAACTGAGTGAGGGAGGAACAAACCAAAGGCAAATGAACATGTAGATGTTGAATACGGTCTCAGGGCTAGGATGAAAAAAACAAAAATGGCTAAGGAGGAAGTGTCTGGGAAGGGAGAGGTGCCTTTTAAGACAGGATGGTTGGGAGTAAAGACGCAGATGTAGAGAATGGACTTGAGGACACGGGGAAGGGGCAGGGTAAGCTGGGACGAAATGAGAGAGTGGCATGGACATATATACACTACCAAATGGAAAATAGATAGCTAGTGGGAAGCAGCCACATAGCACAGGGAGATCAGCTCGGTGCTTTGTGACCGCCTGGAGGGGTGGGATAGGGAGGGTGGGAGGGAGGGAGACGCAAGAGGGAGGAGATATGGGGATATATGTATACGTATAGCTGGTTCACTTTGTTATACAGCAGAAACTGACACACCATTGTAAAGCAATTATACTCCAGTAAAGATGTTAAAAAAAAAAAAGCCATGGTGGTTGGGAAGGCTTCTCTCAGGAAGACAGAGTAACATTTGAGCTGAGATATGAATGAATTGAAGGAGAGGCTTGAAGGTATTTACAGGATGGATATTCCAGGCAGAGAGAAGAGCAAGAGCACAGGCCCTGGGGCTGCTGTGTGCTTAGAGTGTCAGGAATAGCAAGCCGGCCAGTGTGGCCTGAGCACACTGAGTAAGGACAGGAGGAGGAAGACATGAGGTTGGAAAGGTCACAGGGCCATGTGGTGCAGGGGCCCCTCGGGGGCCATGGAAAAGACTTTGGTTGACTTCCAGTGTGAAGTGACGCCCTGGTGGGTGTGAGCAGGGTCTGATAGGAAAGGCTTACCCTGGCAGCTGTGGGAAGAGGGGAACAAGGATGACAGAAGGTGTGGAGGTGTGCAATAAATGGAGTCAAGACATTAAGAGGGGCATCTGGGCATAAAAGATCCAGTGAACCTGACCCATAGTCTGGCAAAACAGAGCCTCCAGAGATACAAAGCATGGTCAGAGCCTATGCCCTCTCCCCCGAGACAGGCATTAGGCACTTCAAGAACCCAATCAGACAGAGTGCAGTCACATCAAATTCACTCTGTGATATATTGATAGCAAATATCAGGGATAGCGCTGTTTAAAACCTGACCAGGCAATTCCATGCCCGGGAACTGATCCAGAGGGATAATCAGACAAGTGCACAACAAGTAACTCACGTGCAGGGTGGTTCCTAGCAGGAAAGTTGTGAACAACCTGGATGTCCATCAATAGGGGATTATTTAAATAAGTCATGGTGTATTCAGGCTTCAGAGTAATATCATCAAGATGATAATATATTTTAAAATCATACAATACAGAAGAGACAAAATGAGAGATAAAAAATTCACAGCTCCTTTGTCTTCCCAATCATATTTCCTAAGAGAGTTTTTGTTGTATGCTTCAAGCAACATTTCCTCTTCAGATATAGGTGTGTGTGTGTGTGTGTGTATATATATATATATATATATATATACACATATATAAAATCTCAATAGGTATAGATACAGATATCTATATGTATTCTTTTAAGCTAAAATAGTTCTGTAACTATTCTATAACAGTTTTGTAAATATTCAAAAGAAGTCTATAAATAGTATGTTGCAATGTAATTTTACTTCATTACATGAACTATCTTAGACATATAGCCACATCAGTACATTAGATTAATAGCTGCATAGTATTCCACTGGATGCATACCATAATTGACCCAATCCATCTGTTATTAATGGATTAATAAGTATATATTTTATTTGTGTTACTCTCTGGGTATATTTTCACAACTTGTACAATTTAAAACATAAAAAATGATGATGTAGCATGTATTTATTGTGCAGATGTCCACCACGTATTGTGGAGAGAAAAAAATCAGGCTACAAAATAGCATGTGTTGCACGGTCCCATTGATGTAAATTTGGATATCTCTCTGTGTGTATATATTTATAGAGAGTGTGGAGGGATGCTCACTGCTCACTAAAATGCTAACAGGAGTTATTGACCACAACCTAATGATTGCATGTGTTTCTTCTCAATGCTTTTCAGTATTATTACCATGTAGATTTGAATATATATTCTGGGGGGAGGAAGCTACTTTATATTTGGAGAAGAGTTCACTGGGAGCTGGTTCATGCACTACACTTAAAACATGAGGTGTTTTTTTTTTTTGTTTGGATCTGTACTTTTCTCATTGAGTACTTCTTTTCACTTAAGAAATAAATTGTACTTTTTCCTTCTCCGGTTAGGAACACATCAGCAGCGCGATTGTGGACCTGAGCGCAGTTCATCGGCTGCACCACAAGAGGGCGGTGTTTGCAGCACATTGTGCGCATGGCTGCTTCCCGCTGTTCCGCAGGGTCTAGAATTTTGCAGAATGTCATCTCTGTAACCAGAGCAGAGATGAGATGTATGCCCGGTGACTTCCAGTTTGCTCCATGACACACAATTTTCCTTTAACGCGGTTGCGTGGAGGTGGCACGAGGGGGGGAATCAGCCTGGCAGCCGTCCCCACAGACCTTGTTTATTTTAAAAAAATTTTTTTAAATTAAATTAAATTTATTTACTTTTTATACAGCAGGTTCTTATTAGCTATCTATTTTATACATATTAGTGTATATATGTCAGTCCCAATCTCCCAGTATATGTCAATCCCAATCTCCCCATCACCCCCCCCGCCCCTCCCCACCCCTATCCCCGTGATGTCCATACGATTGTTCTCTACATCCCCACAGCCCTTCTGGCCGCTCCATCCAGGTCACTGAACCCCACATCCACTGTGGCCAGCTGACGTCTGCCTCCAGGGCCTGACTTGAGCTAGGAGAATTTAGCCCCCCCTCCATCCCAGTCCCACGCCCGCACCGCAACGCGGAAGCTGCTTTGGAGCTGGCAGCTCCAAAGCACCCACCCACATTCTGCCCAGCGCCCTCTGCGTCTTAATCCCCTTGCCAAGTAGCTGCCTCTTCTTCTCTTCCCTCCTTCTCCTCCCTTCTCCCTTTCACCTTCTTAATTATTTTTGAAGAAGCGACACATATTCATGACAAAAATTCAAACAATACAAGAGGGGAAGTGGATGAAAACCAAGTGTCCCCTCCGTGCATCCTAGCTTCCCGGTTTTCTCCCCTAAGGCAATAACTGCTAAGAGGTTTTAGCAGTATATGTCCTCCCGGAGATCCTGGGTGTATATGCGAATGTGGACGTGAATGGACGTGTTCACAAACCACACCCTCCGCTTGGCTTTTGGTTTGCACTTAACCGCGATGGTGGAAATCCTTCCACATCAGTTCCTACAGCGCTGCAGGTGCTTTATCCTGGCTACAGAGTATTCTATCGTGTGGATGCACCATCCTTGATGTAACTATTCCTCTTAGGGGACATTTGGGCTCTTTCCAATCCTTTGTTCGGAGCAGCTGGAAGTGACTGTTTCGTATGGACAGCTTTAAGGATAGATGCAATATCTACCATAGACTCAATTCTTAAAAGTGCAACGGGCTGCTCAGAGGGTGCAGGCACTTTTAGAGTTCACATTCATCGCCACATTGCTCTCCAAAGACCTTTTGAACCACTCCCACACAGTGCACGAGATACAATCCCTGCATGAGTGCCCTTGGTCAATGTGACAGGTCACTGGTTCTCAGTCTTGACCGAGGTCAGAATTACCGGGGGAGCTTTCTCAAAATGCCAATGCCTGCGCCGTATCCCATATCCCAGACCGATTAAATCAGAATCGGACAGTTTTGTGTTTGTATAGGGTTGGGGGAGCCGTGGCAGGGAAGGGGACTGGGCATTGGCACAGAATTTCCCCAGGAGATTTTAACGGGCAGGTAGGGATGAAAGCCACTATGATAGGTGAAAAACATCTAATTGATTTAAACGTACATTTCTTTAATTATAAATGAGGATGAACATTTTTCTTTGAGAACAGTGATTTAGACCTTTCTTAGATCTCAGACCCTTTGAGATTCTGACAAAAGCACTGGATCTTCTATCCAAAAAAATGTGCACGTCTGTTGACCACAATTCAGGTGGTCACGGGCCCCCTGGGGCCCCTCCGCAGCCCCAGGTTAAGGCCCAGGCCCAGAACTGTTCTTCCCAGCCCTTTCCTAGTCTCCCACACTGAGCCGAGGCCTTGCGTGTTATCCCTGAAGCCAAACCTGGACATGACCTTGTGCTCCAGCTGCTACAAGTCTCTGCTCCAGAATCCCCACTGTTCCCCAGAAGAAAAAATCCGGTTCTCCGTGTGAGGCGTGCCGGGGGCCCCTGTGAGGGGACCTTCGTGGATCTCTGCAGGGATTCCAGGCATGCCTGCCCTCAGAGGGCTGTGCCGTGTGACGGGGGCTTTGGGGATAGGGGTGCAGAGTGGGGTGCAGGTAACTCAGCTGGGAGCACGGTTGGGATCTCCTGGGGACAGATCCTGAGCTGAGCCTCAGGGATGAGCAGTAGCTGGCAGTGGGGATGGGGAGGCACCAAGGGTGCTCGTCATCTGTTGAGACCTCAGGGAGCTGCCAGTACTCTGGGGCTCAGGGTTCAGGGGAGAGGCTGGGGAGAGGTGAGGCTGGAGAGACAGGAGTTAGATCAGGAAAGGTGTCACGGCTGGGCAGTGGACTTGGACGGGGGAGGATGTGCTGTAGACATTGGCTCTGTGGGGTTTCCGGCTGGACGAGGTGGTCAGTGGGGAAGGGGGAGGAGAGGGGGAGGGGAGGAGAGGGGGAGGGAAAGGCTGATTCTGGAGTATTAGGGCTGTAGGGCAGGGGGCGCAGCAGGGTGGGGTCGGGTGGGGTCCCGTGTACACCTGGCTTAGGCTGGGGGGCGGCGCTGGGGGGGCTGGGACCATTTCTGGGGAGGACAGTCCTCCGTGGGCAGGTGGACATTTGTGGGGGGAGGAGGGGGGATGGGGGAAGTGAGGGAGAGAGAGAGCAGGATGGGGTGGACATCAGAGGCCAAGTGTGCATCCGCAGGCTGGGGGCAAGCGGGGTGTGAAGGTGGCCCCTGCCGATGCCTGCGTTGAGGGGAGCCTGAGAAGCAGCCACAGAGAGGTGGGCGGGATCTGGGGGAGGGGCAGCAGTCCTGAAGCCCAGGGCAGAGGAGGCAGGGCTGCTTCTCCACGTGTCCATACCCACCATCTCTGCAGGCGGTTCGGCCCCGGGCCGTCCTCATTCCTCCCACAGCAGGACCCTGACAGGGCATCGGTCACTGCCCTTGTTCTGGAAGTCACCCTGTCGCCTCATCCCAGGCTTTGAGCATCCTGATGATGGGAGGGGCAGGATGGGGGAGGAAAGGAGTCTGACAGTGGACATGGAGAAATCAAGCCCCAAAGCCAGCCTGGAGACGGGCGAGATGAGGGCTTTCGGGACACAACACGTCTCCCAAAGGCCAGGGAATGTCTGCTGTGGACTTCAGCGTCTGTGGCCTTGTACTGGCTAGTGGTCCTGGACTGGCCGGGACAGTCCTGATGTGAGTAACAGAAACTTTTCTCGAGTCAGTGTAAGGGGAGGCGGGACACATAATTAGGGCATAGGGGCTCCGTGACACCCCGGACAGGACGGCACCAGGGCCCTGGCCTCCCTGGGTCCCCGCTGTGGGAGCCACGCCTTCCCCCCCGACCCTTTGCGGTGTTTCAGATTCAGCCCCCACTGCGAGAGTCCATCCCTGTTGCCGTCTGTTTATCTCATTTCAATTCAAAGATCCCAGGAAGGGATGCATTGGCCCAGCTCAGTCAGGGACTCACTCCTCAGCCAATCAACAGGACAAGAGGCACAGGCCCTGCTTTAAGGACACGGTGACCCCAGGGAGAGCCATGTGGAGCGAGGGGCAATTCCTGCTAAAGGGGCGCTGGGTGGACAGTGTCAGAGGGGTCAACCACAAGCACGGCAGCCTCCCCAGACATATCCCTCAGACAGTCATTCATTCATTCATCCGTTCATTCAACAAAGCTTTACCGAGCACCTGCTGGGCACAAAGGCGTGAACGAGCAGATGAAGTTATTGCTGGAGTGGCGCTTACACTCCTATAGGAGGAGGAAGATGATAAACCAATAAGTAAACAGGAAAGATGTCCGGGTACCACCTGGCATCTCATTAGGGCCTCGCTTTGCATTTACAGGTCACGACTGGGCTTGAGCATCTCTGCAAATGTCTCTTTGCCCTTCGTGTGGCCTCATCTGTGTAGTGCCTGGTCACTGTTTTTCCCCATTTTTTTTTTAATGCCTTGTCTCTTTAAAATTGACTTGTAGGCATTTTATTCATCCTGGATACCAGCCCTTCGTCAGTTATAGGTGAAATGAATATCACCTCCCAGTCTGCGACCTGCCTTCTCTTTCTCTATGGTGTCTTTTGATGAATGTTCTGTTCTTAATTTTAACAAAGCGACGTGTTGAAATTTTTTTATGGTTTGCCTGTTTTGAGTCTTGTTTAAGAAATCCTTTCTGTGTTGAGTCGGATTTGACAATTGGACCCAAGGACCCGTGAGCAGCCCCTGGAGAGGCAGAGCCCGGGGAAGCCCCTGGGGCGACTGGTGCGGCTGACAGCTGGGAGATTGATTAAAACCTGGACGCGGTGCTAGGGGAAGACGGGAGAGAGGCTGAGTGCTTTGAATTTGATCCTTTTAGCAACAATTAAACAATAGCCACGGAAAGGCTGAGGAAGGGACTTCCTGAGGACGAAGCAGTGGACGCAGGAGGGCCTGTCCCCTTGGCCTCACCTTGGCCCCCGGTCACAGGGTTCCTTGCTGCTGCCCCATCAACCTTTATTGAGACATTTCATAGTGACAAGCGTCTTCTTCCCAGGAAGTATAAACTACAGAGTGAGGAGAGCATCTGCGTGTGTGCATGTGAAATCACTCAAGGCTGACTGAGGGGCCTTCATAATGATAATAATAATTGATGGGGACACAGAGGCACTGATTGGGTAGTGGAGAGAGTGGGCCACGGGGCAGCCCAGAGCAGGAGATCTTAACGAGACTAGCAGTCAAGGGGTCAGGGAATTGGGATGGAAAAAAAAATTTGTTCTTATTTTCACTAACTTCTAGCTGAAATTTAGCGTAGGCAACAAACCAAACAGTGCTAGCAATGCCTGTGGCTTGTCACTCATAAAAATCACAGATATTTTAAATTTATTATTATTATTATTTTTGGCTGCGTTGGGTCTTCGTTGCTGCGCGCGGGCTTTCTCTAGTTACAGTGAGCGGGGGCTGCTCTTCATTGCGGTGCACAGCCTTCTCATTGCGGTGGCTTCTCTTGTTGCAGAGCACGGGATCTAAGCGCACGGGCTTCAGTAGTTGTGGCATGTGGGCTCAGTAGTTGTGGCTCACGGGCTTAGTTGCTCTGTGGCATGTGGGATCTTCCCGGACCAGGGCTCGAACCCATGTCCCTGCATTGGCAGGCAGATTATTAACCACTGTGCCACCAGGGAAGGCCATCACAGATATTTTTACATCACATTACTTTTTTTGGTAGATATTTTGAAACATCTACTTTGAGATGGTAGTTGTTATAAACATCTACTAGGTCTTTGGTAGTTAATGTGTTAATGAAGAAGCACATGTACTAATTACTAATTACATCACAATTTTTAAAAGTCTTTTGATAATCCTACTGACAAATAATTAGGTTCCTTTGTAATCCTATGTGATTTATTTTATGCATTTAAAAACAGTATACTGAGGAAGGACCCGTGGGTTTCCCCAGATAGCCAAAGGGTCCATGAAACAGGGAAGGTTGAAAATGGGACTCTGGGGTGAAGACCGTCCTCCCAGTGGGCAACTGCTAAACCTCATGTTCTCAGACAAGCTAAGTGTGTGGGAATGCGGGGGGAGACGAAGTGATAGCTTTGCAGACATGCGAGGAATTCCTGCTCTTCCTGGGTGCTCCGGGCTGCACAGACCTGCGGATGACGTAGATCCCTGCCCTTTGGGGGAGAACCAGTTGGTGCTTTCTGCTTGCTCTGGGCCCTGCCCTGCCCACCGATTAGTGGTCCAGCTCCTCTCAGTAGACTAAGCTCCATGAGGGCAGGCTAGCCCCTGTCCATGTCCTCGGGGAACAGGGTGTCTCTCCCGCCCGCATATTCTCAAGCTTGCTTTGGGCACCCAGGTAGGTGTACCGCAGACCCAAGGTGTGCTGACTGTTAGCACTGACAGCTGTGCGTCAGCCCCCTGGAGTTCATCTCTGACTTGGCCACGGCGATGTTGCTCAGAGAAGCAACCGCTGCTAAAGGCGCTGGGATGGCTTGAAACCACGAACCACGGGAGAGGGTGATTGGTTTGGGAATTTTAACAAGGGTGTTTTGTGGCCTAACTTGAAAGGAGTGAACTGACCTACAGCAGCATTCGGCATCAGCATTTGACACCTTTGTGACCCAAGAGCAGAGGGACCCTTCCACTCTGCTGCGGAGTTTTGGGTGAAGCCCGGCTTGCGTTATGGGAATTATGGGCAAGACAGGAGAATCTCTCATCCATGTGTTGACAGGACAGCACAAAGCTTCAGAGTGCAGCTCCTTGTGGCTGGTTTCTGGAGGGCGCTGGGCCTGCTTTGAAGAACTAGCTCCTTCTCTGTGCCTTCTAAGGTCTGCTGTTAGAGCGCCACCTTGAGGCTTTAGTGAGACTAGTCCATCAATGCCCAGTCATCCTTTTGTGAATTAGCTGCCTTGCGCAAGATTAAGTGCATTTGTGAGGGGAAAACCTACTCTGAGTTAACGAAATTAGGGGCATATTTAAGGCTATATGGTTTGGAAATGTCAAGTAACCATATTGTGTCTCCTCTCAGGGCCATGCCCTTCCCTTTTCCAATCAGCTGTGGCCCCTGAGAGGCAACCCGGTGAGGTGTTGGAGCCGGTTTGTAGCAGCTCCTGAGAGCTGATTGTTAAATTATCAGGCATTTTATGAGTCAGTCGTGAAACACAGCAATTACTAAAAATTAAGTGATAGGATATTACAGTTGAATAAACTCTATACACACCAAAACTAGTGCCAAATCTCAGCCCTTTAGAATTATGTTACTATCATCTATGTGCTGAGGTTATTTTTTTTAATTTATTTTATTTACTTTATTTATTTTTAACATCTTTATTGGAGTATAATTGCTCTACAATGGTGTGTTAGTTTCTGCTTTACTGAATCAGTTATACATATACATATGTTCCCATATCTCTTCCCTCTTGCATCTCCCTCCCTCCCACCCTCCCTATCCCACCCCTCCAGGCGGTCACAAAGCACCGAGCTGATCTCCCTGTGCCATGCGGCTGCTTCCCACTAGCTATCTATTTCGCGTTTGGTAGTGTGCATATGTCCACGCCGCTCTCTCGCTTCGTCCCAGCTCCCCCTACGTCCCTTGCATCTGTTCTGTGTGATGGAAGTACTATATAATGGCACACCTCTTCCCAACTCTGCGTTCGGTGACATCATGCTGGTGGCTAAATCGGCCATGGCGGAGTGTTTACAGCACAGGAATCTGCACACGCTGCACAAATCAGCCTTGAGAGAGCCGGCTGTTAACGTTTACCAGCCCCCTTCTGGGCGTGCCCCCTCCTACTGCAAATGCCTCCATCACGTCTGGGCCCACGGAAGCTGAGCCGTGGGCTCCCTGGAAGGGTGTGAGGGTGGAGAGATTAGAGGGAGAGGAGGGCGATGGGGAGGGGCAGGGGGGAGGGGCAGGCCACGGCACCACGGCTCTATCCACCCGAGGACGCCTTCCACCGTTTGCCACATGGAGAGTTTGGAAAAGAAGGGCAAGAATTATTCTAAAATCAATGATTTCAAGTTACTCCTTTTATTATTATACAGATTATTTTGGCCACTTGCCAGGACAGCAGGACTGTCCGGAACTGCCCCTAGAGAGTTCTCATGCAGCATAAATGGAAAAGGCGGCAGTGCAGGCTCAGAAGTGCAGAGAGTGCGCAGTGGCGCCCAGCAGGGCTTTAACAACCGGGTAGTGATGACCAGAGTGAAAGGAGCTTGTCTGCAGGTCTGCGCCCCCGGTTCCTCCAGCCTGGTCTGCGGCTCCCACCACTGGGCTGTCGGAAGGCAACGCAAAGGGATGCGAGGAGTGATGGTCCACTCAGAGGCATTCTTGGGTCCTGTTTATCCCTTGCATTGCTTCAGGAGTAAATCAAATTGGAAGCAAACTTGAAACTAGTCCAAGTTGTCCATATCTCCCATTCTTGAACCAAGTCCAGGTTCCTATTACAGTCATTAAGCAATTTATATGATGCATTGCATCCCTGAATTGTTATACTTGCATTGCACTTAAAGATATCTGTTTATTTATATATATATATATTCCTAAATATTGTTTATAATTCTAACTAATGAGATTACCTTCCATGTTGTACCAGTCTGTAGAGTTTTAAGCATCGTATATGGAGATAATTCTAAGAACTAAAACGGACGTATTTTTAATTGCCCTTAAATCCTGGTGCTCTGTGGCATCCATTGAATTAATGCGTTGAAGTGCTTCAGGGAACGGGTAGGTTTCTGCTAGAGTAATAAATTCATTGCTCAGCTTTGACGATCAAATTTGACTTTTTATTTTGGTTTGCTTCCTTGGCAAAACAATAATAGTCTTGAAAGCTGGGCTTTGTTAAGAGATAAAAAGATTTTCTAAATTCCAAAGCTTCGCTCTAAATATGAAGCGACAGTACCTCTGACTTTGATCACAGAGTTTTACCATAAGCCGTAACTAGAAGGAATTCACCATTCGATGGAAGCAAAGTTCCCAGAAGACAGAAGGGAAAGGAGAAAGTATTCCGCCCTGCCCGGGAGAGGTCTGGTGGTAAGAGCAGCATGAGGATGTGGCCGGCGGGTGGGGTGCGAGACACAGGGGCTCTGAGAGAACCCAGAGGTGAGAAGACACATCTAAGTAGATGAACCTGAGGTAGTGCCCCAGATGTGCACAGTGAGACCAGCGTGTCTCCTACAGAAGGCCCGGGAGTTCGGGTGTCTCCTGAGGGACAGAGGTGCTGACAGGATGACGGCAGACAAGCAGAGGTGGGAGGGGCGAGGTGGGCCGTGAGCAGGGACCTGTGAGCAGTGGCAGAGCCCCGGCTTAGCAGCAGTGGGTGCTGGGGGCACTCGAAGGCCAGGTCGGCGGAGACGAGTGGGATGGGACACCTAACTGGAGGCCAGAGAGGACCCAAAGGACAGCGGGTGCACATGAAGCCCTTCCCCGCACTACCCTAAGGCCACGTTCACGCCCTCTACGACACTCAGCTGCCCCGTGCAGCCCTTGGTGGAGTCAGCGCACAAGGGGTGTGTCCCAGGCCTGCCTCTGTTCCCGGCCCCTGCGGGGACCACAGTAAAGGCACAGCCACGGGCCCAGGAGCCCCCGTGCAGTGCAGCTCCGCCCCCCCACGAGAGGCCACCCACAGAGAGGCCACCAGGATGCAGGAAGGCCAGGCTGTTTGCTCAGTGAGGGGCTGGGAAGGGACTGAAACCTCTTCTGAACCCCTGCTGTCCCTCAGGGCATCGGCCTTCTGGGCTCAAGGCCTTCTGGGCTCAGCCTTTCCCTAACAATCAAAGGAAATGGCCCAGCTCCATCCCAAGCACTGAGGGAAGTCAGGGCTCACCCCAGCCTGAGGATCCCTGAGGAGGCCTGCGGTGGGGAGAGAAGGCCGTCCCTCATCAGGCACTCTGAGAGTCCAGGGTCAAGAGGCTATCTGGGGGAGCAGACTTGTCCTGAAGGTCTGGGCTGGAGTGAACTAATACAGAACAGACAGGAAATAACTTCACGGTCAATGTTAGATTTCCCATTTCTGGAAGATATACTGGTTAGTTCTAACCTTAGAGACTCCCTCCCAGAGTTAGACTGGCGGGAGTTCAAACCCCAGGCCTCCCTCTTGCTGGCTGTGTGACCCCGTGTGACCCTGAGCACGCCTCAGTTCACTCATCTGTGAAATAGGGTCGTAAGGCCCCTTCGCAGGTTTGAAGGTCATGGAGATGCTGATGTGAAGGACTTGTGCATCCTTGGCTGTGATGAGTACACTGCGATGGCAGCCATTGCTGTGACTGGCTTCTGGCCCAGCCCCTCGGGGGGACCGTGCCAGGCTTTCTGGAAGACACTAATGAAGGGTGAATCAGCGCTCATTCAGGCCCAAGATGGGAAGGAGGGGGCAGGGAATGCTGGGGTCCCCCAAAGAAGCAGGGTGGGTGGGCAGAGTGGCTGGTGGGTGATAAGAAACTGTCAAGAGGAAGGAGCCTGGAGGGGCCGGTGGTGGAAAGCCGGCTGAGGGGCCGGGGTGACCCGAGACCCCTGGGAGAGGGAGGCGGGAATGACGGGGCAGCAGCGGGACCTGGGTCTTGGGCAGTGCCTCCAAGCAGGAGGCCATGAGGCAGGAGAAGTGGGTCCTGCAGGAGCCGGAGGTCCAGGGAAGAAGGAGCTCAGGGCCCAAGTGGTCTGCCCCGTGGAATCAGGCCAGCGCTGCGCGAGCGAGACTCCGGCCCTGGGGAAGGAGCTTACTGGATGGTGGTCCCGGGTTTTTCTGGTGGCAGGGGCTGAGGACACGCAGAAGACCTCCTTCTTAATATTTCTGTTCTCCAGTATTTCCTGATAAGAGTCATAGCTGGGCCACAAACACCTACTTCCTAACCAGAAGGTAGTGAGGAACCATTGGTGTTCCTGTCCCAGGGGGTCTCAGGCTGCGGCAAGAGCCTGTTAGAGCCCAATGGCTGAGCCGCCCCCAGAGTTTCTGGTTCAGTAGGTCTGCAGTGAAGCCAGAGAACTTGCATTTCTAGTAAGTTCCCAAGTAACGTTTATGCCGCTGGTCCGGGGACCACATTTTGAGAACCACTGACACGGTGGTCTCGGACCAGTAACTTCTGGGATCCTCAAAGCATTCTCTGTGGCAAGTGTTACCTGCCCCCGCTGCCTCACCACCACTTCACAGCTAATGACACTCAATCGTAGAGAGTAAGTGATCTGCCCCAGGTTACTGGGCTGAACGGTGGAAGAGCTGTAATGTGCAGTTGGATTTGCCAGCCCTCAGCCCTCCGCCCTTTCACCGTGACAGTGACCATCATGCCTCGCGCTGTGAATTCCTGAGGGTGGCCTGTTTTGCAGGTTTGCTCTTGACCGGGGCCTGGGCCCCGATAGAGCTTAATAAGCGCTAGCGGAGTTGAATTCCTTCCTGGAGTTGCTCAGTGAGAACGGCTTTCTCAGGCTGTAATTGGCGACTATTGGCTGAAAGCACCCCCTGAGGACTTGGCGGGGGCATAGGGAGGTGGGTCACAGTTGGTTCTTTGGTTTACTTATTATAAGTAAGGTTTAGAGGTGACAGAGGGAGGTGGCCCGGCACCCTGGCCGGCTTCCCTCTGCTCCCTTCTCGGAACCCACTGGGAGCAGGGAAAGCCATTCTCCCTCACCAGCCTGGCTCAGGACGAGGCACAGTGCCCAGGCCTCCTGCCCTTCACCCACCTGCTGGGCTAGCGTTGCCTGGTGGTCCCTTCCGGAGCTGAGGTGTTTTTTTGTTTTTTTTTCTTTTTTGCGGTACGCGGGCCTCTCACTGTTGTGGCCTCTCCCGCTGCGGAGCACAGGCTCCAGACGCGCAGGCTCAGCGGCCATGGCTCACGGGCCCAGCCGCTCCGCAGCACGTGGGATCTTCCCGGACCGGGGCACGAACCCGTGTCCCCTGCATCGGCAGGCGGACTCTCAACTACTGCGCCACCAGGGAAGCCCCCCGGAGCTGAGGTTTTGAGAAGTGAAACACTGTTGGCTCTTCGTGTGCGAGGCATGCTCCTGTACCACTGCTGCTGCTCAGCTGCACGAACGTCTGCGCCTTCTTGGGGCCTCACATCAGGCCAGAAGTTCGTCCTGGGCCTCGGGGGGAGGTGGGGGAAATGCCCGGGCCCAGGTGGGCCTGCTGTTGCCTTGCTGGGACTTGGCTCTGCAAAGGAAGCAGCTGGAGCTGCAGGTGGGGGGTGGTTAGGTGCAGCCGTGGCTAGGGTGGGAGTGAGGGGTGCAGCCCCTGGGGCAGCTGCCTGGACGAGTGCTGGCGTCAGCGTGGACCTGAGGGGACCACCACCCCGTCACCCTTATGGGCCTGCCAGCTCTGTGTTTCTGGTCCCCGGGATCCCAGGGGCAGCATCCCTTCACCATCATCGTCCTCCTGACCTGGGGCCCGGAGCCTGAGACATGCTCCCCTGACTGGGGGAGGCCCTCATCCACCGCAGAGAGAAACTGCAGGCCTGCTTCCTCTCCTCCCTTCCCAGAGCCCCTGTCAAACTCGCGGGCAGGCTGGGCTTCCCCGGGATGGGATTTCACAGTTGCAATCCCATCCCTGTGGATTCACTCCTCCTGGAAATACCCTCTGTGGCCCGTGTGTCCAGGCTCTGGAAATGATTCAGACCACACTCTGCCCTGGGTTCTTGCACAGCTTAAAATCCCATCAGTTCTCGTTTTAGCTCCCAGAGGATGTTGGACCCCGCCAGGCCTGGCACTGACCTCACTGCAGGGCTTACCCCCAGGTTTCCGGTCTTGGCCTCTGTCCTGAATGGCCATCAGGGCTCCTGTCCACCCTACCTCCCCTGCTTGGCCGCGCAGGCCCTCAAAGGAGCTTCTAGTCTTATTTGCTCCATGAATGCGCCCCTGCTGAGAGTATGTCAGTGGGGCAGCCCAGCCAGGTCCTCTGTGGGGACAAAATCCGTGGCCTTTGACCTGTAGGAACAGACATCTCTGGGCTGTCCTGAGCCTGGACCGCCTCTGCGTCCTTCTGCCACTCTCCCTTGCACCCCCCTTTCCAGGAGCCCCGGGGTCGGCAAACAGGCCCCTTGACCTGTTTGAGAAGGCGCCAGCCTGCTTTCCACTGTTCCCTCTCCCAGCGCACACAGAGCCCGTGCAAAGAGAGGGAGTTTTTCCCTTTAAAAATAAAAACCTCGCCCAGAGAGATTCCTGCACGTCCTTAGAAAAGGCTTTCAGGCCGCTGGCGCATTTATGTTTTAAGAAAATTCAAAGAAGGTTGGTGGGTGGGGCAGCTTCCGGGAGAAATGCTCCTTGATCTCCAAACCAGAGGGCTGCTGGGGGGTGGGGACGCCGAGGGAGGGGAAGGGGGAGAAACCTGGTGACACCCAGCCAGCCAGGGGGGCCTCGAGGAAGATGGGACCCCCCGACATTCCCGCTGTGGCTCTGGGTGGGCCACGTGGGGTCTCAGCGCCTCCCTCTGCCCCCTGCCCCCTCCCACCTGGCCCCAGTCACCGGCTCACCTCCTTCCCCTTGCCTGGTATCACCTCGCTCCCCCACCTGTGTGCCTCGTGGCTTTGAGCCACTTTGAGCCATTCTGCCTCCTTCACCAATTCACAAACCCCAGGAGGGCCTGTGGTTGGTTGGTTCATCCAGGTGCTGTCCACAGGGGCACACAGGGTGGCCTCTGGACAGGACCTCCCCTGTCTGCACCTGCTGCCTGTGTTGATGGTTCTGCAGAAAGCCTTTCATCTGAGGATGTGCTTTGAACTTCACCAGGAGGGTTCACAGGGGCCCACATAGGCCAGAGTCTTGATAAGCATGTGAGAGCCAATGCGGGGGGGGGGGGGTCTCCGTTTTTTGGCAGCTGTGTGACCACAGACTAGTCACTGACCTCTCTGAGCCTCAGTCTCCTCCTCCACAAAGTGGGGATCACCACACCTCTTTCATCAGGCTCTTCCGAGGACTGACTGGGACATGGCACGTCCAGTGCCTGGCGTGAGGCCACACTCACTAAAAGCAGCGGCTCCTCCCTGCTGTTCACCTCTCTCTGCATGAGGTGGGGAGGAGGTCTGAGCTCAGCTCCTCTCTGAGGCATGGCCTGAATGACCTCAGGGCTCCGCGGCCACCGTCTCCTGTATCTTTCTCCTAGAGAGCTGGCCCTGTCGGGACTGTACCTGAGACGGAAGGAATTTTAAGCAAAGGAGCCGAGGCCAGCTCAGCTTGCACTTGTTAAGACGTCTTCCCCCAGCTGGCATTTTCTTCAAAAAATTTGCTATGAAAACCAAACCTTTGGGGAGTAAATGGGCTTCTTAGGTGATTTCTTTGTTTCTCCTCCCGTTGTCTTTGGAGCCCTGCTTTGTGCGTCTCCGGGAGAGTTGATAGCGGAATCAATAGCTGTTTTGCTCCAATTTATTGAGCTCTCTTGCCTAAACCTAATTAGCATGTTTCAGAGCCATGGATTGCTTCTGAGTCCTGGGTTTAGATGGGCGGATTGATCGCAAAGATGCCCTGAGCCAAGAAAATAAGGGAAGAAGCCGGGGGGGCGGGGGTGGGCTGGACAGAGCTTACCCGCAGCATCATTCTGAGTAAAAGGAACAGCCGGATGGAAACATGGCTCCCGAGGGCAAGTTCCTGGTGCTTTGGCGCCCTTAAGCCCCAGCCCTCACAGTAGGAGACCTCAAGGGTCTATGTCGGGGACACACACCCCTTCTTGGTAGCTGGCAGACTTGACTTTCTCGAAGTCTCCATTTCCTGGGCTGGAGCAGAGGACTGAGGGCAATGCCATAGCAGGGAGGAAAGAAAAGATCTTTTAGAAGAAGTGACCCCTGAGGCCACGCCTTGGGCTTTGTTGCAAAGAGCAGGACCTCACGGTCTAGCCTGGAGGGTCTGCCCTCCAGGAAGGTTGGTGGCTGGAGGAAGGGGGAGGCCGGAGTGATGACTGGTCAGAGGGGAGACCCTGCTGGTAGCTGGGCCAGGGGACTTCCAGGGACAGAGATGTCGTATGGTCTGATTTGTGTCTCAGTATGCTGTCCTGGATGTCACCCCCTCATTCTCCCCACATTTGTCTGCTCGCCAGCAGCAGGGGTATTTGGGGCAGGGAAGAACCGGGCAACGTCTGTAAGTTGGGCCAGGGCGGAGGAGAGCCTGCCTGTGGGAAGCAGAGGGCAGCGTAGGGACTTTAAAGACCATTTAGAGGAACAAGCTTGCCGGGAATATAGAACAGTGCCAGGGTCAAAGGGTGACTCCAGCAGACTGCTTTCTTTAAAAAAAATTGAGACATAATTCACAAAACATAAAGTTCACCAACTGAAAGTATACAGTTCAGCGGGGTTTCAGTATTTTCACTGTGTTGTGCATTTGTCACCACTATCTAGTTTCAGAACATTTCTTTCCATCGTCCAAAAGAGAAACCTCATATCTGTTAATATTAGCAGCCACTCCTATGCCCCCTCCCCCAGCCCCTTGCAGTCATTAATCTGCATTCTGTCCTGTGGATTTGCCCACTCTGGGCATTTCATATAAATGGAATCATGCAATATTTATCCTTTGGTGTCTGGCTTCTTTCACTTAGTGTAAGGTTCGTCCACGCTGTAGCTCTTGTCAGCACTTCATTCCTTTTTATTGCTGAATAACATTCCATGGTACAGATAAACTACATCTTATTTATCCATTCATCAGCTGCTGGAGTTTTGAGTTGTTTCCACCTCGTGGCTATTGTGAGCAGTGCTGCTATGAACATTCCTGGGCTAGTAATTATGTGAAGATAGGTTTTCAACGTACATCTAGGAGCGGCCCTGCTGGGTCACTTGGTAATTCCAGGTTTAACTTTTTGAGGAATTGCCAAACTGTGTCCGAGGGCTGCTTTTGTAGCCCTGCGTGTCAGAAGTCGGGGTTAGAAGAGATTAGAAGAGTTAGTCACCCTCTGTTGAAAGGGGGTGATTAAGGAATATGGGGCCAAGTAGAGGCTGTCCCAGGGCAGAGGAGTAACCCTGAGCTGGCCAAGCAAAACTTCCTTAACAGGGCTCCCCTGGTGGCGCAGCAGTTGAGAGTCCGCCTGCCGATGCAGGGGACACGGGTTCGTGCCCTGGTCCGGGAAAATCCCACATGCCGCGGAGCGGCTGGGCCCGTGAGCCATGGCCGCTGAGCCTGCGCGTCCGGAGCCTGTGCTCCGCAACGGGAGAGGCCACAGCGGTGAGAGGCCCGCGTACCGCAAAACAAACAAACAAAAACCTTCCTTAACAGACTTGAGCCCAGGCTGTCACAGAGCCCTAGGGGGTGAAGGGTGACAGGAGGAGCAGTGACTGCTCCTGTCTGCCCTGCCTTGGGGACAGAGCCCTGCCATCACTGGTGAGGAAAGGGGGCTGCCACAGAGCCTGCACCAGGGCTGAGGGGTCAGAGCACCAGCCTTCTCCCATGCCGCCCTCTCGCCCCTTCCGGCCTATGTGGCCCAGCGGGTCCCAGGCCCCTGTCCTCCGCTTGTCTCTTGCTGCCTCCTTCCAGGGCCTGTGTCTCCTGGGCCAGTTTTCCCTCAAGGTCAATCAGCAGATGAGGAGACCTTATGGAACAGACTCATTAGGACCTGCTAGAACCAGCCGGGGCCTCACCCCCAGCCCTGGAGGCCAGCAGCCCCTCATTGGCCACCACAGCCCACCTCCTGGTCACAGATCTGAGGCAGACAGCAGGGGTCCCTAGGGGCACTGCTGCTCTTCACTCCCCAACCAGGACACGGTTGGCTGTCAGCCTGTTGAATCTTACTGGGGATGACTTGCGGATGCAAATACAGCATTTCCATGGGGACCCCAATGTTTGCTTTTCCTTTTTAAGTCGCTGGCATATCATTTAAAGGTAGTCTCTCAATAAAATTAGTAGCTTATTAAATTACGAGGAAAGAATAGGTGAGAGACGATTTGAACCAAAGATACATGAATGGCATCCCTTGCTCCTAGCAAGAGTGAATTTTGAAGAGAAACATGATTAAAACAAGGGGATTCCCCCGAGCCAGGCCAAGCTGATTGAATCACGGGGAAGAAATGATAATCTGGGTTCGTTTGTTATGCCATTTCCAGGCATTCAAACCACTGGGGGAGCTTTGGACTTTCGTGTGAATGCCTCTGACAGGGGTCGAGCAGTCCAGGTGAGGGACTCCGGGGTGGGGCAGCCTTGTCTGAAGATGCAGACGGGTGGGAAGCATTCCTTTCTCACAGGTCTTTAGATTCTGGGACCTGGGCAGAGGCATCTGGAGGACCTTTCTGGAGAGGGTTAGGTGAACTCTACTCAGGACTACAGTTTGCCTCCTGCTGAGGCCACTAGACACTTTGCTCCCAGGTAGAGTGACCAAACACCCTGGGCTGCCCAGCACAGGGGGAGTTCCTGGGGTGCAAGACTTGCAGTTTTTAAACCAGGAAAGTCCCAGGCAAACCAGAACAAGTTGGTCACCTTACAGTTTCAGGGCTGACATTAGTGATGAACCCCAGTGCTGGGTGTAGACAAGCAAAGGGGCAAGGAGGTAAGGAGGTGAAGGGTGGAAAAGAAGGGAGATGGACCCAGCCGAACCGTGAGAGGGAGCGAATGCCCATCATATAGGACCTGGTTGTGTGAATTAACGGTCCATTCAGGCAACGGAATGACAAACAGCTGCAGAAAGGAACACAGAAGTTCTATGGGCCATGGAACAAAGTCCAAGTACCGTGTTGCAGGGAGAAAAAACAAAGCCACAGAACAGTGTACAGTGTATTCCCACCGGGTAAGAAAATGGAGAAAATACATGTGTACGTGCTTGTCTATACAGAGACTGACAGTCTCTGAAACAACTCTGAGAACATTGACTGTGGGGAACAGGGAGACTTTACTTTGTAAGCCCTCTCTAGGGGGCGCTATCACCCCTTTGGGAACAACTGGCTACTGGGGTCTCCTGACCCATTTCTTAGCATCTTACTGGTATGTCCTTCCCTTCACGCATGTTTTTTTTTCCCCTTCAACTTTTAAAAAATTTGAATATTTTATTTCCCCCCAGCTTTATCGTGATATAATTGACATATAACATCGTGTATGTTTAAGGTGTACAACGTGATTTGATACATTTATATGAAATAATTACTATAATAAGGTTAGTTAACACACCCATCACCTCATATAACTGCAATATTTTTTGGCAATGATCCCTTCAACTTCTAATCTTGAAAATTCTAAACCCTGCAGATAAACCACAAGAATAATACAATAAATACCATTAAAATCTTCCTTCTTCCTTCTTTTCTCTTTCAGTAAACATCTTTTGTTTTGTTTTTAATATTAATTTTTTGTTTTTTAATATTATGGACTCAGATCTAATTTTTAAATTTGATGTATTTAATAAATTATCATCATTATTGCTTTTTTTTTTGCTCATATTGTCTCAGATTTGGCTAGTGGGAACTCCTTCATATTGGCTCCTGTGTCCTCTTGACATACCTCTTTGGTCTTGGAGCATGTGTTTACTTGCCGCCAAAGTAAGGTGTTTCGGGCTTAACTTGTATTTATTCCATCTCAGTCCTAGAATTAGCTATATCTCCAAGGAGCCCAGGTTCCTTTTAGTGGGGTATGATATTTAGAAAACAATATCTGGGCTCTAGGGGGCTCATTGCTACTAGAGTGTCATTGCTTCTAGGCTTTTTTACTGAATGGAACCAAGAACTATATATTCTTTAAAACCGTGAATATGCACTGATATATTTAATTCAAATCTAATAACAAGTTTTTCTTCACCTTACCCCATTCTATATTTGTATCTTCCCTCTCCACAGTTAAAACCCTGGTCTCCAACAACATCTAATATTTACTCATTTGCTCTATCCTTCAATAGACACACACAGAAAAATAGTTTCAGAAGTATACCACCAGTATCTCTACCAACGACAAACCTATTACATTAAGTTCAATATGTCTTTGCAGTCCTTTTTGTCATTAGAAAATGTCATGTAACGATAAACAGTCAGAATACTCTGTCCAAAATTACTTGAATTAATGATTTTCTCTGTATAGTTATTTCATACCTACCACTCATATGATGTACAGTAAGACTTGCTTGTTTCTCTTTATGTCAAATTTAGAGTTTGATTTTAAAAATACTTTAGATTTAATTTTGATTTTGGATATATAAAATACTCCAAGTTAAATCATATCTAAAAAGGTAAATTCATAGCTGTCTCTCTGCCATCTCCATCTCCTTCACCTTGTCCCCTCTCCATGTTTATTAGCTTCTAGTTTATTGCTTCTCTATTTATTTTTGCAAAACTAAGCATACATATATATGTATATTTCCACTTTTCTTATGCAAAATATAAAATACATTTTTTTTGGTATTTTGCTTGTTTTACTTAATACTATATATGCTGGAAATTGCTCCACGTGAATTCATAGGGATTTTCTTCATTCATTACTATGCATACATAGAATTTCCTTAAATGGATTACCGTAGTTTCTATTCAACTAATCTATGAAGATCGTTTGTGTCGTTTCCAGTATTTTGCAATTGCAAATAATCCCAATTTTTGCCTTGTTGTTTCATATGTGCAGGTAGATTCCTAGATGTGAGATTACTGGGTCAAAGTATAAATCCCTATGTAGTTAAGGCTTCCATAGGGTAGTACCAACAGATGGATTTTCCCCAAAGTGTGTTATCATTTCCTTGGCAGCCATAACAGAGAACCTCCAGTGGGTCCTATGGGACTCAGCCCTGGCATTGGGCAAATCCTAACATTAACTCACCCATATCCCTCAGTCACAGACTTCCTTATGTGAACGCCCCACCGGAGGATACAGGGAAGTGAGAGAGACTCATTGCTGAGTCCCTCCCATAACTCAATGGTCCTTTCAGGGTCATTTCAATGGTTCTATCAGTTTACAGATCTTACCCATACTCCTTCTTTTCCCACAAAAGCCAGCTGTTCCCTCAGCTTTCATAATTCATAATCATTTTGGACAAAAATAAAACTTCAGTCTATGCTGTCTTTATATCCGACTTTCTTGGGAAACCTCAGATGATCTTTTCCAATTGAGTTGAATCTCATAACCCAGAAAAACTCCCAGTCCGGAGCACACTCTGTACACGAGAGAAAGAAAAATGCCCCTTTTGTGTCTGCCTGGTGACGGCCCCAAGTTGGGACTGGGGCCAGCTATGTCTTTGCCCAGGGCCAAAGCCCCAAATGGAAGGTCTCTTGGCCCCAACCAACTGGGGGAGGTTCCACGAGGTTCTGAGAGGCTGGAGCCCTTTGGGCATGGAAAGCCTGGATCATATTACACTGCACAGACCCATGTAACACATGCATGGGAAAGAGTTCTGAAGAGTCCACTGTAGGAATGTCAGCAGTGGTTACCTCTGGGCGGTGTGTTCTAGATTTTAATTTTCTTATTTATTTATTACTTATTTATTACTGTTATTTATATATTACTTTTTTATTACTTATTTATTACTTATTTATTTATTACTTATTTATTACTGTTATTTTGTTGTTATTGTTTGAACATGATCATGGTTCACTGTGTCATTTGAGAACATTTTATTAGCTGAAAGGTCATTGACTTCTCTTGGTCCACATGTGCCATGAGTTAGAAAAAAATAGATCCATTCAAAAGCAGCAAGTTTCCACCATGCATAATTCCAGTTGAATTGCTGAGTTGGTAGTGCCACACCCTCCCAGCAGCAGGATGTGTCTTTCTGTCCCCTGTCATCTCTGTCACCATCAGCAACAAAACTTCCTTGTGCATCTACCGCATGCCTGGCACTGTGCTAGAGGTGACCATGATGCATTGCTGTCCCTAAGTTGGTGGCGGTTGAGTATCAGGGGCAGATGTATACAGATCACTGCTGAGAAAAGAGAGAAATGCCCTAGAAAGGGAAGGGTTAGCTTTGTCTGAGGTGGGGGCCTGGTGAGCGATACCCAGAGAAGAGGAGTGAGGCTCGGCTGAGTTCGAAAGAGCAAGAGGTGAAAAAGAGGACTCTAGTGGGTTTTTCAGACAGTGTGAAAATGTGAGGCTATGAGATGCAGATGATATAGGGGAGGGAGGGTTAGGCCAGACTCAGGTCACTTGCATGAGAGCCTGGGCATTACTGCTTCTTCCTGTAAGGGGTGAGGAGGAAGTCAAGATTTAAAGATTTAAAATAGGGGCAAGTCGTGATCAGATTTGCATTTTGGGGAAAAAAAACACATTTTGGCAGCAGTGTAGAAAATGGATTGTGGGGGAGGGATTGCGGCTAGAGGCAGGGAGCCCATTGACAAAATAATCCAGGGAGAGATGGCAAGGGCCTGACCTGAGAGGTGCCCTCGGGGATGAAGAGGAGTGACTGTCGGCGTCTGTGGGGACTGGCAACCCCCAGGATGAGAGAGTGGGGCGGGGAGCGGGCCAGTTGCTTATGCTATGTCTCAGGCTCTGTGAGGACCAGAGCTTGTGAATTCGGAGCCTAGCACAGTGCCTGGTGTGTAGAGAAGCTCAGTTAATATTTGCCTGCCTCCCTGCACTCTTATTTTCTCATATCCATGGCAGTCACCTCCAACATCTCTCTCCTCTCTTTCCAGATTTGCAAACTTCCTTCTTAGTGTCTGTTCTTTTTTATTTTTTTAATTTTTATTTTTGGCTGCATTGGGTCTTCGTTGCTGCGCGCGGGCTTTCTCTAGTTGTGGTGAGCGGGAGCTACTCTTCGTTGCGGTGCGCGGGCTTCTCACTGCGGTGGCTTCTCTTGTTGCGGAGCACGGGCTCCCGGCACACGGACTTCAGCAGTTGCAGCATGCGGGCTCAGGAGTTGTGGCGCACAGGCTTAGTTGCTCTGCGTCATGTGGATCTTCCAGGACCAGGGCTCGAACCCGTGTCCCCTGCATTGGCAGGTGGATTCTTAACCACTGCGCCACCAGGGAAGCCCCTGTTCTGTTTTTTTTTTTCTTCCACCTTCACCTTTTAGATTAGGGCTGTTTTCTTTCCCTCTTCTTTTCTTTTCTAACTCTGTGAGAGTTATAATTCTCTTTCCCACATATATCAGCTTATCTCTGGCTTCTCAAGTTTTGTGTGTGTGTGTGTGTTTTATCCTTTACCTCCATTAATATCATAGAAAGCCAACACCAAGCATGTACACAGAAGCATTCTGTTAGAAGCAGGGAGAGGGGAAGATTACACACACTTATAATTTAGTATCATTTATTTAGTTATTATGTGTCGAATAAATAAGCAAATGTTTCTAGCAGATATTGGGAATTTTTGATCCCTTGCACTTGGTGGCATTTAACAGAGTTGGAAACACTTTCACAGGTACTATTTTCTTATTTTAGGTAATCATAGAAAAGACCCTATGCGATGCTATTAGCATCCCTGTTTTACAAATGAGAAAACTGGGGTGTATGTGCCAGCCCCTTTTTCTGTGCACATGTCCTAACTCATTCAATCTTCATAACATTCCTATAAAGCAGGTACAGTTATTATCCTCATTTTACAGATGTAGAATCTGAGGTACCCAGAAGTGCCAAAGTCACACAGCAAGATGTCGAGCTCAGGCCTATGTTTTTAACTGTGACCTCTATGAACTGCCTTTCTTTCTTCCTGGTTTCAGCCTAAAAAGATGTTCTGTCTCTTAATGTGGCTCTGTATTTGTGTGGTCTCATCCAGTGCATGTGGACTTGCTGAGTCTAACTCTGGAGTCACCCTTTGCTGCTGAAGGGAAGGGGTGTTTGGAGGGAGGTCAGGAGGCCTGGGGAGAGGAGCCTGGCTGTCCACACGGGTGCACTCAGCATGGCCCTAAGTGAGCAATTCCCTGTCTGGGGCCTGATCCTTTCCCCATCACTCAGAACCCAGAAGAGTTGGCCCGTGTGAGGGCTGATCCTCCCAGGGAGGCTCCTGCTATGAACCCAGCTCAGGAACAAGGCATAATGCAGTCCACCAAGGCATCTGTTCACAGGGGGAGCCCAAGGAGTCCTGCTGGCCTCCTTCCATTTACTGATCAGCCCCTTATGTCCCTGAGTGAGTCACACTGTGACAGGGGCCGCTTGGTTACCAGCCTGAGCACTGGTGGGGGTCCCAGGTCTGAAACTTCTTTGCTGACCAGCCTGGAACAAGTTATTGCATTTTTCTTGTGCCTCAGTTTCCTCATCCGTAATAGGATAATACTAGTATCTTCCTCTGGAGTTGTTGGGAGAGTAAGTGAATTAAACATAACCCACAATGACCCACGTGACCCACAATAACCCACGTGATCCACAATAACCCACGTAACCCACAATAATAGTAACGGGGAGGGTCTAGAACCAAGCCTGGCATCTCATAAGCATTCAGTAAATATTAGCTTTTGATATTAGCATAACTTTATACCCAGAATATCCTAACCTAAATTCATTGGAAATTGTATTTTCTTGTTCTCTGTCTACTTCCAGACACGGTGATCTCCTCCAGGGCAGGGACCAGGTTTTCCCACTGTTGTATTGATCCTCATGGCCTGGTACATAATAGGTCCTCAATACATGACTGTTTTAGTGCACAAATGAGTGAATGCTGAATGAATCAAGTCCCACCATATAGATCTATGAACACCTCAAAACGATTTGCAAAGTCTGAACATTTGGCAAATTCCCAATGGGGCACGTGACCCAGAAAGGGCTGAGAGGTGGCCACAGGCCGCTAAGGGGGTAGAGTGAGCCCCATCCT
This sequence comes from Globicephala melas, assembly GCF_963455315.2. Taxonomy (NCBI): domain Eukaryota; kingdom Metazoa; phylum Chordata; class Mammalia; order Artiodactyla; family Delphinidae; genus Globicephala; species Globicephala melas. The sequence goes on from NC_083329.1 coordinate 13,713,783, forward strand.
GCATGGCCCTTGCCTGGGGAGCTCCAGTGCCATGGCCAGCAAGCGTGGGGAAGGGCAGCGTTCTGAGCTCACTCCCGGAGCCTCAGAGGGCCTTTTGTAGGGACTGACATTTCGTGTCCAAATGTGAAATTCCTTGGCCCCAGCACAAGGTTGAAAGTGTTGGCTCTAATGAAGTATTTGCTGAAGCTTGTTTGCTGTGTGAGCTCACACACCCTCCGACCAGCTTGTTTTGAGAACTGCAGTCTCAAGAAACAGCAACACAATTTAGGAACCAAATCAAATGGCGAGAGTTGGGGCGGTGATGGAGGCAGGACACGGCTCCTCGCCCCTCCCAGGACGTGAGGGCCGGTTTCAGGGCAAAGTTTGGAGAAACAGGGAGATAGAAAAAAATGATAAAGCCTTAAAGGAAATCTGGAAAGGGCCAAAGCCTCCCTCACTATCCGTCCACTTAGTACAAGTGCTTGGTTTTGCTGCATGCCAGGATCTGTCCCCATGCGGGCGTCGCGGTTCTGATCATCATGCCTATATACATTTTCTGCTCTTTTTCACTTAATATTATATTGTGACATTTTCCCATGTTGTTACACCTTCATACTTACAGTTGTAATTTTATTCAGTTGTGCTCCTTGCATGAAATAAACTTAAAACTACATGGATACAGCAGGTTCCCACTAGCTATCTATTTTACACATAGTAGTATATATATATATATATATATATATATATATATATATATCAATCCTAATCTCCCAATTCACAGGGAGCTCAGCTCGGTGCTCTGTGAGGACCTAGATGGGTGGGATGAGGGTGGAGGGAGGGGATATATGTATACATAGAGCTGATTCACTTCATTGTACAGCAGAAACCAACACAACATTGGAAAGCAATTATACTCCACTTAAAAAAAATACATGAATAAACATAGTTATTTTCTTTTGACGTAGAATACATTCCTATGAAGATTAATTGATAGAAGTGTTTTTAATGTTACCATATGATTTTCCAAAGTGTGAAACTACTTAGTGTATGATGACACTTTTTATGTATGTATGAAAGTATAGATATTAACACAGTCTCATCATCATCAGATATATATATATATTATTGGTTCACTGTTTTATAATTTACCCCATGTTTAATAAGTGTTTAACTGTGTACACACATGTATAAATTACGATGAGACTGATAATTTTTCATGTGCTTGTTTAACTGTTTGCTTTCTTCTTGGGAATATTTCTTTGTGACCTTGGCATATTTAGTTCTTGGACTTTGATAATCACATACATTCACTCGCCTGTTAGATCACGTGTAATGCCAACAATTTCCTCATCTTTTTTTCTTCTTATCCTCAATTTGCTTTGTTTCTGAAAAACAGAAACAATTTTTTAAGTTCAATACTTTGATTTTTTTCTTTAGTTTCTTCTCTTGCTCCAACCTTAGAAGTTTATCAGGACACAAGACAAAATAAGAAATGAAGAAAATGACAACCTTTGTATATATCTATATCTATATATATATCTTTACTGGAGTATAATTTGCTTTACAATGTTGTGTTAGTTTCTGCTGTACTGCAAAGTGAATCAGCTGTATGTATACATATATCCCCATATCCCCTCCCTCTTGCGTCTCCCTCTCACCCTCCCTAACTCACCCCTCTAGGTGGTCACAAAGCACTGAGCTGATCTCCCTGTGCTATGCAGCTGCTTCCCACTAGCTAGCTATTTTACATTTGGTAGTGTAGATATGTCCATGCCACTCTCTCACTTTGTCCCAGCTTACCCTTCCCCCACTGTGTCCTCAAGTCCATTCTCTATGTCTGCATCTTTATTCCTGCCCTTGCACTAGATTAATCAGTACCATTTCTTTAGATTCCATATATGCGCGTTAGCATAGGGTATTTGTTTTTATCTTTCTGACTTACTTTACTCTGTATGACAGACGCTAGGTCCATCTGCCTCACTACAAATAACTCAGTTTTGTTTCTCTTTATAGCTGAGTAATATTCCATTGCATATATGCACCACATCTTCTTTATCCATTCATCTGTTGATGGACACTTAGGTTGCTTCTATGTCCTGGCTATTGTAAATAGAGCTGCAATGAACATTGTGGTACATGACTCCTTTTGAATTATGGTTTTCTCAGGGTATATGCCCAGTAGTGGGATTGCTGGGTCATATGGTAGTTCTATTTGTAGTTTTTTAAGGACCCTCCATACTGTTCTCCATAGTGGCTGTATCAATTTACATTCCCACCAGCAGTGCAAGAGGCATGATGAGGCAGGAGCAATAAGTGTGAATTTTATTTGTGTTGTACAAATGGGGAGACTGGGCATCAGAGGGCTTGGTGACCTGCCCAAAGCCACCCAGCAAATACGTGCAGCACCTGGTTCTTGGAGCCAGGGATCCTGAGGCCAGGTCTGCTGCTTGTCCCACTACCGACACAGTGATAACCTCTGAAGGCAAAGTGCCTTCTGTGTGTCCCAGGATCCCTGGTGTCCTTCTGGGATCTTCTTGGGCCTTATGAACCTGGGAGGAAGTCCTGGAGAGAGGCTGGATGGGACCCAGGATGGCCTGAGCCTGATCTTTGGCCCCTGCTGGCCACAGGTTTGCTTGGAGAATGATGGGTGTGTGCCAGCACGGGTCTGGGAAACATCAGGGCATCCTTGTCCTTGCTCCACTGACCACCAGATTGTTCTTCTCACAAGTGGCCGAAAACCTTGGCCAGCTGAGTAGGAAGGCTAAGAAGTTATTTTATTTTATTTTCCAAATTTACAGATTTTCTGAGGGGAGGGCGATTAAGAAAAGCATTCCTACTGGGAAAAGTGTACACTCTTTAACAAAGTTGCCTCACTCAGGCAAGCTGGGACTCATTACTGGGAACTGGTTGTGAGTAACAGCCAATTGTAACGGCCAACGTTGATGGGAAGCTTCCTTTGTTGAAGAAACCGGGTTAAGTATTATCTAATGTAATGCTCCAATGGCTCTAGAATATGTGGTTTTATCAATCCTCTTTCACAAGTTATTCAGAGACGATGGATGACTTACCCAAGCCCACACAGCTAGGAAAGGATGGAGCTGGAATTCAAACCCAAGTATAATCCAACTCCCAAATCCACACCCCTTAACCACTCTGCTCCCTGCCCCCTGCCCTCCAGGGCCTTGCTTCCTGATGGAGGAGAGAGAGGGTGGGTGAGGGCCAGAGCATATGTCTTATACATTTCGCATACCTGGGTACTGGTCAGGGTCTGCTTGCATTTTGGTTATGCCTGTCTGTTTCTCTCCTTTCCACTGAGACTAGGAGCTCCTAGAGGTCTGGGTCCGTGTCTGGCTAGACTTTGTGTCTCAGCACAGTGAGGGGTCTGGCACGTGTCTGATGGAACTGGAGAATGAATGGGAAAGAAGGCAGGAGAGGATGAATGGATGGCAAGGTGTCTTAGCTGATTAGGAGTGGGATGCTTTTGGAAACGGTGCGACTTTAATGCAAACTTTAGATATAAAAGGAAGAGGGCGTGGACCCATTTCCTTGGCTTGACTTGTTTAAGAGCATGTACTTTACTGCCAAGTAGCTGGCAGTCTCTGGGTGACTCCTGGCTCTGCCTCTTCTAGCTCCAAGACTTCCAGCAATTGACTTGACCTCCCTACCCTTAATGTCCCCATCTGTAAATATACGCTGATACTAATTTGTACTTCTTAGAGGGAGGGCTGTGAACATTAAATGAGCATATTTACACAAAACGTGTAAATGACAGCTACTGTGAATTCTTCCTGGGAGAGTTAGTTTTTGAAAATTAAGTAATTTGGGTGATAGGTACCTGGGGGTTCATTATATCATTCTCTCTACTTGTGTTGATGCTTGAAATTTTCCGCAATAAGACATTTTAAAAACAAGTAATATAAATTTGAGATGTTAGTTTTGTTTAGAAAACAAATGCAGGTACATCACTGAATACAGTGCAAAATATACACGCAATTTTAAAATAAAACACAAAAATAAATGAATGGCTTAAAGCAGCCCCTTAGAATTATGATCTCAGCCAGGGTTACTCATGATCTCACCAGGCCTTCCATTTTTTCATCCTAAAAATATTGCGAATAGTGACGCCTCCCTGCGAGTACTTCATGATTCAAGTGAGATGTGAGGGTGCTTTTTAAACTATAATTCTGCCTTCCAGATTCGATGACTTGTTCATTCATTCAACATGTTTCTTGAGGCCCTGCTAGGTGCCAGGTGCCAGGCTAGGTGTGGGGACACAGTCCTGCGCAACTCTCCATGGGATGCAGGATAGACCCAGGCACTCTACTGAGCTCAGCCTGCCCAGGTGCAAATTCTGACTCTGCTGCTTACTCCCTGCGTATCCATGGTGGGCCTCAGTTTCCTTGTCTGTAAAATGGGGACAATAATAATATAGTTTCCTCTTCCGCATTGCGGAAGTTTGAATGGGGCAATAGAAGTAAAGTGTCCAGCAGTGTCTAGCGCACAGCAAGTGCTTAATAAATGTTCATTATTACTACTGCCCACATGGAGATTATAGCCTAGCGGGGGAGGCTCACAAGAAATAAATACGCAAAATGACTTGAAAGTATGTGTGTGCCATGGAGAAATGGGGTGGCATGCTAAGACAGGGAACAGCAGGTGAGGCCAGGGAGGGCTTCTCCGAGGAGCTGACCTTTAAGGTGAGCCAGTCAGATGATATAAAGCAGGGGTGGAGGTGGGGGCAGAGGTCAGCAGAGGGTGAGGCAGGAAGAGCTGGGCCTGCTAAAGGACCATAGAAGTATGGGCAGGTTGTGAACTGATCAACCCTGGGAGGCACCCTAGACGTTGTGCGTCTGCATATTTTTTTACTTCCATTTTCTGGCACATGGAACGAGTATGTTATTTCGACCAAGCATATTTGGCTGGTTTTCCAGCAGTTGGAAGTGAAGTGTCTTAAGAACGGGACCCCTTGTTCTAATTGTTGCAAATATGTCATATGGGCTAGCAGAGGCCCAGGAGTTGGAGAAGGGAACAGGGGTGTGACCGGGTTATAAGGCTGGCAGGGTGGACGAGGCTACATCTGCAGGGCCTCATAGGCCTGGGAAACGGGTACGGGTTTGATCCTCATTCCGGTGGGAAGTCTTCGGAGGGGTTATGGCCAGAGGAAAGGTGGATCTCCACAAACGTTCCAGCCATCCCTCAGGCGGCTTCAGAAGCTGGACTGAAGGGGTCGCGAGAGTAGTGGCTGGAGGGCTCAGGGGACTGAAGCTGATAAGAGATGAAAGAGGTGGTCTGTGCCAGCATGATGATGCTGGCCGCGCTCTGCGTGATGCTCGTCACTCATTTGTTAATGAGGGAAAAGGCCAAGGGAAAGTAAAAATCAAAGAGAGATGTGGAGAAGAAGACAGGACTTAAGAGAGTTTATAGCCACAGGCTGTTTCTTTTTCCTGAATCCACGAAGTCCTCACAGACCCCGCAGTTCTCCGTCTCCTCACTTAGGTCAAGATGCTTTCTTCCCACACGGCCTGGAGCTTTACCCAGATTGGAAATCCATCTCAAGCATCTGGATCTGGCATTTTCTAATAAAGGGAGTGAGGATGAGCCAATCTGAGGCTGGACTGGATGGAGGTGCCGGTAGAAGGGCCAGGCCTGGTGCAATGGCTCGGCTGTGTCAGGCCCAGCTGCTGCCTGGGGGGTGCTGGCTCTGGGTCAGGCGCTGAGCGCTCCACTTGCGCTGTCTCCAATGATCTTCCCACCGTGTGAGGTTGATGCCATCAGTATCCACATTATACAGGGAGAGGTGGAGCCTCTGAGAAGGTGTACAACCTGACCAGGGTCACCCAGGCCTGTCTGATGCCAGAGCCCTCGCCATCACAAGCTGCGTCATGACACGGCCTCCTCCACCCACCCCGCCCGCAGAAAAACCACCATTTTGTTTCATTGCCAAGCAGCAGAGGCTTTGGAGTTTGGCTGTTAATCTGACATCGAAGAGTCCTCGGCTGGGCTGCAGGGTGCTGAGACCCTGGAGCTGTATGGGGTGGGGGTGGTGAGTACAGATCTGTGCATGGTCCTGGGAAGGAGAGTCACAGCTCTGTTTCCCAAGAGGGTTTGTGACACCCTTTCCCCCAAATAAAGATAGAGACTTGCTGGCCAAGAGTATACATTTTGGCTGTTTTGAACAGTGCCCGGTACATAGTAAAACCTCAGGAAATATCTGTAGAAGGAGTAAATGAAGGTCTACAGCTTTCAGAACTGAAGGACATCTTTTCATGGGCCCTTAGGAAAGACTTAAAAAGCACCTTAATGTAACCTCCCCACTTTACAGGTGAGGAAACTGAGGCCCAGAAATAAGATCCCACCAGGCTGAGCTCAGGAACTTGGTGACCTAAAGATGGATCTCCTTTCCTTTCAGCCCAGAGCTGCCTATGCCTCTTTTCCAGGCAAATACCGTGACGATGAGTCTGCCACCAGGAAGTAAACGCACAGCTGTGCAGACCGAGAGGGCGCACCAGCCTGCCTCTATCTAGAGCATATGTCCCTGGGATGGGGTAGAACAATCTAGATAGGCAGCTGTAGGAGTGTGGGTGACCAGGCAGCACCACGATTAGGGGGAGATTCGAGTTTTCAAGGGCTCTTCTTGGCATTTGAGGCTGCAGGTGGCTGGACCTGGCTGGATCCGCTCAGATTTATCTTTGCATTATGCAGAGTGCTCCGTGCCCGTTATAGAATTCTAGAAAGCTAGAGAGGAGGGATCCCGGGGGTCAAGGCACCAAGACATGGACATCGTCATCTACCGGGCTCATTTTCACAGAGCTGGAAATGGCCTTAGTGCCTCTACTAGAGTCCCAGTCAGTCATCACCAGTCAGTCACAGAAGGAGCCATCTCCTGCTGGGCCTTTTGCAGAGGGGGACGCGTGTGGGGTGGGCTTGTGGTGGAGCTGAGCTGGGAGTCAGGGGGCTGGAGTCTGGCCCCAGCTCTGTCACCAATCATGCGACTTTGAACAAGAGATTTAGCATCGCCCCAGTTTCCACTCCATCACTGATGTATTTCACCATTCATTCATTTCTTCAACAAATACTTATCGTGCACCTACTGTGAGCCGGGCACTGGGCTATGAGCTAGAGAAGAGGAAAGAAGTAGCTTTTCTCTGTAACACGAAAACCTTTGGCTGTAATAGTCTATCTTTCGTTGCAGCTCTTGTGAAACCTCCCCTGGCCATACCATCATTTCAATTTTCCTTCTCTGAGCCTTGTTTCACTTTGCAATGTCCCCCTTGAGATGTGACTTCCAGAATGTTCCATTTTATTATGAACCAGGAGCTTACAGGGCCAGGGTTTGAGCAGTTCTGAGAATGCTGCTGAGCGAGTAACCACAGACGTTTCTTCTGCTGTTTAAAATATTTATCAAAAAGATTTGCATAACCCTTCATTACCTGAGCAGGCATTTCCAGAGTTTACACTGCAGGTTGTAGTGATTGTAATATCTTGAGAAATAATTTTCTCTGGCCCTTGAATTTTTCCACTGGAAGAGTCAGGCAGCAGCCCATGTTGTATATGTGGAGTGTGTTTTGCAATGTTAATGGAGAGGCTGATTCACACCAGATGGGATGGAAATTCAAGGGAAAAGGATGTATAAACTGTACACCGTGATTCGGCTTTGAGGTTGGGTTTTTAAAATGTACTAAAAGTCAGAGGTCAAGGACCTGACACATGCCCAGGCTTTCCCCATACATTTTTTTTTCTTTTTTTTGCGGTACGCGGGCCTCTCACTGTTGTGGCCTCTCCTGCTGCGGAGCACAGGCTCTAGACGCGCAGGCTCAGCGGCCATGGCTCACGGGCCCAGCCGCTCCGCGGCGTGTGGGATCTTCCCGGACCGGGGCACGAACCCGTGTCCCCTGCATCGGCAGGCGGACTCTCAACCACTGCGCCACCAGGGAAGCCCCTCCCCATACATTTTTATGTTGCCTTAGCTCATCTGAATCTTGGTCTTGCTATAAAGGAGTCACTTTTATGATATTTAGTTTATAGACAAAATTCTGGTGCCATATCATAAAGTCCAAAGCAGCTTTTACTGGAAACTTCCTACATAAAAGCTCAGATTTGGATGAGTATCAGTGTTTCTCAAACTTAAAAAAAATTTTGGGGGGGATAAACATTAAAAAAAAAAAAAGCCTCTCACCCCTGAATCTTCTGTGTGTGTTTATCAGCCAAGAAAATTTTGCTTAGATCCATTCTATAGCTCATAATACACAGGAGGAGGCATTTCTGTGGTCCAAATTTACAAATCAAACAATAAGAAGTCCTATTTACTGTGGCATATATAGCCTGGCCCTGTGCTGAGTGTTTTACATATATTATCTCCCATAATTATCCTACCTATGATTATCAACCCCTTTTATAGATGAAGAAACAGACCAAGGGAGGTGTGTCCCCAGGTCACCTGAAGGGGGCGGGGAGGGGCTCAGTCCAGATTTGGACCCTGGTCCGGCTGACCCCCTGACGCATGCTCTTCTCCACTCTGCTTCCTCTGGTTGTACTTCCCCTGTCCCATGTCCCGATGAGTCCACAGGACCAGCGCCCTCAGCGGTAGATCCATGAGCAAATGTTCTGCAGTTTCGTCCGAGCTGGGGCTGGAGGACTCAGCCACTGCCCTCGGCCACCCACTCCCCACCTGTCCAGCGTGTTGAGCCCTTTTCACAGTGGGCGGTGGGTGCAGGTGACAGGGTATCCTGGCTGCCTGGTGGAGTAGTTAGCTGGGTGGGCCTCTGGGCTTGGGCTTCCATTTGCATGAATTGACATTGGAGGGGGGAGGGTACGTCTTTGTTTGGACCAAAGAACAAAGAGGGAGGCTGTTGGCGGGAGGTGTCTGTGGACTGCTGGGTGAAGAGGATCCTGGAGAGGATGAGAAAGGTGAGGGCCTGAAGCTTGAGGAGGCTGCTTTCCTTTAACATTTAACTGTCTGTTCAGGTACTATGCCAGAGTCTGGGAGCTACAAATGTGGCCGTGGCCCACCTACCCTTGGGGAGCTGCAGCTACAGGGGGAGATGGGCAGCCTAAAGTTGGAACAACCCGAGAACAACCCAAGTTCTCATCTCAGAGTTCTAGTGTCAGCTCTGCGGCTTCTTAACTAGGTGGGCCTTGGTATTGTCATCTATACAGTGGGTTAATAATAACACTGACCCCTGAGTTGTGATAGGTGCTAGGACAGGGACGCTTGGGGAGTCAGGTGCAGAGGACAGAGGAGGGCCTCATGCTGTCTTGGAGGGCTTCCTGGAAGAAGTGCCGTCTAAGCTGAGACCTGGGGGAGGCGAGAGGTTTACCTGGCAAGATGAGTGGAGAATGGGCTCCCAGTGGAGGTGTGGGCTTTTGGGAACCTGAGGACAGACCCATGTGGCTGGAGTGACCAGCATGAGGGGACTGGAAGGTGGTGACTTGGTTCTGGCCTGGGCCTCTTTTGGGGACTCAAGTGTCCAGCTGAGATCTGAAATTGGTACTGGTGGGGCGGGGCATCCTCACTGCCGCCGTGGCCGAGGGTGGAGAAGAAATTGTACGGCGGGTGCTGTGGGACACCCACAGGGAGCACTGCGGGGAGGAGGTTTGGAGGGGAGCTGGAGGAGACTTGCTGCCGAGTGACCTCCCACAAATCTGGACCTGACTTGCCCTGAAACGGCTGAGAGAGCCCCCGGAGTCATGGTAACGTCCCGATGGCGGGCTTGGTCCATCTTGCTGGGCAAAGCCTGTTGTGTTTTGGTTTCACTGACTGAGTCAGTCCATCCACCATCAAGCATTTATTGAGTGCCTGCCATGTGCCAGGTACTGTTCTGGTCACTGGGATAGAGAGGTGAGCACCAGAGTCCGAGATCCTATACTCATGGAGCTTAACTCCTAGTGGGGAGGGGCAGCGGCCTCAGATGGAATGGTCTGCGAAGGTGCCAGTACCTTCCTAGGCACTGGGAGGGAGGGGCAAGGCCCGTGATGCTCTTGGGGACTGTGACCAATGAGAGCAGCGGCCCTGAGGTGGGGCCAGTTTGGCAGGCTCAGATGGGTGACCTGTGCTTGAGGGAGGGGAGAGCTGAAGGAGTGAGAGTCAAGAGGCGTCAGGAGGCCAGTTCACGTAGGATCTGGTAGCAGCAGAAGGGTTGTGGCAGCTGTTAGGGAAGAGACCATGGGCATCAAAGGAGGATGGAGGGAGCCCTTCCTGATGTCCAGTGACAAGAGATGGGCCTGGCCCTGAATCCCAGCTCTGCTACTAATAGCCTGAGGAAGCCAAGCAGGTGCCTCAACCTCCGTGTGCTTCCATGTCCTCTCCCGTAAAACAGCAAGGGCTACTGCGACAATTCGGTGAGACGGTGCGTGTAGACCATCCCAGCACCTGGCTTGCTGAGCATGTGCTCACCAGGGCGATTCTTAACTCCTGTGATGATTATTAACGCCACGAGGGCAAACCCAAGGCAGGGTGTGCCTCGCCTTTCATGCTCCCTGAAAATCGGAGCTGTCTGCTCTCTGCCCACGGCAGGGCCTGCATGTCATTGCTCATCTGCCTCACATGCTCTCCTGTCACTACAGCTGGGGGTCAGGGGAGAGGGAAGATGGTGCCCAAGGCCTTTCCACAGCAGGTGGTAGGAGGGCGAGGGCTGTGGGCTTCCTGCTGGTTCTGACAGGCTGCCAAGGCCGAGGTCTTGACACCGGGGGTCAGGACCCTGATGGGTGGGGACAGGGTGCCATAAGGACACTGAGGAGGGGCACCCAGGCCAGAATGGGAGTGCAGGGAAGGCTTCCTGGACTGAGGAGGCCCATGCTGAGTTCTCCAGGTTGCTGGCGGTAGCAGGATGAGGGGAGGAGTGGTCCAAACCTCAAATGCATTTTAAGGTGTTTGAAATCCCAGCATAAGAGAGACAGGGGTGGGCGGGAGGGATTGAAAGAAGTCGTAGGGGAGAGATGGAGCTGGAGAGGTGGGCAGGGCAGACTGGATTCCCAAAGAATGGACTGAGGGGGCAGGACAGGAACCAGAGGTCCGACCAGTGAGGGGACCCTGCAGACCCGCAGGCAGTGAGAGCTGATGGGGCCTGGACCAGGAGGTGGCCGTGAAGACAGAGAGATCAACTGGGCAACACTTGACTTGGAGATTGAATAAATTTGGATGGATGCAGAGAGAGCATTGAAAACTGATGCCCAGGTGTGTGGCTTGGCGACTGGAGGGTGGCGCTGCCTTTACTGAGACCAGGCACCCAGGAGGGAGGGCAGGAGAGGATGAGCCGGGCCTTGGTTGAGTGGGAAGGGCTTGGGAAGCACCCTGGGGAGAACTTCAGTAGGTCTGGAGCCCTGGAGGAAAGTCCAGCCCTGGGTGTAGAGGTGGGCTTCCCTGCAGATAGACGGTGGAGCCTCCTGAGTACTGGGCGGCAGACAGTGTAGAGGGAGGAGAAAAAGAGAGGTGTGTGAGTATGCAGAATACCGTGGGAGCCTGGGGGTGCGGGGCAGTGTCCTAGGTGTCCTTGGGCTGATGGCTTTGGACTGGGCCCTTGAAGGATGTCTGGATGTGGGCAGGTGGAGGAGGGAAGTGAAGGGGGTGCCAAACGTGGAGATAGAGGCAGCTTGTGACCATGGGCGAGGAAGGCTGGTGGAGGAAAGGCTTCTTGGGAAAGAGACTATAGAAGAGGAAGGGTGGGCTCACTAGTATTGTGAAACGTGTTGCATGTCTCTCTGAAAGAGTCAGGGCTTTTTCCCATAGATGAGGGAAGCCCAGCATGGTTTTGAGCACAAGAGAGACTCAATCAGAACCATGTTTAACAGAAAGCTCTTTCTGGCATCACTGCCTAGGCATGTGTCCATGTGACACTGATGCTCAGTGGAGAGAGTGCTGGTGACTGTCCCTGCCCTCTCATATTCCACTCCAGGGAGCCTCAGCCCGGCCATCTTCACGCAATGGAGACATATGAGCTGAACCGGGAAGGCAGCTCTCGGGTTGATGCGGGGCCAGTGGCGGCCCTTCTACTCTTCATCCTGAGCCTGCTCATCCAGGTTGTCACCTGGACCGCTGCCTCAGCCCTTCCTCTTGCCTGTGTTTGGGTGCTACATGCTCTTGGCCTCCAGACCATCTCCTGGGTCTGCCTCTGAGCAAGCAAGCCACCTTGGTAAGGAGAGGGCGCTCTGTAGGAAGACACTGTTCTCTACTCTGGAAGCCCCCCTTCCATATGCCCCTACTGCCCACTGCCCCACCCAACTGGCCATTGTCCACTTTTTAAAAAGCTTATGACTTAATAATATCTAATACTTGTTGGACTGCATATCACGCGCCAGACCCCAAGTGAAACATATTACACGCATCATCTCATCTAGTCGTCTTCAGTCTTAGGAAGTGGGTTCTCCTGTCGTACCCATTTCACAGATGAAAATATTAAGGCTCGGAGAGGTTAAATAACTTGCCCGTGGTCTCACACACAGTCAGAGACTGTACATTTGGGATTTTTAATGCAGGCAGATAGACGAAGTTCATCCTTTTAACTCATCACCCAGACCATTACCCTCTGAGCAGACCCCAGTCTCTGGGCTCTCCCTGTAGCCCTCTGCCCATCCCCTCTTCCATAAACGGGCTGCACGATTACACCTCCCCTAAATGCCCTTTTGGAGTTGTGGCCCATCTCAAGGCAGAGGGAAAGCTGGTGGTTTTGACCTAGGTGGGGATTCCAGCCTGGGCACTTACTTGCTGTGTGTGTTCTTGGAATCGTCACTTAACACCCTCAAACCTCAGTTTTCTTATCTGCAAAATGGGGGCCTCTGGTCCCCAACTCTAAGAGTTATTCGGAGAAAGTGAGATAAGGCTCTTAAGCTCTTAGCATAGTGTCAGGCACAAGGGAAGGATCCAGTGACTGTGATCATTAGAATGTTATCACGGCCCTGGTTGCCTCTTTGCACAGCGGACTCAGAAGCCACCTGGCCAGGACCGAACAGGTGCCCATGGCACGTGTGTGGTGGAGCCAGAGGACAGGGAGAATGAATCACTGACCTCCCAAGCCCTGAATTATTAACGTCGTTATTCTCAGACTTGTAAGGAGGGCCCGGGTGGGAGCCCATATATGGAAGGCTCCACGCAGCCTCCGCAGCAAGCGCCTCCCGGGTCCCGAGTTGCCATGGAGTCCGGCAGGCGGCCTGGAGGCGGACGCCCGCGTCGGTGCCCACAGCACCGCCCCGGCGCAGGTCCTCGGTCTGCGGCCCGAGCGCTGGCCGCGCCGGGTTCCGCCTTTGCGCGGGTCCTTGACCGCTCCTCTGGGACCCTAGGGGAGAGAAATAAACTGGAGCGGGCGTCCTCTGGAGAGTGGGGTGCGTGTGCAGTGCTTGCTGTAGGGCTTCAGCCCCCGGCCGTTCCAAAGGTCTGGCGCGTAGCGGGGCCGAGGGGGCCTGAAATCCAGTCCCCGCCGCTCGCCCATCCGAGTGCCCTGTGCGCGCCTGCTTCCGGCCGGCTGGCGAGCCCCCGGGCCCGGGCCGCGCCACCACCCGGGGTGCGGCCGCCTCGGGGGTGAGCCCTGGAGAGGAGGGGCCCGGCTAGGCGCGGCGGGTCCGGGAGGGAGGACCCGGGGCTCTCCGGCTGGGCCGGACGCCGCGCCTTCCTTCCCAAGCGGGCCGGCTGGGCGGGGCGGGGCGCGGGGCGGGCCCTGGAGGAGCACGGGGAGGAGCCCGAGCTGCGGCGGCGGCCGCGTCAGAACAGTGCTCCTGCTACCCGGCGGCTCAGACCCGGCCCGAGCGCCCGCGGAGAACACGGACAGGGACCTGCACGGCCACGGGCGCTGCGCCGGAGGCTCCTCTCGCGGGCGGGGGCTGCGCTACCATGGCGGACAAGGAGGTCGGCGGCAGCGACACTGGGCCCCGAGGTGAGCGCAGCGTGCGGGTCCTGCGGCTGCGGCGGGGCGGGCGGAGGAAGGGATGAGGCGCGCTCGGCGCCCCGCAGTCCCCTCGCGGGCCACGGAAAAGTAGGCGCCCCCACTCCATCCTTCCCTAGCAGGCAGGGCCGGGGTCAGCACCGCGGCGGGGCCGGGAGTCCAGGGGGCCAAGGGTGGCCCGCTGGTCACGTGCTCCGCTCCCAGCTGGGGTGCGGACACTGCGGCGAGGACCGCAGCCCCCGCCCGGACACCCCACTGTCCCCGCCGCGGGATGTCGCCTGCGGCGGGGGCCCAATGCACGTCTGGGTGAGGACCCTCCCCCATGTCCGTCCCCTGCGTGCTATGCGGGGACGCCCACGCTGGCCATTTAAACGGCCGGCCTCGGGGTGACCCGGTGTCCCCAGCGGCTCATTTTCGTGACTCAGCGAGGCGGGGGTGGGCACCAGGGGGAGTCAGAGATTTGGACCTGTTCTCTCACCCGGACAGATGCACCCGGAGTGGCGGCTGTAGCTCCGGGCCGAACTGCATCTCACTCTACATCCCCGCCCACCCCCGGGGATTCTCTGGGCTGAGGAGGAGGGAAGCGGCGGGGGCTCCTCTATCCCTTCTTCCCCGGGCTTGGGGGGAGGAGACGGCGCCCAGTGCAGGGGGCAGACGCTCGCATTTAGCAAATGTGCCAGGGCCGCTTTCTTTGGGAAGCGTGGTTCAGGCTCAGAAAGTGGGGGGAGGGAGGGTAAGGAGCGAGACTGGACCTGGGAGTGGGGGAAAGAGGAGGGGCAGCTCTTGGATCCCAGGGCTATAAATCATGGCTTTCGCCAGCAGAGGGGACAGGCTGGCCAGGATTGTGGGTCCCAAGTGGGGAAAGTTGGGCGCACGAAGGATGCCGCGCGTCCCTGACCTGCAGGGCCTTGGCAGTAGCAGCTGCTGGAGGGGAGCGTGGCCCGGGGGCTTCCTCCGGAGCGACAAGGCAAGCCTCCTAGCGGGGACGAAATTAAATGCCTAGGGCGTAAGGGAAATTCGTCCAGGAAAGGAGCGCTCGGCTGTGCGGGGACCCCACTGGAGATGGGGAAACTGATTCAGGTGGCAGCACAACCACCACGAGAAGTGTACTCACAGTCTTGCTGTCTGTGGCCGCGTCCCCTCGCCCTCTGATGAGCTCGGAGTCGCACCTGCCCCCTCCCCAGCCCATTGTTCCTGCGGATCTGGGAGGTGCCTCCCGACACAGCACTGCAGTGGTGGGGGAGTGCTGGGGGGAGGGGGAGATCCTGACAAGGCTCATTCCTGGAAGGGACGTGGAGAGTCCAGGCGGGGCCTAAATACAGCATCTCGAATCTGCCCCCCTCTCCTGCCCTTCCTCAGCTGGCAAACACGGGCAGTGGGCTGGAGGCTGTCTTTGTCTGAACATCACTCAGCAACTGGATTGATTTATCTTTTCCCCACCCTTTAAATTGGAAAAAAAAAAAAGTAGGATGATAGGGAGGAACATCAGAACTGCTAAGGATTGCTAAAGCTTAAGTTAGTGAAGCAGTTTCTTGCCTCTTATGTTAGAACAGTGGGTGGCTATATCCAGTGCAAGGTTGGCCATAGGATTTGTCAAATCAGAAGAGTGAGCAACGATGTGTACCAGCCTCCTCCCCCGCTTTGTCTAGAAAAATGGAATTCAGCACCCCTACCCTGCACACACTCACAGGGGCACTGTGTAGTTGTCTCTTCTCAGGCTGAGAGAGCTCCCCATCCAGAATGGGGAGACATGCGGGGTGTGCTGGGCTACCTGCCACTGCTGCCTGCATCTATTCTAGAGTGTTTCTTCACTTCCAGTGATCTGTGGTTCCAGGCATGCTGTGACAATTCCAGGCACATGGACTTGGGACACAGAGCAGGCTGTCCCTGGCAGCTCACTGCTTCTCTCTGGCCTCCATCCCTTCATCTATAAAATGAGAGATATTAATAGTATCTCATAGGAGCTGAGCCTGCTCACCCACCATCTAACACATCTATTTCTAAGGTTTCCTCATTGCATATTCTGTGCTGGGCAATGAACATGCATTATTTTATTTTTTAAAGCCACACAAGAAACCTGGTACCAGCATTGCCCCTTTACTGGGTAGGAAATCTAAACATAGGTTGAATGACCTATCCAAGGTCACATATCTAGTGAGTATTGATTTGGACCTAGGCACATGGACTTGGGACACAGAGCAGGCTGTCCTGATTCCAGGGCTCCAGCCCTTCACCACCATCCTGCACAGCCCCGTGGGCCAGTGATTACCATTCTGTTAGGGACATAAAAATGATTGTTCTTCAGGGGATTATTTCAAGGATTCTCTCGGTGCCAGAGGCATCAAAATGGGATGGGACTTGTGAGCAGTGGGCACCCCGGGGGGTGGGGTATGCTAGAAGGGATGGCCACAAAGCTATAAAACTTCTCCCAGTAAATCAAGAGGGGGACGTGCCTGTGAAACAAGAATGGCAGGTTGGTGGTCACTGAAGCTGGGTGGCGGGTACCTGATGGTTCATTACTGTTCCATTTGCTTTGTATGTGTTTGCAAATTTCGTTAATAGAACATTTAAATTAGTTACTTTATAAAATCAGAAGGTCCACCCTTTAACCCCTGGAGCTTTGGACCAAAAAGGCTGAGATGACCCTCAGGCTTGCCCCCACCAACACCTGAGTTGGTTGACATGTGGAGCCCTAGAAGGATGAGGTCAACTGGGGGGCTGGCGTGGTTCAGGCTGGACTAGCTCCTGTGGTGACCGAGTCAGGACTAGGTGTGGGCAGTGGAAACCAGGTCATTTGCTCCAGGGTTGGGGGAGGGTAAGGAGAGGCACAGCAGGCAGGGGTTTTGCCTGGGTTGGGGGTACCTCCAGAAGCAGTGCTTTGGGCTTTGGAGATGGGATTCTTACCATCCTGGCAGATAATTGTAATAAAAAATAAACATTTTAAATTGTGACGTTTATTGAGGACTTAGTTTGTATTGAAATCTGAGAATACTGAATTATCTCACTTAGCCCTGGTCACATTTGTTATTGGATGAATGACTCTAGGAAGGGGCACTTTCACCCCTATTTCACTGAGGAGAAAGCTGCCAGGCCAGCGTGGCACATCTGGAAACGGGCTGAGTGAGGGTTAGGAGGTGGTCTCGCAGCATGTGCTGGGCCCTCCGGGAGTTGTGCTGAGCATCTGCATGAATGAGTGCATGACTAATAGAGCGTGGCTGCCCCACTTTCCTGTGGCCACTGAACTCCGGATGGGCGTGGAAGGGTACTGGTTGTGGCTCCCAAAGGAGCCAGGAAAAAGTCGAAGTGATGCTCTGGGTATCGCTAGTTAGGGCGGTGGCCATGGGATCCACTTGCATGTCCACACCTGCCTTGCAGCTCTGTCCCCTGTCACCGTGATGCACCCCTGTGCGTGTCTCCTGCGTTTTCCATCTCCTTCGTTTCCCAGAGCCCTGTCATCTTCTGTGGCCCTCATGCAGTTCCCCCTGTCTGGAACATCCTCACTTTCTCTAGCAAACTCCTGCTCATCCTTCAAAACTCAGCTCAGGTATCACTTCTCAGGAAGCCTTCCTGGACTCCTCCATCTGGATGAGATCCTGCCTGTGTGGGGCAAAGCCTTTGGTGCTAACCATGGCTAATCCCAACTAGCGTTCATTCCGGTTTCCTATGGGAATATCCCACTGACTCCCCCAACAGCCCCATGAGGTTGGTGTTATTATTACCCCATTTTGCTGATGCGGCAGTTGAGGCCTTTGAGAAATTTTGTAACTTTTCCCAGCCAATGAATCTCTTCACCCAGCCAATGAATGCTGGAGATGGGGTATGAATTGGTCATGGAGCTTAAAAGATTGTGCTCTTTCTCTCACTCACTTTTCTCCCAGCAGGGGCAGGGACTGTGTCTTGCATTTCCATACTTTTAGGGAGGCACATAGTAGGTGCTCAATAATTGTCCTACTGTGTGTTGAGTGAATCTCAGTCAGCAAACTGTGAGGGAGTACAGCAGTGGGGAATGGCATCCACATCCTGCCCACTCCACAGGGAAGTGGCGCTTCTAGAAACGCTGATGCTCAGGAGTGGGCGGAAGCTGGAGGGGGAGGTGGGTGGGGTTCAGTCAATCGCTGAAGAGATGCGACTTTGATTCCAACAAGGCTTTGAGTGACGACTCAATCTTGTGGGGGTGAAGTGCTCTCTTCGCATAAATAAGCCTCTTTGGTGAGAGAGAAAGCTTCTTTATTATCGCTGCGCATAATTAGAATGGCAGGGAGGAACCAGCGGTTTAATGAATAAGCAGCATGTGGCAGGGAGCGATCGCCTCCCACCCGGGCCCCCGCAGCGGGCTCTGCAAATCCCTGCTGTGTTATGTTTATTGCAAATGACTCCCAGTCCTGCTCTTGGTCCAGATGTGCACTAGAGGTGCGGAGGGCTGGAGGAGCAAAGTGGCTTTGGAGCCCAAAGACTGCGGGTCAGCTCCACCTAAGGTTTCCTTGCCTGGTCTGTGAAAGGGGTGCATGATGCCTGCTGGGTGTGTTGTGGGAACAGTGAAGATAACGGATGGGCAGGAAACTGTTTTGAATGCTTTTGAACACCTTTCCCCATCTTTGCAGAGTCCACTGGTGGGAAGCAAGAATGAGGGCAGCTGTCATCCAGAAATGGTCCTGGAGTGGGTGGTGTCAGGAGCCACACTTTTTTTGTTGTTGTTTTTGTTTTTTTGCGGTACGCGGGCCTCTCACTGTTGTGGCCTCTGCCGTTGCGGAGCACAGGCTCCGGACGCGCAGGCTCAGCGGCCATGGCTCACGGGCCCAGCCGCTCCGTGGCACGTGGGATCTTCCCGGACCGGGGCACGAACCCGTGTCCCCTGCATCGGCAGGCGGACTCTCAACCACTGCGCCACCAGGGAAGCCCTAGGAGCCACACTTTTTGGCCACTGGACATTCCCTGGGGTTAGTTACCACAGTGGTTCTTAATCCTGGCTGCCTGTTAGAAGCATTTGGAGAGTGTTTTAAAATTCCTGGTGCCCAGGCCTCATCCCAGAACTATTATATCAGGACCTCTTTGGGAGAGTGGCCAAGTTTGAGAATCACTGAGTTTTCACATGTCTGCATTTCAGACTTGGGACCTTAGCACGTGGGAGTGGAGGGGAGGGAGCGGACACGGTCCACTCCCTGGTGCTGGACTGTCTGAGTCACCGGGGAGTCTTAAGCAGCAGCCCTGTGTTAAATACTTCACCTGTCTCATCTCATTAAATCTTCACAAGTACTCCACGAAGTGGCTGATTTTACACAGGGGGAAACTGAGGCTGAGTGGAATTAAATGCATCCCCCCGGTGACCTAGCTCTTGGGGCTGGTGCTAGCACAGAGCTCAGGGCTGTCAGGAAAGCCTCCTCAGGCACCTCTTATCCTCAGGGAACTGCTTCTCCGTCTGTCTTTAGCTACTTGAGGTTCCCCTTTTTTGTACCGACCACCCAAACTATAATGTATTATTTAAAAAATTGACCTACTGTTTTTCTTTAATGCACTTATTTTAAGAGTCTTATTTATATCACTTCCATAAATAGAAAACCTGTATCATTTCCACAAACAGAAGGTAACCATAGCCCAAATGCATGGAACCCACATGAAGTTAGTACTTTAGACAGATCCTGCTGCCTGCAGAAGGTTTTCTGCTGAGGCTGCGCTCTGGGTCCAGAGGGAGACTAGAGCGTTTTAGAGGAGGTCAAGGACATGGGAGCAGCAGACTCTTTCATGGAATCAGGCTCAAGAGGGTCTTGAACAGGAAGGGAAAAGCTTTAGGAATCACCTGGGGGGAGGTCATTAAAATTCTCATTCCCAGATTTTCTGGAATTAGACCCATCAGGGAAATGGGGCCTGGGGATATATTTGCAAAGCCTATCAATGAGTCTTATAATTGGTCGAGAATTAGTGTGAAACGTGACTGCCTGGTCCCTGGTCCACCAGGGGAATGGGACCCTCCCTCTGGGGATCCCTGCACTAACTAGAGTGCGCCGCTCTGGGTTGGCCAGGTGGGGAAGAGAGAATGTTCCAATAGGATTTTACAGGGACACTCAGCTTGGATTCCAATCCTAGCTTCACTACTTATCAGCAATGGGATTCTGGGCAATTTACTTACTCCCCCCCACCTCAGTTTCCTCATCTGTAAAGTGGGAATAGCCTATGCACCCATCCCAGAGTGGATTTTATTTACTCCCATAACCCCTGCTAAGTGCTGAGTACACTTCCTGGCTCATGGTGAGTACTTGCTGTTGTCCACTATTATTGTTTATTATGATGAATCCTGTGGATGGAGATAGGGCAGTTTTCAGAGGCTGCATTTCGTCCAGGAGGCTCAGAGGAAAGAAGGGCTGGACGAGATCCCACTGCTGGGAAGGGGCAGACACAACCTGAGCCTCAGGCGCCCGGGTTCTTGTCCAGCAGGCCCAGGTCTTTATTTAATTAATTAATTTATTTAACATCTTTATTGGAGTATAATTGCTTTACGATGGTGTGTTAGTTTCTGCTGTATAACAAAGTGAATCAGCTATACGTAAACATATATCCCCATATCTCTGCTTCTCCCTCCCACCCTCCCTATCCCACCCCTCTAGGTGGACACAAAGCACCGAGCGGATCTCCCTGTGCTATGCAGCTGCTTCCCACTAGCTATCTAGTTTACATTTGGTAGTGTGTATATGTCCATGCCACTCTCTCACTTCGTCCCAGCTTACCCTTCCCCCTCCCTGTGTCCTCAAGTCCACTCTGTATGTCTGCATCTTTATTCCTGTCCTGCCCTTAGGTTCTTCAGAACCATTTTTTTTTTACATTCCATATATATGTGTTAGCATACGGTATTTGTTTTTCTCTTTCTGACTTACTTCACTCTGTATGACAGTCTCTAGGTCCATCCACCTCACTACAAATAACTCAATTTCATTTCTTTTTATGGCTGAGTAATATTCCATTGTATATATATGCCACATCTTCTTTATCCATTCATCTGTTGATGGACACTTAGGTTGCTTCCATGTCCTAGCTATTGTAAATAGAGCTGCCATGAACATTGTGGTACATGACTCTTTTTGAATTATGGTTTTCTCAGGGTATATGGCCAGTAGTGGGCTTGCTGGGTCATATGGTAGTTCTATTTCTAGTTTTTTAAGGACCCTCCATACTGTTCTCCATAGTGGCTGTACCAATTTACATTCCCACCAACAGTGCAGGAGGGTTCCCTTTTCTCCAAACCCTCTCCAGGATTTATTGTTTGTAGATTTTTTGATGATGACCATTCTGACTGGTGCGAGGTGATACGTCATGGTAGTTTTGATTTGCATTTCTCTAATGATTAGTGATGTTGAGCATCCTTTCATGTGTTTGTTGGCAATCTGTATATCTTCTTTGGAGAAATGTCTACTTAGGTCTCTTCTGCCCATTTTTGGATTGCGTTGTTTGTTTTTTGATATTGAGCTGCATGAGCTGCTTGTATATTTTGGAGATTAATCCTCTGTCAGTTGCTTCATTTGCAAATATTTTCTCCCATTCTGAGGGTTGTCTTTTTGTCTTCTTTATGCTTTCCTTTGCTGTGCAAAAGCTTTTAAGTTTCATTAGGTTCTATTTGTTTATTTTTGTTTTTCTTTCCATTTCTCTAGGAGGTGGGTCAAAAAGGATCTTGCTGTGATTTATGTCATAGAGTGTTCTGCCTGTGTTTTCCTCTAAGAGTTTTATAGTGTCTGGCCTTACATTTAGGTCTTTAATCCATTTTGAGTTTATTTTTGTGTATGGTGTTAGGAAGTGTTCTAATTTCATTCTTTTACATGTAGCTGTCCAGTTTTCCCAGCACCACTTATTGAAGAGGCTGTCTTCATTGTATATTCTTGCCTCCTTTATCAAAGATAAGGTGACCATATGTGTGTGAATTTATCTCTGGGCTTTCTATCCTGTTCCATTGATCTATAGTTCTGTTTTTGTGCCAGTACCATACTGTCTTGATTACTGTAGCTTTGTAGTATAGTCTGAAGTCCAGGAGCCTGATTCCTCCAGCTCCGTTTTTCTTTCTCAATATTGCTTTGGCTATTCAGGGTCTTTTGTGTGTCCATACAAATTGTGAAATTTTTTGTTGTAGTTCTGTGAAAAATGCCATTGGTAGTTTGATAGGGATTGCATTGAATCTGTAGATTGCTTTGGGTAGTACAGTCATTTTCACATTGTTGATTCTTTCAATCCAAGAACATGGTATATCTCTCCATCTGTTTGTATCATCTTTAATTTCTTTCATCAGTGTCTTACAGTTTTCTGCATACAGGTCTTTGTCTCCTTAGGTAGGTTTATTCCTAGGTATTTTATTCTTTTTGTTGCAGTGGTAGATGGGAGCGTTTCCTTAATTTCTCTTTCAGATTTTTCATCATTAGTGTATAGGAATGCAAGAGATTTCTGTGCATTGATTTTGTATCCTGCTACTTTACCAAATTCATTGATTAGCTCTAGTAGTTTTCTGGTAGCATCTTTAGGATTCTCTCTATATAGTATCATGTCATCTGCAAACAGTGACAGTTTTACTTCTTCTTTTCTGATTTGGATTCCTCTTATTTCTTTTTCTTCTCTGATTGCTGTGGCTAAAACTTCCAAAACTATGTTGAATAATAGTGGTGAGAGTGGGCAACCTTGTCTTGTTCAGACCCAGGTCTTTAGAGGAGAGCTGGTGTCTCAGGATGCTGACCCTGCTTGGCTCTCACTTAGCCCTTTGCCGAGCCTCTGAGCTCCACGATGGATTTCTGACTTGGGCACCAGTGGGGTTCAAGGTCTCTTTGCATACCTGAGCTCTATCCAGGGCTGCCCAACCTCTGCCCTCAGTGGACTTCCAGACCACCATCGGAAAGACTTGGCCCGCCGTGATAACACCCCAGATCTGGAGCTTTGCAGATTCTGCTCTGAGCTCTGCCAGGACCACCCTCCTTTTCCAGCCTTGACGGTGACCTGGCAGCTGTAGATGTCAGGAGGGGCCAACAGCTGCTCCACAGCGCCCCTTCTGGGGAACCGTGACCTGCAGAGTATGCACCTTGATTTTAGTCCACTTATCTTTAGGGTGGCCATGTGTCTGGGTTTGCCGGGACAGTTCTGCTCTATGCCTCTTGCCCCAGTGAAAGCATTAATAGTGACTCCGTTCACTTTCTCAGTATCTCAATTTGGAAGATAAATTATGTGGTCGTGCTACTTATCTCTGTCCTCTTCTCAGCCATCTGGGCCTCAAGTGGGATGAAGGAGGCAGGAGGGTGTGTGGTTAAACTCGAGCTTTTGCTTCTGACGCTTCTAGGTTCAGATGTGTTTAACATCTGGGTGTAACATTGCTGTGCCTCAGTTTCTTCTGCTGTAAATAAGGATGAAAAATAATCCTGCTTCACTGGGGTGTTGTGACTATTAAGTGAGAGACAGTATGTCCAGGGCTGGGCATGAGCCTGGTACCTAGACGGGGCTCAGTAAATGGCTGTAATTGATTATTATCATTGTTGGTTTGACTTGGGAGATGTAATGGTTAAATGTGGGGTCTGGAGTCAGACTGCCTGGGCTCAGCTGTGGGCTGTGTCGTTTACCTGTTCTGTGGCCCTAGCGAGTTACTTAACCTCTTAAAGACTCAGTTTTCTCATCTGTAAAATATGGATTGTAATAGTCTTCTTCATATGGTTTTTGTGAGGATTAAATGAGTTTGTACAAGAAAAGCACTTAGAACAGAGCCACAAAGTAGACACTAAATTAACGTTGGCTGTTATTATTAGCTGTTTTTGTTATACGGATAAAAGTTCCAAGTTAACGTTCTTGTAGTCAGGAGGAATTCTCCAGTGTATTAGTTTCCTACTGCTGTTGTAAAAATGATCGCAAACTCAGTGGCATAAAACAACACAACTGTATTATCTTACAGTTTGGAGGTTGGAAGTAATTCCAAACTGGGTCTCATCGGTCTAAAGTCAAGGTGCTGGCAGAGCTGTGTTCCTTCTGGAGGCTCTAGGGGAGAACCCGCCTCCTCGCATTTTCCAGCCTCTAGAGGTCACCTGCATTCCTCGGCTCTCGGCCCCTTCTTCCGTCTTCAAAGTGCATCACTCCAATCTCTGCTTCCATTGTCACATCTTCCCCTGACTCTGCCCCTCCTACCTCCTCTTTTAAGGACCCTTGTATAAGGATCTCTTATTAGGCCCACCCGGATAATCCAGGATAATCTCCCTCTTTCAAGATCCTTAATTCAATCACATCTGCAAAATCCTTTTTTCATATACTCATGGGTTCCAGGGGTTAGAACACAGGCACATTTGGGGTGGGCGGCGCGTTTTTCAGCCTACCACAGTCAGAAAGATTTAGGTGCGTTGGTTACAGAGTCTTCCGCCTCCCCCAGGAGCAGTGTGAATGTTGGGAACTGTTCTCCTCTGTGTTTTACATCTGTCGGGTTCCTCTCGAACCTGCTGCATGATGCCTTCCTAGAGTTTGGGCTGTTGGTCAGCCCTTGGCTTTTAATCAATCCTGGTAGGGTCTTTGGAGACACTGCCACTTTTGGGGCTGGATTAGATCCTTCTTAGGGGCCTATGGAATCATTGAGACCTGAATCAAAGGTTTATTGGCTCCCAAGTGGGGGAAACTATTAAATTAATAAAGAATTAGTGAACTGTCTACAAAATATCACATTGTATCTGCTTCTGCTATGTGAGAAACTATCCCAGGATTTAATGGTTTAAAACAATAGCCATTGTATTTGCTCCTCATCCTATTGGCAGGTCTCTACTGGGTAGGTCTTTCACTGACTTTGCCTGGGGTCACTAATGTGACTGCAGACGTCTGATGACTCAGCTGGGCTGGAGAGCCCAGATAGCCTCACTCATGGGCCTGGGGGTTGGTGCTGGCTGGCAGCTGGGTTCTTTCTCCATGTGGTCTTTCATCCTCAAGGAGGCTAGCTCGGGCTCCTGCACGTGGTGGTCTCAGGGCAGCAAGAGGAGGAGGGGGGAGGCTGCAAGGCCTTGAGACCTTCCTGAGAAGTCATTCTCCTCCTCGAAGCAATTCACCAGGCCGGCCAGAGGCAAGGGGTGGAGCAATAGACTCCACCTCTTTATGGGAGGTGCTGCAAAAAATTCGGGGCTATTTTTAATCTGAGTCAGCTTGACTCACATGATACAAGTACAAACCTTAAAAACTTGTCGTACGTTTTCAAACAACTTGTAGGCTGGATTTTCTTACTTTTTAAGACGTTCTGTGAGTGCACGCCAGTTGTCCAGAAATCAGCCCTTTGTAAACTGTGAGATGTTACTCACAGTTGAATTTTCTTCAAAGCCACTTCCCATTATCTTACACCTGAAATTATTTGTTTGTTTGTTACAACATGCGTTTCCATGATTGACGAATGGGGGACCGATGTGGGTGTACGTGGAAGCTGTGTTGGCTCAGTGGCAAATATTCCCTGTGTGCATATGTTTTGGTAGATCAGGATGGGCTTTCTCATGATTAAAGATCAATAAGAATTAAGAAGAAAACGGGAAATGGGTAGATTCACCTTCCTTTAGTGCCAGTTGTGGCGATGTTTTATCTTTCCATCCCCTTAAGCTGTATGGGAAAGCTCAGAGGGCAGCTGAAGGAGCTGGAAGGCGTTGCCCCGGTAAGAAAGCAGTGGTGCAGGTGACATTCCGGATGGGGCTTTTCATTTTGATGAGATCGGTCTCTGTAGGAAGTGAGTGCCCCTGAGGTCCTTCATCTCAAAGGAGGAACAGGAGCCAGTGACTTATTCATGGTGTGGTCTTGGGTCCAGGGCCCGGTAGCCGCTGGACCAGGATATCACTCAAGCCATTACTGGTTTTGGAAAGGCTCAGGTGCAGGGTTCTGTAGGTGTTGACTGATATGCAACAACCCTATTTTCCCCATGAATCCTGTTATTTTTAATAGGATTTTGCTGAATGTGAAGATTTTCAGGGAAATACCTGTATGTACAGCCCTCACCTAGGAACCATCTCCTGCAAATGACTTATTCGGGTTACTAGCACCATAACTACCTGTAGGAGACAGTTTTTTTCTTTTTTTTTTTTTTTTTGCGGTACGCGGGCCTCTCACTGTTGTGGCCTCTCCCGTTGCGGAGCACAGGCTCCAGACGCGCAGGCTCAGCAGCCATGGCTCATGGGCCCAGCCGCTCTGCGGCATGTGGGATCTTCCCGGACCGGGGCACGAACCCGTGTCCTCTGCATCGGCAGGCGGACCCTCAACCGCTGCGCCACCAGGGAAGCCCAGTTTTTTTCTTAATAGCAGTAGATAACTAGTGCAGTCCTATTTTCCGTTCTTTTATGAATTGAATAAAATAGCAGATAATAGGTTTAATAAGACAGTTTTAATGTCTGTCCTTGGCAAAATAAAAACTTTATGACACTTTATTAGGCCCACATAGAGGGGATTTTATTGCTTGGTACATTGAGGCATCATGGAACCAGAATTGGTGGAGATCTGGGGTCAGAGTTGCTGTGCAGATCTGAGTCTTTATCAGCCATCAGCACTTGGTGTGACTTTGATGATCAGAGTGAGAAATGGTTAAAGCTGGAAGGTCCAATTGGGCTTTCAGCACCTATGAGCCAACCTCTTCATTTTCCTGATAAAGAAACAGAATCCTAGAATGTGGCAGTCACCTGAAGAACACACAGTGACCTAGTGGCCGAGTAGGGTCCTGCTGTCCCTCAAGGCAAGCGAAGACTGCTTGTCTGGGTTGTGATACTGAGGATGGGGGAGGCTGAGGATAGGGACATTGGGGTGGCAGCACCCAGCTTGGGCCCTGGAGGGGACTTGGAAGAAAGGGGATTGTCTAGTCCGAAGGGGAGTGGTGAGCAGTGGTGCCAAAGACCCAGCGAAGACCTGATTCTGTTGGGCTCACTGGGTCCTTCCAGACCCGTCTCAGGACAGGCTGCTGGGAGTGTATGTGTGCGCGCGTGTGTGTACGTGTGCACACGTGAGTACGTGTGTGCATGCAGGTATGGAGCGATAGGGAGAGGAAGCAACAGAGGGGAGGAAAGGGAAGGAAAGAGACAGACAGAGGAAGAGAGAGACAGAGACTGTGGAAGCTTCTCATAGGTCTTCCCTTGGAGTTCGTATGGTTCATTCAGACATGAACCCACAAGGACTTGGCTAGTTGTGGGCATTGATTTTTCCCCAACGCTGCATTCCTTGGGCCTTTCCTGCACATTCACCAGTGAGATCCCCAAGTGCTACATGCCGGGGGCAGAGCCTGAGGTTCTCAGGAAGGAAGATGAGCCCGCGGGATGGGGTTTATCAGGGCGCAGTAGGAATGTCAGAATTCACTTTGTCCTACTTATTTTTTGATCTAAACCTTGTATGTTGAATGAATAGTTCTATGGAAAAAACAGATTTCCTCAGTGAGCTATATTATATATATAATATATAGTATATACACTGCAATATATCTATAGTTATGTAGTTATATGTATTATGAAATGGACATGTATTCCTGTAGAGTAAGGCCTTAAGATAGAATAAAGCATGCTGAAGAATGCAGCTGGGGTCCTGTTAACATTGCCCCTCAAAAATCTTAGTGCAGGGGGAGCGGGGGAGGGCGGGGTCACTTGTTACTGAAATACTAGCAGTGAGGTTGAAATGAGCTGCAAACACAAACAGAAGGCGAAAATGCAATGACCGTGGCAGAGGGGTGGCCCTGCGCAGCCTGTGACTCATTAAGAAGTAGTCAGGGATTTCAGTCGCAAGATAGAGGCCCCTCCCACCTCCTTCTGCCAGCGAAGCGCCTCCCTCCCCACTCTTCTCCCCGTGCTCACACTGGTTTTGCCTCACCCTCAGAGAAGAATTTGTCAATTGGTTTCCATCTGTGAAGATGCTTACAATTCAAGGTGACCCCCCCTCATGCCTCCCCCGACCCCCAGCCTCAGGGTTCAGAGCCCATGGGGGGGCCCTGTGGCCGTCCCATGCACAGTGCCAGCTCTACCCTAACCCTAACCCTAACCCTAACCCTGAGCCTCAGGGCTCAGAGCCCATGGGGGGGCCCTGTGGCCGTCCCATGCACAGTGCCAGCTCCAGGCTTGTTCCCAGATTTGGGGACCGAACAGCAGGACTCCTACCAGGAGGTGCATGAGTAAAGCTGAGGGCAGTGCGGATTGGAGGGGCTGGAGCCCTGCGGTGGAGCCAGGACCTAGGAGCTCAGGGTGAGGCCTGCGGCCCAAGCAGAAAGCCCCCCCCCACCCCCCCGCAGGGTGGCAAGATTTCTGTCTCAGCACCAAGAATGGCCCACTTCAGGCAGGGGACAGCTGGGGACGTTTGGAGGGTTGAGTGTTAGAGCCAGAGCAAACCCACTAAGTAGAGCTCCTCTCCTGGGCCTGGAGGAGGCCAAGAGGTCAAGGCAGTTCGAGAGCTCCTTCCAGGTGGGTCCCTGAGCTGGGCGCTCAGCTCTGGAGGGCCGCGTGGTACGGTGGGACCAGCTCAAGTCCCGGGTGCGCGTCTCAGCTCTGCAGCGTACTCCTTGTGAGGTCTTGGGCAGGACCGGAAGCCTTCCCGAGCTTCTGTCTCCTCGTGTCTAGGATGCAGCTGAGAGGTACAGCCTCCTCCGTAGGGTCGCTGGGGAGGTTTGCCAGACAGAGCGTGGCCCCAGGGTGCGGGAGCCGGGCGATCTCTGGGAGCTGGTGGAGGCTGGGGGTCCTGGTGCGGGAAGCAGAGGAGCAGGCAGGGACCTCGGGCAGGACCAGTACCGTGGCTGAGCAGTAGCGGCGAGGCTGCAGGCGCTGCTGGGTGAAGGCCAGCTTCACACCCTGCTCCCCCCACCCTGCCCAGTCTCCTCTGTCCTCGCCGTGTCCTGGGCGGGGACTGGGTAAAAACCAAGGTAACGTTGGTTCTCATGACAAAAGTGCTCCATGTTCATCACGGAAAGTATAATCCAAAGGAAGAAAGGAGGAAACAGCCAGGGCCACACCCCTCAGAGCAGCCCCTGTTGACCGCTGGGTGTCCAGCCTTCCAGACTTACCAGGCCAGGTGAGACAGAACTGATAGATGCGCTTTCATAAAACCCAGTGCCTGGGGAAGGGGGTGTTATCCTCCTTTTATAGACAAGGACACAGAGGCTCGAAAGGTGGTGGTTCTTGGTTAAGGCCCCACGGGGGAGAGAGTGGGGAGGCGGCCTGATGGCTTCCGAGTTTAGATTTTTGTGTTCTTCAAAAACCCTTGTCCTGGATAATTTCTGTAACACTCCCTCACATGCTTTGCCCCCTTGGCAAGAAAGCCACGCCACAAGACCCCTTGACTCCCTTACACCACCAACCATCCAGGGAGCAGGGTGGGCTGGGCACTGCCCAGGTGCAGGGCTCTGCGCGGGCACGAGAGGCGGGGGGACTGGAAAAGTAACCGAGCTGTCTCCTCCTAGAGCTCCCGGCGGGTGCTGCCTGAGGTGCCTGGGCTCCCAGCTGTGGATGGCTCAGCAGAGCTCTGCTTGAACCTGGACACAGGTGGCCTGGGCCCCAGCTATCAAGGTGCGGTCAGGGGCCCTCAGGTGGGCAAACGGCAAATTTGCCTGGAAGCCCCAGACCTTCTTTTTGCAGGTCCCTTAGTGGTGGGAGCAGCAGGGATCTCAGGAACGGGGCCTCTGGTCCCCGCTGGAGTGTGCATTCCCAGCAGGCAGGAGGCCTCATTACAGCTGCCTCGTGGGCTCCCTTTAGGAGCGGTCAGGTCCCTTCTCACCGGAGCAGCTTTGTGTCCTTCTGTCGGTTTCCCCGCAGGTGCCCGTGGCCTGCAGAGAGCAGAGCGGGGTTCTGAGGGGCGAGGCTGCGGCTGGGGCAGGTGGGAGGGGTGCGCAAGGTGGCTGGCCGGAGGCCTGTGGACAAAGATTTGCTCATCCATTTGAACTCTGCCTATAATTAAAATGGATGAGAGATTTCACCTAAAAATTTGGATTTCTGATTCCTCTGTTGGGTGGACCCAAAGCACGGTCACCCCTCTGGACAGGGCAGGGGGTCTCCAGTGCGCAGCCTCCACCACCCCTGCTGTCCCTACCTTGAGTTTTCTTTTCTCATCCCACTGTTTTTCTCAGAACCGAGTTAGGGGAAAGTTCTAGTACTCACATGGCAATAACAATGGGGCATCAAAGGGCCTCTCCCGTAGCAGGGGTGTTCGGTGACTTGGGGGGCAGGCAGAGCTTGGATTCAAGCTGGCTTTGCCTCCTGCCAGCTGCAGGCGAGGTTTTCTCTCTCCTCACGCCTCCGTTGCCAGAAAGCAGTTGATGGTGCAGGGTGGGTATGAGGATTAAGTGAGATGGTACCTGCAGCGCCATGCCCGGGACGAGACATCTACAGCCCAGGTTATAGGTGCCCTTCTTGTTTGCTCTTTACTGTTATAATTGGTAGAATTCACATACAGTAAAGCGTACACATGTTAAGTGCGTAGCTCGTGGATTTTACATATGTAAAATCCGTATACTTGAAGGACCAATAATGGTCCTTCAAGATGTCCGTGTCCTACTCTCCTGGAACATTCACATATGTTACCTTGCATGGCCAAAGGGACTTTGTAGAAGTGACTGCATTAAGGGATTTGAGATTGTCCTGGATTATCGGGGTGAGCTCAGGGTAACCCCAAGGGTCCTTATAAGGGCAGAGGGACAATGGGAGGCAGGAGGGCCAGAGTCAGAGATTCGGAGGCACTCTGCTGCTGGCCTTGAAGATGCAGGGAGGGCACACAAGCCAAGGAGTGCAGGTGT
This sequence comes from Globicephala melas, assembly GCF_963455315.2. Classification (NCBI taxonomy): domain Eukaryota; kingdom Metazoa; phylum Chordata; class Mammalia; order Artiodactyla; family Delphinidae; genus Globicephala; species Globicephala melas. Next base: position 13,744,338 of record NC_083329.1, read on the forward strand.
CCCCTAGAAGCTGGAAAAGGCAAGGAAGTGGATTTTCCCCTGGAGCCTCCAGAAGGAACGCAGCCCGGTCGACACCTTGATTTTTAGCCCGATGAGACCCGTGTCAGACTTCTGACTTCCAGAACTGTCTGGTCTTAAGTCATTGAGTTTGTGATAATTTATTACAGCAGTAATAGGATGCTGATACGCTGTGTAACCACCACACTAGGCAAGATACAGGACATTTTCATCATTCCAGAAAGTTCCCTGTGCCCCATCCTGGTCTCTATCTACCCACCCTGTGAGGTAACCATTGTTCTGATACCTTTCACCTGAGATGTTCTTGGACTTCATATGAATGGAACCTTAGAGCATCTGCTCTTTCATGACCAGGGTCTTGTATTCAACACAGTGTTTTTGTCTTTTCTTTTTTTTTTTTTTGCGGGCCTCTCACTGTTGTGGCCTCTCCCGTTGCGGAGCACAGGCTCCGGACGCGCAGGCTCAGCAGCCATGGCTCACGGGCCCAGCTGCTCCGTGGCAAGTGGGATCTTCCCGAACCAGGGCACGAACCCGTGTCCCCTGCATTGGCAGGCGGACTCTCAACCACTGCGCCACCAGGGAAGCCCAACACAGTGCTTTTGAGGTTTGTTCATGTTGTTGGGTGTAGAGGATTTTGCTCCCTTTTTATTGCTGAGTCGTATTTCATTGTATGGCCATTGTATGACCATACTTTGTTCATCCGTTCTCCTGTGGATGGATGTTTGGATTGTTTCCAGTTTTTGGCGATTATGAAAAAAACTGCTGTGAACATTCTGGAACAGATCCTTTTGGGGGCACGTACGTGTTTCTCTTGGGTAGAATCCTGGTGGTGGAGTTGCTGAGTCACAGGATGGGGAGGCTCAGCTCAAGCAGAAATGCTAGGGCTGTGAAACACGAGCACGGGTCAGCCTGGCTGGCCTTGGGCACCGGAGGCTGATGGCCACCCTTCTTGCCCACAGTGGTTTCCGGGACACACACGTGGTGGTAGGGGGCCTCCTCTGGTCCAGGGCAGGGGAGTAAGTGGCCCTCCGGTGGAAATGTAGGTGGAAAACCTCAGTCAGCAGGTGTGCGCTCTGGGCCTCGGAACGGTGGGTGGGCCTGTGCTTCCTGAGTACCTGCTCTGCACCCAGTTCGGGGCTGTCATTTTCTCCTAGGTCTTCCCTTGCATCTCCACGCAGCCCTGTGAGGGGGAGCAGTCGTTAGCCCAGGTTGCAGCTGTGGAGAATGAGGCACAGGACAGAGTCCTGTCTGTGGCAGAGCTGGTGCGGGTGGAACCAGGGGTCCTCCTCCAGCCCAGCTAACTCTGTGTCCTTGGCCCCATTCCCCACTCCTGGAAGAGTAGTTCAAGGCTGTGCCTGGTGGGAGGGCAGCCACGAGGGTCAGCTCCCCCCACGGGAAGGTGAGTGGGGCCTTTTCTCCCTGCAGACCGGTGCACGAGAGGGCCTGGGGGATGGCGAATGGCTTCCCAGATGGCAGAGAACACAGCCCAGCTGGTGCAGGGGGTTGTCTGGGGGCAGTCATGATGGGGCGGCAGTGGTGGGGGCGCTAATGGAGCTGTCTGATTGGTTAAAGCGTTAGATCTGATATGAAGGGCAGAGGAGCGCCACAGCAGGTGCTTGAGGCTGGGAGTAACCTGATGAATTGGTGGCTGTGATGTGATGTGAGCCGGGGGCCGCCGGGAGGGAGGGTGCAAGACCTCTGGGTAGCTCTCCACACTGCCCTCTCTGTCTTTGCTCGTGCTCTGCCCTCTGCCTGGGGTTCCCTCCCCATCTTGTCCACTCAGCAAACTTGCCCTTCGAAAGGCCAAACAGCATCACCCTGGGGCTGCCCACCCACCTCAGTCCCCCATGGCACTCACCATGGTGTCTAATAAAGAGTTCATGGGCAAGATAGGATTTCCCCGTGTTCTTAATTACAGTATTTAAATTGAAGTCACTTGCTCTGTAGTGGCCTGAGAACTCATAGTCGGATTCTCATAAATTAAATACCCATGTGATGGATATCCACTAGACAAGACTAATGGAGCCCAATGGGGATGGGGCAGAGGAGGGTGTGGGCAGGCACACGGGGCGGGGGGATGGGACCCTCATCCACTCCATTGACGGACTTCCCAGGAAATGCTGAAGTGATGCCCTGGGCCCCTGCCTGCTTCCCTGTTACACATTTAGCTTCCGGAAGTCTTCTTGTTCACTAATGCAGACTGTCCCCAGACTTGTGTCCAAACCTTTGGGACCTTCCCAGACTAGGTATGTGGAGAGAGAGGGGCAGGGAGACGAGGCGGGGAGTGCGGGCCCAGGTGGATGTCCCTGTGACCAGCTGCCACTTTCCCAGCCTGAGGCATTCCCGTGGGCCCCTCCTGGAGGTCACTGCCCTGTGCTCACACATTCCCGGCTCAGCGGGTGGGGCTGTGCCTGGGGGTGGCAGGCTGGTCACTCTGCATCTGGAGCATTCTGCTCTGAAACGGAGATGGCCCCTGACTAATTGAGTTGCAGACGGAGCTGTTAAGGAGAACCATGAGGCCCGAAGCCCTCGTGTGCACCGTTAGACTTAGCGCAGTGGGCAGGCCTGGGTGCCAGGAGGGACAGGCCCGCGGCGCAGCAGCAGCAATGGAAAGCCGGAGGAACACCGCCCTGGGCTTATGGAGGCCCAGACGGCTTCCTAAGCCCGAGGCTGGGCAACTGGCCATCCACAGGTAGCGGCTAGGGGGCAAAGTCCTATTCCTTGGACCTCGGTTCTTGCTTATCTGGGCCCTGCAGGGGCTGGAACCAGGGGTCCTGGGAGGTCACGTGTCCTGAATACTCATGCACGAATCTGATGCCCGCACCGGGGGGTGTGGGCACCCGTGCTGCGTCTGAATTGTCTGGCATCTGGGCCCGTCTGTGTGGCCTCCTTGTGGGCCCTAAACATAATATGCATTTTATTTCCTGCGGTTCATATGGTTCTGAGGCTTGCCTTCCCCACCTCAGCTCAGGAGAAGATTTGGAAGGACTCGCATTTGCTTTTCTGCGTGGTAGGGATGGGAGATACGGGGATTGCAGGGGATTGGCAGGGGTTTGCGGTCTGTCTGCTCTTACCCTGCTGTCGTGATTCACCCCAAGGGTTGGGTTTGGTTTGGTTTTCATTGTAGTTGACTTGCTTGAAGTGCAGATTAAAAAACGGATCAGAGTTTGGTGCTCAGCATCTGCTCGCTCTGGGACAGGAGCTGGGTCTGGTGTATCGGTGGGGAGGCTCTGCGGGCCTCATCACAGCTGCTTGGCCTTAGGTGGGCCATGGGGTACTCTGGGGGACCCTCTGGGTCCTGGTGGCTTAGGGTTTTCCCCCTGCTCTGTGGGGTAGCCTGAGGAAGTAAGCACCATTCTCAGGAAAGTACCTTAACGTGGTCTTTATATTCTTTTGGCAAAGGCTTTGAGCAGATTCGGTCCTGGGGGAATTGTCCACTAGTTTGCTTTGTTTTTATCTCCTGTTACTGCTTGGAAGTTAGATATTCGATTTCAACTCCTTTCAAGAGTAGTTACTCTTGAAATTTTGCCATGTATACTTAATTTAGCAAAGTCTAAAGTTAATCAATATCTTAACCCAGTTTACTAATTACATTTTTGTAAGAAGGTCAGTCCATCAGTGAAGGTTTTGATTAAAAAGAGTAAGAAGTAGGGAGTTTAAACTCAGTCTTAAAAGTCTCTGAATGGACTTTCTTTCCTTCCAGCTGACATGAAGCCTTCGCCTAGTGTGTGGGGAATGGTCTGTGTACAGGTGTCAGGCTGCCTGTGCTGGAGGGCATTTGGTCGCCCCCTTGGAAGCCTCCCTTCAGGCTGCAGTGGATGGGCCATGCTTGACCTCCCCAGGGGCTCTTTTGAGCCCCTTGTGGCATTTCTCTTCTCTTTTCCTTTGTATTTTGGGAGCAGGAATTTCTCAGGCAGGTTCCTGAGCACCTCCTGGCCTAGGACCCAGGCTCAGGCAGTGGGCACTTGCAAATAATTAACAGAAGAATGTTTTAATGCTGATGCAGTTTGCCCTCCTGCTAAGATGAGGCCGTGACTCCTGCTGAGGGCTAGTGTGGCTACAGGTTATCAGGCACCTTCTCCTGACATTTATTCCAGAATCCCTTGAAACTCCTTATCCGGGGAGAAGCACCGACAAGCCCCCTGTCTGTAGCTCGCTGTCAGGACGCCTGGCCCTTGGGAGTCTCCTGGCTCTTTAGCTCTGGCCAGCCGGCTTCAGAGCATCTAGGGGAAAAGTGAAGACACAGCTGGTGACCTGAGGCACTGACGCTGCTCTGTGCCCACGTTCTTGTGTTGCTAAAGAGCAGGGTGTCTGGGGACAGGCCCGTGCCAGCGGTTGCCCCCGGCCTAGCTGTCGTCGGCAGCCATCCTGGCGGTGGGCTAGGAGACAGTTGTCCTTACAGTGTGGTTTCCTGCAGCTCTTTGATTTTTTTTTCTTGAGATACAATTCACATATCATAAAACACAGCATTTTAAAGTCTACAATTCAGTGGTTTTTAATATATTCATGAGGTTGTGCAACCATCCCCACTATCAAATTCCAGAGCATTTTCATCACCCTCAAAAGAAACTCATATCCATTAGTAGTCCCTCCCTATCCCCCCTCCCTCCAGAGATCTGATTTTTCACTGCTCTTTGCTGCAAGTTTTCCATGGTACAGGCTCAGGCCAGGCTCAGGGCCCCTGGAACCTCAGGGCTGGAATGTGGTGGAGGGAAGGGACTTGGGCATTAGAGACAGGCGCTTACTAGCTGTGAGATTTTAGGGAAATGCTTAACCTCTCTCTGCCTTGGTTTCCTCTGCTGTTAAATGGGGCTAATATCTACCTATTTCCTACCTCATTGGGTTGTTTGTAAAGATAAAATGAGACACTGTGAGGAATAATAGCTACACTTGTTAAGACCTTTGCCTACATTGTTCTTATTGAATCCTCATTAATCTCAGGAAGTAAGAGTTATCATCTCTATTTAATACAGAAGGAAAATTGAACCACAAAGAAGCTTAGTAACTTGTTCAAGATTGCACAGCTTTGCATCAGTTTTTAGCTGCAAAGCATGGAAAAACTGACTTTATCTTGTTTCTAGAAAAAGGAAATTAGTTATGACCATGAATGGGAAGTCCAGAGGTCTGGCAGGCTCCAAGGCAGGTATTAGGCAGCTCATGGACCCACTGAAGGATGGATGGAGGTTCTTTCCATGCTGACTGCATCTTGGGCTGGCGGCAGGATGGCAGCCACAGGTGTTGGCCTCATGGGCTCCCTTGAGAGTCAGGATGTTTCTTTCCCAGGAGCCTCCGGCAGACTTCCCTTCATGTCCCATCAGCCAGAGCTGTGGGTCACAAAGCCATTCCCATGTCCATCATTGGAAGGGGAAGGGGGTTGCCGTGATTGGTTCAGACTACTCAGGATCTACCCTGGATCTGGGGCAGGGTCACCCCTCCCCCTAGTCATGTAAAATAGGGTTTGGTTAAGAAGGGAGAAATGGATTTGGGGTGGATGCCGCAGTATCCACCAAGATCAATAAATAACTGAGCTGGGATTTGAAACAGCCTCCCCAGGCCCAGCACCCCTGCGCTTAACCACAGTGCTGCACAGCTTCTACAGCTCCCGGCAGGCAGTGAGTCATGTGCTCAGTGAATCTTGGTCGAGTGCCTCAATCCGTACTGGTTTCCACTCCTCCTGAGTCCCATCTCCCTTTTTCTGACCCACTGTTGCTCTTCTACAGCTAAACGATTGCCTGGCCTCAACTCGAACTCCTCTAGTGATGGGGAACTCAGTACCTTTCCAGGCATTTCCTTCCTTCTTTTAGATTATTAAGTGCTATGGCTGCCTTTTATGGTGCTTTTAGATGAATTAGAAACAGATCTTCTCTGGGTGCAAAAATTGGAAAAAGGTGCTCACTCTAGGTGATATAGCCCTTTAGTTCATGACTTGGAAGGGCACCTTTGGGGTAAGAAAACGGCACCCATACCTAAGGGTGGGTGCAATCCTGCTTGGGTGATGTCCCTCAAGGCGGTGCCTTTGTGCATTGCACAAACTGCGCTGCTGTTTTGGGACATTTCTTCCATTAAGACGCTCCTCGGAGGGATCTGTAACGTGCACGAGCCTCAGCTCGCAGGCACCGGCAGAGTACGGGAGGTTTGTGCTCTGGTTCTGGCTTGGGGTACAAGCGGGCTAAGGGCAACCCTTCCTGCCTGAAGGTGGTACAGCTTTCTCTCATCAGGAGGGTTCAGCTGAAGGGGGTGAACCAGCTGTCTGTCTCCCCATCCCTTATCTCCTGTTCTGCTTCTCCCTCTCCCCTCCCCAGGGACAGATGATGAGTGTTTGGGAGGGGAAAGATCCCGCTCCGGGGGAGACCAACAGGCTGGAATGCCATTGCCCCTGGCTTTAGTCTCAGTACAGTCAGCGCCAGCTGTGCTGTGGCCTCTGTGGGCTGAGCCATCCCAAGGCTGTTCACGATAGAAATTGGGGAAGTCTAAACCCTGGCCTTCCAGGTGCCTAGGCAGGTGGAATCTTTTCCTTGGTGGGAGACTGATTCTTCATTTACCCGGTCAGTTCGAAAATGTGCTTCATCGCAGAGGACAGGAAAGCCTGAGTTTATTGCCTGGCGCGGAGGGTCACGTGGCTTCCCAGGGTCTCCGTGGTTATTCTGAAAGTGCCCCTGAGGCGAGCAGGTGGCCTGAGCGGGAAGTCAGGGCCAGACAGTCTCCCTCACCCACGGCAGCAAGGCCCTTGTGTTTCCCATCACTGAGTTTTCCTGAGGGTCCCATTTGCCAAGTTTCTGTCTGGTGAGACTTTTTATCCTTGATTAAGAAGCCCAGAGAAGCATAATGTAAAGAAAATGCATTTGCCGCCCTTGTGCTAAGTGGGAGCTCTGTCCCCTGGTGTAAGCACGTCGGTGCTTTCTCTCAACAGCAGGTGGACCGATGTGGTGATGATGATCATCGTGACAATGATAAATGTCATCTATGATTTATCAGGTGCTCGCCATGCACCAGGTTTTATAGATATTGTTTCATTTATTCATGCGTTATTTTACAGTGATCCTATGAAATGTATCACCATCATCATGATCCCCTCCCCCCCATTTTCCAGGAGGGGTGGGAAAACAGGCTGGAAGAGGCTAAGTAGCTCACCCCAGGGCCTGCCTCTGGGAAGTGGCCATGCTAGGATTTGAGGCCAGGCTTTCCTGACTCTGAACCTCTGTGTTATCATGGCTCGTCCCCACGCTGATATTTGGATTTGAAGAATTATGGCATTTGAAATGGAGAACACTGTGCGGCTTTGGAGCCAAAGGAAGGGTGAGCCATGCCGTCTTCTGAGCCCGGAGGCAGAGACAGCCGCTGGGGCTTGGGGGTGCCCTGTGATTGTGATCCCCTGACCTCCCCCGCACTATTTGCCCATCTGTGAAATGGGGATTTAAGTTAACACTAACACCTCTCTCGTAGTTTCATCTTTCAAGAGGAACAATACGTGCGCGGGACCTGGTGTTGGGTACTGTGTGGGGCACAGGCTCAGAGGTGGCGAGCTCCGAATCCAGCCGGGCCGCGTCCTAAAAATGTGGGCTTCTTTCTTAACTTTCTAGGCCTTATGTTTCTCACCCATCCAGTGGAAGAATGCCAGTACCTCCAGCCCCTAACCGCAGGCTTTCTCAAGCCACACCTGTAAAGCTCTTAGCGTGGCATGAAATTCGCATTCAGTGCGTGCCGACCATGATAGCTTTCCTAATAGATTTCTGAGTTTGTACATTTCTAACAATTTCAAATTAATAATTTGAGTTTAATAAACTTGCAGAAGAGCCTAAACTAAAAAAAAAAACATAAATGTCTGACCCCATGAAGGAATTCAGCAAATGGTGGGTGAGGGCTGTTACATATTTCGTGATTTTTTTTTTTAATGTTTAAACCAGTATTTATTGAACAGATACACTAAATAACAATCACATGTAAATAGTTTGGTAATATTGACACAAAGCATGAGCTTTAATGGAAGAACTTGAATTTAGAATAAGACGTTTCTCCCTGGAATGCATAGGCATTTCCAATTGCCTGAATACCTTCGTTTGTGTTTTCCACAGTTACGTCAATGAAATACGTTCCACGACAAATTCATCACCTTGATTCACAGACTTACTCCTTTTCCTCGATCCTTTTATCCCGGACTGTTACATATTTCTGAGGGTTTACCTCTTTTGCTCATTGCAACACAGTGATTGAGGCCCTGAGAATCCAAATTCCCACTTCATGGAGGGAGAAGATGCGCTGGAGAGAGGTGAGGTAGTTTCTCCAGGCTCACAAGCCGGTGTCCAGACCTCCGCTTTCTCCACCTGCCACGCCATGTTCTCCATCATCAGAAGCCATTTTGCTTTCCTTCCTTTCCTTTAAGAACTGCAGCCAAGGAGCCAGCTTCAGCTTTGCTCCTGTTCTCAAGCTGCCCCGGTTCTGGGGAGACATGGCCCTCGACCCTGCAGCCCAAGCTGGCTGCCCTGCCTGAGCATGGAGGGTGCTGCGCCTGCAGCCCGGTCCCCTCAGGACACCTCCCTTTCTGGAGGCCTCAGCGTTTGTTCTTTTAGTACAAAGGGTCCCAGGGTGACAGCTGACATTGGCACTGCAGCTGGCCATTCTTCAGGGGGGTGAGGAGATGCCAAGGCCTTCACTGAGGCTTCTCATCCCTTCCACATGGAGTTGGGAGCCCAGCGAGTCTGAACACAGCAAAAAGGGTGTGTCCTGGTCTTTAGAGAAACCCTGCCTGTCTGCAGGGGCATCTCCCCATTTCTCAGAACATGGAGGGATGCAGCAGTGGGTGGGGGACAGCCCCCTGCCTCCTCTGAGGCCCTGAGTTTACAGAGGTGGTTTCAAAGTCTAGGAGGGCCTCATATCTGAGGCTGGGCTGCTGGAGCCCGCCTCAGAGTTAGAGCCACTCAGCTGGTGGTCAGACACCTGCTTTGCTGCCTGCAAGGGGGCCAGGTGGGTTCTGCTGAAACTCAGACTCGTTCAAGAGCTGTCCCAACAGTCTCACCTCCAGAGAAGCCAGCTGAACCTATACCCCTCACCCACCGGTGACCCAGGTCTGAAACCTTCCCAGGCCTTCAGAGTCCTCGTGTATCGGTTTAAATGAATATATATTCTTACTAGTGTATTCATTTGCTTGACAAATGTCTGGAGTACCTACCTGCCATGGATGGGCCAGGTGCTCTGATTGATACACAGCACGAGAAAAATATCCTCTTGCCCTCCTGACAAGAGGGAGATGGACATGAAACTGGTACATTAAAACACCAGCTCTTTTATCATGGAAAGTTCAAAGCATATACAAAAGTAGGGCAAATAATGTATTGAGCCCCGATGAATCAGCCACCAGGTTCAGTCATTATCAATTTGTGGCCAATATCATTTAATCTCTGTCCCTCCCCTCCCGTATTATTATTATTATTTTTAACATCTTTTTTGGAGTATAGTTGCTTTACAATAGTGTGTTAGTTTCTGCTGTCTAACAAAGTGAATCAGCTCTATGTATACATATATCCCCATATCCCCTCCCCGTTGCATCTCCCTCCCACCATCCCTATCCCACCCCTCTAGGGGGACACAAAGCACCAAGCTGATATCCCCGTGCTATGCAGCTGCTTCCCACTAGCTCTCTATTTTACATTTGGTAGTGTATATATGTCCATGCCACTCTCTCACTTCATCCCAGTTTACCCTTTCCCTTCCCTGTGTCCTCAAGTCCATTCTCTACGTCAGTGTCTTTATTCCTGTCCTGCCCCTAGGTTCTTCAGAACCATTTTTTTTTTTTTTGGTTCCACATATATGTGTTAGCATATGGTATTTGTTTTTCTCTTTCTGACTTACTTCACTCTGTAAGACAGACTCCAGGTCCATCCACCTCACTACAAATAACTCAATTTCATTTCTTTTTATGGCTGAGTAATATTCCATTGTATATATGTGCCACATCTTCTTTATCCATTCATCTGTCGGTGGACACTTAGGTTGCTTCCATGTCCTGGCTATTGTAAATAGTGCTGCAGTGAACACTGTGGTACATGACTCTTTGAATTATGGTTTTCTCAGGGTATATGCCCAGTAGCGGGATTGCTGAGTCATATGGTAGTTCTATTTGTAGTTTTTTAAGGAACCTCCATGCCCTTCTCTATAGTGGCTGTATCCCTAACACCGTACACAAAAATAAACTCAAAATGGATTAAAGACCTAAATGTAAGGCCAGACAGTGTAAAACTCTTAGAGGAAAACATAGGCAGAACAGTCTATGACATAAATCACAGCAAGATCCTTTTTGACCCACCTCCTAGAGAAATGGAAATAAAAATAAACAAATGGGACCTAATGAAACTTAAAAGCTTTTGCACAGCAAAGGAAACTATAAACAAGACGAAAAGACCACCCTCAGAATGGGAGAAAATATTTGCAAATGAAGCAATGACAAAGGATTAATATCCCATATTATTTTGATGAAAATCCCAGATATCATATTGTTTCATCTGATAATATTTCAGAATGTATCTCTAAAGGATAACAACTCTTAAAAGTTATATAATTACACCACTAACAATAATTTCTTCATTTAATCAATATCTGGTCAGTGTTTACATTTCCAGTTGTCTCATAAATGGCATAAATTTTTTTGTTCATTTGAATCGTGGTCCAGTAAAGATCCAAGTGTTGCAATGACTGGAGCTACTTTGTATTTTACGTGTCTTTTTAAGGAATAGCCTTTGGGGCTGACCCAGATGGCCTGGTAACTTATTAGAGATGCAGATACCCAGCATTCCCAGACCTACTGGAGCAGAAACTTTGGGGGTGGGTCAGCACATTTGTTTTAATAAACGCTCCAAGGTGATTCTGAGCAAAGTTCGAGAGACCCTTTAATCTATAGTTTCCCCTCCTTCTTTCCCCTGTATTTTCCTTGTAATTTCTTTCTTTCTTTTTTTTTTTTTTGCGGTATGCGGGCCTCTCACCGCTGTGGCCTCTCCCGGTGTGGAAAACAGGCTGTGGACGCGCAGGTTCAGCGGCCATGGCTCACGGGCCCAGCCGCTCCGCGGCATGTGGGATCTTCCCAGACCGGGGCACAAACCCGTGTCCCCTGCATCGGCAGGCGGACTGTCAACCTCTGCGCCACCAGGGAAGCCCTGTAATTTATTTCTTGATGAAACCTGGCTGCTGTCCTTAGCATTTCCGCAAGTCTGGGTTTTGCCAGTCAGTCCCCAGACACTGATGAAGAAGTTCCTCTCTCCTCTGTACCGAGAGAGTGGAGAAGGCTTTTCTCCCTCAAACAGAGGGGACTGACTTTTGGAGGTGGAGTTCCCCGGAGGAGGGGGTGGAAGTGGGGTGCACTCCAGGCAGGGGAACAGTGTGTGCAGGGGTCTGGAGGCTGGATTGAGCACAGATGTTCCAGGGCCTGTGAAAGGATTGGGTGGAGCCAGGGATGGGGGCGATGGAGAGAGATGAGGCTGCAGAGGGAGGCAGGGTGGACTTTTAAAGGCCTGGATGCTAGCTGTGTGCTAGGTTTATCCTGTGGGGGATGGGAATAGAAGGCCCTGGCCTGGTCGAGTAACGTGAGCAGACCTCGGTTTTGACCGGATGGCTCTGACTGCGGAGGAGCGTGACTTGGATGGGGCGACTCAGAGCGGGGAGACTAAGAGGCTGTGTGGGAGCCCTGATAAAGGTCAGCAGGGTCTGGACCAAGGTTGTGGTGGTGAGGCTGCAGAGGGTGACTGTGAGAGATGCTAAGAAGTAGGAATGACAGGGCTTGGGAGTGCAATGAGAGGGGAGGGAGAAGCCTAGGAAATCTCCCTTCTGGGAGCTATGGGGGTTGCACCAACCAAAAGGGACATTTGAGGAGAGAGGCAGGTCTGGGGGTGATTTGAGAGCTGATCCCACGTTGTTGGAGGTAACTCAGGAAATGTGTTACTAATATCCTGACTCGGGGGTTGATGCCTCAGTTGGGAAAGACCTCAGTGGCCCTCCAAGTCTATGGATAGACACTGAGTCCACTTTTGGGCACACGTTAGAAACATCCGCCCACCCATCCACCCATCCATCCACCCATCCACCCATCCGTCCATCCATCTACCCACCCAACCAGCTATCCATCCATCCATCCATCCATCCATCCATCCATCCATCCACCCATCCATCCATCCATCCATCCATCCATCCATCCATCCATCCATCCATCCACCCACCCATCCATCCATCCATCCACCCATCCACCCATCCACCCATCCATCCATCCATCTACCCACCCAACCAGCTATCCATCCATCCATCCATCCATCCATCCATCCATCCACCCATCCATCCATCCATCCATCCATCCATCCATCCATCCACCCACCCATCCATCCATCCATCCACCCATCCACCATCCATCCATCCATCTACCCACCCAACCACCTATCCATCCATCCATCTACCCACCCAACCACCTATCCATCCATCCATCCACCCTACATTTACTGAGTGCCTGTGACAAATCAGGAGCTGAGGAATCAAAGATGAAATAAGGCATGGCCTTGCCCAGATGAGCCCAGAGTCTGTGAAAGAGAAGTTGGGTAGACAAAAGTATCTTAATCCTGTGTATGGGGTGATCTGGTGGAGCCCCTTCAAATGCTGGGTCCCAGTGGGCAGAGGCTGTGTGGATCCTGAATATAATTCATGAAAATTAGTAGGAAGACCTGTTGGTCTAGAAAGCATTTCCTCACCCCCCCAGCAGCTGCCTGAACATGCGTGTTCCTGTGAACCTATGGTGAAGAGAGAAATTGTGAACGGCCACCACACATGGACTGAGGTTGCAGGAACTCGGGGATCTCACTGTCTCCAGGGAAACTCCGATGCCCCAGTTCTCTCTCACTGGGGTATCTTATCTCCTAATCCATTTAGTGATGGGGACGGTAACTGGAAGTTGCCGTCCAGTGTCAGGATGGGCCTGATGCAGCCCCCTGGTGCTGATGCTGTGGTTTCTGCCACAATAAATGCTCATTTCCATAATTGTTATTTAGCATTTGGAGAGCAGCTATTTTACACTCAGTGTTCTTTGAAGTCAGGAGGTTCTCTCAGTTCACACCAATAAAATTTCCATTTACTTTGGACATCAACCATGGTGATTGAGCAAAAAACCCCATAAATTATTTACTGAAATGGGAGTTCAGTTTACGGTAATAATGCATTAGTTCAGCTAGCCATGCAGCCTGTTATAGGGTAATAAGAATTTTAAATTTTCCTTCTTAAAAGATATTTGCCAGTAACCTACACATGACCTTGAGCTGATCAATTTTCAAAGATGACACTACAGGGAGGGCATATAAGGAGAGAGAAAGGGAGAGCTTTTTTCAAATGGCCTGATTTTAGGCAACTGTCAGCAAATAACCTATTATCTCATGGCTAGCAGGAGAAAAGAAATGAACACATACACTGCATTTTAAAAATCATAAGGACCGGACCTTAAAAATCCTTTTGGAATTGAGCATTTGTTTGATAGAACATAAATCTGAAAGCTAGCAAGGAGGCCTATTTGAAAAAGCTGGGGAGTCTCCATTGTTTGAGACCACCTGTCATTTCACATGAGCCTAGAGCCTTGTAGAATAAAGTCAGCCCAATGGTTCCGTCTTCATCTTTTAAAATGTTGTATTTATGGAGCAGGATCGAGTTGATATATATCTCAGAAAGTCCACGATTCTGCTCACGGCTCCTTGCTGACTAACGTCTCCAGCAGAGGAGAGCAACGAGCAAGTTCATGAATTATGGCTGTCTCTGAGGTTCTCTTATTAAAACTACTTTTTATTTTAGGAGTGTCTGCTTTGATTAAAGCCATGAGAGCCAGGAGCAAATGAGAATGTGTCTGGATTTTACAAGTCTCACGTTTTATAGCAGGAACCCTGATGAAGCCTGTATTTTAATTATTACACTGTTAAGGCAGGTGATGAGTATTAACCTCACAAGTTCAACTAGTTTCTCCTCTGCTCTCTGCTTTGGGGTCTAAAAAATCCTGTGGCAGGAGACTTGTTGGTTGAATCCTATTTTTACTTGTTCATCTCCTCTACTTGGCTGCATAAATATTTTCATTTATTTATATATCCCTCTTTGCTGCAAAAATTATTTTTTAAATGACTTGGTTGAAGAATGTTTTGTGGGCTGAGTCCCAGGTTAAGAGTGAACCTAGGAACACCTGCATCTATTTCTATATTTACTAAACTAAAAACGATTATATACTTCTATATAATAAAGATTACTTACTTATATACAGTAAGTATATAAGACATAAGTAATGGTAAATCATCTAAAACGAATGACAAAGAAGACCTGAAGATGATTTTCTATTGGTTTTCTAGGAAGCTTCCGGTCTCTTCCTCCTCGGCTTGATTCTGTGGCTGACAGTTTGCATTCTTGAAGTGTTCCTTGTTTTTCTGATTCTGTGATGTGAGATCATCAAACCCCTCTGCGTTACTGCATTTCAGAGTAACTTAGTGCTTGAAATGGGAAGATGCTTTGAGTGTCTGTTTAATCTTGTGGGAACGGCGGACTAGGTATTTCTTAAAGCTCCCTGATCCGTCGGCTCTGCCCTTGACTACACTTCTGGTAGAGCATTTTCCTTTCATCTCTTTCACCAGTCTTCTCTCCTTACCTCCGCAGGTGAGTATCCCTTTTCTTTTCATCAGCTTCCTTTCTCTCTTCCAAGCCTGGACTCTAAAAATCTCTCTTCTTCTTGGGCTTTTAGCTTTGCCTTTCTCTTCTGCTCCTCATGTGCCCAGGACACTCTGTGTACTGAACTGGAATATCACATAGGCGGGAGCAGTCATGGGGCAGATGTTATTATATTGGCTTTACAGAGAAACTTAAACAGGGTCACAGTGAATGACAGTTGGTGTTTCTTACTGTGGATAATGGCCTAGGTTTAATTGGTAGCCAGGACACACAGCATGTACCTTGTACATATAGACGTTCCATGTATCAACTCTCTCTTCTTGTCTGTTAGCTTAGATCTGTCAATTATCCATAGACCAATAGGTAATATTCTGTTGACCCTGCTGTGTTTATTCTTAATCACTTACCTGTTGAATGAAAGCTCTCAAGATTGGTTGGGACTATACGCACACCAGAAACTTCTCACATCCCGCAGGGGCTAAAGTAGGCTTTTCCATATTCTTTTCCCTAAAAATTTTTGAGCACCTTTTTGACATCTTAAATAGTTAAATAGAGAAATATTAGCTTGATAACAAAGTTATCACTGCAGGCGCTTTATATTTCTATGGAGGGTCAGTGCACGTTAACTGGTGAATTACCTTTGATTTGGGATCTGGAGAGCGATAGATGTGGGTGTGCATGATATGCAAATGTCTATAAAAATGTTACTCCTCCATACCTTCTGTGCAAATCAGTTTTAAATCATCGCACAACGTAGCTGCATTTTAATTTCTAATGGAGAAAATCCATGAAGTTCAATTGCCTCTAGGCCTGGCTGAGTGATCAGCAAGTCAAATGATTTATTTCGTACTGAACCAGAGGCAGGGTGGGAGGGAGGTACAGGGAGAACCAAAAAACATCCTTGGTTCTTGTCTTCAAATTCCCTGGAGTCCTCTGGGGGCCCAAGGCATGTGTTCAGTGTGTGGCCCAACACATGCTATTTTACAAGTCAGCAGGACATGCTCTGAGAAGGGCTGAGTGATGGGATAATTAGAACCAAGCAGACAGCGGGGTGGATGGTTTGTCTGCAGATAAATAGCTTGTTTGCTAATTGCCGGCACCAGATTTTCTGGGCAATTAGACATTCGGTGTCTTCCAAAACCTTCTGTGCAAATGTGGACACATGGCTGCAGGCCTTGCAGGTAGCGGGTGGAGAGAGGGTGGCTCACGGGCCCAGCCGCTCCGTGGCACATGGGATCTTCCCGGACCGGGGCACGAACCCGTGTCCCCCGCATCGGCAGGCGGACTCTCAACCACTGCGCCACCAGGGAAGCCCCGAGCAAGTTTTTTTTAATAAAATTTTTTTATTGTGGTAAAGTATATATAACATAAAATTTGCCATTTTAACCATTTTTAAGTGTGCAAATCAGTGGCATTAATTACATTCACAATGTTGTGCAACCGTCACTACTTTTTCCAAAATTTTTCATCACCCCAAATGGAAATTCTGTACTCCCCATTCCTCCCTCTAGCCCCTGGCTACTTCTAATCTACTGTCTGTCTCTATGAATTTGCCTGTTCTAAACATTATATGGTATTTGTCCTTTTGTGTCCAGCTTATTTCACTTAGCATAATGTTTTCTAGGTTCATCCATGGTGTATCATGTGTAAGAATTTCATTCCTTTTTACAGCTGAATAATATTCCATTGAATGGATATACCACATGTTGTTTATCCATTTGCCTGTTGATGGATACTTGGGTTATTTTCACTTTTTGGTTTTTGTGAATAATGCTGCAGTGAACACGTACATACAAGCGTCCCTGTTTTCAGTTCTTTTGGGTAGTTACTTAGGAGTGGAATTCTTAGGAGTGGAATTGAGTCTATGGTAAGGCTATATTTGACTTTTTGAGGAAATACCAAGCTGCTTATCACAGCAGCTGTATCATTTTGCATTCCCACAAGATATATACAGGGGGTCCAATCTCTCCACATCCTTGCCACCATTTGTTATTTCCTTTTTTTCTTTTCCATTAGAGCCATCCTAGTGGGTGTGAAGCAGTATCTCACTGTGGTTTTGATTTCCCTAATGACTAATGAGTGCATTTCCCTAATGACTAATGAGTTAAGCATCTTTCATGTGCTTATCGACCATTAGTGTATGCTCTTTGGAGAAATGTCTGTTTAAGTCCTTTGCCCCACCAGTGGATTCGTGGCCTCTGTACTTACTTGCTTCTGAAGCTTTCTCCCAGAGGTTGGAACTGCGCCTTATCAGGAGGAGAGGGAGCATACGCCTGCAGATTGGGGAGGTGGCTGTGCAGATTTGAAGCTTCATATTCACTCTTTCATGATTCATTTTATTCCCTCAACCCATTTGGTGCCCACTGTAATGATGCTGTTCGAGTTCTCACTAAGCAGGAAAAAAAAAAAAATCAGTAAGCGCGTGGGATTAACCAAAGTGATTTGGCAAGCAGAGGCAGACGGAGCCACTCCTAGTGCTTCCCTAGAAGCAGACAGGTCTTTCTCAGATACCTCATACCCTCTGGGTTTCCTTGACTACAGGTGTTGTTGTAGCACATTACCCGTTTTTTTCCCCGTCAGGTATTAGTCTGTATACTGAATGGAGCAGTATTTGCAGAACGTACTGGATGGTACCTGGGATTTGTTGGTGACCAGGGTCTGGCCAGCACCTCTGCAGGGGGAGCCTGCAGTGCTTGTTCCGCTGCCCTGCAGGCCCTGCCGGTCCTGGGCAGCGGGCAGGGAGAGTGGGTGGAGCTTCCAGCACTGACCAGGGACAGGGCGACTTCTCCTTGGGTGCTCATCCCTGGGGGAGAGCCACGGGGCTCTGGCAAGGTTTCAGAACAAATGTCTGTGCCTGAGTAATTGCAAGAGCAGTAGGGGAATCGACAAAATGCTATTCATGCTGCCTGGCTGTTGGCTCTTCTCTGATTTGATCGCGTGTCTGTTGCAGGGCCCCGACTGGGGGACCCAGGAATGCTAATCTGTCTGTCTTTCTGCTATGTTTTTTGTTTTGTTTTTTTAAATTGAATGTCAAAACCCTTCAGCATCACTGAAGAGAGATGAGTTCCCCTTGTTCTGGCAGGGCCTCGTGCCAGAGGGAGGGAGGAGGTGTTGCATCCACAAAGCAAGGGAATTATTTCTGGAAGTCGCACTCCTGTCCTCTATTCTTACGATTAGGCTTGCTAATCTTTGGGGTGGGGTCCCATACTCCTTTGGGAACCTGACAGCTGTGGATGCCCTTCCAAGAAAATGCATGAAAAATTTGCACATCATCTCAGGGGGCTACAGGCTCCTCTGGTCCATACTGGCGCCTGGGCTAAGGACCAGCTCTGCAGAGGGCATGAGCCAGGTGCCAAGGCGATGTGGGGACTGGGCAGCCTCTCTGCTAAGTGGGAGTTGGTTGGCACATAGGGAGAGTCCTGGTGGTCACTGTGAGAAAAGGAGCGTCTCATTTGGTCAAGTTTTAAATATCAAATACGGGGGTGGACAGATCAGACACCCTACCTTTCTGGCTGGAGTTCAGCCTCGCCCCACGTTAGCTGGCTTTCCAGGGGCAGCAGTCCCTGCAGGAGCAAAGCCACCCAGCCCGCATTGCTGCTGTCCGGCTCAGTCCACACCACCTCTAAGGAGCGCACTTGTCTTTCCTTTCAGAAATGGCCCCTACATCTGCATATTCATCTCCAGCCCGGAGTCTGGGGGACACAGGAATAACACCTCTGTCCCCTTCCCACACTGTGGTAAGAAATGTGTGTGTATGGGGAGGGGGGTACGTGTGCTGATTACTTTGCGTTCAGAGGCGCCTCTCACATGATGGGCTTCTGAGCGGCTCCCCACGTTCATGGTGGAGATTAAGTTGTCCTCGTACCAGCCCCGTGAGCCTTACCAAGCCCCTTCGCCACTGTGGGTCAGCAAAGGCTTTCCACGGTGTGGATGGTGCTCCTGGAGCCATTGGCCTGGGTGTGGGTAACATGAGCAGGCAGGGTGGGAGCAGCTCTTCAAAGATTCAGGGCTCAGAGACTGCGAGGCATCCTCTTGGGAGGAAGCAGCCACTTTGGGCTGGCGGGTGAGTCAGTGAAATGCAGTGGCTTTTCCACTGTAGTTAACCGCCGTGACCAAAAGCTGTGGCTGTAATGGCTTCTGCACCAGCTTGCCCGAGAGAGAGGACCTGGGCAGCGCGGGGGGCTGGAGGCTGGGCATTTGCTCCCACCCTGCCCCTCACTGCAAAGGTGGATACTGTGGGGCAGCCGTTCCAGGGATTTACATGTAGCCAACCAGAGAGACATACCCGGAGGAAAGGGCGGCTTTGTACAAGCTGCTCAGAGCCTCAAAGCAGACCCTGCTGAGAAGAACTTCAGAGCCATCGCTAGGTAGGGACGCCAGCTTGTCTTGGTTTTCCTGGAACCATCCTGGTTTCCACGCAAAGTCCTGTATCCTGGAACTCCCTCAGGCTTGGGAAAACTGAGAGGCTTGGTCACCTAACAGCTGGGTCCTGTGGTTTTCAAACTCTGTACCCCGAGGGTTCCCTGTAAAACTTCAGGATAAGCTGAACGGGATGGGGGGCAGTGTGATGAAAGGCCAGACATGTGGGGTTCTCACCCCCTGCTCTAACCAATACTCTTCAAATCCAAAAATTATTGGTATAATTTGAAGTTCTGTGGATGTTAAAAAAAAAAAAAAGTCTACATTTGCTTAAAGGATTTTTTGGAAGTCTGTCATGGCCTGACCAACTCACTTGACAGATGAGGAAAGGCTCGAGGCCCCAAGGGGGCAGGACTCAGCAGGGTCATATGATGTCTATGGCAGGACCGGGCAGGGTCCCTGGTATGCTGAGCCCCACATCCATGCATGACACGCCCGGGCAGGTGGAGGGGTCACCTGGCAGGTGCACAGGGCACAGCTGAGCAGGGTCTGGAGATCTGTGCAGGGACTGGGGGAGGGCGATGGGGGGCAGAGGGGGGTGTCACTCAGGGAACCACTGGGGTTCCAGCCCAGATGGAAGAGTTTCCGTAATTAGCCACGTTTGTGCACAGTTGATAAAGGGAGTGTTGAACAAGTGTAGGCAGGGGCCCTCCCCAGTGGCCTGGCCCTTGTTCAGGAGACACCTCCATTTCTCCTTGAGTCGGTCAGGTAGGGGCTGAGAAAGCCTGCCCTCTCCCCAGGACTCACCACGTGGCAGCCTTGAACCAGAATGTGCAGTATGCTTCTGTCTGCAGTGGGCACACAGCAGGGCAGGGTGGAGCCCTTCTGAAAGCCTGGCTTGACTGCCCCACCCACTCCCTGTACCCCGCTCGGTTATCTGCAGAACGATGCCGACCCAAACGTCTCTGAGCAGCAGACGTTTCTCGTGGTGGTGGCTGTCGACTTTGGGACCACATCCAGCGGCTATGCCTACAGCTTCACCAAGGAGCCAGAATGCATCCATGTAATGAGGTGAGTGCTGTGGGCAGGGAGGGGCAGGTGCTGGCGCCGGTCGCTGTAACTATGGAGACTTGGGGGAGGGCCTTGGGGGAGGGGAGAGGGATTAGTACAGTGAGCAGGTGAATGGTACGTAGTCAGCGGGTCCTGGATTCTGGCCCCGCTTGGCCCAAACTCACCATGCCACTTGCGGCAAGCCACTTCTGATCTCTGGGCTCCAGGTTCCTGGTCTGTCAATGTGTTGCTTTAATTCTTGGTTTGGGGAAGGACCTGGACAGTATGTTTGAAACCAGGTGATTCCAGCGTACAGCCTGGGCAAGAGGCGCTGACTTTTAAGGTGCTGGTGATGGAGGAGATCCAGGCCTCCACTCACCACTGTGTGACCTCAGGCAATTGCTGAACCTTCTAAAGCTCTGTTTCCTCATCTGTGAAATGGGGATAATGGCAGTACCTGCTTGACAGAGTGTGTGCGCAAATGTAACGAGATTTCCCATCAAGCACTTAGCAGGTAGTAAGATGTAAGCAGGGAAGGTGCTGGCTCTTTCAAGGGAAGTCCTGAGATGACAGTAATCGGAAGTGGGAAGCACCTGAGGAAAAGCAGAGTGGGGTGAATTTCAGCCAACTTCACCCTGAAGCTGCCCTGGGTCTCCTGGGCCACTCCCCCTGCCCCGCCCCCCCACTCATGCACACAGCAGCCCTGGTGTCTACCCCATCCACGTGTGATCAGCTGTCTGCGAGGACCCTGGTCTATCCTGGCACCAGTGCCTGCTCCCCAAGACTGGCTCACGCCTTCTTGCAGTCTCTGGCCACTCAAAGCTTTGGGAACCAGGGATTTATCACCCTGATTTTCCAAATCCAAGGATGGCTCTGAAGATACATTGTGATGGGCTTTGCAATTCCTTCAGCTGGTCATTGTGGAATTTAGTTATCACTCCCAGAATAAGATCTTAGCATTTGTTATAGAGAATGCTGTTTAAAACATAAGTCATGATAGATGTGATCCCTACCCCACTCTTGATGGAGGCCCTGCCTTTCCTCTGGAAAACTGGGTGTCCTAAGATGCTTCAGAGACCCGTGGGTGTCGTCTCATCAGGAAATAACAAAAAGCCATTTCTAGTAGAGAACGCTGATTGCAGCAGAGCCTTCGGTGTTCAGGCACCACCGAGATTCTGCCTCGGGTTCGTGGGACAGATGCTGTGCGGGTCCGCTCTGCCATCTCCCGAGGTGGGAACCTCGGAAAGAAAAGGACTCTGTATTAAAAGCTAGAGTCAACATTTATCAGCTTCTAGTTGTTTTAAGAAATGTTATTTCAAAGGGATAGTCATACAATGAAAACTGAAGAAAAAAAAAAGAGCAAAAATAACTTTGAACTTGCTGGGGAGGAATTCTCACAAAACACCCACAGATGCAGGGTCTCCAGGGACATTATCGTCGTCATCGTAGAGATTTTTGGAGGGAGGTTCTACCTGAATTTTAGTTCAGTCAGAACATATTAACATAACCATGATCCAGACTGACAGAGTTATGAATGAGAAAGTGTAAGTTTTTGTATTTAAATAGGAATGAAGGATTAAAAATTTGAAGGGCAAAACCTCAGGAAGTCCATTACCTACTGAAAATGTCCGTGTTAATAGTAATAGTAATAGTAATGGAAAATCCATTCCCAAAAGGTTGTGTGGAGCGCGCCTCTGGCCCAGGCGCCAGTGTCTAGCTGAGCTGCTGCTCACCCGTGCGTCTCGGTGGGGTCACCACGGGGACTTTGGCTCCCTGGGTAGAAGCCTGCATCCTCATGGGGCTTGACTGGGAAACCGGCCAGGGATGACTCCAGCCTCATCTGTGTGGCAAACCTAGGTGGAGGTTGGCGCTCCATCTGGACTGTGATGCCAGGGGCAGGTGAGAGCCCATCCAGGAGTACAGCCACCTCCCCAGGAGGGCAGGCCAGGGAGAGAGGTGCGCTTCCTCTCGGGCATGTGTCTCCATCGGGGGCTGCTCGTAGGGGTCGTGTGCTTAGTGGCAGGACCAGAGCCAGCTGCTGAGCCAGGACCGGGTGGAGTCTCCTCGTGGAGCCTCTTGACAGCCGGAGCTTCTCTGCCGTGGCCCCAAAGGAGGGAGAAGCATCCACTCTTTACTTTTCTCCTTCCTTCTGTCTGCGAGAAGGAAGGAAGCTTTGCTGGGGCTCAGCCTACCCTCTGATTGCTCCATGACACCCATCCGTCAGTTCCAGGACGTAATCCCGTCGCATCTGCCCGCCTGTCTCTGTATCCACCCCTCCCCACTTCTGGGTCCTCTTCAGCCTATAGATGTGCAGGATAGGGTTCCTTCCCTCCTCACGGTTCCCGTCAGCACTCTCACCCACCTTGTTGCTGTGACTGTCTCCCCAGTATGGGGGTGCCCAGGTCTGTTTCCTGCCTGGATCTCTTTCTGAACCCCAGGCTTGTATCTTCAAGCCCCTCCTGGGAGTTCAATGCCGGAACGTGCAGATGAAGCTCTCCACGTTTCCTCCTGCCTCCTTCTTGGCCAGGGCTGCGGGCATCTGTGAGGGGCACTGTCTCCTCCAGGTTCCCATGCTTGAAACCTCCGGGCTCCTCGCACCTGCTCACCGCCGAGGCCATTTGGCTCGGTTCTCCGCTGGACGGCTCCTCCCCCCTCGTCCCCTCTCTCTCTCCCCAGGGCTCTCCACCCCCGTGTGAGCTCCCTCACCTCGAGGCCTGAGTCTCCTGCTCAGCCACCTGGCTTCCCGTCTCCCGCCCTTTGGTCCAGTTCGCTGCAGTCAACAGTAGCTCTGATTTCTGTCCTGCCCCTGCTCTGAAACCTTCAGGGGTTCCCTATTACTCACTGATTAAATCTCTCACTCCTCAGGGTTCTCTTCAGCCTGGTTCCTACCACCTTCCCAATCTCGTTTTTCACACAGGTACACAATCACCCTTCTCATTTACATGCTTTCTCCAACATACACAGTCACTTAGCTTGCCCACCTCAGAGCAGCCTGCAGTGTCCTTCCCTCCTTCAACATCAGGTCTCTTCTGAGCCCTGCATTCTTTCCAAGACCCCAGCTCTGGCACCTCTGTCTCCTCTGACCCCTCTGGGACATTTCCCTGGGCCCCTCATTTCCATCTGATGAGGCAGGTATTTATGTGTTTGTTTATACCCTACCTGTTTCAAAGAGGATGCAAACCAGCTATCCATCTGCTATCGAGTGCTTGCAAATTAAAGAACCAAAACCCAGGCCAAAAAACAAAACAAAAAAACCCATTACCTACTAGGTTGTGAGTTATTTGAAGGCAGAGACATAAATGTTTCATCTCTGTGTCGCTAGCAGCTGGCACACAGTAGATGCTCAGTAAACGCTGAAAGGATGAAGCAGACTTTGTTACTTAGCAAGAA
This sequence comes from Globicephala melas, assembly GCF_963455315.2. NCBI lineage: Eukaryota > Metazoa > Chordata > Mammalia > Artiodactyla > Delphinidae > Globicephala > Globicephala melas. The sequence continues at coordinate 13,767,813 of NC_083329.1, forward strand.
CCTGGTACTTGTCCCTTTCGTTTTTCTTATTGACTGAGGTTGTGTCTCTAGTCACTACTCACCCAGCTAAACCAGAGGGCGCCTTTGGCAGCCACCATGGGCACTCACATCTGTAACGGTCACGCACACAGTAGTAGGTGCTCACACCAGTGCCGCCTGCATTGGGATTACGCAAGAAGGCCCATGACCTCTGCCTTTCCTTGGTGGCAGGCGATGGGAAGGAGGCGACCCTGGGGTGTCCAACCAGAAGACTCCGACCACCATCTTGTTGACTCCGGAGAGGAAGTTCCACAGTTTCGGGTATGCCGCCAGGGACTTCTACCACGACCTGGATCCCAACGAGGCCAAGCAGTGGCTGTACCTGGAGAAGTTCAAGATGAAGCTGCACACCACTGGGGTGAGCCAGCCTCTCCCTGGCCCCACGTCCTCCACATTCGAGAGCCGAGGTTCCTCCAGCCTTTCCAGACCTTGGGGGCCCTCAGGTTTCTCCCAAGCAGAAATGAATGTCCATTCACCTCGAGTTTAGAAGTGGAGCACATGACACTTCTGTGGAACACACAGCACTTTCTGACGTACACACGGGCAGGGAGATATTCAGAATATTTAGCAACTTGTTTGCTTTGGAAATTGACCAGTCAGAGAGACACTGCCTGGATGGAGCACAGGCATAGGGGGCTGGGAGACCCCTGCTGTGCCAGGAGATCCCCCTTCACCTGCAGGATTGTTGGGAGATCAAGGAATCCTGAAGGAAGGACTCGGGGACGAGGGAGCATTTTGGGGGCTCAGGGTAGTGGTTATAACTAACCGGTTTGGAAGTAACAACCAGCAACAATGACTCATTAACCTTCTCTGTGGGGAAGGAGGTAGCTCAGGAGATCAAGGGCCCAATAATTGGAGGCCCAATGCCTGAAGTAGTTCTGCTTCCAACTTGCCAGGGTTTTGTAAGGTGGCCAAGTTGATTAGCACCCTCCCCCAAGCTTCATCGAAATGTTGAGCCATAGGATAGAATTTTTTCAATTTAAGCATTTTATCCCTTAAATTTTCCTTAACTCTCAGTACTTAGACATGCAGGATGGTGATAGTGTTTAAGACCACAGACCATGAGGCCAGATGGCCTGGGTTTAAATCCCACCTCTGACACCTTTGAGATACTTAATCCAAGTCACTTAGACTCTCCTTGCCTTGCTTTACCTTATCTGTGAAATGGAGACTTGGACAGTGCTTTTCTTACGGGGATGTTGTAAGGATTAAAGGAATCAAAATACACAAAGCTCTCAGAACCATGCCGGTCGGTCCTTAGTTAAAGTCAATTGCTAGCGTCTATTATTTATTGCTTTCATATGTCTGCTTGTTAAGTGTTTGCAGATGACAAAACAAATGTTACTGGGAAACGCTGCAGCCAGCACCCTGCCTTCCAGGGCTCGGTGCTCACCCGTGTGTGTGTCTCTCTCTGAAGCACACTGACTTCGCCTCAAAATGCACCCTTCTTGTTTCACCTGATAGGATTCAGCAGTGCCCAATAGGAATCTCCTGCAGGTGGAAGCCCAGGAATTTTTTCAATTTGAATTTTTCAATTCCAAGCCTGTGGCTTCCTGATGCCTGGAAGCCGCCTGGGGGCCACCACCCCAAAGCTGGGGTGTCTTTGCTGAGCCCCAGATGTAGGAGGAGTGAGCATGTGTAGAGGGGTCAGGATGATGGGCAGGCCCCACAGGGCCGGTTTAGCTGCTTTATACCCCTTCACACTCCAAAGGCAAAGACTAATTAGCCAGCCTGGATCGATCCCGAGACCGCACTGATTTTTTTCCCTGGTGGCAATGCGTCTTCTGGTTCCAGGAGACTTGGGGGTTTTCTCCTGATTTTTGCTCCCCTCTCTGCCCATTCCCACCCTCTGGGGACTATTTTCATCATTTTTTAATGACCGCAGTCCATCCGGCATCTCACGGAGCATCTTACGCCCAACGACTGCACTCAGCAACTGCTGTAGCTTCTGGCAGAGGAAGGAAGGCAGTGATGCTGGGCTCCCAGTGGATTAGACCGCACAGTCCTTAAAATAGGAGCCCTTCTATTTTTGTGACTTGGTTGGCATCTCATCGGGAAGTGAAAGCTTCGTGTCTGTTTAGCACCGTGCACGTCAGTGATTTGGTATGATTATCTAGGCTTCCATTAAGGGGGCTCCCAAGGGTGACCATGTGTGTCATGTGGAAATAGTATGTAAATTGCATCGGGAGTGGCGTCTGCTGCCTTTTTTTTTTTCTTCCTGGGCTCTGTTGCTGCCCCGAAACCTCTGCCCCCAGAGGATCCAGGGGAGAGAGGAAAAGAAGGAGAGAGGGAAGGAGGGAAGAAGGGAGCAGTGGAGGTGGGGCCTGAGGGGAGCAGCCAGGGCCCCCTACACAGTAAGGGGACATTGCTGCCAGCCCTGTCCTGGGGGACGTGCCGTCCTAATCTGCCCCTCAAACACCAGGAAACACAGACATGGTTCACTGGGTTCCCCAGGTCTCCAAGTGACAGTGCTTAAAGCCAGAAGGCATGTCTCTCCTTCTTTTTACTATTTCATTCCTGTCCCGGCTCTAGGACCTCACCATGGATACAGACCTGACGGCAGCAAATGGCAAGAAAATCAAAGCTCTTGAAATCTTTGCTTATGCCCTGCGGTACTTTAAGGAACAGGCGCTGAAGGTGGGTACATGCCAGAGCCTGTGCTGGGGGCAGGGGGGCACCTGCCAGCTAGGGGAGCAGGGACAGCCTCAGGGCAGAGAATGTGCCCTTGTGCACTGCTGGTGGGAAGGGAAAATGGTGCAGCTGCTGTGGAGAACAGCCTGGCAGTTCCTCAAAAGGTTAAACACGGAGTGACCATCTGCCTAGCAGTTCCAATCCTAGGTATGTACCAAGAGAAATGAAAACATATATTCACACAAAAACTTGTCCATGAATGTTTCTAGCAGCACTATTCATAATAACCAAAAAGCAGAAACAACCCAAATGTCCATCAGTGGATGAATGGTTAACTAAATGGGATTCACCCATACGCTGCAATATTATTCAGTCTTAAAAAGGAGTGAAGCACTGACACCTGCTCTGGCATGGATGGACCTTGAAGACATTATGCTAACATTATGCTAAGTGAAAGAAGCCAGATACAAAAGGCCACACATGATTCCATTTGTAGGAAATGATCAGAAGAGGCAAATCCACAGAGACAGCAAGTAGACTAGTGGTTGCTAGAGGCTGGGGGAGTGGCAGAGGAGTGACTGCCGGGGGGTATGGGTTACTTTTGGGGGGTGATGAAGTTAGACAGTGGGGATGGTTGCGCAACCTTGTGAATATACTAAAACCCACTGAATTGTGCACTTTATTTTATTTTACTGTTTTGGCCGCGCGGGCTTTCTCTAGTTGCGGCGAGCGGGGGCTACTCTTCGTTGCGGTGTGTGGGCTTCTCATTGCAGTGGCTTCTCTTGTTGCGGAGCATGGGCTCTAGGCCCGTGGGTCTCAGTAGTTGTGGCACAAGGGCTTCAGTAGTTGTGGCTTGTGGGCTCTAGAGTGCAGGCTCGGTAGTTTCGGCACACGGGCTTGGTTGCTCTGCAGCACGTGGCATCTTCCTGGACCAGGGATCGAACCCACGTCCCCTGCATTGGCCGTGAACCCGTGTCCACTGCACCACCGGGGAAGTCCCAAACTGTGCACTTTAAAAAGGTGAATTTTGTGGTATGTGAATTATACCTCAGTAAAACAAACAAGAGAAAGGAAGGCGGGAGACATGCAGCAGCTGTGCGATCTTGGGCGAGGTGCTCGTTCTCTCTGATACTCACGTTCCTAACATGAAAAGGGGGTCAGATAACTGTGCCTCGTGGGTCGTTTGATAGTAAGTGAAATATTCGATGTTAACTGCCCCCCTGGGGGCTCAGCAACTATTTACTTGGTAAATAGTTGCTGCTGTCCCCCCTTCTCCATGCCCCCCACCCCAGACCCCGTGCAAGAAGCTGACCAGGTGAATAAGCCCCCTTGGTTGGCCCTTGCAAAGGTTTGTTCAGTGATGGCCCAGAATTAAGAAAATGGCTAATTTCCGAATGGAATAGAGCCATCCACTCGGCGTCCCCTCGCATAGGCATGGTGATGAGCGGGTGTAGATCAGAGGATTCAAGAGCCTCGTGTATTAAACTCTATCCAAAAAGAATTGGGAACTTCAGAAGCATTTGGTATTATGTGATCGCTAGAAGAAATTTAGTGAATTCTAGAAATAGAGTAGAACAGAATTCTAGAAATAGGGCTAGAGGGAGACAAAGAGGTGAGGTCGTAACACTGCTTTCATCCATTCAAGTACCTCTTGTTTTGAGTACTTTTTGTGAGCCAGGTGCTATGCGAGTTCTGGCCACGTGGAAAGAAACCCAGTGCATGCAGTCGATGGGTGGGTGTCATGAGGGGGTAACCGTGGGTGTTGAGTGTTCGGTGAAGGCAGAGGTTCTGCCCAAGGGCAGCAGCAGGGAATCCTCCCCGGAGGAGAGGGATTGCGGGCCTCTGACAGGCTGCAGCTGGAAGGGCAGGTGTTTTGCACCAGTGGAACGGCCCAGGCACAGCTCAGGGGAAAGAAAACATAGCAAACCGCTGTGGGAAGCAGGCAGCTTGGAGCAGGCAAAGGGCAAGGCTGCAGAGAGAGCGGGAACAGCAAGCTCCGGCCGAGATCGTGTGACGCCTCAAGGGCCAGGCAAAGGAATTCTTCCTGGGTCGTGGGGAGCCCTCAAAGGATTGTCTCACATGGGTTGCCATGCCACAAGGATAGCGTTAGAGGAGGGGAGACCACGTGGTCCCGAGGGCCTGCAGGTGGAGGAGAGTGGTATGTTAGCACCTCACTCAGATCCTGAAGCAGGTCTGTCCGAGGGCTGAGGGTGAGGCTGAGACTCCAACTGCGGGGTCATTTGAGGAACATGAAAACCAGGGAGATAAAGGTGGTGGGGTGGAGGGAGGGAGTGGTTCCTGGGAAAAAATTCTTCTATGGAAAGGGGTGGGGAGAGGATTCTAAGGAAGGAAGTGGGAGGGAGATGGGCTGGGTTCGCTTCAGGAAGAAGGTGGTGACCAGCCAGAGGCAGGAGCAGTAAGGCCGGCGGGGACCTGCGGAAGGGAAGCCGCCATTGGTCCAGGAGACGGCGAAGCAGGAGAGGAGGTGGACCTCTGTCGGCCTGAAGAGAAGGATCTCAGAGGGATGGGCTCAGCTCCTGGAGAAAGATGAAGGCGCAGAGGGAGGTGGGGGTCTCCGGAATAAGAGGAGCAGCCGTGGGGACTCAGGGAAGATGTAGAACTTGAGAAAGTCTACGACACTGGAGTGTGTTTCAAGTTGGCCACGAAGAAAGGCGTGAACAGCCCATCTGTCAAGGGAGGGAGGAGGTGGAGGGGGCAGAGGTCAGGCACGGGCGTGGGTAGGTGGGTGGTTGTGGACCTGTCGGCTCAGCCAGAAGCTTCCGGAACCTTCTCTGAGCAGGGAACACGTTGTAAAGAAATTCCATGCAGAAGAGCTGTTTGAGGAGGTGTATAGGAACTAGGCCCTGCATAAGAGGCTGGCTGGTGTTTGAGGGGCAGGTGGGTTCAGTGCAGAGGGGGACTATTGCATGTTGGACCAGAATAAGCGCAAGTAGAATATCTCAGAAATCACGTCCCTGGAGCAGTCTCACTATTCACGAGGGACAGTCAGTGAAAGTGCCTGACGTGAGATGTTCAGTCAGTGCCAGGTTCCTTCCCTTCCAAGCTGATCTCCACCCGTTGGCAAACAAACAGCTCATCAGACAACTTTCCGTACAGCCAGGGAAGCCCATCATTCATCTTTGAGCCTTTTCCTGTTTAAAGAGTTTAAAATAGCCTGGATGGTTAAGGCACCACACTTAGAATCCCTCCCAACCCATCACACGCTCACGTGCTTTTAAAGCCCAGCGCAGACCTGCAAGGAAATAAAACATGATTAAAAAAACAAAAATAAACACGAACAAAAAATGGCTCTTTCACCAGCAATCCCACTCCTGGACAAATATCCGGAAAAGATGAAAAGACACATGCAAATTCAAAAAGATACACGCACCCCAGTGTTCATAGCAGCACTATTTACAATAGCAAAGACGTGGACGTAACCGAAATGTCCATCGACAGATGAATGGATAAAGAAGATGTGGTACACATATACAATGGAATATTAGCCATTAAAAAGAATGGAATAAGGTCATTTGGAGCAACATGGATGGACCTAGAGATTATCACACTAAGTGAAGTAAGTCAGACAGAGAAAGATAACTATCATATGTCATTTATATGTGGAATCTAAAAAAATGATACAAATGAACTTATATATAAAATAGGAATAGACCCACAGACATAGAAAACAAACTTACGGTTACCAAAGGGGAAAAGGGTGGGGAGGGATAAATTAGGAGTTTGGGATTTAAATTAGGAGTTTGACAGTACTATATATAAAATAGGTAAACAACAGGGACCTACTGTATAGCACAGGGAACTATATTCGATATCTCGTAATAACCTATAATGGAAAAGAATCTGAAAAAGAACATATATATAGATATATATATATATGTTCATATATATATTCATTCATATATATCTATATATATATTCATTCATATATATATCTGTATATATATCTATATATATCTATCTGAATTGCTTTGCTGTACACCAGCAATTTACACAGCATTGTAAATCAGTTATGCCTCAATTTAAAAAAAAAAAGGTTGTTTCATGTTGGTCTAAAGCAGAGATGTTTTTAAAAACACGTTTATTAAAAAAAAGTTTAGTGAATGTACTGAACCACACACTTAAAAATGGTTAAGATGGTGAATTTTATGTTACGTGTATTTTCTCACAATGAAAAATGAAAAGTTTTTTTTAAAAGGGAAAAAAAACTTACCGATCAAAGAGGAAGTTAGTTCAGTGAGAGGGTGGGTCAGCCCCAAGATAACTATGTGAAACAATAGAGAAAATGAGATACCCATTAGGAAAAAAACCGCCAGCCTATTAATCTTCTGAAACATGTCCCCAGAGCGGACTTTGATGCAGAAGCACATCAGTGTGTGTTTAGGTTTGATTTCAGATTTGTCTGGTGAATGTGGCAACAGGAAGGGGAGGAGAAGTGGGGGACAAGCATCAACCAGAGGTCTTCTCTGGGCCGGATGTTCCCTGTGTGTTCTCATTTAATCTTGCCAGTAATGCTGTGGGTTAGTGTTATTCTTCCCATTCTACCGGTGGGAATACTGAGTCTGAGAGCTATTCTAGAGACATATTTTGTCTACCTGGGCCTGATGGAAACCTCTGATGCTTCCACCCGTCCTGTTTATCCACATGGGTCCCACTGATTTTCTTTTTTTTGAAGAAGAGTTGATTTACAGTGTTGTGCCCGTCTCTGCTGTACAGCAAAGTGACTCAGCTATATGCATATAGACATTCTTTTTTTTTAATACTCTTTTCCTTTATGGTTTATCCCAGGATATTGCATATACAGTAGGACCTTGTTGTTTAGCCATTCTAAATGCAATAGTTTGCATTTACCAAGCCCAAACTCCCAGTCCATCCCTCTCTCTCCCCTACCTCCCCATCCCTCCACCCTTGGCAACCACAAGTCTGAGCTCTATGTCTGTGAGTCTGTTTCTGTTTTGTAGATAGGTTTTACATTAACTGAAAGTCAAGGGCAGCACGGTTCTTGCTTAGGTCATGTTGTTCCTACCCTTACCATCCCGCCAGGAAAACTCCACTGATGTGCTGGGCCTGCAGTAAGGTGGGTGACAGTGACACAACTCTGCTAACAAATGCTACCAGTCGTCAAGCATTCCTGTGGGCCAGGCACTGATCAGATACGAGACCAAAAGTAACAATTTAGTTAAGACCTTGGCCTTTCAAGTCAAGATAGACCTGCGTCTGGGTCCAAACTTTGGCTCTGCTACTTTCTAGCTGGGCAATCATCACAAAGATACCGAACGTATCCAGGCCTTAGTTTGCCACCTGTAGAAGAGGGGCAGTGCTAATCTCTTCCTAACAGGATTCTCAAGTGGATTAATGGCGGTTGAGCTATGGAAAGGGCTTAACAAGGTTGACACTGGAGCAAGCTGCCAGGAAGTGTAGCTCTCGGGAAATTATCAATCCTCCCAATAACTGTATGAGCTTACTGTTATTCCTACTGTACAGATAAGGAAGCTGAGGCCTGAGAGGTTGTCACTTGCCCTAAGTCACATGACTAGGAAGTGGCCAGAGGCCTCAGATCTGCCCATCTCCCACCTGCAGCCACATCCAGGGAGTGGAAGGAGCTGGGGGCTCCCTGTTTGCTGTATATTCGGAAAACAGACTCTTGTTCCTGACGCTGATAAGTTCGGGGGGGCCGCGGAATAGATGCCCCGAGAGTTCACGGCCAGGAAGCCTGGATTTTCAGCAAAGCCACAGGAGGACCAGCTCTGTCCACCTGACCTGCTGCATTTTCCTTGGCTTTAGGAGCTGAGCGATCAGACGGGTTCAGAGTTCGAGAACTCTGATGTCAGATGGGTTATCACAGTGCCTGCCATCTGGAAACAGCCCGCCAAGCAGTTCATGAGACAAGCTGCCTACCAGGTAAGTGCGGGGCTGGGGGCAGGCAGGGTCCAAGATACACCTGGCGGTGGCCGTCACTCCACTCCAGGGTCCCCCAGCATTCACAGGCCTCCTTGGGGAGGCAGCGAGGGGTCTCCCACAGGTGGGGGGCCAGGAGCCTTCCCATTCCTCAGCTTCCTCCTCGGGGAGCAGCGGGGGTCAGACGGACAAGGGGAGGGGCTGGGCTCAGTTTTCCTTCTGACTTTATTCATTTCCAGGTCTTGTTGCCCCTGTAGGTTCCTTGGGGCTAGGATTGCAAACTGAGGTTCAGAGGTATTTCTCTGTGGGCAAATGGAAGTGAGACCCTCAAGGAAAAGGCTTGGGGAACAAGAATATTTGAACAAGGAAGAAATAAAGACAATGCCGATGGCCATGGACCAGGCCCATCAGCCTGGTGGAGGCCGAAAGCTGCACCTATGCGGCTGGGAAATAAAGGGGGTACGGTTGTCCTCTGCACAGTTCATCTTAGGAGCGACACAGGAGCACGGCATGTACAGGCGCCCCAGACAGGGGAGGGGACTGCTGGACCTGCCTGGTGGAGGACGCCCACAGCGGGGTGAGGGCAGTGGTACAGTTAGGGAGCGAGCCAGTCAACATGGCGCCACGGAGCCAGAACATCCCAGCGTCGACGGCCAGCCCATCCCTCGTGGGTGCAGCGGGCACCCCTGGTGCCAAAACCCCCGTGGCCTCCAACCCTCACGTTGTTTGCGGACATCCTGTGCCACGACGGGGCTCCCATGAGTGTCTGACTTCGTGGCAAGAATGGCAGAGGCCGTCCTGACCTGCTGTTCCGGTCCTGGGGACAGAGCTGGCCCCTGTTGTACATAGTCCCCGGGGTTGATAAATGAAAGCCGACCCTGGGGCCTGGGTCGAGTCTGTGCTGAGAATCAGTTTTCAGAGCCTCCAACCTGAGTGGGCTGGGGAAGATCACAAAGGTCGTAGATGTCCCCTTGTCCCCTGCCACACCTCTCAGGAGAGAGCCACCTTTCCCTGGAGACACACCTTTGATGTTGAGTCTGTGGCCATATGTATAAATATAAATCAACCTTTCCTTTCAAAACGCCCATCTAATCAGCGCTGATCTCTGAACACAGTCAAATGGCCCCAGGCACCTTGGCGTCATGAATTGTCCTGGACGCTTGAGGCTTTACTCCAGGCTGCAGATAGAGTTCAAGGAAGGGCAGTGTTCCGCCCCGCCCTCCCCCGTGCTCTCCCATTCCCTTCCTTCCCTTCCCTGCCCCAGGCTGGCTCCTCTGCTCTCCCCTTCCTCTGTTCAGCGTGAGAATCTGGCTCAGTCTTTGTGTTTGCCAAAAATAGATTTGTTTTTATAGGGATGAAGGGAGAAGGTGGAAGTTCCAGAAAGAGGCAACTTCTTTAAAAAGGAAGAGACACAAATGCAGTTTCATTGTCCATGGGAGCCCTGGGCATCAGGGAGCTTTTCCTTGGTGTCAGCCTTCAGGCAGTGTCCAGAGACCCAAAGATGGGACACCGGGACATGGCTGTCTGCTAAGACACAGCCTGGGATCCTGAGTTTTCCCAGGAAGGATACTCAAGAAGCATGGTTTTGACTTTCATTTTCCAGCCCATGGGAAGACTTCAGCAACAAACACGTGACCCGGAAAGGGGACAGTTCTTAGTTTTAGCCTGAAAAAGAAAGAGGTGCGGTGACTTGTAGATTTGTCGGGGCTCATGGAGCCCTGGGCCGGCTCTTCAAGGACTGTCTCTCTGAGAGGGTGGGGCCAGTGTGGGGAGAGGCCCCTTACACTGGGGAGGCCAAGGGGGAAACCAGGCTGAGGGGGGTGTGGCGTCCTCTAGGCTTTGGCACCTCAGGCAGTAGGAGGGCCGGCAGCTCCTGGGCAGGGCCCAGGTGGCCAGCATAGACGGAGGGGATGGGGGAATTTGCTTCCTGAGGCCCAGAGACACCCTGTGGACCGGCATGTCCTCCATGCCGGGTAACGTTTGTCCAGGACAGTGTCTGTGCAGCTTAATTTTGGGCCCTTTGTAGCTCTGATTTGATACTTGTGTTCAGTTTACAGTCACTGGATGGATTCTAAGATGGCAGGTACCATTCATTCATTCTTTGTTCACTCGTTCATTTATTCATTGAACAGCCTGTGCCAGGGGCCTCCTGTGCCAGAACTGTGGTGGGCGCTCGAGTCGTAGGACGGGAGCCCTGCTCTCAAATCACTTGCATCCAGGTGGTTCGTTGAAGCCATCTGTACTTCTGCCAAGGGGCAGGTGGCATATCAGGGCACCCTCTTCAGCCTGTCTTCTGGGAGAGTCTTCATGACAAGATGGAAATAGAGCTTGCTACTCTCCAAAATCAGCATCTCTCCAACTCTCCCTCCTCACCTCCCATTTATTATGCCGAGTAAGAAAGAGGCATACCTGTGATGGTTACGCTTATGTGTCAACCTGACTGGGCCTAGGGATACCCAGATATTTGGTCAGACATCATTCTGAGTGTTGCTGTGAGTGTGTTTCAGGATGAGATGAACATTTAAATCAATTAAATAGAGCAGATTGCCCTCCCTAAGGTGGGTGGGTCTCATTCAATCAGTGGAAGGCCTGACTAGAACAAAAGGCTGAACCTTCCTAGATAAAATGAGAGGGAATTCCTCCTGTCTGCCTGCCTGCCTGCCTTCAGACTGGAGCCTTGTTTTCCCCCTGCCTTTGGACTCCAAATGAAATATCGCCTCCTCCTGCGTCTTGAGCCTGCCGGCAAGGGAATTATACCATCGGCCCTCCTGGCTGTCCAGCTTGCCGGCTGAGGTCTTGGGATTTGACAGTCGCCATAATCGCGTAAGCCAGTTCCTTATAATAAAGCTCTTTCTACATATGCATACATCCTACTGGCTCTGTTTCTCTGGAGAAACCTGATAAATACAGAACCTGAGCAAAAAACACAGTTTTTGGCCCGCCCAGCTTCTGAAATCTGAGAGTGCCCACCAGCCCTTCCACCTGATGTGCTGCTGCCTGTCGGCCTGGCTTCTGACAGATGAACAGGAAGGATGAGGAAGGAGGTGGGATGGTTCTCCGTCAGAGCAGCTGGGAAACTCGTCTGTCCACCCCGCTTGCCTGTGGCAAGTGGAGCCCCTCCTTCCGGGCTCATGGGAGGCCTCCCGAGCCCAAGTTCATGGCACGGTCACATGGAGGCTGAAGGTCATCCTCCACCGGCCTGGGGGAGGGGGAGAGGCCTGGACCAGAGCCAGGAGATGAATCTCTGGGCAGCATCTCCCGTGGAGAAGCAGGCCTGCAGGGGGTGGGCCTGGGGCCTGCACTTGGAGGACTGAGATTCACTGCCAGTGAGGGCTGCCCAGCACTTGACATGGGCACAGTTTCATCTGTGAAACTTCCAAAACTCCTCTTATGTCAGGTGATTGTTGAGAAAGTGGGTTAAGTCTCCATCTTTTATAATCCACAGCCTCGGGACAGCTTTAGACCCTTTAAGAACATTCAGTGAAAAGATGGTGGCAGAAGGAACGGCTGATGCCTCTTCTGAGGCCCTCAGAAAAGACCCAGAATGAGGAGATAGTTCCACTGCGTCCTGAGCACATCATGCATAGGAGGTAGTCCAGTGTATTTCTAGAGGCATTTTGCCTAAAATGTGTAACTCTGGTAGGTTTCAGAAACCTGTTAAATCAGTGATGTTCCCCCACGTACGCTGATCTCCTCTAACACGGAGTTGCAGCTTGCATTTGCCTCCCTTTCTGAACAAACTGCAGGGAAAAGTAATCATGTCAGGAAAGAAAGCCAGCCCCATGACGCTTAGAAGCCGCGCAGCTGCAGCTCTTTGCCATCTGACACCAGGCCAGCTGAGTACTCCGCTGGTCCAGCCGTTTTTCTCAGCCGTGGACACAGCCCCTGGCGGATCTGCCTGGCTGCCTGCAGGGCCAAGGAGCGGTGGTCGAGGTGGTCACTGCCCACGTCCTCGGCCTCCCTGGAGTGCGGTCTTCTCACCCGCCCGCTCCTTTCAGGTGGAGCTTGTGACCAGGAAGCAGAGCGCTACAGACTACCGCGATGGAGTTCTTGCTGCCCAGATTCGTGAAGTCAAATGGGGTAGCAACCTCCTTGTTCAGACGCTTTCTGATTGCAGAATCCTCAGGTCGTGTTTGAAATGCTGTCCTGAGAAGGGCCGGAAATTGCAGAATAAAGGCTGGCTGGAGGGATGGGTGACTCGTTCCTGCGGCAGCTGCTCTCTGAGCACCTACTGTGTGCTCCGGGGCAAGAAGACCCGACTGCTGCCCTTAGAAGATGTACCATCTTGCAGGAGAGGCTAGACAGGTCCCCATGGATCTATAGTCGGGGGCAGAATATGCCAGGTGCTGGGCCGGGGCCCGAGCAGAGGGAGAGCTCACGTTGGAACGGAACAGTGGCCTTGAGATACCAGCTCCAGAGGCAGAATTATTGAAAGCGGAGAGAGAGCTCTCCTGCCCCGGTTGACCCTGGCCTGATCCCAGGAAAAGACCCCCAGGTCTCCTGCCAGCTGCCAGGCCAGAGGGCTTCTGCTGAGAAGGACGGCAAGTGTTTTCATGCGGAAACAAAGCTTACATTTCAGGGCACTGGATCCTTCTCTCAGAGATAAAGACATCTGGGTTTCTGAGAGTGTGGCAGAGACGTTCGCATTTCCTCCTTCTCTTGGAGCCCACCAGCAGCTCTGGGAAGCCTCCTGGTGACTGGGAATCTGTGCAGAGGCAGCTGCCTCCCTTTGCCTCCCCCTCCCCTCTCCCTGTGACGTCCATGAGAGTTTGCTGGTAGGGACACGGCCCCTCACTCTCACTGGGGAGTGGACAGGGGGGCTGGCTTAAGCAATGGAGTGTTGTTACTTTGTCCTGGGTCTCCCAGGCACTGCCGGGGCCCCCACTGACCTTGCCTTTCCCCTCCCCTCTGGTTTGGGGTCCTCTTCACCTTTGCTTCTGTCTGCATCCTGAGCAGGGTACTGTGGGGAAGCCCCCATGGAAATGGGTCAAAGCTTTGGCTGTGGAGCTGAGGCCAGCCCAGCTGGGGAGGGACAGGTGAAAGGCCCCCCGAGGGGTGCAGCCCACGCTGTTTGGGGCAGATTCAGGTCAGCCTGATTGTCTTTCACATCTTCAGGAGGTGGGAGCATCCGGTGTGTGTGTGGGGGGTGGCTCAGTCACACACCAGGTACCCTCGGATGCCCTTGAGTGAAGAGCCTGGAGGAAGATGTAACATTTTCCTCCAGGCTCTTCACTCCTCTGGACCTCTTGATGTGATTTTCCACGTAGATATTTCACATATAAGTTAGAGACCCTGCTCAGAATTTCTGGGTAGGCATGGAGGAGAATAAGGGCGTCTATTTTCTGCTCTCCTTTGTCCCCTGCCGTCCCCATTCCCGCTGGGCCCAGGCCCCTGTTGCTCTTACCGGCCACATGGGAGCTGCCTGGCTGGTTGACATCCCAGTGGGACACAATGACAGGAATGTGCCTTTTGAGTGGGCAGAGCCCGTGCCTTTCCTCCACACCGAGTCCCGGGCACTGCTCTGCTCTGCCCGCCCTAGCCTCCTCCAAGTTTATCCTGCACCCTGAACTTGTACATCCAGGGCCCACTGTTGCTTTGTAACGCGTCTCCTTCTCCCTCAGCCCATGTTGTGGGAGCTGGGCCTGTGAGCTTCTGTTCTAGGAGGGCCTTGGCTTTACGTGCAAACCCATGAGGATAGAAGAACCAGTCCACGAGCGCTGTTCTATAGACGGGGCTCCTCCTGGTGTCACTTTGGAATTCCTCTTCTGGGATCCTGGGGATAAAGGTTCAGAGGTTTCACTGTTCCTGGTGGCACCTGACACGTGTAACCCATGTCCTATTTCATCGGGCATCTTAACCTTTGTCTGCCTTTGTGCTGAGGGTGTCTGAGGAGACACTATGAGAAAGTGAGGCTGGGGGAGGGGGCACCTTCATTCCCTTGGATGGGGAAATCTTGTCGCGCATCTGTGTCACTAACCTATTGACCCGTGTAAGCTAAGGGCAGACCTGGCCTCTGACCTGGGGACCCTGCTGATGGGCACAGATGCTGCCCTTGTGGTTGGCCTTAGCCAAGGGTACAAGGCAGGAAGGAGGCGGGTTCCTGGCGGAGGGTGTAGGCGTGTGCGGTTCCATCTGTTCTTGTCATTCGGTCCAGACGGGTTCTGCCCTTGTGAGGCATTCATGGTTTCGGTTCGGTCCAGACGGGTTCTGCCCTTGTGAGGCATTCATGGTTTCGGTTCGGTCCAGACGGGTTCTGCCCTTGTGAGGCATTCATGGTTTCGGCAGAGTGGAGATTTTCAGTCACCTGCCGGCTGATGGTATCTCATTAAGACGTAATTAACTGGTTCGTTTGGGGTGTGGTTATTAGTGACAATGAATGACAGCAGGTCTAGGCAGTACTGTCGCAGAGTAAATGAGTAGAGAGCGTACCTTCAAACCAGTTCGGGAGTATTAGGGGCGCCCGCGGGTTTTGTCAAAGTACAGAGGCCTGGGCCCTACCCCAGTACCTGGAATTACTAAGAGCAGGAGAGCTGAGAACCAATTAAAGAGCTGGTCTGCAAGGCTCAAGACCTGGGCCTGGGCTGCTCTGCCACTTCTCTGGGATACCCTGGAGCCTAAGACTGGCCCGGTTTTAGCACTGAAAGGCCCGTGCCCCAGGAAACCGGGACAGTTGGTTGCCCTACCTCTCCGAGCCTTGGTTTCCTTCTTCATAGAGTGAAGGGCTTGGACGAAAGGCATTTCTAATTTCTAACCTGAGCTCCCCTCCCCTCCTTGCCCAGTAACTGACCCTCCTAAGCTCCTTCCGCGCACGCCCGTGACTCTAGGCCAGCTCTTCCCCACCGGGTCATTGTACGTGTGTGACGTTAGGCAGACCTTTGTCCCTGGTTGACGAGATGAGCCCACTAACCCCCCAGGGGCCTGGGGACACCTGGGAGCCTTCTCCAAAGGGGTACCACGTGAGGGCGCATCCCGGGTTTCCTCGGAAACGGCAGCAAAGTCAGCAAACGCAGTGCTGATCGAAGGAGCTAGTTTTGATCTCCTATTGTGCTGGCGACCACGGAAAGCCGTGAGCTTGGGCGGCTTCAACAAGCAAGCTAGATCTCGTGCTCCAGGTCAAGGCCGTGAGAGGCCAGTCCGGGCTGTGTCTCTGAGTACCCTCAGAAGGCTGGTCCCGGAGCCTCCTGGCTGCCCTTCGTGAAGCCTGGAGGGGCTGTGACTGGAGCAAGCCAGGTGTCACGGGGCAGAAGCATTTCTGCTGTGAAAGGGGTAGAGGCTTTGAATAAGATAACTGTCAGTGGCCTTTCCCCCTGCACTCTAGGAAATGGGGACTCTGTGGGATTCCACGGGGGGCTTTCTCCTGGAACCTTCCTGGTGCTCTGGAGATAACAGGTCAGATTCCCACACGACAGAATCAGACGCTTGCATAGCTGAGGCCCAGTGATGGCCTTTCTGTTTCCTAGGCCACCAAAGATCGGGGTTTGCTACGATCCGGTCAGACCATTTAGTCCTGGAACTGGAAACAGACCATCGGCCTTCCATCCCGTGGGGGTTTTCAAAGTTTTCGGTCCTTTGCCCCTTTGTGCTTCTCAGTTCTGGGCCAAGCAGGCCCCAAATGCAGGAGGCCCTGAGGCTCACAGAGCCTGGAATTTCCCAAGGGCGCTTGTACATTTTCGTTCCCCACTCTGTGACGTTTGGGTACCTGGCTTGGGGACCGGCACCCGATCACCCCCGATTTTAGGCTCTGGAGAGGCCTGTGGAGGGAATTTCCCAAACAAGCAGCTTGTGAGTGTCCCTTCCTTGCGGGGTGTCAGCCCAAGGCGTGGGTGTCCTTGGAGGGGTCCTGGCCAGGGAGCCTGGGTCCCAGCCTTGCCTTCTGTCTTCCAGGCAGGCCTGGCTTCCCCCGAGAACTCAGAGCAGCTCATCATTGCCTTGGAGCCCGAGGCGGCCTCCATCTACTGCCGGAAGCTGCGGTTGCACCAGATGATCGAGCTGAGCAGCAAGGCCGCGGTCAATGGGTACAGCGCCAGTGACACAGTAGGAGCTGGGTTTGCACAGGGTACCTCCTGCTCTCTCTCTCCCCCTCCCTGCTGTCTTCCCTCCAGCCCCCTGCATGTTTCTGTGCCTTGGAGTTTTAAAGGCACTCAGTGCCGTCGTGAGAAATCAAGATGCTTCTGAAGGAGGTTGGCCCTTAAGTACCTCTGTGCTCAACCCCCTACCTGGCCCCTCCAAGGACCCCCGTAAACTCAGCAGTGGTTACCCTAGTTCGTCACCCACCCAAGTGCCTTAGGGGAGAGCACTTCTCTCCAAGAACCCAAGGGTGGCCTGAGAGCAGCTCTCGGCCTTGCATTTTACTGGGCGTTTAATCTCTCCTCTCTATGAACTGATTCTTAATCTCATCCCACTTGCTTGTTATTAATTCCTCCGTTAAGATTGTTGATTTATTGCTGACTCACTCACTGGGGCCGCTTCGTGTGTGATGAGCTCAGTATGTGTCTTAACTGTAAACCTGGCGAGAGTTGAAGCTAGAGATGGAAAGGGCTGACGTGTCCTGAGGGGCTGATGCTCGTTTAGCTGTGGGAAGGAGCATCGCCCATGGAGACCCGGGATGGGCATTTTAAGGGCCTTCTTCTCTCTAATGTTTGCTAGATGCAAGTTGCTCACAATCTTGTGCCTCAGGACTGTTTTCCCTGGAATGCGGGGTTCCGTCGGTCTGTCCAGGACCACGGAGTCTGCAGACACCCTGGATCACTCACAGCCACGTGAGTGAGCATGGAAGCTGATGGGAGCCGGGGAGGTGGCGCTGTGCGCCCCGGCTCTGAGCTCTGTGCCCGGGTGAGGGCTCCGAGGACAGAAAGCCCCCCATCGCCCAAGCCCGTCTCCATCCTGCCCTGCAAGGCCCAGGCCCAGGAGGAGAGGGATGCCATCAGTGAGGACGGTCACCAGTTGGTCCCAAGCTTTTCTTGGTCCTCTTCCCGACGCCTGTCTCTGCACTGCCTGGGGTGCTGGGGCCCAGGCTCACACTTCGCAGGCACACATTCCTGCCCAGACAGGCCTCTCTTCCTCTTCCCAGGGTGACTCTGCCCCGGCAGCCACTGCTCTTCATTTTGAACCCAGGGTGGAGGCGTCTGTTAACCTCAGCCACAAGACAGTGGCAGGAAGTTCGCTTGTCCCCAGGCTGCTGCCTCAGCCTGCTGGGGCCACGTGTTCACACCCTGGATCTGATCCACCCAGAATGAATGGAAACGGGCTTCCCCTCAAGTTTGAGGGCTTGATTTGCCTTTTTCTCACAATGCTTGGCCTCCCCATCGTGCCAAGGCTGGCCCCACCGCTAACTAAATCCAGTGCATTCATGTTTTAAATACTCAGGATGATCTCGTTATTTACATTTCCTTCTTCATTGTTGTAACTGGAAAAAAGAGGAGTGACTGACTGGGCTCTGTATTTCATATGCTGGTTCTTTCGCCATTGTTCATAAACAGCAGCTCATGTCAGAATTAGCTAATTCAACACGGCATTGACGCTTCTTAAGTATAACATTCACATTTGAGGGGGGAATTGTTTTGAATGCTTGCCTTCCCCAAGAGCTCAGTTTTCGCTTCCCTTTCTTTACCATATCCTACCTACCTTCACACTGCTGTGTCTGTGTCCTGTGCCTTGTGGGATTTACTGTTGTTTCCTGTGCTCAGAGGGGTGTCTTTGGTTTTTGAAATCCTCAAATTGTTGGCCACCATCCCTCAGAGGGGCAGTGAGACAGGGGTTCTATCTCAGCATCGCTTTACGGTGGGAACCTGTCTCCCGGAAGGACGGGGTGCTTGCTATGTGCCGAGGCCTGGCAGAGCACTTAATCCGGGATACCCAGGATGGCATTAATACCCTGAGACCCCCTGGCTGTTTTCTGCCCTCCGATGCTCCTCCCTGATGGACTCCCAGTGGTCACCACTGAGGAGACCAGAGCTGGCACTCTGCCTCCAGCACTGCAGGGTTTGCTGTCGGTATTATTTTACTCCAAAAAGACTTAACGAGATTAGAAAAGGCTACATTTTTCTCAATCTTGGGCTTAATTTGCCCGAAAAATGAGATAATTTTTTGAAGCTTAGAACATGTTTTATTAGCCTCACTAGGATGTTTATTATGAATGCCATTTCCTTAGTCATCTAGATTGTTTTAGAAAACCAGTGCCCACTACGAGGTGTGCAATATAAGTTCACCTGGAGCCGGTGTTGGGAACAGCAGAGAAGCCCTGAGTTTGGAGATCCCTCCCAGGCCTGCGGGAACTCTTTAATCGGGATGGGGGGGGCGGGGGGGGGGCGGCCTCTCTGCTCTAAACCAGAGCCTGAGGAACTTAAGGCTGGCCCGATGTTTGCCATTCTAATCCCCAGAGAAGATGTTTTGCAAACACTGTGCTCCTTGCTGAAGGAGGCTGGAGGGTCAAGGGTTCTTTATTGGATAACCAGCAACAGATGGATTTGTAGGGCTTAGAGACTAAAAAAAATTGGTCGGGAGGACACTTGTGGGATGGGACAGCGAGTGGTGGACAGAGCCTTCGTCTGTAAAGCCAGGATTGCTCTAAACTGTTCATTGTAGTGATCATTTGTTGGGTTCCCAGTCTCACACTTGGTGCTTTGCCTTCCTTATCACTTGCTGTGTGCCTGGTGTCACAGTGGGTGCTGAGGATAAATCAGACGGCTGGTCCCTGCTCTGCCTGTGAGAGACGTTAAGTGATTTGCCCAAATTCCCATCGTGCCGGTGCTCTGCTGCTTCCCAGGCTCCCTCTCACAGCACCTTTCTCACCTCTTAACATTCGTATTCTGCTCTTTCAGACTTCACTCTAAATTGTTAAATCTCAAAGGCAGAGGGGGTCCGTGGCCTGAGGGTTAATTTCAGGCTGCAAGACAGAGTCGTGGGAACTGCAAGTCCCTTGACCTCCCTGACCTGGTTTCCTCGTCTGAACACAGGGCGATATGATTTGTGCCTGTCCGCCTCACGGGGCTGTCAGGAGGCCTGCGGGGCAAGAAATACCCATGCGAGTCACAGCCCCTGAGTACCCCGAGCCACCCCCAGGTTGTCCCGCGGTGTGCAGGAAAAAGGCAGCGCCGACTTTTCTAGGTTCAGCCGTGCCACCTTGCGGCTGAAGCGCCACCTTGTGGCTGAAGAGCATGTCGACTTCAACGGGGTCTGGAAAGGGCTCCTGGCCGTTTATCCAGGATCCAGATTAGGAAAACATACCCCGCATTCCTTCTATCAGACAAAGCTGCTTGATGTGAAATTATTTAGCCAAGCGCACTGAAGGCTGCTTGGCAGACAGCCTCCTCACTGGGGCAGCAAAGCCAGGAAATTGGCCTATTTTATGCGCATTCCCCTGAAAGTGTCCCTGGAGGAAGGGAATCTCATCAGGGAGAGCTTTTCAGCAGGGCATTGGCCAGAGCTGCCAGGCAGATGAATAGATGAAGGCTGGTGGAAATAGCTGCTTGCTCTGGAAGAGCTGACTCTGTCATTCCCTATGTTGCATTTATGTAATCGTTTTGATCAAGTATCGCCAAATGTTCTGTTCCTAAACCCCCCAGGCTCTTTTACCTCCACTGACGGCCAGCTTTTTCATGTTTTCTTACCCGTCGTTATTTTCTTTCTGTTGGCCACTAGCCAAGGAACACACACGACGTAATCGGCAGAGTCGAACCTTTTTGGTGGAGAATGTCATAGGAGAAATCTGGTCCGAGCTGGAGGAAGGTAGCATCCTTAAACGTCCTTTGCCCCTGCTGGATTTTGTGTGTGTGTGTGTGGGGGGGCGGGGGCTGCTGGCAAAAATGCATTTCTATTTGTTCCTTTTGTACTTTTGGAAAATGTTCCAGATCAGTTGGTTTTACAGACCACTCACCCAGGGAGAGCTCTTTTTGGAGCTGTAATTTTGCATGTTCTAAAACCATATAGGTTCTTCAGAAGAAAAGTAGGAATTGGAACTCACCAGTTCCAGAGTGAGTCTTGTGCTAAACAGCAGGTCATTTGATGGTGCTATTAACTTGGCAGGAAGTGGTCCACACGTGTCAGGTATGCAGCAGCGCATGACCTGAATGCTTTAGTCCTAAAGGTTCACTCATCTGGGTTCATCATCCATGCTAACCGGCACTTCTGGGCAGACACTATCTCATCTCTTTAGTCATGAATAACTCACTGTGTGGCTAATTAGCAAAACTATTGTACTAATGAGTGTTGATGGTGCTTAGCTGGGTGCACCAAGTCATCCTGGCAGCTTGTTCCAGGACGTGATGGACAAGTGGTCTGTATAAAGGTTGGCTGTTTTTGTACCAGGTGACAAGTATGTGGTAGTGGACAGTGGCGGTGGCACCGTAGACCTGACAGTCCACCAGATACGGTTACCGGAGGGACACCTTAAAGAACTGTACAAAGCAACAGGTAAGCCTGAGAAAATGAGAAAAATGGCTAATTTTCTCATACCTGAGCTGTTTTACCCATTTCAGATTTCTCTTAGTATCTCATTCTTTCAGTGCCATCAGCATGTGGAATTACAGGCAGTAGAGGATACGGATGCATGAGACCAGAGAGCAAAATGCAGTTAAATGGGGCTTCCCTGGTGGTGCGGTGGTTGAGAGTCCGCCTGCCGAGGCAGGGGACATGGGTTCGTGCCCCGGTCCGGGAAGATCTCACATGCCGCGGAGCGGCTGGGCCCATGAGCCATGGCCGCTGAGCCTGTGCGTGCGGAACCTGTGCTCCGCGGCGGGAGAGGCCACAACAGTGAGAGGCCCGCGTACTGCAAAAAAAAAAAAAAAAAAAAAAAGGCAGTTAAATGGCCTTTAAAACAAACCACCATAACTTGGGTTTGGGCATAAAGTGAGCCTGTTTCAGATCCTGGCCACGATCGTCACCTGTGATTTGGTTAAGCTTTCTAGGGAGGTCCCGCGATGCCTGGTCTTGATTCAAGATCATCAAACCAAAGAACATTCTCTTCTTCTTGGTGGGGTGGGGATGAGTAATTAGTAGATCACAGGAACTAAGTGAGGTCTGCTGGTTTTCCAGACACTGTCCTTGGATTTCTTGGGTGGGAAGACCATGATGCCCCTAGTTAGTTAAATGTATTGATTTTATTTAAAATGTAATTGATTTTAAACAGATTGTTGACGAGTGATTTCTGTAGGAAAGTTTCTCCACGTGGAATGAGAAGAACCTAAGGGTTTTAAAGTGTAAGTAAAAACGCATAGCTGCGGTCTGCTGGCTAAGTGGGTCCGAGGCTGTGCTGCTGTCGTTGAGCAGAGCCCAGAACCCAGGGCAGCTGCTTCTCAGACGCCGGCTTCCATTTCTGGCCGTCTTTAACAGTGGTCTCCCTTTTTGTCCTTGACTCAGGTGGACCCTACGGATCTTTAGGAGTAGATTATGAATTTGAAAAGCTTCTGTGTAAAATATTCGGAGAGGATTTTATTGAGCAATTCAAAATCAAGCGTCCTGCGGCCTGGGTTGACTTAATGATTGCATTTGAGTCTCGCAAAAGGGCAGCTGCCCCGGACCGAACTAACCCTCTGAATATCACCCTGCCCTTCTCCTTCATTGACTACTACAAGAAGTTCCGTGGGCACAGCGTGGAGCACGCCTTGAGGAAGAGCAAGTGAGCTGGGCTCGTGTTTGGCTCGGGACAGTCTGGGGGGTAGAACGTGTTCGTGGGGAGGAGGAAGGTGGTGTGGACTCTGAGTTCCAATCCAACACACTTGCTGTGTGACCTTGGGCAAGTGACTCAACTTTTTTGTTCCTTGGTTTTTTCACCTGGAAAATGGGCATGATAATTCCACTTACCTCAAAGGGTTGTTGTGAGGATGAAATGTATTCATATACGCTTAGCAGAATGCCTGAGACCTGGAAAATACTACCTCTGTGTCAGCTATGATTACGCGCTAAAAAGATAAGCTGTATGAAATCAGGGAAGTTTGTCTGTTTGGGGCCCTGCTTTATCCCCAGTGTCTACAACAGAACCTGATGCATAGGTAGTAGGTGCTCGGTAAATATTTGTTGAATTATTTATCACCCTGCCTTCTGCACTAGACTTTGGCTTCCACTGTCTCAGGGGAATGAATGTTGGCCACAGGCAAAAGCAAAGAGAAACAAAAGAGGTTATGCCTTAGCTTTGAAGCTTCTAAGAGTCTAGGTCCTGGTGGTTTAGTGTATTTCTAAGGGTTCTTTGGACTTTCAAGCCCCCTTCAGCCCCCTCGGATTTGACAACCATTCTACCAGGGCCCGTGACTATGCAGGTTAGCCCGGGTATCCTTTATACACTCACCGCTCGTTCTCTCTCTGCCATGCCTCCACAGTGTGGATTTTGTGAAGTGGTCCTCGCAGGGGATGCTGAGGATGAGTCCAGATGCCATGAATGCCCTTTTTAAGCCGACCATCGATAGCATCATTGAGCATCTCCGTAAGTGATCAGCCAGGGCTCGGCCACTCAGTGGCCAAGAATGGGGACTGATGTTTCCAATATCACCAACCAGTGTATGTGAAGTCAGGATGGCAGGGGGTCTGGGTCTTGGAGCCGCAGGCCAGGGCCCCGGCAGGAGTGGGCAGGGCCTGGGCATGCATGAGGGCGGTTGCTGGGCACTGGCTGTGGATCCCTCACCTCAGGTACTGCAAAGCAGCCCAGAGCCTGTTCTCACTTGGGCTTCCATTTGGCTTCAAAAGTCAGAGAGGCGGGAGATCTAAAGCAATATTATCATCGAGTGACAGGCCTTAGGGAATGGATGGTCTTTGCTGTATCAGAACAAATTAGAAATCACAACCTCTGCTAGGGAGGAGGAACTGTTGTGTAAACCAAAGAAAGGTCTCCCACAAGAGAGCAAACGGAATCTGGCCGTGCACTTAACCTGCTCCCTCAGGGGCCCTCGCCCAGAGACACACAGTAGGCTCACCAGGGGCCTCTTTCAGTGTCCAGGCCCCTCCACACACTTCCCACCCTGCACCTACACAGTCAGAACTCCTAGAGGTGGGATGGGGATTTTATGAAAACCAAAGAATAATATTGATAACAGCCTGCCTTAACAGAACCGCAGGTTTGGAGAGGGCAAGGGGTATTCATTTATGTGTAACGAAGAACTACGTAAACTGCTCACTGTCTAGCTGTTAAAATAAGTTTCCACTTAGCAGTAGCTTTGGTTTTTATTCCTGAACATATTGATGTACAAACCCCTCCTTTCTTTAAAAGATTGGCTCTACAAAAATATTCCGTTCAACAAGGTCAGACTAAGCCTGTCCTCCAGCTGGCCCAAGCGGCTTTGTCCATTCTCCACATTCTCAGGCCGCCCAATCCCCCTCTGGCTTTTGGTGACAGGTCTCTGTCCATTACTCTTCCCTTTCAGGGGACCTGTTTCAGAAGCCGGAAGTGTCCACGGTCAAGTTCCTCTTCCTGGTGGGCGGCTTCGCCGAGGCGCCCCTCCTGCAGCAGGCGGTGCAGGCTGCCTTCGGCGACCAGTGCCGTATCATCATCCCCCAGGACGTGGGCCTCACCATCCTCAAGGGCGCCGTCCTCTTCGGCCTGGACCCCACTGTCATCAAGGTGCGCCGGTCCCCGCTCACCTACGGGGTTGGGGTGCTGAACCGCTACGTGGAGGGCAAGCACCCGCCCGAGAAGCTGCTGGTGAAGGACGGCACTCGCTGGTGCACTGACGTCTTCGACAAGTTCATCTCCGCTGACCAGTCCGTGGCCCTGGGCGAGCTGGTCAAGCGCAGCTACACCCCGGCCAAGCCCTCCCAGCTGGTCATTGTCATCAACATCTATAGCTCTGAGCTCGACAACGTGAGCTTCATCACCGACCCCGGGGTGAAGAAGTGCGGCACGCTGCGCCTCGATCTCACGGGGACCAGCGGCACTGCCGTGCCCACCCGCAGGGAGATCCAGACCCTTATGCAATTCGGGGACACTGAGATCAAGGCCACGGCCGTGGATGTAGCCACCTCCAAGAGCGTCAAGGTTGGGATCGACTTCTTAAATTACTAACTGGCCCTCCCCGCCGCCTGTCCCCTTGGGCTCAGCTCACCTGCATCTGCTGACCTCAACCCTGACTGTTCTTTCCCTGCCCTTGACCCTAGCCATCACCCGTCTGAATTTCAGCAGGGAAGATGAGAACAGCCAGGGCTAGAAATAATTAGGGATTTTTGAGGGCACACTGGAGTCAGAAAAACTGTTGGCAGTGAAGATGGAGGTGGGGAAATAAGGAATTTGAGGATCCCAGAAAAGCAGCTAGTGTTCATAGGTACGAAGTGGTGAAACCCCCACCCCCACCCCCCGCCGCCCCACAAGGGAATCAGTACATTTCTGCAGCAGTGATCGGGCTTGGGTCGAAGAGATCTCCCTTATGGAGAACTTAGGATGCCCTGTCGCGATCCTTCCAGATTTGAAATAAGATCTTTGAGCCAGGAGGAGATTCTTCATCTCTCTCGAGACTTTTCTTTTTTACATGTTTTGGATGGCAGTCGCTATAAAATGCCATCCATCTGCAGTTAATTTCTTTTCATCATGGTGTGATTAAAAGTGATGATTCACTGGGAGCTTGGAGGGTTTTTAGCTGGTGGGAGAAGACTGCCTACACTGGGCGCTATTTTAGATTCTCATAATTTAAATTCCAGAAAGGGTTAGTGAAGAATAACTGTAGCTTCAGCTAATCCACTAGGATTTGTGAGTGGGAGAGCTGACACCTCGACTTTTCAGCAGGTAAAAATTTGCTTCGAGGGAAATGGATATTGAGCTAGTGACATATCCCAAATTATATGCTGTGATAGAACTCCCCAAAGGCCAAATCCTGGTTTCTGAATTCATAAGTAATCTGCATTAACCTTCATAGGATTCTGTGTGAGAAAATGAAGTTGCAGGTTGCCTCCTTCACATCACCAAGCCCGGGAGTCCGGAACAGCCCCTCCCCTTGACAGGCACCCGTATCTTAAACTAACTCCCTCCTCCCTGCTTGCCCTCATCTCCCTAAGAGATTTGGCCATTTATTCCCACATTTTGAAAAGAATACATTGGTGATACCTGGGCAGAGAATCTGTTTAACGAAATGTTGCATTTAAAATCTTCAGTTTTAAAACCAGAACTGAAGATTCTATCTAAAGGCATTCAGAGATCTGTACTTAGTGAATGAAGCTGGGTTTTCTCAAAGCAGATCTGTGGATCTCCCGCGCAAGAACTGCCTGGGCGCTTCTGAAATACAGGTTCCTGGATTCTGTCCCTTTTATGAACTCAAGTCTTGGAGAGGGGAACCAGAATCTGCAATTTTTAGTAAATGCCACAGGGGACTGTGGTTCAGTTGGAATTTGAAAACTCCTAACTTTAGGGTTTTGGAAAGCTGGGGCCCAGACCAGAGCCTGCAGCTTCCAGTTGGGTTCCCTTAGGGAGTGAGTCTGCAAGTGAAGAACCACAGTCCCACACGTTGCCCTCTTGTGAGTGGGGCTGGAGCTCCAGCTGGCTTGGGGAGGGCGCTTTTAACCTTCTTGTGAGTGGGGCTGGAGCTCCAGCTGGCTCGGGGAGGGCGCTTTTAACCTTCACAGGAAGGGCCCGGGGAGGAAAAAGATTGGAAGAAAGGCAGCCTCAGAATGGGGCTGAGGAACCAACGGGTGTGTGTGTCCGCTCTCCATCCTTCCCCACTTGCAAAGCCAGTCTTCAACATTCAGGAGCCAACGGAGGAAAAGCATCAAGAACCTGACTCAGCCCCTGTGATCTGTTCAAAGCTGTCTTTTCCACCTGCTGGAGTTAACTCGATTTTAAATCACCAGAGGCATGCATAACGAATGAGGGGAGGGTGGATGACTCAGCCACTAACTTTGAATACTTGGATTCACAAACCCATTATCATATGCAGATTTTAAGTAGCATTTCCAACTTCATGCTAAGTGTCTTCTTTTTCCCATCGCTTGCTGCAGAATTCCCTACTAGAACATGAAACACTGACAAACCCAGAACTAGAGGATGCTGGTCACATACTTAGCAGCGGGGTTTCGCATCGAGACACAGATGTGGCTCTAGGGTTCTCTCGCTGCCTGCTCGGCTTCAAAAGCTAAATGTCATGGGTCTGTCTTTGGTGTTGCCAGCCATACTCTACAAACAAGACTTTTACATTCAGTTATAAGTAGTATAATTTTATGTACATATAATATTAGAAAATTGTACAGAATCTTGATTTCTACAATATGCTCTTGTTAAAAAAAAAAGGGAAAATGCTCTTTGAATTTTGTTGATGACATTGCTGCCTTTAAGTTTCCATGGTTTCATTTCTTAATTGTGCTTACTAGACATTGATTTGTACTGATGCTAAGCTATGGACTGTGTGCGCAGACCGAGCAACAGACAGAGGTGCCTAGGGTCAGAATCCTCTACGAAATAGACCGGCTGGATTGACAGCTCCATCAGACCTTTCTACACACATATCCTTCCCAAAGGTTCACAGTTTATATTTAAAGGTGCATAATAATGTATCGATTCTCCTGAACTGTCTTTGAGAGCTGAACGTTCTGGTTCTGTAAGCCATGTGACTGTGCAGAAAAACCTCCGAAGACTCTGTGTCCCTGCAGGGTTGTCAGCGTCTCCTCGTGGGGCGAAGCAGTCACTCTGAAGGCAAAGTGTGATGTTTTCAGGACACCAGCATCAAAGGGAGGAATCAGGTGGTACCCAAATCCAGCTTTTCTACTGGATTAAGTGTAAGTGTGAGTAATAGAGTCAAGTCCTTTTCTTGGCTAATGTAAGGCCTTTCCCATCTTGCATTAAGGATGTCTCCTTGTCTATTTCTCTTAAATGAAATGGTTGAAATTTGCAATGTTGGCAAAAAGATGATGGAGAGGGGGTGATGATTTTACTGGATTTTCTTCTGCTCCAGAGATGCAGCCCTGATAGTCAGACTTCTTAGAGGGAATCCTCAAATCCACCCCTTCTCCCCTTCCCCCCCACAGAAATATTCTAGAGTAAGAACACTGGATAGGTACATGTGGACACATTTTCTAATCTTAGAAAGTTTCTAAAAGGCCCGTTGTCTTAACGCATCACTCAGTTGTCCCTGGCATATTATCTGAGGTTCAAGTTTCTTGGAAGCAGAATTGTCAAAGGGTTTCCTTTGTAACTTCCCTTTCTGTACACAGTAGGCATTAATAAATGTTGAATGTCAGACAAGAATGTCACATGGACAAGAGAGGAAAGAGGAAACATACAAGCGTTTCTGCAGACCGATGGCTAAGATGAATCCAGATTACAGAGCCTGCCCTACCCCTAGAATGTTATTTAGATCAAGTTTAGCTTTTAGAGTCCAGGTCTGGTTAATTGCCAGGGTGGCAAAGAATCGCATGCACCTATATAAACAGGAATCAAAATGCATTATTAGCTGAAGATCGAATCACACATTGTAGAGATGAAATAGCTGTGATTAAGCTGCGTATTTATGCTGGGAAATGGCTGAAGTGGGTGACTAGTATAAAAGTTGTTGGCCATAACATCGTATCTCTTATCGGCTTGGAATATGGAAATATATTCTAAAATAACAGCCACTGGGGTCTTGTTCACTATAAATTCGAACTTCACAGAACGTGGCAGCAATTCACAATCTGACTGTATCTGCAAACTGTCTTCACAGATGTCTAATAAAGCAAAACTCTGGATCTCATGTGGCCCAGACTTCTTTTGTGCACTCTGAATTTGTAAATGGAATTATAGATACATTACTGACTTTCCCCTCTACCCCATCTCAGATGGAAATTGATTTTCAGGTCTTTTCCTAGGTGTTGCAAGCTTTATTAACTTTCATTCCAATAAGACTGGCTCCTCTGTTCGCTGGGAACCAAGCCTCCATGGACATCCACGAACCCCTTTTCCCTTGAAACCAAAGAAAGCAGCCTTGCCAGAGAGAAGGCAGATAAGCCACAGTGACAACTGACAACTCCACTGCACCCAAATGAAGGTCATTAAAAAAAAAAAAGCAGAAGGCCAAGGACTGATGCCTTGTCCTCTGGTGTCCTAGCAGGCACAACTGGCTGGCCGCTGCATCTAGGGCCTTGGGTTTATTCCGGGCTCTATGTCTGGGTCACCCTCCAGAGTTGGCTCTAGGAGTTTCTGGATAGTCTGAGGTGGGCCCTAGGACCTCGAGGGAGGTATAAATGGCTTCTTCCTAAGTGGGTAGCTACACCAGCTTTCATCTGAAGTTTAGTTCCCATGAGGAGAGGTCGGGAAGGCCAGGATGTACAGTCAAACAAACGTGTTTTGCAAAGTAGAGCCAGCAGGCAGTGTGGCTGCCGTTTCCTCATCTGTAGGGAGTGGCTGGGACTAGCCGTCTGTAAAGGCCACTCAATCCCTGGATCTGGGTCACACGGTGGGCATCTTGGTTTTGTCGACTTAAAGAAGTGCACAATGTGAGAGTTGAGAGCTAAGTTTCACTTGGGACAAAATGAGGGCTATAGCCCGGGAGACAGCATTTCAGATAGTTCTGAGAAACTGCTCTGAAGAGGTGGGGTGGGGGGGAGTCAGTATATATGTGATTCTGGTGAAGGGAGAGTCCATGCAATCAGGCACATATTTTTTGCAGAAGGATTCTGCTAGTCGTGAGGAGCGGACGTCACCATGAAGGATTTTAGTGCTTTTCTAAATACGAGGAGATGCAAGCATTAGGCTCATAAAATAAAATCGGCTCCTGAAAATATCTAACTCTCTGAAGACCTGTTGGGCCAGTTCTTCCCAGAGCACAGAGGGCCTCTTTTCTGCTCTCCACCCTGAACTCCTTTCAGGGGGTGTTGAAAGTCAGCAACTTCAGCAGCTCCTGAATTAATCCTTGTGGATGGCAAGTGCCCATGGCAAGTGTCAATTTGTAGTTGACAGTTTCAGTCCACTGAGATGAAGGCTCATCTCCCATAAAGTGAAGACGGTTAGGAGTACGGCTCCACCTTCCCAGCATCCTTCATTTTGGTGCTCTGTCCCTCTCTGCCTGGCTACCTGTCCTGGCCATCTGGAGATTCTCCTAGTAAGAGACACAAGGCTAGGAGGACAGAGACACGAGGCTAGGAGGACGAGAAGCCCAGGGGAAGCCGTCTGGGACACAGGCCTCTGCTTCCCTCCCAGGCTGCTTCCCCCGCCCCTGCCAAGGCCTGTTCCCGCCAATCCTCTCCCCCCAGCCCAGGCCTCCCCAGTGTCTACATCAGAAAAGGCGGCTTTGACCCGGATCCCTTCGTGTACCCCTCTCCACAATTTCCAAACCCAAAGCGGCCTCGCCTGGGTGAGACCGTGTATTCGGAACGGAGAACAGCTTCGGAGGCAAAATATTTTCCGGGCAAATCTCTGCATCTCACCCCATAGACCGACGCTGAGCGAGTTCACTCGGGTTCACCAGTCGCCTCTGGCTCCCGGCCCGGACTTCTCCAGGAGGCCAAAGGGTGATGAAGGCGGGAGGGGCGGGGGTGGGGGGGTGGGGGATGGTCCGACTCTGCCCCTTTCCCCTCCCTGCCCCCCCCCCCCCCCCCCCCCCGCGGTTGAGGTGAGCTCAGAAAGGCCGGGAGCCCTGGTGGAGGCCGGGCTAGGGCAGGAGGTCCGGCGGGGCCAGGATCCAGGCCAGCCCAGGTGCGGACGGGGCGGGGCGGGGCGGGGGGAGGGGGCGTGTCCGCGCTTTCTGACCCGCTCCCCGGCCACACCCCCAGCACACCCCCTTTCCGCGCTCTTCTCTTCAGCCTCCTCCAGGCAGGCCTCTGGGCTGGGTCTGCGGCGGCGCAGCCGGCCACGCACCCGCGGCACACTTCTGGGCAACATAACCCTGCCCCCAGAGTGTAGACGTCTTTCGGTCACACCTCCTTGGACACAGGGACCTTCAGACAAGTTACTTAACTTCTCTGTGCCTTATTTTTCCATCTGTAAAATAGGGACTCAGGTAGGAACTAACCCTTAGGGCGACCGTTAGCGTTTCACAGGAATGCAGTCCTGTCTTCAGCCGTGTTGTAGCAGGTGTTCTTCAAATGTCTGAACTGTTTAAAAAATTTCCATCACTGCTGAGTAAACCTTGCCTGAGGCCCTCCCCTCCACCCCTGAGGCCACTTGTCCTGGCCACAAGGGCATGAGTTTTGAGAGAGGAACTGGCTTGGTAGGGTAGGACTTGGAAGCATCAACAGATGCCAGATGCAGGACCTGGTCCATTTGGGGGCACCACAGGCCATCCCAGAAGGGAGAAGGGGTCTGGCTCGGGAGACAGCATCCACGTAAACTGGTCCTGTTCGGTCCGCCCCCCGCCCCCCCCCCCCCGCCCCATCGTGGACTCCATGCCAGCCTTTGCAACTTCTGATCCTTTCCAGCCACAGTTTACTCTAATTCTTTGCTATGTCCTGTACATTGCATGCTTAACAGCATCCTTGGCGAATTGTGGTGCTTTCTCTCTGTCCTAATCCCCGGGCAAGGTTATTGACGCCCAAGGGCTCTAGCACATGCGCAGTGGGTTCTCCAGGCAAGGACTTCCCTTCATTAACAGAGAGCAAAATCATGGGGTCTTCCAAGACCTTCATGAGACACCTGCGAATCACACCAGGCTACAGTGGTAAGTGGTGATGTGCCCTGCAGGGGGACCATGGTCCTGATTGCTGTCCCTGCCTTGCCCCACTCACTGTCCATGTCCGACCGGCTTATTGGACCAGTACAGGCACTTTAGCTTTTAAGAAACTTGCTGAAAGTGTTTCATTGCTGAAGATGGCAGATAACTGGGTTCTGATAAGTGGGGAGATACAATCTAGGCAGATCTCCCAGGACATGGCCTGGTATGTAAGAAGCACTTAATTAATGTCTGTTATATACATTTGGACCAGGATAGACACAATGCATAAGCTGAGGCTCTGTCCTTCTTCCCAAGTTGTGCTGTTCTCATGAACTAGGGCTGTCCTTATGGTCCCATTTCTTCCTGTGTCCCCTAGAGGGATGGTGACCAACTTTTTTGGTTTGCCGGGAATGGTCCCAGTTTTAGCACTAAAAGTCCTGCATCCCAGGAAACCCCTCAGTTGTTGGCAAACCAGGACAACTGGTCACCCTACCTAAAGGCTTTTCCTCCTCAGGCTTCCGAGAATTTACTAAGTCACATCCCTGTGGGTAACAAACCTGGTGGTCCCCATAGGCCCTCTGCTCTCACATATAGGTATTCTCGGTGGGGAGAGGCATGGAGAATATTCCAAGGTTGCCCATCCTCACCCTGGTCCTACTGGTTGGTTAAGAGAATAGGCTTTGGATTCTAATAAACTGAGATGCCAATCTCTCCCTGGCCATTATCTATGTGATTGTAAGTAAGTTACTTACCTCTCTATGGTAAGTAGAAAGTTCTATTAAATGGTTGTATTAGTTTCCTAGGGCTGCTGTGTAAAACAACAGATGTCTATTCTTTCACAGTTCTAGAGGCCCAGAGTCTGAAATCAAGATGTTGGCAGGGCCGTGCTCTCTCTGATGGCCCCTGGTGTCCTTGGTTTGTGGCAGCATCACTCCGGTCTCTGTCCCCATCTTCACATGGCTCTTCATGTGGCCTTCTGCTCAGTGTCTCTGTGTCTGTGTGTCTCAAACCTCCCTCTCCTTTTTCTTATGAGGACACCAGGCACTGGATTTGGAGCCCACCCTAAATCCATGATGATCTCATTTCCAAATCCTTAGTTACGTCTGCAGAGACCCTATTTCCAGATAGTTCACATTCACAGGTACCAGGGGTTAGGACTTGGATAGGTCTATCAATTCAACCCATTACATGGGGTAGGGATAGATTCCTCATAAGACTGTTGTGAGGATGAAAGGAGCCAGCACACATAGCCTGTTTAAAATATCTTGGCCCTTAGCAAGACTCAGTAAGGGTAGCTTGTATTCCTCTGTGTGTGTGTGCATACACGCCATCCGGTAAAATCTACGCAGATCAAAGTAGACCCTGATGGAGAAAAACCTCTGTGACAGGGCCCCTGGGTGTCTACGATCTCCTCCATGGTGTTAGGGTATCTTTTAATTGTCCCAAAACTGGGGAGACTGGATAGTGGGTGGAAGACTTCCAACACTGTCAAGAGCATTTTAGTAATTGGATTCTTCCAGAGGAGGTTTCTTGCAGGTGCACAGGGTGAGGGTTGCTGCTCTCAACTCTGGGGCCAGGTTTTCTGGCCCTGGGGACAAGGGCAAAAATGGTGGGCTTCAATAATGGGATTGACTTATTTATTTATTGACAGTTTAAAGCCAAGTCTTAACGAGTTTTTCCCCCTTTGTTCTTTTAAAAACTGGTCTTATTATGGCAGCATTATAGTACTTAGGATTCAGCATCCAGTTTAAATAAATAGTTGTGTTTTACCCATACTAATTGTAATGATTACATGTTATTTTGTGGGAAATGGTGAAAAATTGTGCTCGGGGTGGGTCTCACAGATAATGAATTTACCTTTTTGTATAATAGGTCTCTACTTTTAATAAGCCCGCAATTTCCCGGTGGTCTGACAGAAAAGATCCCCAGTTGCATTTGGGAAGTGTCAAAGAAAATAAGCTTTCTCTCTAAAATGATGAATAATTTCAATTACTCCTTTGACTAACATTTTGGTCCATTAAATGCTTTCCCCGTTTGCCGTTTGGGCTGACATCAGGGGCTTTGCTATCAAAGAATATTACTGTCATTGCCTTTGTTGAAACGGGCCTTCCCTCCCCGCTCTAAGGTCAGTTTTTCATGGCCTTGGGAGGGCCCGGCCGCAGTGGAAACAACAGCGCGGCTTGTGTTAATGGCCTTTGGGAAAATGCAGTGTTGTCGGCCAAGGAAGAAACGGCAAGGGGTGGGCTGAGATTCTGGGGCTTCGGGCAGGTTCTGAATCCCTCGCTGAAGGTCGTGATCGGCTCTTGCAGGCTTCGTGCCCTACCTTAGCTGCCAGGGCACCTCCAGTGAGGACAACATGTCCCACTGTCTGAAAATCTTCCAGAACACACAGCAGAGTAAAGACCAGCTGGAGGACTTACGCTGCACAGTGGCCACTGCGCCGAACTAAAGCCCGTCTGCTCAGAGGAGACGGTCCCGTGGACCCTGCACCAGTATTACCAGCGGTACCGCCCCTTGAGTCGTGGTACCGGCTCCCAGAAACCAGCCCCCCTTCACCCTGGGCCCAAGCACAGGGCCTGGCCATCTTGCTGAGCTGCCACTGAGTCCAGCACAGTTCCAGGTCCCCAGGCGTCCGTGCAAAATGGAGAGGCTCAGTTTCTTAAAAGGAGAAAGAAACATTTCCAGGGGGAGAGGGAGACAGGTGGGGAGGAGGGTGCTAGGTACTAAGCTCCCTGGGCAATCATCACAGAGGTTCAGAGAGCAGCTGTTGTCTCAGTAGGTACCGCTTTTAGTTGCTTTCTCTGTGCTGGCTACTGTTATTTCATTAACCACCCACGATGACCCTTTGAAGTCGATACTATTATTCCCACTTTAGAGCAGTGTCCCTTGTCTGAGGTCAGACCTTGGTTTGAACCGAGCTCCTTCAGGTGCTGGCTGGGCGGGAAGGGGTTTTACACTGAATAACAGTCACAGTAACAGTGACAAAAACAACTGACAGTATGATTGTATAATGTTAATCATCACAACAATGATTTGTCCTAGGCTATTTTTAAGGCCTAAAGGCCTATAAGAAAAGTAATGGACCGATTGTCTTTATTATTATTACTGTAATTGGGGATTTTTCGAGAACACACGCTGACTCACATGTTTGGCGTGCCTTAAAAAATTTCCAAGTCATTACAAGGAACATCTGCCTAAGAGTTGGGATTTAGCCCAGCTCCATGAGTATCTGCTATGTGACCTAGGGCAGGGTGCTTCCCCTCTCTGGGCTACAGTTCCTTCATCCAAGGCAGGGAAGGATGGACTAGACACTCCCTAGGGTGCTTTCCAGCTTTTAGGTTCTGGGACTCAGTGGCCTGATTCAATTCTTACAGCAACTGAAGGGCAGTTGTCTCACATCTCACAAATGTGAAATTACCAAAGGGCAGCCAGCCAGGCAGCTAGAGCCGAGTCTGCTGTGCTTTCTCCTGACCTGCGTGCTTCTCTTGATTCCCTTATTCAGATGGTCAAAGAGCATTGTCTGAAGCTTTTTTTCTTTTGTATTTAGTCTGAGAAAAGAGTGGGATCTGTTTAAGAGCAAGAACTTGGGAATCAGAGAGACCTGGGTTTGAATCCTGGCCCTATCCCTTCCTTGCTATGTGACCTTGGCCAAGACTTTCTTAACCTCTCTGAGGTCTCAGTGTCCTTCTCCACAAAGTGTAGGTAACAAAGGCACCGACTTCTTATGGTTTGTAAGAGAATAAAATGAGAGCCTATGCAAAGCCCTACCAAGGCGCTGGCACGCAGCATCAACCAACCACTGGCAGCTGCCCTCACCACGTCTAGGGGCCTAATGCTTCCCCTGGGGCGATTGTTGGGATGCCATCTAGCTTAGGAGCATCGCCCACTGTGTGGCTTCTCAAAGCCCTCAGGAAGCATGGTATCTTTTTACAGAATGCAAATACATAAAGAAACCTCTTCAGGAGCGCCCCCATCCCCGGCTGGGCAGGCTACCTGCCGAGAGCCAGGGTCACTGAATTAGGCTGTGCCACGCGGTACACCGTCATGGCCAGAAACTGCTACAGGGACTTCCTGGACGTCATGGAGCAGGCCAAGAGAGCACACCTGAAACCATATGAGGAGGAAGTCTGGCTTGTAACTCAGGTAACAAGAACGAGGGGAAGAGCAGATCTCAGGCCAGGGGTTTCCAGATGCCCCCAGCCCAGCGCTAGGACTGTTTTTTTTTTTGGTGTCTCTTTTGTTTTACAGAAGGCGCTGTGTTTGTAATTGCAGGACTTGCCAAGTAGGCAGCCACGTCCTGCTCCCAACCTGTGCCTAGCAAGTTCCAGAAGCCTTGCTTCTGGTCTTTGCTGGTTTGCAGGGAGAGGCTGGCAGTAAAAACCAACTGGGGCCCCTGTCCAGGCAGCAACCTAAGGCTCAAGCATGCTGAGGAAGGGAGATGGTAGGGCACTGCATGGAGCGGGGGGCTCTCGTGGCCTCAGTTTTCCCTTCTGTAAAATGGAGATGATGATCCTTTAGGATAAATCGTAAGGATCGGAAATAAACACACCGTGCTCATGCGGGACCTGCACAGATTATATTTATTTTTATTATTAATGAAAGGAATAACTCTATGACTTTTGTTCTTACTTTAGAATATATTGAGTTAGGCCTGCAGCACTTCCTCCTACCCCTTCTCCAAAAATGTTGCTGCATGAAAGGCTGCTGCCAAAGTATCCGGATTTCTCTATTCCAGGTAAGGGAGGACTTTCCTTCCTTCCTGCTGGTTTTAAAAAGGCGATCGTTCCAATTTCTCCACATCTTTGCTAACGCTTTTTATTTTCTGCTTTTTTTTTCTTTGATATTAGCCATTCTAATGGGTGTGAGGTGGTATCTCTTTATCATTTTGATTTGCATTTTCCTAATGATTAGTGATGTTGATCATCTTTTTACGTGCTTATTTGCCATTTATACATGTCTTTGGATAAATGTCTATTCAAGCCCTTTGTTCATTTTTGAATCAGTTTGTTTGCTTTTTTGTTGTCAAGTGTTTGGAATTCTCTATATATTCTGGATACTAACCCCTTATCAGATATACAATTTGCAAACATCTTCTCCCATTCTGTGGGTTGCCTTTAGATTCTCTCGTACACTGTAGATGGGAATGTAAAATAGTTCAGCTGCTATGGAAAACAGTATGGTGGGCTCTTGAAACAATTAAAATTAGAATGACCATACACCCAGCAATTCCACTTCTGAGTATATTCTGGAAAGAATTGAAAGCAGGGTCTTGTAGAGATATTTGTACACCCGTAATTATAGCAGCATTATTCATAGTAGTGTAACCCAAGTGTCCATCTAAGGACGAAGGGATAAGCAAAATGTCATCTATATGTACAACGGAATATTATTCAGTCTTAAAAAAGAAATTCTGACACAACCTACAAGACAGATGAACTTAAAGGACATTATGCCGAGAGAAATAAGTCTAACAGAGAAAGAAATAACATATGATTCAATTTATATGAGGTACTTAGAGTATTCAAAATTAAAGACAGTAAATTAACAGTGATTGCCAGGACTGAGGGGAGGGGAGAACGGGGATTATTGCTTGATAGGTACAGAAGTGCAGTTTTACAAGAGAAGAAGAGTCACGGGGATGGGTGGTGCTGATGTTGCACAACAGTGTGAATGGACTTAATACCACTGAACTGACACATAAAAATGGTTAAGATGGTGAGTATTAAGTATGTTTTAACACAATAAAAAAATTGTTTTCTAAGTAGAAAAAAAAAAAGTGGGTGGGATATTTGCAGTAGCCCCTCTGCCTCGCTGGGCCACCTGCCTGCAATTTGTGGGGCTGGTTTATCTTCCAGGTGCTAGGTGTCCTACCCTTGGAAGAGCCCTGATGGAGGACCCCAGACGTCTGGTGAGGTGTGGCTGCGCTCAGAGGCCAAATGTCTTATGCAACGGGAGGATTTATCCAGAGCCACTCTCTTCAGTAAAGGGCGTGGAAGGGTAGAAGTGGAGAGCCTCCCAAGGAGAGGCACATATTAAGGGGGGCTCAGAAGCTCGCCATTCCCACGTGAGAGCCCCTCACACACCCCAACCGGCACGAGGGAAATTTCATAAGATAAGCATCCTCTTCACTGCCACCTGAACCCTGACCGGTTGGTGATAACATGTCATTCGCAATAGAGGCCGTTTATTGTCACGTGAGAGTAAAGAGGATACACTTCTCAGCATGCTGAGGCTTCTGTGGATGTTTTCCAGGTTATGTTGACCTTGCTGGGTGGGGCCCAGCTCTTCCCGATGCTGAGGTAACATTGCACACCTGGATCGGGCGCTCACTGAAGCCCTAGCTTGGCCGTCTAATGAGTCGGCCCCCATCAGCCACCTTGGGTTGTGGCATGGCAGTCCCCAACACTGGCACAGGGCCATGCCCACCCCAACCCTGGTGTTTCAGAATCCCAGTCCCCAGGAGAGCCCTGGCACACCAGCTGTACTGGTTTCCTAGGGCTGCTGTAATGGTACCCCAAACTGGGTGGTATGAGACAGCAGAAATTTATTGTCTCATACTTCTGGAAACTAGAAGTCCACGTTCAAGGTGTTAGCAGGGCCATGTGCCCTCTGAAACCTTAGGGGAGAGTCACCCCTTGCCTCTTCCCCACCTCCTGGGGGTTTGCTGTCAATCCTTGGCAATCTTCCGTGCATAATTCTAATCTCTGTCATCATGTGACTTCCCTGTGTCTCTGTGTCTTCACATGGCTGTCTTCTAATAAGGACACCAGTCACACTGGATTAGGGCTCACCCTTCTGCAGTATAACCTCATCTTAACCAGTTACACCTGCAACATCCTAGTTCCAAATAAGTCACATTTTGAGGTACTGGGATTAGGCCTTCAATATATCCTTCTGCGGGGGGCAGAGTGGGGGGGACACAATTCCACACATAACACTGGCTGACCTTTTATCACTGACAGGCACTCTCTCTGACTTCACTCTGCAGCCACTGGCATGAAGAATAAATCAAAAGCAGCTCCTGGGGCAGTGAGGCCATTGTTATCAAAAGACTCAAAACTGCTGGGCCGAAAGATGAACTGAGCCACACCTGAGCGTTTTTCCCAAGATAAGAATTTTCACCTGGGCTCCCTGGACCCCCAAGTTTCCATGGGTGGAAATCAGGAGTCATATCTTGGATGAGAAAAAAGAACTGGAATGAGAAAAAAGTTACATGTTTGTTTCACTAACCTCCAAGTGAAATATAATATTTCCTTTGAATGTAGGCAACAAACCCCAGCTGTACCTGTCACCTTAACCCAATAAAAATCCCAGATCTTTTCACATCATGTGACATTTGTTGCAAACAGCTTGAAATAATGTTAATGTTGATCAGTACTTTATAATCACAGTTGTCATTGGAGCTATTATGTCTACGCTCTAACATTCTTCAACATATGTATAAGCAAACACTTATATGGCTATTTCACAAATTTGTTCTTTTTAGTATTTTGATAGTATTTCAATATAATTAGCTCCCTTTGTAATCTCATGTATTATACTTTATGCCCTTAAACACATTGTTCTGAGAAGAGGTCCATAGGTTCATCAGACAGCCAGAGGGTCTGGGGCACAGAAATGGAAAGGAACCTGTCCTGGGAAACAACAAAAGGCGTGTGTAAGGGGTGGTTTTCATACCAAACAACACCCCAAACCCAATGGGGTGTGGCATTACAATGCATCCTGTTATTAAAAGATAATGTGATAGAGGAATGCTATTGTGGAAAAACATTTCTGATGCAGTACATGAGAAAAGCAAGACCATGAGACAGGACAATAACAGCAAACCCATGTGTACACACACACACACACACACACACACACACACACATCACTATAATCCTGTTTTTCTGTTTAAAAACAAGGGAGGAGTGGTAAAGGGAGCCAACCCATAATACTAACAGTGATTATTTGGATGATGGGGCGATTGGTCTTTTTTACTTTCTTGTGATTTTTTCAATTTTCCACAGCCAACAGGTATTGTTTTCATAATCGGGAAAAAATGTTATTTTCCTTATTTGAATTGATAAGATCCTTATTTGAAGTGATTAAAAATCTCTTTTAGAGATTGCATGTTTAAAGAAAAAAGCCATGACTCAACAGACGTTAGCTGCATTCTCTTTAAAGGGCCGGGACCAAGCTCAGTGAACAGGTGGGATTTTTTCCAGCTTTCCTAACACCCTGGGAGAGTGATCCCACAGCCTCAGGACGGAAGCCAGGAGACAGATCCCTCACCTGCCCAGGGCCGTGTGGTCCAGGCTGCTGCATCTCTGCTGGCCCCTCAGAAATGAAGAACACAGGAAGCAGTTCTGCCTGCTCCCCTCTCCCACACCCATAGAGTTTGCAGATTACTGCTCTAGACCCAGGG
Source organism: Globicephala melas (assembly GCF_963455315.2). Classification (NCBI taxonomy): domain Eukaryota; kingdom Metazoa; phylum Chordata; class Mammalia; order Artiodactyla; family Delphinidae; genus Globicephala; species Globicephala melas. Next base: position 13,807,335 of record NC_083329.1, read on the forward strand.
TTTTTGAAGTCTTTGCCCATGAAATTAGGGGATGTCGGGAGCGAAACAACTTCATGCAATTGCCTTCATCTTGATTTCACTCGCGGGATCGAATCTTGTCAATATTTAAGTCACTAGCTAATTCCTGGCACTGACCTTTAAGAAATGATTTGAGCAGTAAAACAAAAACACAAAACAACAACCCAGTAACAGAACTAACAAAATCGAATAAAGGCAATTAAAAGATTTTCTAATAGTACCTAATTCTTCTATAACTTCATGATTAAGATTATCAAGTTCAATGTGCATATCAAACTCCTTTTGTTGAAACAATTCCACATTGCAATTCTTTTCCTTAATCTTTATCCTTTCTGTTTCTCCCTAACCTGTAATTTCTAGAGGGTCGTCTGTCAGGGGAGGGAGAGAGGTGACTTTACTGCACAGCAAATTATCATTATTAGCACAAGATGCATCTGTAATGAGCTCATTCTTGCTGCTAAAAACAATTCTATTACCTGATAAGACAAAAATTCCCTCCATCTGGAAATGCTGAAGAAATGGAGGTTGTGAGTTTGTATGTTTTCTTATGACAATGGGGCCTTTTGTGGGGATAGTTTGAATTCTGTGGCAGTTAAAGTGCTCCTTTGGGGTCCCTTCTCTCTCTTTGTATTGGAGAATTGACAGTTTCCCCAGAGGTGGGATGATGGAAGGGGATGCCTTGGTTCCCTGTCCCTGTCCCACAGAGTGGTGACTGGTGGCTCTAAACAGGATCTCAGTTACGGCTTTAACCTTGTTCCAGCACAGCTGTGAAGGGTGTGGCCAGGAGTCAGACACTCCTTGAGTTCAGAGCTCAATTCTGCTTTCTTCTGGCTGTGTGACTCTGGGCACTTTCCTTAATCTCTCTGAGCCTTAGATCTCTATTTTGTAAGGTGAAATAACAGAAAAGCCAACCCAGTCTCAGGAGTTAAGAAGAGATTAGGCATGTAAATCTGTGCTCAGTAAATACTATCAATTACCATTGGGGTAAAGGGACTTGGGGACATTGCTAGAGCTGACGTGGGTTGTGGGTGGGAGCGTGATGAGCCCACACAGTGAGTTCTCAACAGAAAAGGGTTCAGAACCAGGGCTCCTGGCCCCTACTGAAGAGTTCTTTTCACTGCTGCACTTTTCTTCCAGGGATCCTAACCCTGCGAGGCAGGCAGAACAGGTGTAATTGGCCAATAATAAATTTGTAGCAGCAGCCCCGCTATTGTGCTCGCTTATGTCAGACTCGGTCCTTCACCTGGAATAGCGCATTTAATTAGTATTACTTAGTATAAACACTTTCATTTAACAGATGAGGAAGCTGAATCACACAGAGGTTAAACAATCCACTCAGGGCCATTTTTCCCAGAAAACAATACAGGTGGCTCCTTCAAAGGCATATATATCCCCAACAAGAGCACCGTGTCAATAATTGGACTCAAACTGGGTCTGGCTTCTCCAAAGGCTGAGAAGAAGCATGTTCTCCACCTTTCCTGACCAGCCCAGGGAACCATCAGGAAAAGGCACTAGGTACTCCATGACCTAGAGGAGCTGGCCACTCAGCCCCAAGGTCTTCAGGCCTTGTTTCCGGTTTGTGTTCTGCTGAAGGTCACACCCAGGGTAGCTCTCCCCAGACCTCTCTGTCTGCCTGGGACATCCCCCTGCCCTCCACACTCCCAGACCCCAGCTTCGGTTTACCTCCAATCACTCCTATTTGCTTAAACTCAGCTCAATTTTGGTGCGTGCTTAAAGTATTTTAAAACCTATTTGTCGGGCTTCCCTGGTGGCGCAGTGGTTGAGAGTCTGCCTGCCGATGCAGGGGACACGGGTTCGTGCCCCAGTCCGGGAAGATCCCACGTGCTGCGGAGCGGCTGGGCCCGTGAGCCATGGCCGCTGAGCCTGCGCGTCCGGAGCCTGTGCTCCGCAATGGGAGAGGCCACAGCAGTGAGAGGCCCGCGTACCGCAAAAAAAAAAAAAAACCTATTTGTCTAAGAACATTTCTGACTTATGATTTGTGTGCACATTTATCACATCCGCAGCTTTGTGAAGTTTGGAGGTGTTTTGTTTTCCTTGGTTGTCCTTCTTTCCCTCATTTTACCTACTTTTGAACATTTTGAGGATCTCTTAGCCAGTGTCTGAAAAAGCTTTCTGTGAGGTTTATTGTCATGAATGCAGCCTTTTGTCTGAGTGCCACCTCAGCCTCTTACCCTGAAGGTGCTCACCCTTTTAACAGGACATAAATCACTAAAGCCCTTCCTTCTAAACTGGGGGCTGAACACTTTTTCTGTAAAGGCCCAGATAGTCAATATTTTAGGCCATATGGTCTCTGTTGCAACTACTCAATTCTGCAGTTTTAGCAGGAAAGCAGTGATAGACAATATATAAATGAATGTGTGGCTGTATTCCAATAAAACTTTATTTATAGACACTGAAATTTTAATTTCATATCATTTTCATGTATCACGAAGGATTATCTCTTTGAATTAAAAAAAATTTAAATGTGAAAACCATTCTTATCTGGAAGTCTGTACAAATCCATGGGCCCAGGTCACTGACCCTTGCTCTAAACCAGAACTTAACCCAAGGGGTTGATGCTAGCCAGGATCTAGTTGTAAGTGATTTATTTTGTAAGCAGTATGGGTCAAGCAATTGCCCTCTTGAGAGAGAGACCCCTTGGGAGGATCTGGGGAACAGAACCCCCATGCACCCCAGGAAACTGAAAATGTAGCTCAAACCCACTGCCAAGAGGGAGAGTGACCAGGGTGATGTGAAGCTCAGATTAGCCGGGAGAAAGCCTGCAATTGCGTGAGAGAAAAGGTAGAAACAAAGGCCTGTAGAGGCTTTTCATACCCTGCATTAAAGTTAAAATCTAATTTAGATGAAAATGGATGCATAGAAATTAACTGTGCATGTGAGGCTTTTGTTGTTAGGCTGTGTACCCTGTAATGATAGCTTTACCAAATTTATTCCCTTGGCTTGAAAATAAAGATGCTTTTTGAAATTTGATTTTGTTGTTTTACAAATCGTTTCAGATTTGTGAATCAGGCAGACTCCATTTCTGATCTGCCTCAAACAAAAACAGAGCATTAAAGTGTTTAAGATTCAATCAAAGGCTTGCTGTGAGCGGCACACTATTAAAGTAACAGAATAATCAATTCAATTTTTATTTGGAACATGATTTGTCACAAATAGCATTCTAATAGATAACACCGATTATATGGTAGCAAATGTAAATTATATATACCGAGCTTACAACTTTGTCAGAGTCATCATTAAGGAATTTGACACCTAAGCAGGAGAACAATAAATGTCAACTGGAATATGTATCAGTTAGGTACAAATGGGATGCTGAAATGAGTGATGCTCGCACACGCTTATACTTATAAGTAATAATATGCAGTCTAAAGTAGCTTGCGTTTTCAAACAAGGTAAGTTGTCATTTAAAATATCTCATATTTCTGAAGGTCAGGAATAAACGGCACTATTAGCATTCAAAGCTAGTAAAAGAAAAAGTAATTTGGTGTTCGTTTAGCATAACATTTCATGAAATAGCTTTGTAAAGTATTCACGTTATTTTTTCCCCTATGGAGTCTGAGAAGACAGGATGAAGATGCTCCGTTCTTAACGAAGAGCTTTGATTGCATCTTTGATGCTGTTAACATCTTGGTTCAGTAAGATCTCTGTGGAATTACAAGGTTTGTGCCTGGGTGGGTAAATGCTGAGAAATAAAGCTGTTTACGTAAGGGTGGTCTTGGCTGGCTCCAGCAAGATGCTGCCAGGCCCTGGGTTTGGTCCTCATCAGTAGTGCCACTGACACAGGGACGACAGCAAGACACTGAGGACAAGTGGCAAGACTGTCCGAGACTGAAGATGGAGAGTTTTGATGTGACAGACACAAGTCCCCATGAGTAAGAGGAGAGAGGCTCTTGCTGTGTGTCTTGGGAACAATGGCAGATAAATCAGGATTTGAATTCAAATACAGATGGGGACGATCTTGGGGTCTTAGAAACCTTTCACCAGTGACCCCTCCTACTAGCCACAGGTCCCGAACTCCAAAGTATTGTAAACCACCCCCCTCTCTCCTTTTTCTCCTAAATTTGGATAAAAGATCAAAACTACCAAGAAATAACATTGACCAACACCATTGTAACCACCACCTTGAATTAGCAAAGACGAACATTTTGTCATATTTGCTCCAGATCCTTTTGTAATGAAAAATAAATATAACACCACTGTTAGAGGATTTTAAACGTCCTTCTTTTGATATTTTGTATCACATCTGCAGTGAGTAGCAGTATTTTGTGAACAGAAATGTACTTACATGGTAACCTCTCTATCTAAGTGGCATCTTCCTGACACTTGTTTTTCTCTTCAACAGGACTTTTGGGAGGTCTATTCATGGTGATACATATGGACCCTCGCTCATTCTCTGTCGTTGATGAAGTTGTATTTTGGGTAATCAGGATTTCATGTGTATTGCCTCAATTACTAGTGAGATGAATCTCAAACATTTATGATTCAGGTGTCTCTTTGTGTGTTGCCTGCTCATATCATTTTGTCCACTTTTCTATGTGGCTGTCCTTTTCTTTATGCACTCTGAATACAAATCCTTTGTTGGGTCCACTTCAAATACCTTCTCGGAGGCTGTTCTTGTCTTCAGTGCTGTCCTTGGTGTCTCTGTTGCTCTTAAAGAATAGCTCAGGCCTCCCTGCCCCTCCTGCCTCCTTTACTGGCTAGTTACCATGTGCCTGGCACTGTACTAAGTGCTGTGCATGCTTTGTCTTATTTAATCATCACAGCTGCCCTGTGAGGGAGGGATACTGTTATTCCCAGGTGTGCTGAGGTTGAGAAGCGAAGAAGCCAGCCCACGTAGTACAGGGAAAGAGACAGCTGGGGCCAAGGCCGAGAACCTCTGTTCTATAATTTATATTAGTTTTACGGAGATCTAGGAAGTCTAGAAGGTCTCAGACAAGGACCTATTTCACTGCACCAGGTCGAGATTTTACATGCTGTATAGGGCTTCAAGAAAAAAAATTTAGAAAACATAAAGAAAAAAGAAGAATGAAAGAAAAACCGCGAAGTATTGAGCTCAGGCGCTTTGGTTCTGCTGTGAATTCGAGGCATTCCTGTAAAGGGAAGGGTGGGCTCCTTCTGGCCTCATTCTCGGAAACTCAGGGGCTGACTCACCTGCTGTTCTCCTTGAGCCCCAGTCCCTGTGGCCATGACGCCATTCACAGAGTTGCTCAGTGAAGCCATTTCCGGATTCTCAGAATCGAGCAGTGGATGGATACTCCCACTCTGCCCAACAGGTGTGCCCTCCACTGCCATCCTAGGCCCTGAAAGTGCCTCCCTCTGCTTCCCACCAGCCTGTTTACTCACTGGGGCCCCAGGAATGAGTGAGCAGGTCAGCTGGGAGCTATTGGGAGGCCATGAGTGGGCAGGAGGCCAGCCTGGAAGGGCCACACTCTGCACAGGCCCCAGCAGCTCTGCCTGCTGTGGCACCGAGCCCCCCAGGAGCTCAGCACAGACTCCTACCCGCTCATTGGGCTTGAAAGAAGACCACGCAGGCTGAGGCTCTATCCTGCTCAGGAAGGAAAGCCGAAACCTAGCGCTGACCAGGTGTGAGGTGAGGTGGGTGGAGCCCTCCGGGCAGCCCCTGGGGTTACAGCATCTGCAGAATCTTTGTATGAGCTGGGGCCCAGGTCGGGGTGTAGGCCCTGCTCCAGGCCCTCCCACTAGCTTTCTGGTTTTCTCCCAGGGAGAGGGATAAGTTGGGGAAAATATCTGCATACGACAGAACATTGCAATTTTCTTAATATTAAACAGTTCCTTAAAGTAAAAATTATATCTAAAAGATGCCTAAAATTGACACACAATTTGGACAATTCACAGAAAAAGAAATACAAAAGGCCGTTAAACACTGAAAAGATGTTCACTCTCATTCATAACAAAACAAACACAAATCACAACATAGGGAAAAGCACTTTTAGCGCCTCATTGACAAAAGGTTTGACAATTTGCCCCATTGGTGAGGGTGCAAAACACTCTCATGTTAGAACAAACCATATGAAATTGTCAATATTTGAATTTTTGGGCCCCCAAGAGCGGCAATTTGAATTTACAGTTCAACCTACCGTGTTGTTGGTTGGAGTGTAAATTGGACTGTACTTTGGCAATACTGATCAAAATAAACATCCTAAACATTTCTTAGACAAATTTGTATCATGTTAGAATATCATAAAAGGATAGTAGTTGCTTGAATATTCATAAGAGGAAAATTTTATATGTCCATCAGCAGGGACAAGCATACCACATCACATCCCTCAGTGGAATCTGTGAAGCCACACAAAGAATGAAGCAGCCCTTTCTGGACCATTAAAGAATAATATCAAAATTACCGTTAGTGAAGAAAGCAAGGTGAGAACGGTGCGTGTTGTATGCTTCCATTTGTTTGAGAAAAAAAAAAAATGGTGGGGTGGGGCTGGGGTGTGTGAGATGGGTACATGAATATTTATACATAGAATGTTTCTGGAAAAAACTCAAGTTGTCTCTGGGAAGAGGAACTGAGAGGCCCGAGGGCAAGGCTGGAAGGAAAGTACCCTGTGTATGAGCGCTCTTCTGCATTGTTCGCATTTTGTGCCGTGTGCATGTAGTAACTTCTTCTTTTTTTTTTTTTTTTGCGGTACGCGGGCCTCTCACTGTTGTGGCCTCTCCCGTTGCGGAGCACAGGCTCCGGATGCGCAGGCTCAGCGGCCATGGCTCGCGGGCCTAGCCGCGCCGCGGCATGTGGGATCTTCCCGGACTGGGGCACGAACCCGTGTCCCCTGCGTCGACAGGCGGACTCTCAACCATTGCGCCACCGGGAAAGCCCTGTAGTAACTTATTTTAAAGCCCTTCCTCCATGGCGCAGGCAGGTTTCACCTAAATAATGCTTAGAGCTTGTCACTCATGCCACAGGCTGCTCTCACATGGGGGCTGCTCTCTCCCGCAGGATGCTGAAAGCTGAGTGGGCAACGTGTGGAAGCAACCTTTTCAAACAGGACAGAATTTCACTGTCTAAGGATGTAAAATACATTAGGACAGGCCACACCAAGTGCCCTGAGAGAGATGGTGGCAGAGGCAGACCGGTGGGATGTTCTAGGCATTACCTGTGGCCAAGTGGCTCCAGCCCCCCAAATCTTTTCTGAAATGTGACCCCAGAACGTAGAGAATGTCAAACTAACACCTCAAGATCAAACTAATACTTCAACGTCAAAAAAGCCCATTAAAAATTTTATTATCATAAAGATAAAGAGGCCACCACATTTTTTTATCATTTCTCCTTTATTTTTTTATTTTTTAACATCTTTATTAGAGTATAATTGCTTTACAAGGGTGTGCCACTTTCTGCTTTATAACAAAGCGAATCACTTATACATATACATATGCCCCCATATCTCTTCCCTCTTGCATCTCCTTCCCTCCCACCCTCCTTATCCCACCCCTCTAGGTGGTCACAAAGCACCGAGCTGATCTCCCTGTGCTATGCGGCTGCTTCCCACTGGCTGTCTATTTTACGTTTGGTAGTGTATATATGTCCATGCCACTCTCTCACTTTGTCCCAGCTTACCCTTCCCCCTCCCCGTATCCTCAAGTCCATTCTCTAGTAGGTCTGCATCTTTATTCCCGTCTTGCCCCTAGGTTCTTCTGACCATTTTCTTTTCTTTTTATTTTTAGATTTCATATATATGTGTTAGCATACAGTATTTGTTTTTCTCTTTCTGACTTACTTCACTCTGTATGACAGTCTCTAGGTCCATCCACCTCACTACAAATAACTCAGTTTCGTTCCTTTTTATGGCTGAGTAATATTCCATTGTATATATGTGCCACATCTTCTTTATCCATTCATCTGTCGATGAACACTTAGGTTGCTTCCATGTTCTGGCTATTGTAAATAGAGTTGCAATGAACATTGTGGTACATGACTCTTTTTGATATATGGTTTTCTCAGGGTATATGCCCAGTAGTGGGATTGCTGGGTCGTATGGTAGTCCTATTTTTAGTTTTTTAAGGAACCTCCATACTGTTCTCCATAGTGGCTGTATCAATTTACATTCCCACCAACAGTGCAAGAGGGTTCCCTTTTCTCTACACCCTCTCCAGCATTTATTGTTTGTAGATTTTTTTTGGTGATGGCCATTCTGACTGGTGTGAGGTGATACCTCATTGTGGTTTTGATTTGCATTTCTCTAATGATTAGTGAGGTTGAGCATCCTTTCATGTGTTTGTTGGCCGTCTGTAGATCTTCTTTGGAGAAATGTCTATTTAGGTCTTCTGAGGCCACCACATTTTTAACAAGGGTACAGAGTTTGTAAAACGTCTTCTTGCACCATGTCGCTGCTGCAAAAATTATACCTGTGGAAGAAAACCTTTCCAGCATGAGGCTCGTTTGCTCGTGGAAACGTGACCTCAGATGAGTAAACGGCTTTTGGCCCGCTCGCTGGGATTCGGACCTCTCTGAGTGAAAAGCTTTTTGCTACACCAGGCAGAGTCCAAGTGACTCTCACCCAGCAAATCCACTCAAAGAACCTCCTCCCCTCCATGGGCTTTTAATGAGCTGAGAGTGAATCAGTGGTCAGACCAAAGATTTTCAAAGTCTAGGGGGTTTGGGGCTTAGCAATGAGGATCTCCTTTTAAGGTGGATCATATTTTAAACACAGTTAGGAGTTTCCATATTTTAAACACAATTAGGTACTCTCCCAACTCCTACCAAGTAAGATTCTATTCCCTCCGAATGAGAAGAGCTTGCCCCTATAAGCTAGATCCCAACACATGCCGTAGTCTCCAAACAAAACAATTTACATTAATACCTGCACCCCAGCTGGAATTAACTCAGAGATTTCCTACAAGTACTGCACGTGTCTTCCTTATTGCTTAAGGTAAAAGAGTTTCATATTTGCCTGGTTCTTGAATCGATGCCTTACCACTGAGGCCTTGCTCCTGTCAAGTTGAATTTGGCTTAAGGAAAATGATTGATTTTTCAAAGTAAATTGGATGGATAGACGGAGAGTTGAGATGAAGAGTTGGGTAGATGAATGGACGGATGGCTGAACAGCCAGAAGGGTGAGGAGACAGGTCTGGAGAGATGGCTGGATGGATAAGTGGATAGGTAAGTGGATGAGCAGAAAGGGCTGGACGAATGGATGAGTCGATGAATACCTAAATGGGTAGGTAGGTGGGTGATTGGACGCATGGATGGATTGGTGAATACATTGATAGCTAAATATAGAAAATAAAACTTAGATGGAATGAAAGATACTCACTCAGCCCTGTCTTCACCACTTTGCACTGTAATTCGGGAAGCCCCCAGTTTGGGACGGAAGAGATTTATCACATTGTTGTTCCAGAGGAACTTGACCTTCTGGACTTTTCCTACATTGAGGTCCACATCAATGTCATGCATATGACTTGCATCTGGTCGGAGGGATCCTCTGAAAACATAGACAGAAAATGTTATATCAGCTGGATATATGAATACATAGGATGACAGCAATTTATTTTTTCTTCAAAAAACGGCTGCTGTTTCTGGTTTTCTGCAAATAGGTTGTATGACTTCATGCACATCCAGGGGCTGCTAAAACACAAATGTATTTGTGAAGAACAGACCTTTAAAAAATACTGGACTCTAGATTTCCACTGTCTTAGTTTGTCCCTAGAGGGAAGTTAAATATTTGGGGTGGTGTATTAACCCTATTAGTTCACTGCAGGACTATATTAATGCAATGTCTTATGTTAGAAGATGCCTGTGGGTCAGCCGAGGTCATTTGTTAGCCCCTCATATGTAGCACGGGAAGTTGTCAAAGAATTTTAACTTAACACGAAAATTATTATGTAAAAGTTTGTGCAAAATCCAGACTCTAATTTTACAGCGCGGTTATGCATTCATCCAACACACATTTACCAAGTATCTCATACGTCCAGCAAAAGTAGGTGCTGAGGCTACCACAGCAACGAGAAGCTGGCCTCAGGCTTCCTGTGTGTGTGTTGCCGGGAAGGGAGTTGCCATACAAACGCGCCTGGCCTAAGGAGAATTTGATTTTCCGAAAACCTAAGTCAGGAAGCAACGACTGACAATCCGAAAGGAGTTAGCATTTGTCTCATTTTAAATAGCCGGTTCCCCCTCTGGGCCTCACTCCTCTCATGTGTAAAATGGGGTGATTGAACCAGATGCTAAGCCTTCCTTCCAGGTTTGACATTCCAGGATTCAATGGTTCTGTATAATAGATGGCTAGATTTACAAAGCAGTTTATACCCAATCTTGTATGAAGAATCTATTATGGAAAGTATGGTCATTTCACTTTACTATCAAACTTACTTGAAAATTTCATATTGTTTTGAGTTTCCATTACTTCCATACAAAGCAATCCTGATGTACCCACTCACTTTCTTTTTTCCAGCCAGTGTGACAGATACCCTATATCTCCAACCTGTTGAAAGAAATACAATCATTCGAATAACTCCTCTTGTTGAAAAGAATGACCTCGTGGACGCAGCCTTGTTCCAAGCTCTACGTCCCCCGCGGATGAGAGGTAAGGGTGAATGTGAGTAATGATTTCCTTAAACGAGGTTTGGGGTCCTGGGATTCAGATTCTAGGTGGGGGTGAGGGACTCCAGAGGAAGTAAATCTTATACTTCAGCACAATCTCTTGTTGATACAGCAATGTATGTGCCCTGATGGATGCAGGGCAACTGGTTACTGTACCTGTGTACCCTGGGTACACATCACTGGCCATCCCCAGAAAGGCCACAGGGAGAGGGAGATGCTTGTGGCTATAATGTTTGGATAAATCACCTACTGCTCTTTTAGTTTATTGCTGTTTTCACATGCAACGGACATATTCTCAATAGAAAAACAACCCAGATAAATTAAAAAAAGAAAGAACCTTCATCAGCACCCCATCTACCTGCCCTGCATCCCAGGTCCTTCCCTGATGTCATCACTTTGGTCTCTATACTTAATCAAGTCCAGTGGTTCCCAATCAGGGGGAGATTTTGCCTCCCTGGGGACATTTGGCAATGTCTGGAGGCTTCTTTGGTTGTCACACTGGGGGTGAGGTGGGGTGGGCGTGGAGAGCTACTGGCATCTAGTGGGTAGAGACCAAGGATCTGTTAAACAAACTGCAATGCACAGGACAGACGCCTACAACAACGAATTATCCAGCCCCAAATGTCAGTAGTGTGAGGTTGAGATAGGCTGATCTAGAGCTTTCTCTTTCTCTTTCTCTCACACATCTATGTATATAAAAGAATATGGGCTTCTTTTCCCTTCTTTAAATAGTATGTGCTGTTATTCTCTATTCGCTCCACCCATCCCCACCCCAGAATGATTCCCTTTCTCCGTCCTGCCCTGTGTTCCGGAATGTTTGCCTCCCACCCCAGGATCCTTGCTGCTGTCTTTTAGCTGGGTTTAGCCAATACGAGGTGTATGCAGGAGGTCAGAAGGCCAGAGGAGAGAGGTGCGGGTGTCATCTCCCTGGCCCCCACCTTGCTCCAGAACCATGAGTCTGTCAGAAACTCCCTCCTTCCCTGTATTCTGAGAGCTGCACAGCCACCAGATTCCGGGGGCCTCGGCATCCCTTGCCCTTTTTTTTCTTGTTACAAAGAAAAATATTTTATTATAAAATTTTGGAAAATATGAATATGGGTAAGTAAAAATTTAACATGAAAATCTTGCTTGTTCCTTTAACCCTGCCCACACCTCTAACAGGAGGCCCTTCAGTAAAATCTCTCCATTTGAGCCACTTGGATGAGTTCTGTCTCCTGTTGGGACCCTGACTGATACATGACATGTTGCAGGCTGTTTTGTCGCTTGCCTTTTCACTAAATATGCCTTAGAGATCTCTCCTCAGCACATAGAGCTATCGCCTTCTTTTTAGCGGTTCTGTACAGTATTTGGTGGTTTACCAGTTGGTGGGTATCCAGGTTTCTCTCTCCAATCTTCTGGTATTAAAAACAGTGCTGCAGTGAACACCCTTGAGCACTTTCTCATGCAAGTATTTTCATAAGGTACACTCTGAGAAGTGGAATGACTGGGTCAAAGGAATATACATATAAGACTTTATAGAGAGTGCCAAACCGTGATCTTTCATGATAAATATTGTGAAGATCACATGAAATACTGTAAGTGAAAAGAGTTTTGTGAAGTGCTATATAAATTTTTTTTTTTAATGTAAAAATCCCTTGAAAAATAATTGCTCTTCTATTCGGCTACCGTGTGATATTAATTTTAACAAAATAATCTTGATCGTTTCGCTATCTTGTACTTTTTTAATGAGAAGCTGGGCAAAACAACAACAGAAATGCAGCGTGCTTGTGTGTGTGCAGGGGGACTGGTAGAAGATGTATTTAGCCGGAGACTTCTTGACTTACAGGGACTTTGCCCCGCCTTGCCCTCTTCTGTTAATGGATCCATCCTTCCTGCCACTGGGGTGGGTGGACATGTGACCCAGCCTGGGCCAATCACTGTACTTTATTCCATTGATCAGGATTTTTGGTTAAAGGAGTGAACTTGAGATCCAAGACAAATGCCATTCTACTGCCTTTCCATTATAGCTTAAACTGGTTGGAGGTGAGTTTCTGTCAATTGCTACCAAGGGTCCTAATAAGGCTGATACTCTGAAATTATTTGCAAGAATTTTTAAATGAGTAAAATGGAAACTTACAAGTAAAGTTACCACTGCTTCCTGTGTTCAGGAAAAAGGTTTGTCCCACAGCACTGGTTTTCCCCTGAAATTGGTCAGCATAGTGCCCCATTTTGGGGCATCCTTCAGTAGGACAAGGGAAACAGCCACTCTAGTGAAAGAAAACAGTCTGTCTGTGAGTCGTAGGCCTTTGACTCACCCATTTTCCTTTCCATCCTCCTGTCTATCCATCCATCCATCCATCCCTCCCTCATCCATCTTCTCATCTACCTATTCTTCCTTCCATTCATGTATCCATTCTACCCCTTCTCCCACATCCACTGCTCCATGCAGGCACGCATCCATCTACCCATGCATCCTTGCACACACTGGGAACTTTCCAGAATGAAAAGTTGGGGATCTAGGGAAGGCCCAGCACAGTTCAAGTCTGCTGTCCCCCTCCTGCCCATCCTATTCCTGGGAGGAAGGCTCTGTAAGCCTCAGCATTTCTAGTGCCTCCTTTCATTAGCCGTGGAGTTACATCTCTGCTCTGTTCCAAGCCAAAGGGACAACACCACCATCACCACCAACTTCCCTGGGCGCCTGGTGTGACCTACCTCCTGAAACTCATTGTAGGACGCACAAGGGTAGCCTAGGAAGCCATCGGGGCTGAGGATACTGCTTGAGTAATACTTGTAGCTTCTTATGTGATTGCAAGCCACAAAGTCTTGGGTTCCTGAGAAGACAAAGGCCAAGGGCGCTAACAAGAGGCATTAAACTTTTGAAGCCCGAACCATTCTGACCCAGCGAGGAATCACCTCTGCATTTCACAGGTGGATGATGGTGTCCCTGAACACCTTGGTCACAATTCACAATTTCTGTCATTGACCTTGACATACTTCGGGGCAAGTAGAAAAGCTGGGGGCTTGTTTAGTAGTGGTGGTTGGCTGGAGTCGCTTTCCTCTCCCCGGCACTGTCTATTTTCTGGGGTGGCCCCCCCTCAGGGCTAGGCAAGTGTTAGGGAGTGAGAAGGTCTAACAAGCACCTCTGTCTAATCCTCGGGGGCCAGGCATGTAATGTAAATAAATAACGAAGGCTTGGGGGAGTGGGGAGCGTTGGTTAGAGATATATCATACTTCACCTTTCGCGTGAACCAAGCTTTTCTGTCTATGGTCTCAGGCTGAGAAATTCTTCCTTCTTACTCCTCCAGGCATGAGGTAAAAGCAACGGAGAGCAAGGTCACCATGGCCTCTGGCTACTCTTTCACCGTCTTTCTCTTTAAACCAAAGTCCTCTTGTTTGGGAAATTGTTTTTTCCTGTCTCCACCTACTAGGTACAAACTTCCCATGGAGTGATCCACAGTGACCCTGGCATACCTGGGGACCACTGCTTGGGGGTCTGCTGGGCTCCATCCGCCACCCGTTGGGAAAGGAATGTTGCCCTTTGTGCTTGGGGGATTAGCTCTCCGTAGCCCCCCAGTCCCGCGCACCCCACACCAACACTCATTACCAGACAATAGGACCTGTTTCGAAGTTAACTGTCTCTTTCATCCAAAATTGCTGCCCAGGGATTCCATGTTAGAGAAGCAAGCGGATGTAATTGCTCCTCAGCGGCCAGGGTGAGTCGGCACGCACACAACAGAAGCACGTTCCAGCAACCGGCCACCTCTCTAATTAAACCTGGGCTCCTTCCTATTATGTGTGCCCTGCTCGTCCCATCGGAGAGGGGGCAGCCCTCACTGTGACTCTGGTGTTCTTTCAGAAATCAGATCCGCCAAGCAGCCCTCCCTCGAGTTACCCGGTGCTGAGCAGAGAGGAGGTGGATGTTGGCTATTGTTTTATCGACTCTGCTCTTTCACATGAGGCACATGGAAGATCAAAATGCCACGGAAGGCCGCTCAGCTCAAGGTAAAAAACTGGACACAGAGCTTGCTTTGCGCCAGGCCCTGCGCAGGGTCCTGAGGAGTCCAGGTCGCCCAGGCCATGGCCCCTGGCCTCGGGGAACTCCCCACTCAGAAAAAATAAAGACTAAAATGAGACGATCACAGACTCAAAGCCTCCACTTTTAGGGAGGAGAGTGGCGCCTGTTCTCAGGGGAGGGGCAACAGGAATAGCCCCGGGCCAGAACAAGGGGCGGCTAATGGAGATGGCACTTTAGGTCTCCTAACATTAGGGGTACTGAGCCTGCTCTCTCAGATAAATGGAGACACGCACAAGGCTCGTCCCCCAGACCCCCAGGCCTCCGCCTCCATGCACGTGCCCCTCAAACCCACAGGGCACGGCCGTCCTCCCCCTTCCCCCCATCGTCTTCTTACCAGCTCAGTCCCTTTCCATCCCTAGCACCTGACAATAGCAAATGGCAAGAAAGTCAAAACCCTCCACATCTTTGCTTATGCTCTGCAGATCTTCAAGGAGCCTGCACTGAAGGAAGGATGGGGGCCAAAGGCAAAGCTGGGTCCTAACTGATGCGCCAGTGCAGCCCATGTCTCAGCATCCTGCTAAGGGGGAGAAGGCGCAGGCTGGGCATGGGGTCGGGCTTTGCAGCCAGAAATTGGGCTTAAATATAAGGTGGCCTTGGGCAAGTTTTATCACTTTTCTGGCCCCATTTCCTCGTCTGTAAAACGGGGCTAATCAGAGTAACTATCTCGTGCCACTGCTGTGAAAATGCCCGGCACAGACCACACCACCTGCCTTCTCCCCAAGTGGAGCAGCTGCTGTCTTGCTTCCCTCATTTACATACCTTCCCATATTCCATTTATATCAATGATGGTTGACAAGGCATTTTTCTGACATCCAGGCATTTCCCTTCCTCCATTTGGGTAGAAATCCAGGTGGCCCACCTTTTGGCTCATTCCAAAACCTGAAACATTGGCAGCAGAGACGAGTGGGAGGGAAGTGGTCCCAGAGTCAGGTGGTGGCCACGAAGAGCGTTCAGCTCCTTCCAATGGGAGGAAGAGCCTTCTTGGCAACTTCTCCCCACAGTGCAGCCACCCTGTCTCTGGCTCTGCGGAAGTTCTCAGATGAGCACTTGGCAAGACAAGAAAGGAGGAGAGGGCTTCCCTGGTGGCACAGTGGTTGAGAGTCCACCTGCCGATGCAGGGGACAGGGGTTCATGCCCCGGTGCGGGAAGATCCCGCATGCTGCGGAGCGGCTGGGCCTGTGAGCCATGGCCGCTGAGCCTGCGTGTCCGGAGCCTGTGCTCCACAACGGGAGAGGCCGCGTACCACAAAAAAATAAATAAATAAGTAAAAAATAAAAGAAAGGAGAAGGCCCTGAACAACAACGATACCATCATCGGTGTCCTGATACCATTATGCACCAGAAGACACATGTCAGGGCAGGGCTGGTGCACTTTTTATTACTTTATTCATTTTAAAATTTTGGTTTCTACATTATAGTGTTAACTGAGACCACATAAACTTTGTTGTTATATTGAGAACCACAGCATAATGGCTAGATGGTTTGGATTTTGAAGCACATAGACCTGTGATCACATCCTGGTTCTTCTTACACATCTGTGATCTTGACAATTACTTGATCAATTACTTTACCTTGTCGAGCCTCAGTTTCCTCAGCTATGAAGTGGTAATAACAATACCCACTTTTCAGGGTTGTTACAACGATTAATGAGCTAATGTATGCAAAATGTTCAATGCAGCACATGGTAAACACTTCATAAGTGATAGGATCATCAAAACCATACCTTTTATTGGTACATTTCATGAGTGGTTATACAAGAAAATATTGAAAAAAGAATGTTAATTTTAGAAGAATTCAATTAAGGGCTATATTTAATCTCCAACAAAACAAACTGTAAGCAAAGCTTTGACAAAAGAAGAAAAAAAATGCAAAGATTACCTTTGCATTTTGCAAGTACAGGTCAAACATCAATAATAAATGCCACTCTGGATACTGACAGACTAGGGAAGGATGCAGAGTCTGGAGACGGAGGGAGCCTTCCACAGGTTATAGAAGCCTTTCGTCCTACCTTGGGCCTCAGGCTGACATCACTGGCACTGAACTTGCTGTTTGTTTGTGGCTGACACCCGTTTTGACTGGTTGGTTAACCATTTTGAATACCACCCTGTGGTATGTGTGTGCAGGTGGGGGAGGGTGGCAGGGGGCACATGCCTGGATCTGCTCTCATCAGTTACAGCCCTGGTCCCTGAGAGGTGGGGTGAGGAACTTACCCAGGAAAGGGATTATGGGAGCAGAATCCGTGTGAATCACATCCACAAACATGGCATCAGACGGGTCCAGCCGAACCTCCTCTGGCGTGCCCTGGAAGCATGGCTGTGCCGGGTCTAGCCCTAAGAAGGGGGAGGTGGACAGGGAGGCCGCACTCTAAGACCACCCAGGATCTAAACCCTGTACGCACAAAATCCATGGGGATTCCTGGGCGAAGGATCCCACGCCCCAGCAGTCATAGTTTGGAGAATTGAGTCTGTAGGTCCTGGTCTGCTTGGGAGAGAGGCTGGGACAGAAAGGCTGCCAGTGGGGTCGTTGCCTGTCACAGGACATCCAGAAATCCCCACTGCCTGGCGTCATGGAATATCGGGATGGTGCCCTTGCTCCCTTCGTCTCCCTTTTCCTTTCTTCCCTCACATACGTTCTGTTTGGCTACAGCTCTCCAAGACTGAGCTCCCGGGCCCGGCCCAGCTCCTCCACAGTCTCCGAGCCCTGCACGGCCCATTCCCCCGCGTCTGTGGTCATGGCCCCCGGCCTGCTGCTCGCTCTCCCACACTCTCCCACACTCTCCAAGAGCCCCTCAAACACGACCTCTTCATGGAAAGTGTAGCCTCTCCTTTCTTGGGTCATTCCCTCCTCATTGCATAGGATTCTTCTGCATTCGTTAATTCTGCTTTGACTTTTATTTGTCTACTTAGTTGTCTGCCTCCTGCACTAGACTGTGGATTTCCTGAGGCAGGGGCCGTGCCCAGTTCATCTTCAAAGACAAGCAGAAGGTGGAAGGAGCAGGGCACTCAGGACTCGGTGACCTACATCTAGTGCTGGCTGCTCAAGGCCAGGAGCCTGTCCTCCTTGCACCTGGAAAGTGGGGATAACAACAGTAACTCCCCTGGCAGGGTTACTGTGAAAATCCCATGGAAAGATCTAAGAGAAAGGACATTGCAAACTGAAAAATATCCTTTATCCTTCACCCGAAGCCTAGCCTGGTGCCCAGAGCAACAGACGCATTCATTAAATGCTGACTTGAACAGTTTGCCTAAGTTACATATTGATGTGGTGCACCAAACGGTTGTCTGTGTCTATGTCTGTGTATTCATTCTGCCTGGTGTTTCCTTCCTCCATTTATTCTTTACTGAGCACCTGCTATGGCAGGTCTCAGCTAGTCACTTTCATTTTCTGCCTGTCCTGGCACAGGGAAGACATTCAATAAATATTTGTGGAACTGATGAATTGATTTTTTTCAAAAATCAGCTCACTTTTTAAAAAACTTTGCCATACTCTACCAATAATAACCCTGAAGTCATGAGTTTAATGTGTTAGTTATATTTTTCTTTTTTTATAAATGTATTTTTGCTTACAATCCTGTATTTTCTAGCACACGTGAAAATATATGAACAATTATTTTTCAAGTCCCCTGCACCACCTAAAACCAGTTCCAGGAGGATCGGAAGGGGCGCCCTTGGCCGTGGAAAGCGCGCGGGTCTCTCCTTCCACCGCCTGCTCCCCTGGCTGGGCCGGCGCCCGCCCCCAACCCCGGCCCAGAGACCCTACCTGTGATCCTGCCCACGCGGCCCCCCAGCCTCCTGCCCGCCTCAGCGGCCGTGTGCGCGCCCAGGCTGTGGCCGATGAGGTGCACGTTCTCGGGGCCATAGCCCAGCTGGGTCTGCGGAGGGAAGGAGCATCAGGTCCCAGAGCACCAGGTGGGGATGCGCGGCTCTCGGGGAGCGGGGATTGGGGCGGGACCCAGGCTGGAAACTCGGGAGGAACGACCCCCGGCTCCAGGCCGCCGCCTAGGACAGCGCGACCCGGCCCCTGGCTGGCCACAGGGGTAACGGTGCTCCCGGGGTCCGGCTGGCGCGCGGGGTAACGGTGCTGACCAGCGGCCAGCGCATCACCTGCAGGCCGCCCTGGCCGGGACTGGCAGTGCTCTGCCAGCTCCCACACGCAGCCCACCGCGGACCTCCCTCCCCTCGTCCCCGGCAGGGGCTGGGCCAGTGCAGAACGTGGTAATGGGCCCGGCTCTGGGGGTCTCCAGACTCGACCTTCCTGGAGGCCGTAAGGGACCTTCCCTGAGAGCGAAGACTCATCTGGGCTGAGAACTTCAGGGCAGCCCAGCCTGCTCTACAATTCCCAGAACAGCCTGCAAGGAAGGCTTATTTCAAAAGGGGAAACTGAGGCCTGAAGAGGTTAGTCTGCCTCAGGCCCCACAGCTAGGGATCTTCAGGACAACCCCGGAGGGAGGAAGTTTGCAGCTTCATGTAGCAAAGGCCCTTCTTGGGCTCCCGGCTTTCAGGCTCTGCCTCTACCCATGGGTCCCCAGGCTGCAACTGGGTGCCACGGGGTGCTGGCCTGCCCCTCTCCTGCCCCCTACCCACAGGATGTGGCCCAGGCAGGGGTTTACCGACAGCCCTTGTATTAAGTAAGCTATCTCCGCTCCCACGACCCGAGTGTTGTGGACAGCTTGGGTGTATCCTGTCCTGGCCCCGCGCTTCCAGTCCACACACATGCAGTTCACCTTCTCCACTTTAAACATTTTCTGGGAAAGACAAACATGAGGGAGAAACCAGTTTATTAACAGCCACGGGTTGCACACTCCACAGATAGGCGTTCACAACCGTCAAGCATCTAGCTTGTGTCAGAACTTTAACATTCCTCACACTCGTCCTGATCCACACCACAGTGCTGTGAACTGGGTATACTTACTCCCACTTAGCAGATGTGGAAACTGAGACCTGGAACAGAGTGACTTGTCTAAGGTTTTACAGATGGTCATTGACACAACCAGGTCAGAAAGATGACTTATGAGGTCAGGGGTTAGCAAACTACTACCCGAGTGCCAAATCCACTCGGGTAGTAGTTTGCTAACTGCTTTTATGAAGTTTTATTGCAAACAGCCACACCCATTTGTTTACAGATTGTTCACCTCTGCCTCATAGCTACAACAGAAGCCATATGAACTGAAACCATATGGCCCGCAAATGCTACAATATTTATTACCTGCTCTTCTACAGGAAAGTTTGCAGACCCTTATACTAGATAGTTGGAGCCACAGAGAGGCTGCTTTTATGTTCCCAAAAATGCTTTGATGGGAGATATAAAGTATTGAGGGACAAGCTTAATAAGATGAAATTTAGACCGAGGTAGGAGACAACTCTCCCGGATACATGCATCTTTTGTATCATGTAGTGTGACCCAAGCACAGATACTGGTGCCTTGGGGGCTGGAGGGAAGAAACATCAGAAAGGGCTACATTATATCCTTTGTTCATTTGGGGAGGTCCTGGACTGCATTTTGAAGTTGGGAGTGGTTGGCTGGGGGGTCAAGGCATCATGGTGGACCACATACCCTTGGCTCTCCAATACCCAGGTCCGCGTAGCCTCCCTCTGGAACTCAGGAGGCACGTGTGAAACCCCAGACCAAGAGGAACAAAGAGCGCTCCGGCAGAAGCTGCTCGAGGTCTTATCCCACTGCAGCTTAAGCCTCTAAGAGCCGTGCCACGGGCACCTCCTACAGGCCAAAGCTGTAGACACACGGGATTGTGGTGTCTTGTGGACAGAAGACCTCGTTTCGCATTCCACGTCTGGATTCAACTTTGGGCAAGTACTGAAGTTTTCTTTGCCTCAATTTCTTCATCTATAAAATGAGAACCATAACTGTGCCTGCCTCACAGCGTGGCTGGGAGGGTTAAACGGGACAAGGACTGTGGAATGATTCGCACAATGCCAGACTCCCAGTAAGTGCTCAGGAAATGGATGGTATGAATAAGCATTCATTACTAATATTCACGGTCACTATAGAGCTGCGCTGGCCAATACTGTGGCCAGGAGCCACGTGTGGCTCTTTACAGTTAATTAAAATGAAATAAAATTTAAAATTCAGTTCTTTGGTCACACTGGCCACAAGCCAAGTGGTCAGTAAGCACAGGTGGCCAGTGGCTCCTGATCCGGTAGTGCAGATATAGAGCATTCCCATCATCACAGCAAATGCTTTTGGATAGTAGTGCTGCGGGGGGTAAAGTATTTTTTATGACATACAAGGGTTTTATATAAGCCATCAGAGACAAACGCCAGGTCATTTGCTGTTGTCTCCACCTCTGGGCCTTTCTGATTGGACTCTGGGTCTTTTCAGCCTCATAAGGAGATGTTTGACTAGAGGTTCGTGGGTTGGGAGACCTTGACATTGGGTAGCCATGAGAACCCGAGTTTTCCTCAGTGGTTTTAGGATGGACCCGTCTCTCCTGGGAAGTTATCCTTTCCCAGCCTCAGGGGATGCGGAGCTTGCCTCTATGTGCTGAGCGCTGCTCTCACCAGGTGAGGAGGGTGAATGCCTACCTTGCACAGGTCAATTATCCAGTCCTCCTCCCCCTTGTCTAGGAAGCCGTGGATGACGAAGCGTGTCTTGCGGTCCAGCTGGAAGTTTGAAGCCTCGATGGTGGCTAGGTCAGTGACATTGATCCGCTGGTTAAATTAGAAAAGATGAATTTGAGTGTTGGCCTTTCCAAGCCACAGACCCATTAGAGCCCATTCCCGTAGCCAAGGTGACAGATTCAACTCCCACGAAGTTGGATGAGGCTAGAACAGGAGTTCCTGACTTAGGGTTGGAGGATAGAATTCAGAACGTCCAAGTTTATTGATTTTTCTATACTGAAATGTAGCATTTTTGTTAATTGTGAAATTGAGCAACAAACATAGCAGACTTAGCAATACACTGTCACCAATAGAGGTGGCAGATATTTTCATTTTATATTACAGTTGTTACAGATATTTAAAAATATCATCTGTACTCATTACTATTAAAATTACAGAAGTTATTAGACCAACCCCTAGACCTTGTTCTTTAGTGAGATAATAAAGCAGCATATTTATCTTTTTAAATCTTCTGATAACTGTTTTCCAGTATAATTAGTGCCCTTTTTAATCCAATGTTTTTTATTTTATGCATTTAACCCTTCCTGCTCTGTTGAGGTGCATCTCCCCTCTGCCAGATGCTTCTGGCCCAGGGGTTCCTCAGCTTTTCTGTGCCAGGACCTCTTTGGCCATCTGGGGAACCCTATGAGTCCCTTCTCAGGCTTTTTTTTTTTTTTTTTGCATAAAATATATTTTATTTTTTTAAATGGGGACTCTGGGTGGGTAGTTTGTCACCTAGAATCCGACAGTAGGTGACCTCGGGGACCTATAGACAGACACCCTGCTCTCTCAAACTGGGTTTGGGGTCAGAGCTGTGAGCTGCTTGAGTTCTGAGCAAGTTCTTCCTGTTCACTTCTGAGCACCTGGAGGAAGCCTGCTGGCCTCCACCTGGCAGGCCTTCTAGGAACTGAAGATTGCTCCAAGGGTCCCCAAATTTCTCCTTTGTCATTAAATGTCCCCTGTTCCCCTTCTAGCTCCTGAGGAAGGATTTACATCTCCCGACCCCTACCCTCTGAGGGGCTACGCTCCCTCCACTGCCTGGTTTGGAAAGAAGCCAGACCCTCTCAGGGATACATAGGTCTGGGTTTCTCCATAAGAGCTGCTCACACCCCCTTCCTTCCCAAACAGGGTTCTAATCCTTGGAAGCCCTGCAGTTCTGTGCACAAGTGTGTGAATGTGTCCGTTTCCGGGTTGGGCGCCCATAAATTTCATCAGATACTCGAAGGGATTTATGATCCCGAGAGCTAAGATGGCTCTAAGTCTAACACTGGTGAGGGAGCGTCATGTGAAAAGTTCCAAGGCAGTGAATTATTCCTCAGACAACCATGTGAAGGCTCCAGTGTGGGCGCCCAAATCCCCCACCATGCGGTCATTCTGTGCCCCTCTTACTTGGTAGTTATTTGGATTCTCATTTGTATACAGAAGAAAGTGGGTGTCAATGTCCTTGGGAGACCAGGGAAATAACTTTAAAGGCCGCTGAAAGATGCTGGTCCATGGTTTTTCATCGGAAAAGCAGCCGAAAGGTTTGTAGCAGATCTCCTTTCCTGGGGCAGGAAGAGGAACAAACAGGACACGTGTGAGGTTCTGAGAAGGAGCAATGTCATGTCAGCTACTCGGGAGGACTCTTCAGGGTACAGATCAGGGCTGGTGAAGGCCGCTGCTCATCTTTATCTTTGCTGTCGGTGTTCCTCAGACTTCTGTGGTGATAAGAACCACCTGGGGGCTGAGGGTGAATGAGCATCTTCACACTCCCAGGCCCCTCCCTCAGAGATTCTGATTCAGAGGGTCCGGGGTGGGGCCCGAGAAACAGCATATTTAATAAGTGCCCCTGTTCATCAGGCAGGTTGGGGAATCACTGAGAATTCCTGGGAACCTTCAGCCTTAAAACTACCTCTTGCAGGAAACTCCCAGATGGCCCTTTACATCCACTCATCAACCATCATGTATTTATCAAGTGTCTACGAATGCCGTAGCACAGAGATGCTATTCGATGAGTCTTGAGGTCTCTCTTACGTCCAGCACAGGCCATGCACACAGTAGGCATTCCTGGGTATCTGTCCAGTCCACATGTCTTCACGTCATCCTCCTATGCACCTTTGTTTTTTCCAAATTATTCTCTGCCATTTCAGATTTCCCTGTTGTTCTTTGAAAAGGTAAATGTCTTAAGAACAGGGAGAATTTATTTTTGCATCATACTGTGTATAGTAGGGGCTCAGTACATGCAGTTGATGACCTAAATAACCCCATCTAAATCCGAGGGTCCTTTCTCTAGTCCATGATATATTTTCACAATTATGTCACCCCCAGTATAACCAGGGGTGACATAATTTCAAATCCAGAGGATTACGATGGATTTTCTCTCTTAGTCTTCCTCAACTGATGGAGCCAATTATTAGTCATTCATTCAAAAACTGGTAATAGTTAATACTTGTTGTTTACTATGTGCCAGATACCACACTAGTGTTTTACCAGTATTGGCCTCCAAACAGCCCATGAGGAAGGAATGAATATTACCTTTATTTGACAGAAGAAGAGCCCAAGGCACGGAGACGAAAAGTCAGCTACCCAAGGCCACAGCCAGTGGTGGAGCCACGATTTGAACCCTAGAAGCTTAACTGGGAATAAAAGTAGGAACTGGGGAGCCATAGAGACAAATCAGATCGAAACCCGGCCCTGAAAGAGAGGAAACCTAACTGGGAAGGAATAATGACAGCGTTGAATTCATTCTGGGAAGAGGGAACCGTCCCACAGGAAAGGCCACAGGAGGTTAAAGCAACCTTGGCTTCAGATGGTAAGCGCAGGGGCTTCGATGCCAGGTTAAGATACCTGGGTGTTAGGTGGGTAGTGGGGAGGTGCTGGGGGTGCTGAGCCGGTGACTGGGGTGGGAGACAAGAGTAAGTGGCTCAGAGGTGGGGGAGCCTGGGGGCAGGGCTGTGGGCCTGGAGAGGGGAGAGGCCTTCTGACCTGATGGCAGAGGAAGTTAAGGAAGAGGCGGGGAGATGGGGCGAGGGGGTGCTGTCCAAGCCTGGTGGGGGACAAGTGAGTTTGAGGCATGGTGGGAGGCCCTGGTGGAGCTGCCTGGAACTTGGGAGGACTGGGGCTGTGCTGCTGGGGACTGGACAAGGGGGCAGTCCTGAGGAAAAGACACATGAGGAGAGCACCTGGAGTGACCTTTGGAAACGCCCGTGTCTGGGGCAGGAGGAAGCAGCAGATCAGCGAAGGAGACCAAGAGGGGTTGGAAAGGCCTGAGGAGCAGCCAGACCCCACCCGGGCTCTTCTGTCGGGGGCCGGGTCTGGCGGCAAGGCTGGGCTGGAATTCCAGAAAGGCAAGAGGGGGCTGGGGGCAAGCTGAGGAGACAAGGGGAAAGGGTCCGGATGCAGAAGCAAGCCCTTGCAGGGACTGGAGGAGACCACGTCTGTTCTTGGGGAGACTGTGCTCAGCAGGGTTTGGGGGCCTCACGAGCCAGGCAGTGAGGGGTTCTGACTGATGGGAGAGGAGGTGAGAAGACCCGGCAGTGTGGGAAAGAGAGCACCTGTGAGGTACACCTGCGAGGTACACGTGTGAGGAGGTGGGGGGATGGGCATAAGCAGATTCGGGCTCAAGGGGGCTTTGGTAACAAGGGAGGTTTCAGGACAAGTAGAACGTGGGTGTCTGCATCTCCTCTGGGCAGGAGGCCGGGCAGGACGGGAGTTCACAGAGGGACACGTCCACAAGATTTTAGTCTGCAGACGTGCACTTGTCTATGCCTAGGAACTGAGGGTATTGGGGGCCTGACAAGAACGTCCCACTCTCCACCTGGCCCAGCTGCCTGCCACCTCCGTCGCCTGCTCCAGCCACTGGAGCCTTTGCAGGAGGACGGAAACCAAGCTGGACAATGCTGGGATAATCCTTGTTGAGCACGGTGCCCTGTCTCTACCACAGAGTCATCACTCCCCGACTGGTAGCGATTGCTGTTTCATGCAATAATGATAATGCTATTAATTAGGGAGAAAGTGATGAGGATGCCTCTGTCTGTCTCACCCAAAGGCCAGCCCAGGCACGGTCACCAAAGGGATGGTGACAGCATCCTCACCTCTGACTGTGGCCAGCAGGAGAAGGCCGATGGTCCAAGAGGGCAGCATCTTCGGGGATGAAGACAGAGACGCACGGACACCAGATGCACAGGCACGAGGCTGGCGGACAGGGCAGGCGGCCCTCAGCACACATGGGGCTCTCCCTCGAGGTGGGGACCCTGAGGCTGAGGCCTCCCTGCACACAGGGAGTTGGGCAGCGCCTCTCTCGGACCCTGCACTCAGGGTCTTTGCACTGCTGTGCTCCCCTGTTCTGGGCCACGTCCCCCTGGCAGCCCTACCCCTACCCGGCTCCCTGCCCGCGTGGGGCTGTGACTTACTGTGTGGCCCCAGAGCTTCCACCTGCAGCCCAGCAGGTTGGCCATGGCCTTTTATAACCAGACTTTATCCTTTGGATTCCTCAGAAAAGGACGGGGGTGGGGGATAGATAGGGCTCTGTACATGCCAGGTTGAACCTAGGTTATCATAAATACATAAAGCCAGCTCAGCTGGGGAGCAGGGCTGTTTATGAAGTGAGATTTGAGGAAAGGGAAACTGACTTTATAGGATGGCGAAGGGCTCTGTTAATCTGAATTTACAGGTACAGTTGCCAAAAGATTGTGTTCCCCAGGTGATAAGAGGGAAACTCCAAGCTGTAGTGCCACCCACTCAAAGTCCTCTTGGAAACAGGAAGCCCGAACTCATCTCATTGCCCTGCAGACACTGGCAGAGCCGTGCAGGAGTGGGCAGTCTGAAGCATCCGTTCAGTGGAAGCATCTGTTTTTGAAGACAGCCCTTGGTTACTTTGGGGGTGAGGTGGGTGGAGAGCATCCTTCCAAAGATGCTGGACAGAGTTGTAAAAACCCTGCTGGTGGAGGCACTCAAAAGAGTCAAATAAACACTGTTCAGATACAGCTTTGTTGGGAAACAATGTAGTTTATGACTCGGGGATAAGAAAGATGGAAGTGTTTGCTTTCCTTCAGGGCTGAGGGGTGAAAGCCAGGTGCTGCCCAGCTGTTTTAAAAATTGACATATGATTTAGATGCTCCAAAGTGTATACATCTTAAGTTGAGAACTTGAGTACAGTTTAATGAGTTTTGACAAATGTATACTCCTGTGTATACGCCCCAGATCGAAAAGCATTTCTAGCAGCCAGAAGTATCTCTGATGATCCCTGTACCACCACCCGCACAGCCATGCTCCGACTTCTATCACCATAGATTAGTTTGGTCTCTTCTGGGATTGCATATACGTGGAATTATGCAGTATGTGCCGGTTAGAGTTTTGCTTCTTTCGCACAACACGGTTTTGAGATTCGCCCATGTTGTTCCATGTATCAGTAGTTGGTTCCTCTTTATCGCTGTGTTATATGGTACATTTCTGTGTATCTATCACAGTTGGTGTATCCATTCTGCTTTGGTGGACACGTGGGTTCTTTCTAGTTTGGGACTGTTATGGACGATGCTGCTGGGAACTTTCTAGTCTACTACCTGTCTTTCGTTAGACTTGCACTCATTTCTCTCAGGTTTGTCCCCAGAGGTAGCATTGCTGGGTCCTGGGGTGTGTGTGTGCTTAACTTTAGGAGCTGCTGCTAAACACTTTCCCACAGCGACTGCACCTGCATGAACTCCCGTTGGCAGCTGGGTGAGAGTTCCAGTTGCTCCGTATTCTACTCCTGCCCTTCAGTCTATCCCACAAGGTTGCCGGCAATTTCCGGAGGGTTTCAAGTGTAGAAAATGGCTTCTTTTTTTTGTGAACTTCCCTTCTGAGAACTCTGAGGCTGGAGGTGAGCAGGGTGGTGCTGAGGGAAGCCCAGGAATGAACTTCCTTATCTCAAGTGGGCTTAAGAAAAGTCAAGCTTTGTGGAACTGGTAAAGTGCTGATGAACCTGAGTGGGGTCACCTATACCTCAATGACCCCAAAGCCCAATGTTGCCACCCCACAGCTCCTGCGGGTGTCCTGCAGCTGAGGAAGGAGCTTAGTCCAAGGCCTGACACTCATGCTTATCAAGGACCCTACTGAGGAGCCTGGAATGGCAGTATGAGGCTGAATGGAAGCCCTGGACCCATGACGCGGGGCCGGTGGCTGCCCACCACTCTTGGGAAAACATACAAACTCCTCACCAGGGTGCAGCGTTACCTGGACCATGCCTCTCTCCCCTCCCTCCCCTTGAGTCTCCCTCATTGAACTCCAGGCACACGGGCTGTGTGTGGTCTTTTGAAAGTGCCCATCTTGGAGTCTTCGCATACTCTGTTTATTCTTCCTGGAACACACTGCCCTCAGTCTTTCCCTGCCTAAACTGAAGTTATCGCTCAGGGCTCAGCTTAAATGTGACGTCTTCAAAGAAGCCTTCTCCAGTGCCCGTGGAGAAACCAGACCTTCCTTTACATCTCTTATCACGTTCCTTAGTTTTTCTTCCACGGAATGTATCCCAACCGGTAATTATATTTCAGGGATTATTTGTTTAGACCTTGCTTTGGTGGCAGGGTCAAGGTCTATAGAATCATTTATGTGTCACCAGAGCTTAGGACAGCGCCTGACGGGTACTAGGTGATCACTAAACATTTGCTGGATGAGAGGATGAAGCATTGGAAGCTAATGGTGAGCTGGATAACATCCGGATCTCTGCTGCCTTCTCCTCCCTGCTCCGTGCCCCGGAAGCTGTCTCTATGGACAGCCTCCCTGCACTACTTGCCCTCGGCCTTCTGGTTGGGTTCGGTCAATGGGAAGGAGGTGGGAGGAGGGAGAGGTCGGGGTATTTCTTCCCCAGGCTCCCTCCCTTCTGTGCTGTGGTCGGGTGATGACTGCACTTCCCTCCTGACAGCTGCAGCCCCTCTCAAGCAGCTCCTCCCCTGGCCCCAGCTCCTTCCAGACTCTCACGACAGCTTCCTCCCTCCAAGCTTCAGATTCCAGGGAAGTTAGAGCTCCCAGC
Source organism: Globicephala melas (assembly GCF_963455315.2). Classification (NCBI taxonomy): domain Eukaryota; kingdom Metazoa; phylum Chordata; class Mammalia; order Artiodactyla; family Delphinidae; genus Globicephala; species Globicephala melas. The sequence continues at coordinate 13,835,575 of NC_083329.1, forward strand.
TGCTGCTACATCCCTGGTGATTTAGTACCCCTAGAGGATTCCCTTAACCCTGTCCATAGTTCTGTAAACAGTCCCTTGGATAAGCCCTTGGACTGGGCCATCTTTTGTCACTGGGGCCCTGGCAGGTGCGTCTAGCCACTGGACACCCCCTGAGAGAGGTTGGTCGCAGTGGTTCAGAGGCCTGTGGTCCATCTGGTGGGTTAGCTGGGCTTGGGCACCACCCTTTCCTGACTCTATATTCCTAATGAGGACATTTCCATCCTCGTTAGGAAAGGGTTTGGACTGTGTAGTTGTCTGGTTTCACCACCCATCGTAATAGCAGCCAAGCCTTTCTGTGACTTGTCTTTTTTTTTTTTTTTTTTTGTGGTACGCCGGCCTCTCACTGCTGTGGCCTCTCCCGTTGCGGAGCACAGGCTCCGGACGCGCAGGTTCAGCGGCCATGGCTCACGGGCCCAGCCGCTCCGGGGCATGTGGGATCCTCCCGGACCGAGGCACAAACCCGTGTCCCCTGCATCGGCAGGTGGACTCTCAACCACTGCGCCACCAGGGAAGCCCTGATTGTCATTTTTGACAAAGATTTAGTGAGACACTTTCAGATAGTCTGTGGTTCCCATTGTCTATGCTCTCCTGGCTCCAGCTACAGACTGGTCAAGTAATCTGGGAAAACTCACCTGAGTGGCCAGTGGTGTTTCATCTGGTCAACAGTCACCTGGGAGGGCAGAGCTGGAAAGAAAGGGGAGGGTTATAGTTCATTTAGGCAAGAAGCGATTCTTGTTATTTCCAGGTCACCAGGCTCTGTATTAAATGCCAAGGGCAGGTCGTGGTCACCCCTGTCCTCAAGGGACCCACTGAGGCAGATTTGCTCAGTATGAGGAAAAGCTTTGTAAAGGTTAGAATCACTGGGAAGTAGGATAGGCCGTTGCTGGTGGGGCATGACCCCTGCCTTACTTGGATGACATGGTGACTGAGTAGACATGGACAGAAGCCAAGCATCAGATGAGGGGTGACTTAAGCGACGTACTTCTAAGGTCGTCTTCGAATCTGGGATCCCACAGGAAATTTTGGAAACTGCAACCTAGAGAAAGGACTCACCCTTCAATTCAAGCAAGAGTCACCCTGAAGGAGCGCAGCATCTAAACCACTCTTTCAAAGTGGATAAGGAGTCATCCAAGAGGTGGCAATACCTAAGATAATGAGAAATAAGCTGAACACACACGTCTCGGGGATACAATCTCTGGAAGAGGTGCTGAGGGCGTGAGAGAGCTGAATATCAGAGGAGAAGTAGGTGCTGTTGGTTCAAAAGGTGTCTTGAGAGAAGACGGCGGCCATCACATCGTAGCTCCTAGAGCGCCTTTCTTACTCCCATTCTACAGCCAAGGCAACAGAGGCCCTGAAAGTAAGGGGCTTAGTTGGGGTGAGTGGAGGAGGAAACCTTGATTTTAGGCGCCGCCTCCTACTGTGCAGCTGCTCTCTCCTTCTGGAGGCCTCAGTTTGCTGCCCTGTAAATGGAGGGAATCTCGGTGGATTTAGGAACACTGTCCCTGCACCAAGCTGACCCCATGGGGCTGGGCACCCCTGCCACAGTCACCAGTGGCTGGGGGCAGACCCACTGGGTGCTCTCAAGCAGTCCCGAGCCTGCCTGGTCTCTGTGACAGGTGACTCGAGGCAGGGCCCCATGCCGCCTCCCAGTTGGCTGCCCGTGGCAGGGGCAGCTCAGCTCCTCCTTCTTCTCTGGGGGCCTGAGGTTCTGAGATCCTGCCAGCTGTCTGCCCTGGGAGGGAAGGGAAGGCCAGGCCAGCACCTGTGGGAAAAGTCATTCACTGGCCACATGTAGGCAAGCGGCAGGGTCAGAGCCTGGGGAGCCCTGCCAGCTGGCGCAGCCGCTGCCCGGGGGAGGGGGTGGCTTGGGTTCTCCTTCGCCTGCACCCTGAGGCCTATTGAGACCTGTTCATTCCTTACCTTCATCACGTCTTTTATCTGTTCCCTCCCCTCGCCCTCGAGGGGCTGGCATCACGTCTCTCTAGGGCACCGCATCCGCCTCCCCCAGGGTTTCCTCCCAGCTCTGATCCTGTGGGTGGCTCCTTGACACCCTCAGATGCGTGTCTCACATGTCTGTTCACGCTTTCGTGTTCCTTTTTATGCGGCCAGAGCGTGCTGGATGCTCTTCCAGCCTTGAGGGTGTAACAGGGAGGGAACAGAGTATCCTACTGCCCTGCCCTCATGGAATTGATGGTCCCTTGGGGCACAGACACTGATTGCCTAAAAGAAATACAATTTCAACTGATTGAACAAGCTAACAAGGAACAGCACACTGAAGAGGGCTTGTACCAGGGCTACGTAATTTGGGCTTTAACTAAAGAGAATAGTTTGCGGGTATCTGGTGGAGAGGGATCCAGTTTAAGTGGAGTCCAAGCTCCTAAGCTGGACATGCGAGGTTGGCCACTGTTATAGGTTGGGTTGGGTTCTTTGCAAAAAGATATGATGGAGTCCTAAACCCTAGGACTTCAGAACATGACGTTTTGGAGTTACGGTTTCTACAGAGGTAAAATGAGGCCATTCGAGTGGGTCCTAATCCAGTATGACTGGTATCCTGATAAAAAGGGGAACTTTGGATACAAAGACATGCACAGAGGGAGAAGGCCATGTGAACATGAACGAAGAGATATGGGTGATATATCTACAAGCCAAGAAATGGCAAAGATCACCAGAAACCACCCAAAGGAGAGAGGCGTGGACAGGGTCTCCTTCACAGCTGCCGAAAGGACCCGAACCTGTGACAGCTTGGTCCTGGGCTCTCCAGCCTCCAAAATCGTGAGATCATAAGTTTCTATTGTTTAAGCCACGCCGTATGTGGTACTTTGTTATGGCAGCCCGAGAAAATTAACATGGCCACCACGTGGCCTCGCCCAGCTTCATTTCTGCTCTTCCCTGATGCCTTCCCACCCTACAAGTGCTTAGATGGAAGGACACACAGTTCTGGAATACACCTGTTCTTTTCCTCTCCTGAGCTTTTGCACCTGTGGGTTCTGCTGCCAGGGATGTCAGCTGTATCTCCCCACTGAGGAGCCCCCTGGGGTCCCCGCTACCACCCCCGAGGCTCGTTCCTCCCCCACCCCTCCCTGCTCCTCTCTGGCCACATTTGCTCTTCCGTTCCGGGTCCCAAAGCCAACTCTCTGCTCTCAAAGCCTGTGACACTGGACATGTCTTCCACATTTCCAGTCCCAGACCATACTCTCCAAGGTTTCTCAGACCTGAGTAAATAGAAGGACACCATCCTCACTAAAAATTTTCACCCGCCCCCCGGACGTTCCCATTAACATCATTTCATTGCACATCAATTTAGGAAACAAAACTCTTACTGCAAATTACCACAACAAAGAGAAAACCTTGTCTCTGTAACTGGCTGAAAAAAAATAGATTATCATCTAGGTGAAAACACAAAATTAAAAAATTCCCTTGGAGAATGAGGAATAAGTTCACTTGGAAGCCTGGGATGAGAAGACTTGCCTTTAGAGGATTCAGGAAATACTGTTTCCTGAGGGAGCTTCACCCAGCTGCACGGGGAGGAGTACCCAAGGACTTTTTAAAAAGGCCTGTACATGGGATTGTTCTTGAGTTGGTCAGGGTGGGGCCTGGGACAAGACCCCCCCCCCCCATCTTTTTTTTTTTTTGCGGTACGCGGGCCTCTCACTGTTGTGGCCTCTCCCATTGCGGAGCACAGGCTCCAGACGCGCAGGCTCAGTGGCCATGGCTCACGGGCCCAGCCGCTCCGTGACATGTGGGATCTTCCCGGACCGGGGCACGAACCCGTGTCTCCTGCATCAATAGGCGGACTCTCAACCACTGTGCCACCGGGGATGCCCCCCAACTCCATCTTTTTTTTAAGCTCCCAGTTGATTCTAGTTTGCAGGCTGGTTGGTGCAACCCTGGCACTCCTGGAGCTGCCTCAACTAGTCCCGCGAGCCCCTGGATGCCCAGCTTCCCGCACCTTGGGGTGAGCATGCAGGGCCTGAGTTGGGTGGGTCTGAAGCCCATCCTAACGAGCACTGCTTTGCGTGCCTGCTGCCTTCTGGTAGCTTTGAGTCTGGGGTCAGACTGTGGCCATACTCCCTAAGGAGCCTCCCTCATCTTACAGCTCCCTGACTTAAGGATGGAGCCTTCTGTTCCATTTTACAGATGAGAAAGCTGAGACCCAGAGAGGTGGAAAGCCCTTGCCCAAGGTCACCAGGCTTGACTAGAGCCCTGACTGCTGGCTCAGTGCCTTTCCTATTGCTTCCAACCAGACTGAATGTCCCCCTGAGCTTTATGTTAACAAACTGACTATGAATGGGGTGTATTTTCATTGCTCCAAAGGCCGTATTCATATGCATTCTGAAAAATGCACCACCTCTGTTATTTAAAAAACAAAAAAGAACAAAGTCTAATCAAGCTGGCCCCCTGCAGCTGCTGAAATCTGGATTTCAGATCTGCCGGGGCCACATAGACACTGCAAGTGTCCCCCAGAGTAACCACGGAGAGCCCTAATCTCCCCATCCAGCTCGCAGGCGGTGCGTTAAGGTCAAGGGTGTGTGGGGACAGGAAGTGGAGGCTCTGCAGCCACACTGATAAGTAGCCAGGGTGTTATGATGTGATTTCTTCTGTGCTACGATTCCTACTTACCTTGTGTGAGACGTATAGGATTTAAGCTATTGAAATAGTTCAAAACAAATAGTTCAAAATAGTCACAGTGGCCAGTGTGAACTTCCATATTAGCTGTCTTGGAACGTCCGCTGTAGGACTGCGAGTGTCTTAGAGTGATAAACTGAGTGGTACTTTAGATAAGAAATTTGATGGGTAACATACGTCACTAGAACTGAAGGAGCAACTGATAGAGACAAGGTACCCTGGGTGTAACTGTTACACCTCCTGACCCACTCCTTGAAAAGAGACACTGAGCCCAGCGACTAGAAGGCTCTCTGCTGGAGGACCCGATCCCCAGGTGCTGAGCTGTTGCAGGTGGTCGCTGCCCGAGGCCCTGTCAGAGCAGAGGGCGACTTCCCACTCATGCTTGTCTGGAGGCCTGTGGTAGGACCAGGACCTCCGCTCGTGCCGAGATGCCTGCTTCCCTACTTCTTCTTGGGATGGTTCATTTACCACCTTTCTTATTTTCCCGGCTCTGACTAAGCTGTGTCGTGTGCTGTTTGTGTGCAATAACAAGTGATTCATGAATTGAACATTGGCTACGTTTCGTGTGTCTCCAGCCCCGTGATTCTTACCTGGCTTCACCGCTGGCCCCTGCGACACACACGAGGTCAATGGTGGTGATCATGGAGCCACCTGTTCTCTGTCTTCCTGGGAATTTTCTCAGGCTGTATATCCGATTAAAGGACTTACGCCCATTCTAGGAAAGGGACTCGGGAGGAGCCAGCAGGAGGCTGGCCCTGCTCCGGCTCGGGTCTCCAACAGCTGCCTTCCCTGTCCCTGGAGCAGGTTACCTGTCTCAGGTTACCGGTGCACCTGCTGTCAAACCCAAGGTCACCCAGGTCACCCGAGGCTCAGGGCAGAGCCTCCGCTGTGTGCTTATGGTATGGCCAGCAGATTAGGGGAGTCTCGGCAACTGGCCTCTTCTGTCTGCAGTCTTTTTTCAGCTTCCTCCTTGTTTTAAAATCCTTTTCTCCAAGTTATTGGCCGTATCTGTCAGTCTGGGGAGCAGGTGAGACAGGCTGTCCTTGAGCAGGAAGGACCCTCTCACCATGGCCGACCAGTCCCGTCCCCCTCATTATACCTGGTTCCACCTGCCACCCTCATACATCTCATCACTTCTTGCCTGGATGTCTGTGGGGGCCTCCTCCTCCTTGCTGGCCTCCCAGCCTGCAGTCTCAGTGGGTCGTCTTCCCGCAAGCCTGGGCCTAGTTCCCACGGCTCTTCGGAGCCTTCCCCATCTTACTCCTCCTTCTTCTGGCCCCCCTGTCCTGGCATATACCTTGCTTTTTGCCCTAGTGGGCCGCATGGTGGTGTTTATTTAGGTGCCGGCCCCCTACCACCGGGCACACTCCCGGGGGCCAAATGGAAGTCGGCTTCCCTCTCACTCCAGTGCCTGCACAAGAGGTGGTGTTTGGGAGTGTCTGCAGAAGCTCCATTCCGTTGATTGGATGTGCTGCTTGCCCGGGGCGCGGGTTCACGGCCAGCGCTGGGTCTCTCCTGCTCGGTGCGCCCCACGCCCCCCATCACCACGGTTTGCTGAGCGCCCACCCTGTGCCCTTGACTGTGAAGCCTTTATTACAGTCGCTTGGGGAATCCTCGCCACACCCTCTGCTTTCACGGAACACTCTGGAGCCCACTCGCACTCAGGTTGGAAGCTCAGTGATAGCTTGACGTGCCTCTGGGGCTTAGGAACTGCCATGGTGGGTGGGTGACCAAGAGGGGAGACACTCAAGGGAGGCAGGGCCCTTCCTGGTCCCTACAACCCCCTGGGGTGATCACGGGACAGGCTGGGCCACCTTGAAAACTCCCCCACCCCCAGGTAGGAACACCTGTGTGGGCGGGGCCACGGTGAGGTCGGCTTGGCTGAGTCTCCCCGCCCCGCCAAAGGCAGAAAAGTCCCCCCTCAGCCAGACCTGCATTGGGCACCCCCTGGACCCCTGCTCAGCGCCCGGCCCTGCCTGGATGATGCTTGCCCGGCAGGTGGAGAGAGGGCTCTGAGGCAGCCCCGGCCCAGGTCCAGGGGGCGCGGGAAGTCTGTCTGTGCTCTGCAAATGTGCCCACCACAGTCTCTGGGTGCTGGAGCCCCTTAACCTCACCAAGCGCCGGAGCCCCCAGGTGGTCCCATCACCACACAATTTACCATCACAAAGGGGCCACATCCTAGCACGGCCTTCCATGATCTCAAGGTGATGGCAGAGTCAGGGAGGGGCCCTGGAATCAGAGTCAGGGGCCTGACCCTCAGACCCGATGGGGCACATCCGCTCCATGTGCTGCAACAGCGAGCCCGCACGCCTGTTTCGTCACCTGCAGGATGAGGGGCAGGGCTAAAGGCTCTGCCGGGGCCCCAGCTCCACTCTCTAGTGTTGCTGTCTGTCGCCTCGCCTCGGGTGAGAAGACAGTGGGCACGAGGACCAGGGAAACTGGGGGGAGTGGGGTTGGTAACTGGAGGTCAAGGGCAGGAAACCCCAATATACGGAAACGGGCAGGGCATTTTAAAATAGTCAATTCCCAAATGTCCCACTGGGGCAGCTGACACCAGCCACAGATGCTGTGAGCAGATAGATGCATGTACGGATTTTATTAGTGTTACACGGCGGCTGCATCGCACCCGGAGTTTAACAGGGCATGAGACTGAGCAAGACGTCTTCTCTCACGGTTTCTTCGCTACAGAAACTGTATCTGTGGAGAGAAAGGAATCTTTTTAAGTGCTGGGCGTTCTTACCTGGCAAAGGTAATTGCTGATTTACAATTCAAAACGATGAGGGCTGCACTAGGGTGGTAGCTTCAAAAAGTCCCTGGAGGGCTGATTGCCTGGGGGCTTCCAGGGGGAGGGGCTGGCTGGACCCCAGGACAAGGTCAGTACATGCGGGCCCCCCATGAACCCAGCAGAGGGGTTTACAGATGGGCTCACTCTTGCCCCAGCCATTCTGGGGACCCGATTCAGCCTACAGCAGCTCAAGAAAACACAGCAGCTACAGTAGACGGAGCTCTCGCTAGCTGTCGGCAACCACACTAGCTGATCCACTCACGCAGTGCGCACTTCGTCCTCACCACACAAGTGTGAGGAGGTATCGTTAAGAGTCCTACATCACAGGAGAGGAAACTGAGGCACAGAGGGCTCTCAGTTAATACGTAGATGAACCAAGATGCAAACACAGGTCAAGCTGACGTTGTGGCCTACGTTTCCTGTGGTCAACTTCAAACCTCTCTGGACCTTGTCTTCCAAACCTGGAGTCAGGGGCCTGGCTCTCCCGTTGGGCTGCCCCCTGCTGCCTTCCAGCCATGATACGGGGCTGGTTACTCGAGTCTCAGCAATGGAGTCTTTATTTGTAGAAGAGGGCTTAGCTCCCTCCCATGATTGGTGAGAATCCCAAGTCAATAATGTAGCATCTCATGACAATAAATATAAAAAAGCTTTATAATTAATTTAAAAACAATGCAGATGTAAGTGGTTGTGGTTACAGCTCTTCCAGGAAACATGGGATTCTCTCACCACCTGTGAGCTCTGAAGCTTCATCCTCTCTCCTCACCTTCACTGGCCCCTCCCCACTGTCTCTTTGTACCTCATTTGTCTTTCCTGGAAGCCCTTAACCCTAACCGCCAATCGAATTCCTGTCCTCTGCACCGGAGCCCCGCCCTCAGCAGCCTGGCCTCCCTGTGCCCCTCACATACCTCCCCCCGTCCCTCTGCCCGTCTCCCCAGCACCCTCTTTGGGCCCCTCACGGGGAGTTCTTAGTCTGTCATTTGACCTTTCCAATGAACCATAAGTCCATTTTTCTCAACAGCTATACTGTAAACTCCTCAGCAGGCTCTGTCTTTGCATCCCTTCCTATACGCCAGGCATACCTGGTACTTACTAAAGTCAGAGAGGAAGGAAGGAGGATGGTGTGTGGGGAGAGAGAAATAAAGGGGGGAAACTACATTTTTCTTCTGATACCATGTCACTGGAGGAATTCCTGTCAGCAGGTAGGACTTGAAACCCCAATGAGATGACTAAAAAAATTTGAGGGGGATATGAGAGGAGGTCGGACCAAACTCTTAATTTTCTTTCGTCTCCCACTTATTATTATTTTTTTAAATGTTACTTATTAGCTGTTTTCCTAACAGCAAAATATTTGAATAAGTTGACGAATTCAGTATTTTTACCCCCCAAACTATTATAGTTTGTGACGCTCTATCTTCCTATATTTAAAATTTTTGAGGTCCACCATCTAGCTTCTCTTAGATCGATTCCCTCCAGAGTCGGCGGGCGGGGAAGCTGCCCTCAGGTCGTCGGAGGGTTGAGGTGACAGCTGAGGCACCTAGAGGGTGCAACGCCCTGGGTGATTTGGTCTCCTACTTTTTTTCCTTTCTTGAATCCACCTGTGAACAAGGCATCTCCTTGGGAATGCCTCTCATTTTAAAGATTCCAATGAGACCACCTTCTTCTGACATGATTTTAGCCACATCCCAGGATCCAGGAAACAGGTCTACTTCCTAATGGGACCTGGGCCACTGACCTTAGAGTCCCAGTGTCCTCCGATGGCGGAGAGGAGGCCTCGGCTGCACCCCCAGCCTGCATAGGGCTCCCCACCGGCCTCCTCGACACTGTATTTTCAGTGAGAGGACCTTCTTGTTCCGCGGACGCCCTGCCTGGGCCAGCCCCTCGGTCCTCCCGTCACAGAGACAGGGTGGACCCCACAGGGGTCATCAGCTGATGAGACGGCTGTGAGGTCTGCCAACCCACCCCCCTGCCCGCCCCCTGCCCGGGGGTGTGACATTCCCTGGGCCCTGAGTTTAGTGACCCCACCTAACCTCCAAACCTCAATCAGTGACCAAGAGCCCAGGATCTTCTTCTCGCCAAGCGGCATGGGGGTGTCCTGCTGGCCAGACTTGGGGTCTGAGCTTTGGTCATTACCCCCACCTCCCCGCAGATGCCACAGCCAGGGATGCCACGGGGTCATCAGCCCCCTCAGCCCTCTCACCTCATCTCAAATTGTATATCTTTTGCTAAAACTGATTTCCTTTTCCTTCTATTATCCTGAACTTTCATTGATCTTCCCCTCTTTAACTTGTAGCCACTCTCTAACGGATACTTATAACTTTATACCCTTCAGAAATTATTTCTTATTTCTCTTTCTTATTTTTCTTCCTTAGTTTTCATGGAAGGCAGGGCGGTATCATCTGTGCCTGCCACAGAGAGTGCTGAGAACACCGGCTGAACCTCAGCTGACTTTCTGGGGTGAGTTTCCATGACAAATGCAAGTCTCTACAAACATCCTTAGGCACAAGCTGCAAAGACACGTACTCCGTCTTGTCCTCTCCCTTCTGCACGGTGATCTTGGCTGCCCCCACTTTGGGGAGGGTTGGGTTTACCACGTTGTTGTTCCAAAGAAACTTGACTTTCTCAATTGTTCCGACGTCAATATCCGCGTCAAACTCATTGGAGTGGGTGGAGCCTGGTGTGATAATCCCCCTGGAAACAGAGAAATAGAAACGTTCCCATTCACTGAAACAAGTTCTAATGACCATATAAGTCCCTGCCTCTCTTTTCTACTCTAGATTAACAAGATGATTTTTTTTCCAAATTAATTCTCAAATAAAGGTTAGAGAAATGAAAAAGTCAGCTATATGCCAGCAGCCTCGAACTACTATTTGTTTTATTTTTTATCCAGCATGTGGATCTTGGTTCCCTGACCAGGGATCGAACCCGTGGCCCCCTGAAGTAGAAGTACAGAGTCTTAACCACTGGACAACCAGGGAAGTCCCTTAAACTACTATTTAACTAGTATTTCCTCAAACGTAAGTTAATTTACCCTCAAAACTTACCTATAGAAAACTATATAATTCCTTCATATTATTTTTTTCTGGTAGAATTATTTGTACAATAACAAGTTATCCACTAGTTTAACACAACAAACACGTGTGACTAGGCTAATCAGAAAATATGATATCTGGGCTAACATTAGATTTATCATAAAAAATCTGATCTATTGAGAGAGAAAGAATAAAATGCCTGGATTTATAATAGAGAAAAGAACACATGTTAGCAAAAATCTGAAGTTAACTTCAGTACATAAAGTAAATAATTTAGAATCCATTGATAAAGAGACAAGAAGTATATCAGTGCACGGATGTGAAGGCCGTGTGTATCAAGTGAGAGGTGGTACCGAAAAAGGAAATTTACTTGAAGACATTGTACTGGTGAGTGTTTCCCTTATTTCCAAACAAAGCGACTTTGATTTGACCAATGGCTCTTCTTCCAGACAGTGTTATAGAAACTCCGTATCTCCAGCCTGCACAGGACATAGAAAAGTTTTTATTCATGCACAAAACAATTGACAGAAATCTCAGGTTCTTGTCACATCCCTTACACTGAGGCATCGAAGTAGAAGTTCTACATGTTAACCTATGACTCAAACTAGGCCTTAAGGAGAAACACGTATCTGGCAGTGGACCCCTGTAGACTTGCCCGCCCAGGAAAGGGGTCACTAGCCACATGTGGCTGCTTAAATTTAAACCCAAATTAAATAAAACAAAAATCAATTCCTCGCTTTCCCTAGCCACCCTTTAAGGGCTGAATTGCCACATGTGGCTACTGATTACTGCATTGGACAACACAGAGCATTTCCATCATGGCAGAAAGTTCTGTTGGACAGCTCTGTTCTCGAAGGACAGTACTATGAGTTGAGGTGGAAAGAGAAGGAACAAGGGCTGGTCCCCACATTTGGAAAGGTAGTTCAGGGGTGCAGTCCTGGGAGCCTCAAGGGCAAGGTCTGTGTCTTCCCTCTGCCTCTCCAGGGCCCTGGGCAGTCTCCAACACAGTGGTCATCCAGATTTATGCCTGAAGGGCTGTCTTGGCGCCCAGGAGCTCACACACATACACAGGAACCTATACACACATGACCACACACTCATGCGCACATAAACACACACACACACACAAACATACATATACACATGCACACACATGCATACACACCACATACTCACATACACATTCACACATATGTATGTAAGCTCACAGACACATCCTTTGCCTAACCCCTACTTGTCCTTTACATGCTCAGAGGTGTTTTCCCTGCCCCTTCCTCTGATCAGGGCCAGGTCCGCTGTCCTGCCGTGTCACAGCAGCAAGCCGTCGAGCCAACACACTTGTAGCTAGCTGCTCAGTTTCAGTTTTCTCTGCCGGGTTATAAATTTCATGCTAGGGTGTCTTCTTCATCCCTGCACCACCCCACATCTAGCATAGCCTGTGGCCCATACATAAATGTTAGTTGAGGAATGAATATATGGTTTTGAATGTTTAATTTGTTGTTTTAAAATATTGGCAAGTATTTTGTGCATCACTACATCAGAGGAAGGATTGATTAACCAACGCCTTTTAAAAAAATATGTAAACAGTGATGGAAATGTTCTATACCTTGATTTTGGAGATGGTTACATGACTTTTTATTTATCAAAACTCAGAATTATACACTACAAAGGGTGACTTTGGCTGTATATAAATTATACCTCAATAAACCTGACTTAAAAAACTATATGAGACTTGTATATATTTATGTATTTATATAAACACAGTCTCTTTTTTACAGTACAATATCTTAGGGAACTGTCAGAAGGCAGGTTGGCACAAAGAGGCTGAAACATGCCTGACTCTACCCTATGTCCTAGCCCATTCAGCAGAATTTGGAGAGGAATTACCCCTTTCTGATCCCCTCCAACCCTCCACCAGAGAGGCACCCGCCATCAACGGGCATGAGGGACACATGGACAGAAGGCTGGAAGTTGAGGAGATTGGAACTGGGCTTCTTAAGTGGGCTAGATAAGCAAAGAGTTGGTACCAAATAAATTTTGAATGGATAGAACAGGTGCGGATGACACAATTTTTAAAATGCATAGGACAAGGAACTGTGAGGTGGTGAAAATTCAGAGAAGATGGCCACAGAGACAGGTAAATTGCTATTATCCCATGAATTATGCTGTTTGTGTCCACTCATTTCATGCCATAGAAACAAAATGAAAGTAAAGCAGACCCTTTCTAAATCCTTGGTTGAGTCTTAAATGGGGTGGTTTGGGTGGCTGTGTCCTTTTACTAAGATGAAATGTACCCACAAATATTTCAGGTTAGAGGCCACCCCTGTATGTAAAACAGAAAGGAAACCTCTTTTACTTGGGTGGGAAATCACAGCGCAACTTACGAGCAAATTTGCTGGAATCTCCCGTGTTCAGGAAGAATTTCTGCTGCTCCTCACGTGTCTTGCCAGCAAATCTATCAGCATAGTGGCCCATCTGCGGGCACCCTTCATCTGGACAGGGGAAGCACTTGTTCTAATGAGAAAGATGGATCCGGCTGTAAGGTGTGAATTTGTCTTTTTATGATCCACACGTCTGGGGAGCAATTTTCCTATAGTCTCAGTTTCCTCTTTCATAACTGGAAAGAGATTGGAATAGATGGTCTCTAAACTAACTTCATCCAGGGTGTAGTACCCAAGCCTGATGCACATCACATGAGAACTATTTGGGGAGCTTCAGAAAATATTGATGCCTGGGCCCCAGGTTAGATCAAATATGCCTTCCATCGAGTGGTATGCTGGTGAATGACTAACAGGCAACTCTGGGACAAAAAGTCCTGTAGAGTTTACCGATTTCTGTGGTGTAAATATGCTGTGGCTGGGGCCAACTTCAGGCTATCAACATGATGTCATTGAATGTGGGGTCGGGAATAGATGTTCACACCGGCTCTAGTGAGCCCGCATAGGCAGGCTCTGGGGTATCGTTTCGTGCATCTCTCTCCTTGTTGCCGGCTGCACACGGCACAAACTCCCAGCCCAGCGTGTAGAACCCCAGCATCCACCTTTCCTTCTCTCTGGCATGTAGATTCTTCTCTCCCACATTCCATACTTGCTCCGCCCCTGTCAGAAATGTGCACACCTTCCCCTCCTTCTAAACTCTATGATTTTCCAGCCAGATTCTAATTTTGCCCCTGCAGGAAGCCTTCCTAGATCATTGAATTGACTGCTCTACTCTCCGATTTCCCAGAATCTTCCGCTCCCACATGACTCTTCTAGAATTTTAGCTACCTCCTGCCTAAGGCTTTTTTCCCCCTCCACTCTACAGGACCGTGAACTCTGACATGCGGTGCAAAGCAAGTAGGGAATGATCAGACCCTGGTGAGAGAGTACTGCAGATCCCAACGCAGCAGGACGACAGCCCCCCTTGGGACTCAAGGTGGCATAATAGCTTACAGACTCAAAGTCCTTGTAGGAAGCACAGGGGTACGCAGCGAACCCATCGGGATTGAGGATGCTCTCCGAGTAATACTTGTAGCTTCTCAGGTGATTGCAAGCCACAAAGTCCCGGGTTCCTGGGTAAGCAAAGAGGGAAGTCTGCACAGGTGGTCAGGACCCCATGACAACTTCTCTGCCTCTCTCTCCAAGTGGGATGGTTCCAAAGTGGGACCATATTTTCAGAAATTGAAGATTAGTCCAAAATCCAGCCACAAAATGACAGTTAACATATAAAGGCTGCTTTCTGTGTGCCGGGCAATGTTCTGAGCACTTTACATGTATTGTCCCTGTGAGCTTCACCTTTCCTCAGAGGTGGGTAACTTACCATCCCCAATTACAGAAAGACATACAGGCTACAGCCTCAGATTTCAGATTTCAGCTAGGAAGCGGTGGAGCTGGGATTTAAACCCAAGCCCCTCTGGTGCTTGAGCCCAGGCCTCTAACCTCTGTTCCATTCTGTGTCCCAGGCACCAGGCTGGAGGCCCTCGAAGACACAACCAGATGTGACTTGACCTCCTAGGCATGACCAAACCTGGGCAAGGACACTGTCATGCCATGTTTAGGTGAATAAAAAGGAAGTAGCTTTAGGTGGCTTTATGTGAGCATGCCTTTCACTCTCATGTCTTGTTCCTTCTTAGAACCTTCCTTGGCTCCTATAAATTCCTGCCAAGGGGCAGATGTCGCACCACGCATTCCAGACCTGGCCTGAACTTGCTTGGCCGTTACTGATGGGGAGTCTAGGCTACTGGTTACTGGTTACTGGTTACTGATGGGGAGTCTAGGCTACTCTATCCGCGCAAAGCCTCCTAAAGCTGTGAAAGACACACACATAGGTCCTCATCCTTAATAGTTGCTTTGATGGTGTCCGTACTTGCCAAGCCATTACGCTCACGTTCAATGAAAGTCTTTACTCATTTGAGTTAAACCTGTGCGGTGCCAAATGATGAGTCTGGCTGAAAATCTCACCTGTTTGTTGCCATTTTGACCTTATTAGATACAGAGTCGGAGCTGTATCTGAAAGATGCCCTTTATCCCAGGTGTGCTGATCAATGATAAAGAATGGCCACCTTGAGTAGCACAGTCTCTGCTCTAACCTTCCTTAGCCGTGATTGCTTCTTTTTCTTTCCCCAACATAGAGGAGTGGTGACTCTCACGTGAATGGATTTGCCGTGGACATGATTGGGAATTCTGTCTATGGAGTGGAAGCCAGTTACATAAGCTTGAACCATATCACTGACTCCCAAGGGACAATTGGCAGAAAAATTCTCTTAGATTCAGGATATTTACTTTTATGGTATTTCCTTCCTTTATTAGGTAGCTATCAACTGATTGTTGGAGTTACAGCTCTAAGCAATGGTTTTGTAATTCTTTGTTGCTTGTTCACTCCAGGACACCACACAATGTATAAGGAAGTAAATCAGCAGAGCTGAGATATAACAAATGATACGTGGCTATATTTTTAAGAAATAAGGTCTAGAAGGGGGGATTGTATATTTTCAAAGAGCAGTGTGCTTTCGTTGTTAAGATTTGCTGTGGGAGTGGCGTTGCTCCCCCAGGGAAGTGATGTCCCCACTCTGCTCTGGCTTTACCTGCCCAGATGCCGTCTATGTCCACGATCTGTGACAGGGCATTCTTCTTGCATCCGGGCATTTCCTCTCCTCCGTTTGGGAAGAAATCAAGGTGACCCACGAGTTGTTTCGTTCCAAAGCCTGAAATGTTTAGAACAGCAATGAGCTTTTCATAATGCAGGGCTCTCATTAAAAGCACATGCTCTCACAATCGCACGTGCTTGCAGCTGGAACGTGGAGGGGCTCACCCATGAATGGGATCAGGGGAGCTGCATCCGTGTGGATCACATCAACAAAGTCAGCGTCGGAGGGATCGAGTCGGACCTCTTCAGGAGTACCCTCGAAACTTGCTTCTACAGGATCCAACCCTAAAAGAGATGGCCAGTGTTGCACACAATGGGCCTGGCTATAGGTGCCAGCAGGATTGAGGTTGTACAGTTGCCCAGGCTGTGCGCTACCTAACTCAAGGGATGCCATACCCTGGAGTTGTGCAGTGCCATGGCCGGGGTATGGAATATGGAGACATTGAATCTCAGTCATGCTCATTACATTCCAGTGGAGTGGATAGAGAAGGGCAGGTGAGCAAAGACATTTAGATTTTGTTTAGGCAAGGGCTTTTCTCCACATCAGATTCTCCCACTTACTTGTATATCTTTCTCCTTCAACATTCTCTTTCTCTTCCCAAGTTTGAAGGAAAAAGGGGCGAAATAGTATGGTATCACAATTCAAAACACAAATTCTGGGACTTGGGTACCTTGCTCCAAATCCCTATATTTTTTGAGCAAGTTGCATGACCTTGGATGAATCACTTGACTTCTTCTACACCTCAGTTTCCCCTTTTATAAAAGGGGGTAATAATAGAGCTATAAGATTAAATGAGATAATATATGTAGCATTTAGCACAGTGCCTGGCACATCATTATGGGTGTATAAGTAAATATTTAGAATTATATCTCTTATATCTCTGTTGTTTCGTTCCAAAGTCTGAAATGTTTGGAACAGCTATGAGCTTTTCATAATGCAGGGCTCTCATTAAAAGCACGTGCTCTCTATTTCCTTCTTGACGGGACTCCTAGATTTAACAATTGTTTTTGAAGGTTTCATCAGAGCAGATGAGAAGGCACAAACGTGATTGTCTGTTGAAAATAAAAGGGAACGTTCTTATAAAGGTAGAGACTTGAACCAAAAGACAGCAGAACCGGGATTGAATGTCAGTCCTACCACTGATTAGTTGTGTGACCTTGGGCAAGTCATTTGCTTCCCTCAGCCTTTTTCTTTAGTTCTGAGGATTAAATGAGAAAACGTAGAGCACTTTGCACAGTATTTGGGATAAGCAGGCACTTAATCTATGCTTACTATAATTATTATATTAGCATTATAATGACTATATTGATATACTTTGTGGTTATAATTTAAAGGCTTTGCTTGGGTTAAAAGGATGCTTTTGGTGTGATGGTGTCTGGGTTTCTTCTACCAACGAAGGCAGTGGAAGCAAAATTTTTGTGTTCTATTCTGCCCTTGATTTCAGAGAAGGGGGAAAGGAATGACATTATGGACCTGTCTTAATTATGTTTGCTCACGTTCATGCTAGCCTTACTCTGCATTTTCCTGGGTGTTCAGTCCTGCTGAGAGACCCACATCACCAGAAAATGGATGGGGACAGAGGCGGAGGAAGTAAAGAGAACAAAGACACCACTTCCCCTGTCACAAAGATAGGCTTCTGGGGGGGCTTCGTAAAATGCTCTGTGCAGACTCTAATCTGGATGGACTCTTTGGGCCCAGCTCCAAGCTAGGCTGCAGTCTTGTATACGCTCCGGGGCTACTGGGGACCAAACCTTGGGCCCCAGCCCTCAAGTCTTACCTGTAATCCTGCCCAGGCCTGGAGTCTTTCTCCCTGCCTCTCCTGCCACGTGGGCCCCCAGGCTGTGGCCGATGAGGTGGACTTGGGAAGGTAAGTAACTGTAGTCTGACTGGAGAGGGAAGATTGTCTTTTCAGGACATTTCTGTGCTGTGGTTTTTGCAAACCTAATGCCGGTACTCCTCTGCTGAAAACCTGCCACTGCCCGTAAGATCCAGCCCAGCCCTTTATGAAAGCCTCAGAGATCTTCTGACTCAACACCTGTTTTTCTAGACTCTTTTCTAGCTAGACCCTTAGTGGAACTTTCGGGCCCTCAGATATGTCGTAGTCTCTCACCTCTGGGTCTGGTTTAGCCTCCTCTTCCTGTTGTCATGTCTCCCCAACCACAAGTCAGTCCAGTTCACATCGACACAGCTCAGCCATTAGCTCTCAACTTAGACGTCTCTTCCTGAGAGACATCCTTAATCACCGACCCCCGCTCCCCAGACTGGATTAGCTGCCCCCTGACCCCCACACACACTCCTATAAAGCCTGTAACCACCCTTCCCCCTCCCCACATCAGAACCCTGATCACACTCAGTGGTCCCTGTAAGCTCCCCCAGGGCCTTCTCTTTATTCCCTAGCAGAGCTCCTGACAATATGCCCCCAAATATTGGATGAACAAACAAATGACACAAATTCAAAGTATTCACACCTGTTGGTCTCAGAGATGTTCACCCAGAAGTACTCATTTATTATAGGTGTACAGCGCCTTGAGCACAAACACCATAGGTTTTGATCTGAGGTGAGTTTTAGAAGTAAGACTCCAAGAGAAATATCAATTCTTTCTATTTCCTCTTTAAACAGGTAACCCTCAGCTGTGTCTTTACCCAGCAGAGACCGGTGGGTGCCGTGTGTCCCCTCGCAGCCCGGCCACCACTCACCTTGAGCATGGCCAGCATCTGGGCCACCTGGGCGCCCACCACACGCGCGTTGTTGGCAGCCTGCGTGTAGGTGGTCTGGGAGCCTCTTTTCCAGTCCACGCAGATGCAGTTCACCTTCTCCACCTTGAACATGTTCTGGTGTTGGAGAGACACCAGGGGGTTATCGTGGGGGCTCATGAAACCGCTTCCAACCAGAGCTCAGAAATGGTCGCTGAGAGTTACCACTGGCTGTCCTTCTGTCTCTTCCTAGCTGGGGCACAGGGATGAACTCGACTTCGTTAGGAATCCCGTTGCCAATAGGAGTTATCCCTCAGGGCAAAAGCTACAAGAAAGGCAAATCGATTCCCTCTCTAGTTCGTAGACTAATTAAAAGCTGACCACTCTCTGGTTTTCTTCGACCAGATTTAATCAGGTTGATTCAATAAGGTGGCTGAAACCAGGGCATCATTCAAAGAATCCTATTTCAAAAAGAAAAGGTCTCAAGCGCATTCTCCGGCAGCCAGGGTCTAAACGACCTTGTGGATTTGACTGCTAGGGGTCCTTTCAGCCTCTTGGCAAAGGCTGGACTTGCTTCACCCCAGGCTGCTGGGTATTTACGAAGTTTTAAGGTGGGAGGGAGGTGTCACTATTTTTACAGTCAGGACAGCACAGTATTTCATGGAGGAAACACACTAAAGATATTTTAAAAATAGAACTGCACTGATTTAAAAGATATTGAAGAATTCTGAAAGGGAAACTTCTTCTTGGATGTCAAAGGAACTGATATATCCTTAGAAGTTCTGCCGGGCAGGACGTATGACCAGCTGGAGTCTAAAATGGTACTATAAATTTAAAATCCACCTAGAATCTTTTCACATATACGATGCTAATATGTGTGATCACACACACACGGATACCAAAAACCGTTTTCTCAGGACTTTTATTTTTAAAGCAGCCCTGAGGAATCTCTTACAAACCTGGAGAATTTGGGATATAAACTATATCTTACAGTTTATACAAGAAGATACTTATTAATGATGGGACAGAAGCGATACCAAGAGTTAAATGGCTGGTACAACCAAGGTCAAATGCAGAAGGATTTTAATTTTCAGGGTTTGTAACTTTTCCTGTTGACATTTTAAGTCGGAGGGTGGAAGACAGGCTGCTAGGGTAAATTCTTAGGTGTCAGAAAAACGTACTGAATCAGTGAACACAAGAAAAGAAGGGACGATGGTATATCATGTGTATTTGTGTGTGCGTGCCTCTGCACATGTGTTTTTGTGTGTATGTGAACATGTGTTTGTTATTCTGTTGTCTATCGTTCTGAGCAAAAGATGCTCTGTTACAGTGGGTTTGGCATTTTCTATTCTGCCATTTGGGGCACCCCGTCAGTCGAAGCTCTCCGTATCTCAAATAAATGGTCACAGCACACATCTCTGACTCTCAGGGAAGTGGGAAAGCCTTGAACAAAAAGAACATAATCCTGCTTTTATAGGAACACAAAGTAGCCTCACTGAAATGGAAGCAGACAATATTTAGGCTTCGTTTAACCAGAAATGAGAGGACAGAAGTGTTTGTTCACGCAGCAGATGCCATTGCTTCAGGCTACAGATGTAGTCTAGAAACTTGGAAGGGGATTTTTATTTTGGTGAAGAGGCATTTTTATTGCATAAAGGTACCTCGATACGTCAGGATTTCCTGTTCCGAGCTCGCTAATTGAGATTGCGTAAAGGGAGGTGGAGACATTAGTGGGAAGCAGTGGCAGCTGCCCGCAGCGCAGGCCACAGGGGTTAGAGCCAGGCCCTACCTTGCACATGTCCACCAGCCAGCTCTCATCTCCCTTGCCTATGAAGCCGTGGATGATGAACCGGGTCTTCCTGTCTGTTTGGAAATTGGATGCCTCAATCGTTGATGGATCAGAGGGAATAAGAATCTGTGACAAACACAGAAGGGTTCCGTGTTTTTGCAGCCCAGCCACTTTAGCCTGTCTCTTTCTTCCCCATCTCTGCCTGTTCCAATGCACAACCTTTCAAAGTTTAGCAAAAAGCCACCTCTTTCAGGAAGCCTACCCTGACCTCTCTTTCCCTGCCCTACCTTCCAAAGTCAGGAATCACTACCTCTACTGGGTCTGGACTGTGGCTCATGGTCTTACACCTTCCATATGTTCTTCCATAAGCTCTTTGCCCAACACCAGAATCACATAACTAGCTAGAGGTTCTGGCAAATGTGAACCGTTCACTCATTCAAGCCAGCTTTTTTACCGGAGACCTACTCTGTCCAGGTCTGGCTAGGCCTGGGGGCAGCTGGCGGGATCGGGTAGAGGCAGAGGGTACAGAGGTAAGAACTCCTGGTCCCCCGGTGGGCACAGCCCCTCACCAGTTACAACAATGTTAAAATGGCAGAGGTCTCACTTGAAAGTTGTTTGGGTTCTCGTTGGTGTAGAGCAGGAAGCGAGTCCCGATGTCCTCAGGGCTCCAGGGGAGAACTTTCAGGGGCCTGATGGCGGTCCCAGCCCAGGGCTCAGAGTCAGAGAAGCACCCAATGGAATCATAGCAAACTTCCTTTCCTGTAAGAGAAAAGATGACCCTGCTCAGGGGTTAGCTCCCAAGGCTGGCCTGGTTACTCCCCTGCTTGGGGACAGGCTGAAGACCATGCAGACACTTGCCTCTGCCCCATCAACTCTCTCCTTGCCCCCCTCCCCCCGTGCCCACCTTCTGATCAGGGAACAGTCTCACTGAATCCCACAGAGACCTCTCTGCTTCGAACCACCGTCAAAACTTAAAAGTCCTGTGTTCCCTGCCTAGATCTTCCGATAGTTTTATTTGACTAATGTGATAATGGGCACTGGTAAGTCAATATGTTAACCCAGGCAGGTGTCTAATGCTTTATCTGGAAGAGTCTGGCCTCAGGCCTCCTGGACATGAAGGCAGGTTGGTGGGGAGATGCTCTGAGACGGACCCGCACAAACTGCAGCCCCAACCGTGTCTCTGTGGAAACTTGGAGCTGTCTGCAGCCGCTGGAAGCCCTGCCATGGCTGAAGCTTTCTCCGGCCAGTGCCGAGATGACGGGTTTATGCCCTTCCCAAGGGGCAGGTGGGATGTGTTTTACCTTTGGCTGCTCCCAGCAGGAAAAGAGTGAGTGTCCAGATGCTCACCATCTACAATAAATTCAGATATTTGGCCTCACCAAAAGCATGACCAGAGCAGTGAGCAGACTCCAGAATGCAAGGCTCGGGCTTCCCTGGTGGCGCAGTGGTTGAGAATCTGCCTGCTAATGCAGGGGACACGGGTTCAAGCCCTGGTCTGGGAGGATCCCACATGCCACAGAGCAACTAGGCCCGTGAGCCACAACTACTGAGCCTGCGCGTCTGGAGCCTGTGCTCCGCAACAAGAGAGGCTGCGATAGTGAGAGGCCCGCGCACCGCGATGAAGAGTGGCCCCCGCTTGCCACAACTAGAGAAAGCCCTCGCACAGAAACGAAGACCCAACACAGCCAAAAGTAAATAAATAAATAAAATTTTTAAAAAGTAACTGTACCATTTTTTTTTTAAAAAAAGGAATCTTAAAAAAAAAAAAAAAGAATGCAAGGCTCTTTGCCCCACCTCCCTCCTTCACAGCTGGCAGGAGACTTACCCTGTTGGATGTTCTAGGCCTTCCTTCTGGATCAAGTGCCCAGGCTGTTTTCTTATATTCGAGCCTTATCAATTGTACACTGCTTCGAGGAAACAGCAGGTGATTATAGAACATACTGTGTGCACTTAAAAGCTTAATCTGCACAAATACACAAAACAAGATTAATAATAGAGGTCAAATCTTCCCACAAGTCTGGGAAGATGAAAGAATGCTTGAATAAAAGGAGGTGAAAGGTCTCTAACTTTGCGCCTATGTACATGTGCCTGTAACTATGAGCTGAGTGGGCCCCACTTTCCAATTTTTTATTTTATCACCTAGTACAAGTCCCGCTGAGGACACTGCAGCAAACTCTAATCGTGGAGGGCTGTGTTTCTCACTTAGAATGGCTGGAAATGCCCTTGCAAATCGCTGATAGTGAAAGGAAGTGTCTAAGAAAACCTCCTCTTTCTTTTTGTCTGTCTGTCTATCTCTGTCTCTGGCAGTCTAGTAATACTTGAGCACATGAGCTTTGGAGACAGAGTCAACGGCCCCCATAATAGCCTCTGACCACAATCTCCCACTAACTAGTGTTCCAGTTACCTATTGCTATGGGATGAACCAACCCAAAATGTAAGCGTTTAAAACAATAACAATTATTATATTATCCTGCTATAATTTGGAATAGCTGTGTTCAGGAGCCCATAAAACCCATGTCACCAGACCACGTAATGTCTGTCGAGTTTCCTCAGACCGTCCAAAGTTTGCACACCTGTCCTACAAGACTCTACCCTCTGAGGCTGTCATGAATTACCCACTGACCCAAACATCTGTGAGCAGCTTGTCTGGTTCACACAACAAGCAGATAAGCCTTCACATGGCAAATGCCATTGGTGCCCTACCCCGCCCCCAAGTTAAATATGCCTCCGTGTCAAAGTTCGCTCTGCTCCTGAATAATCAGGACACTGGGGTCCAGGCTGGAGGGCCCTTCTATGAAGAAAACAGAAAAGACTTGCCCTAGAGTCATAAGGAAGAGCAGACAACAGTTAGTGAGGCTTAGTATGTGCAGTCAGAGTACTTTCCATGTATTACCTAATTTAAAGTCTTACAACAACCCCAGGTAGGTACCATTATTTGCCTCCCTTTACAGATGTGGAAACAGAGGGACAGGTCTTTCGTTGCCTATAAAGTCACACAGCTAATGAGTGATGAGATGGCATTTGAATCCAGAGTGAAATAAGGAGCTGCTGAATATCAGTTGTTCTGAGCAAGTTATCAACAAGTTTTGTTGAGTGTCAATCCACCGCGAAGAATAGGGGAAGTACTTACACAGAATAAGTTGAAATAGAAAATAAATGTCCCCCTTCTCCAGACTTAAGCCATCTGGTTGACCTAAATGATGAGGTATTCAAGCTTTGGAAGTCTGTTCATATGGTCCAGGCAGGTGCTGGAGCACTTGACAAAGACCATGGAGAAGACAAAGGCATTTATGCTTTCCTTTGACGTTGCAGTGCTGATGCAGGACGAGATTTGTGATAATCTAACAGTGGGTAAAATAGGTAATTTGGCTGATAGGAGATGTCAGAT
This sequence comes from Globicephala melas, assembly GCF_963455315.2. Classification (NCBI taxonomy): domain Eukaryota; kingdom Metazoa; phylum Chordata; class Mammalia; order Artiodactyla; family Delphinidae; genus Globicephala; species Globicephala melas. The sequence continues at coordinate 13,859,050 of NC_083329.1, forward strand.
GACTCTGTCTGCCTCCTGGACCTCTTCTCTTCCTGCTGTCCACTTGACCTTCCCCACATGACCACAGTGGCCTCCATCAAACATGCCAAGTTCTTTCCTACTTCAGGGCCTTTGCACTTACCATTCCGGTGGCCTGAAACTCTCTTCCTTAGACCTCCATTGGGTTGGCTCCTTCTTGTCATTCAATTATTAGATTAAATGTCACCTTTTCAATGAGGCCACCCCTGGCCACCTTCGAATCCCCTCCACTGCCAGCCTCCTACCCAATCCCTAGCACCTTATTTGTTTCCTTCTCATCACTTTGTCACAAGTTATAATTATCTCTCTTGTTTTTCTATTTATTTGCAATCTTCCTTTTCCCACCTAGAATGCAATTCCATGTGGACACAGACCTCATTTACTTTGGCCACTGCTGTGCCCTCTGCCTTCTGACACTGACACTGCCTGACACTGAAGTGGTTATAAATTAATGAAAGAAAGAATGTACATATGAATAGAGTTCATAGACATTTTATCCTTATTCTCCGAGTGGATTTCAGTCCTGGGAGTGGTGAGAGGGCACAGTTCTAAGGAGGAGAAAAGATGTTGTTCTTCAGAGAAGCAAGAATATAAACATCTGATTAGATTTAGGAGAAACAATCTTCACATGATCTGTCACAGGTTCCCCAAAGGTCAGGCGCCCATGCCTACTTCCCCCTCAGCTCACCTCACTGCCAAGTTCATCTGTGGGTTCCACGCTCACCCCTGCAGAGCAGTTCAATGGTTGAAACTGCCTTAAGGTGATCAGAGCTCATGTGACGTCCTCTGGGCAGGAAAGGAAGGTTTAATCTCCAACAGCCGCTCGTGTGGGGTGGTGAGAGCAAGTGTGGGCTCCAGACACTCAAGGGGAGAGGCATGGGCATTTAGGGCTTAGTTTTTCCTTCTTAAAAAAATTCTTTTCACTCATGTTTGTAAATAGGTAATATATGCCCCTCTACATCTGATACAATACAGAGTTAAAAATGATGCTTCACCAGCTCCTTGTGTGTCCTTCCAAGATATTCTATCCACTATGAGTATATATATATATTATATTTTATTTAAAAACATACAAAATATAAATGATTAACAAATCCTATACATTATTTTGCAAACTGATTTTTTAAAATTAATTAATTATTTTAGTTTTGGCTGTGTTGGGTCTTCGTCGCTGTGCACGGGCTTTCTCTAGTTGTGACGAGCAGGGGCTACTCTTCATTGCGGTGCGTGGGCTTCTTATTGAGGTGACTTCTCTTGCGGTGGAGCAGGGGCTCTAGATGCACGGGGTTTCAGTAGTTGTGGCACGTGGGCTCAGTAGTTGTGGCTCATGGGCTCTAGAGCACAGGCTCAGTAGTTGTGGCACATGGGCTTAGTTGCTCCGTGGCATGTGGGATCTTCCCAGGCCAGGGATTGAACCCATGTCCCTTGCATTGGCAGGTGGATTCTTAACCACTGCGCCACCAAGGAAGCAATTGCAAACTGATTTTGAAAATTAATTATATGTCTTGAAAACCATTTGTTATCAGTGCATACAGATGTGTTCCAATCTTTTTACCTGCTGCACAGTATTCTGATATTTGGATATTCACTATCAGTCCTCTACTGATGAGTATGTGGTTGTTTCCAATCTTTTACTATTAAAAAGGATGCCTTACTGAATATTCTTTTTTTTTTTTTTTTTTTTTGCGGTACGCGGGCCTCTCACTGTTGTGGCCTCTCCCGTTGCGGAGCACAGGCTCCAGACACGCAGGCTCAGCGGCCATGGCTCGTGGGCCCAGCCGCTCCGTGGCATGTGGGATCTTCCCAGACTGGGGCATGAATCTGTGTCCCCTGCATCAGCAGGCGGACTCTCAACCACTGCGCCACCAGGGAAGCCCCCTGAATATTCTTATACATTTGTCTTCTGGATGGATGGTGTGTCTGTAGGATAAATTCCTACAAGTGGAATTTAAGGAGCAAAAGATATGTACATTGAACATGTTGATAGTGGTCTCTGCTCCTTGTGTATGTTGGCTACTCTCTCCACCCCACCCGTGAAACAACAGTGAAGGAGAGACGATTAACTATTTAAACAGTAACTTTTTAGAGGTATGTTAGTTATAGGGCTTTTGTTGTAAGCAACAGAAATCAATTCTGGATAGTTAATTTTTTTAAAAAAGGAGAGATTTGTTGGGAGAATATTGGGGCATCTCATGGAATCCATGAAGTTGTTGAACTGTGACACCCAGGGAAACCCAAGAAATGAAACCACTCTGGAGACCTCGGCAGGTCGTCCTCAGATCCCCTCCGCCCCTCTGTCCCTGAATTAATTAGCAATGGGATATGGGTCCTATTGGGAACGCCTGGATGTGCACCAAAAGATGGAGGTGAAGTTGTGAGCTGGGCACCTTCAGCAAGAAGTAAGTGGTTCTGCAGTAGTAAATTTAGCAATCCTAAATCAACTGACTCTACTTAATTTGTACCAAAGTGCACAGTTAGTGGCTCAGTGCCAGTGGGCAGGGGATTTGAAATAATGAAGAGATGATCTTCTTGAGTTATCAAGAGTGACTGGCAACACTGGGGAGTGGATTTGCTGATCAGGAAAGCTGATCAGGACTGTTGCATTATGTTGATAAGAAGAAGCAACCCTGTATTCATCAGCATTAGTTGTTCAAGAATAAGTGTGCTGTATCGAAGCACTTTGTTTTCTACAAACATCAAAAGCAAGTGAACCAAAAGGGCACCCTCACTTCTGATGACAGCAGTGAGGAAAAGGCAGTATAAGAAGGCCAGAGGGCTTCGCTGGTGGCGCAATTGTTGAGAGTCCGCCTGCCGATGCAGGGGACACGGGTTCGTGCCCCAGTCTGGGAAGATCTCACATGCCGCGGAGCGGCTGGGCCCGTGAGCCATGGCCGCTGAGCCTGCGCGTCTGGATCCTGTGCTCTGCAACGGGAGAGGCCACAACAGTGAGAGGCCCGCGTAATGCAAAAAAAAAAAAAAAAAAAAAGGCCAGAGTCTGGAGCCTGGGTTGACCCCTTGCTGTGAAAAGCCTCCTGACACCTGACCTGTTCCTTCCCCAGCCCCAGGCTTCCCCGGGTGGAGAAACAGTTTAGATGATGACAGATGGATTGTGAAAATGGTCACAGTTCTTTACCCCCTCCCCTTCCTGAAGCTGCCCTTTGCCATGTGATCTTGCAGCTTCTTCCATCAATAACTGGAGTCTATTACGCCACCACCTGAATCTGGGCTAGCTGTGTGACTTGGTTTGGCTATTAAACATGATGGCAGCAACATCTTGGAGCAGCTCAAATCCAGCCGACCCCTAAGTATGTGAGAGACCCAGACAGGATAAGCTGCGCTTCTGACTCAACCCACTCTGACTGCAGACACATGCGTGAATCCAGTCAAGACCAGAAGAAACACCTAGTTAACCTGGAGATTTGTGAGCAAACCTGTCTAAAGCCACCGAGTTTAGTGATGATTTGTTATGCAGCAGCTAACCAATACAGAAACTCAGCTCAGCCAGGCCTGGGATTCAGAGAGAGCAGCTCTCATTGCACTCACTGTCACCATTCTTGGGTACACAGAATCAGATGAGCGTCTATTCTTTTCTAAGACAGTGAGAAAACTCCCACATCTGTCAATATACGCCGTGCTCTAATGCACTGGCTCTTGTTTAAATGCCCTGAGGGATTTAATTGGACAAAGCCCCTAGCAAGACTGGGGTCTAAGCTGCTTCTCCTTTAAAGCCTCTTAGACCAGTTCATTCACTCCACACTAGATGGAAAGATTCCTGGGCGAGGCTGTTAAATAAGAGTAACAACTGAAATATGTTGAATGAACTTATATCCTGGTCAGATTCAGGGAATTAAGGCAGGACTCATGTGCCTACAAATCTGTGGATCTCTTCTGAAAATGCGACTTCATTTCCACCAGACAGCTTTCCTGTCTTCAAGATGTATGACGCCTTGAAAGTCACAAAGGTGAAGAATGAGGTTGCCAGCCATTATCTGCCATGTCCACACATCCAGATGGAGCCGAGTAGCTGCCTTCCTCTAGCCAGTCAGCTCTGTCCTTGTTTTCTCCTTCAATTTCAAGTTCACAATGTATAGATACCTTGCCATCTTGTAAGAGAACGATCTTGTAAATTTGAGGGGAGGAGTAGGTTGGCTCAAGCTGGGTTCTAGCAGCCCCTTAATTCCAGAGAAGTGTTTGCCCTGTAAAAGCTGTTTTCTAAGTCTTTTTCACAGCCTGGACACTCACCTGCATTCGTTTGAACCACAGCTCTAAATATCCCTTGAACTGGTTGAATGTCTCCCTGGGTTTGTAGTAACAGAAGTGGGGGGTGCAAAACTTTGCCTTATCATCAGTCAACCATTGACTTCTTTCTTTTTCTTTCATCAGAGATGCCCTGTCTGTGGGATGTGAATTCAGGTTCTGAGTGTAGCTCAGACTTCCCAAAGTCCTTGAGGGCCGTTGGTAGATTCCACCCGTTCTTGTGGGCTGGCTAACAAGTGAAAGTCTCAGGGCAGACAGACTCTGGTGCCAACTGGGGAGAATTAGGCCCAAAAGTCTGCACCCTCAATAGGGGGGCCTGGGAATTTCCAGAACAGCCCCAGCTTTCAGGATCCCAGAGTACCTGAAAGTTCTGGGCCAAGTAGAGCAGGATTTAGATCAAGAAATGGATCAGAACTTGCATTCCATGCAAGTACCAATTGGATTGATTTAAACCCCAAACATGGGTCAAGTCACTGCCCTTCTCAAAGCCCTTTGGGGGTCTCTGCTCCTCACTTAGAGAATCTTCCATCATCTGATGGTCATGGACCTTCAGAAGCAGGCACTGGGTCCCCCTTTTGCTCACAGTGTGTTCTTCGTGCCTAGCAGAGTGCCTTACACACATTAGGTGCTCAACATGTGCTTGTCAGAGCAATAAGTGGTCAATCGAGCCCAATCTGTTCCCATCTCCCATGACTCCCCTCTCTGAACATGGTCTACAACATGTAACACACTGCAGTTTGCCAAACACTCCATGGTCAGGTACTATACTTTTGGACAAGCTGTCCCCTCTATTGGAATGCTCACCCCTGGTCTTATTTTAGGCTCCCCTGAATACAGAGTCTGAGATAAGGGCTTGGGTGCAGAGAGTTTATCTGGGAAGTGACTCTAGGAAGCACGAGTAAGGGGAGTGGAGAGTAGGAGGAAAAGTGTTACTGGGGATTGACTCTGCTGCGCAATCTGAACCACAGAGAGAAAGTGTCAGAATTGTTCATAGGATGGGTACCTGGGGCACAGGCTACCCTACCCTTGGCCCCTACACTCCTTGGGGAGGCTTAACCCCCTTTTCTTTCCCTTTACTTACTTTATATAGCCTTTCTCCATCCTACCCCTGCTCTCAACCTCTCTCCCCAAATCAAATGCCAACGCTTCTTTCCTCCCAGGATAGTAACTCATACTTCCTGACACTGTTTCATAACTGTTTCCTTGTCCAGCTCCCTCATCAGACTACAACCTCCTGGAGGGTGAGAAATGTAGTTTATTTATTTTACATCCTTCTTGCCAACAGCAGTGTCTGGAATATAGTAATGGGGGCTCCATAAATGTTTGTTGAATTAAGTAATGTATTTAATTCAGTTCCAATGAGGAAATGACCAAGCTGGTGTCATTTCCAGAGAAATCCAAAAAGGAACAAGGTGGGACACTGTGGTGGCCACAGAGGTGTGCCGCTCAGATCCCTTCAGGAAAACCTGCTGCAGGACCAGAGATGACTGGCAGCCCAGCTGCCGCCCCTTGGATCCGCGGGGCACTCACACAGAGGCCACGCTGCTGCCGGCTGCATCAACCCATGGCTGAGCACGGCATGGGTACAAGAGCCCGTCTACTCCTGCCTGAAGTAGGATTCCTGCCAAGGGTCACCTTCCCTTGGGGACTCCCCATCGACCTGGCCAAGACTTTCTCAGACATTTGCTGAGGGCTGGGGCTCTTCCCACCCAATCTTTCCTTCCTTTCCCCTCTCATGGGTGTTAGACCTGCACTGAGGTCTGAAGTGTCTCCTGCCTACTCCTGCTCTCTCCTCTTTCATCCATCACAGACATTTCCCTGGCGTCTGATTCTCAGAGGGCCCAACTGACACAGACACAGAAATAGACATGGCCAAGGATTTGAAAGAGAAAAGTTCAGATTAGAACTGGAGACTCCCTATGTGTCAATCCTCCTGAGATATCGATTAAAGATGATGGAAAAAGTGGCAAAGGTGGGTACTTATCATGTGTGCCCACCACCAACAAGAGGGTCACTTTGGACCTGGAAGCCTGCCTTAAGTGATCAGAATGACATCAGTAATAGTAATGGGCATGACGTCAGTATCAAGTAAACAATATTCCCAAGTTCAAATGCCAGGTAACATGTAGCAAAATTCAACAGTCATTTGTGGGTTTTCAGACCAGCTCCAAATATTGGAACTTAATCACATTATCCAAACATTTCATTGGAAATAATGGACATGATGGCAAAGAAAGGAATGTAGTGCTTCACCACTAGATTTTATTAGCAGTAAGATTCAGTGTTCACATGTCAGCAGCTCCTAACACAGGGTGAGGGTAAGCAGAATATCTTCCCTCACAGTTTCTTGGCTACAGAAGTTGAACCTGGGGAGAGAAAACAAAAAGTCAGCTCTTCCTGACACACAGTTGGTGTGTGGAGTTTGATGACAGCCACTTCCTTCCCCTCAGGCTGAGTGAGTGGCACACTCTGTGCCCCAAACTAGACACTGGCCGAGTGAATACCTCTTGGGTATAAAGGACTGCATTTTCCTTTCTAATTTTATCCCATGGCTATGCAATAGCAGAAAGAAGAGGTATCATTGGACACGCCAGAGGACACGGAGGGTCCATCTGTCACATCCCCAAAGCACCTACTAAACACGGCACACCGTCAGTGAATGCACCTGAGGAAGAGTAGGGTCAGCGGCATGACAAGAAATCAGCCAGAGTAAAGATCCTGAGGTCCTGGTGTTACAGTGGCTAGGCATTCTTATTTTAATTCAGTATTGAATTGAATGACTAATTTACTCATTAAGACTGAGCAATACTTAGGAGGCTTTGGAGCTAACGTTCTTTAATAAGATACAGAAGCATATATAAAGTGCCTGGCACATAAAAAATGCTCAGAAAAATGCTCTTTTCTCTTCATCTTCATTTTCTTCTCTGTAATCTAATGGCTAGTCGATGTGCAAATAGCAAATTAAAGAAAGGTTAGGGGCAGGACAGGAACAAAGATGCAGACGTAGAGAACGGACTTGAGGACATGGGGAGGGGGAAGGGTAAGCTGGGACAAAGAGAGAGTAGCATGGACATATCTACACTACCAAATGTAAAATAGCTAGCTAGTGGGAAGCAGCTGCATAGCACAGGGAGATCAGCTCGGTGCTCTGTGTCCCCCTAGAGGGGTGGGATAGGGAGGGTGGGAGGGAGATGCAAGAGGGAGGGGATATGGGGATATATGTATACGTATAGCTGATTCACTTTGTTATGCAGCAGAAACTAAAACAACAAGGTAAAGCAATTATACTCCAATAAAGATGTTAAAATAAATAAATATTTTAAAAAAGAAAAAAATAAGAAAAATATTGGACAAGATGAAACTCAGTGCAAATTAGTGAAGGACTTTGACTAAAAGCTCCCTCTCATTTGATGGCAATCCGTAAGTTAATGTTGTTCTTCATTTTTCCCATTAGAATATAATAAATTAAGATACACCATCAAAAAAACCCCTAATATTGAAAAGGGTCACAAGAAGTGAAGGGCACACAGTATATATAAATAAAGGTGATCTGAATTTCTATTGTGGTAGTTAAGGATTTGCTGAAGTCAGATTTCCTGCACATGAATTCTGGCATTGAGCTTTCACTGAATTATCTGTAAAATGGGGATAATAACAGTACTTATTTCCCATCACCACAATCAAGAGAGTAAACATATCCATTATTCCAAAATTTTCCTCCTATCCTTTGTAATCTCTCCTTCCCATCCCTTTCCACCTTCCCTTTCCCCAGGCAACCACTGGCCTACTGTCGTTATAGACTACTTTGAATTGTGTAAAATTTTATATGAATGGAATCAAAGGTGTATGCACTCTTGTTTAGCTTCTTTCATTCAGTATAATTTTGTTCAGTATAATTATTTTGAGATTCATCTATGTTGCTGCATGTATCACTAGTTTGTTCCTTTTCACTGCTGAGTAGTATTCCATTGTACAGAAGACCACAATTTGTTTATCCATTCCCTTGTTGGTGGACTTTCGGTTATTTCCAGATTTTGACTATTGCAATAAAAGGTAATATGAATATTTATGTACAAATCTTTGTATAAATATATGCTTTCTTTTCTCTTGGGTAAATACATAAAAGAGAAACACAGCTGAATTTTAGGTAGGTGTATGTTTGGCCTTTTAGGAAACTATCAAAGAGTTTTCCAAAGTGGTTGCATCATTTTACATTCCCATCAACAGTTATATGAGAATTCAAGTTTCTTCACATCCTCACCAGTGCTTGATATTGTCAATCTTTTAAATTTTAGCCATTTAAATAAGTTTATGTTGGTATCTCATTGTGGTTTTAATTTGCATTTCCCTAATAATTAATAGAATACCATTTTCTGTTCTTTCACTTCTAATCTATTTGTGTCTTTATATTTAAAGTACATTTCATGTAGGTAGCATACGGTTGTGTATTGAGTTTTTAAAATCCAGTTAAACAATCTCTGCCTTCTAATTGTCGTATTTTAATTTAATACATTTATTGATACGGTTATTATCTTGCAAGTTGTTCCCTATGCTGTTTTTCCCCCTTTTTATGCCTTAAAAAATTCCATTTAACCTCCTTTTTTGGCTTATTAGCTATAGTTCTTTGTTTTACTATTTTAGCGGTTGCTTTAGAATTTATACCATATATTTTTAACATCACATTTTACCTTCAAGTGGTAATATTTTAATTTACATATGGTATAAGAACATGATAAGAGTGTGTTTCCATTTCTCCCTCCTACCTAATGCCTGATGGCATTGTTCTCATATATTTTACTTATACACGTTATAACAGCCCCTCCCCCAAATATTGCCATTACTTTTTAAACTGTCAATTATTTTTAAAGACTTAAATAACCATATTTTAAAATCTCATACGTTTCCCAACGTAGTTACTATCTCCTACGCTCTTAACGCCTTTCTGTAGATTCTTTTACAACCAGAATAACTTTCCTTTCTCTGAAGACTTTCCTTTAACATTTCTCATGGTGTTGATGGGTTGGTGATGAATTCTTTCAGCTTTGATATGTCTGAAGAGTCTTTATTTCATCTTTTCCTTTGAATGATACTTTTGTGGATATAGAATTCTAGGTTAACGGTTTTTTCCTTTCAGTACTTTAAAGATGTTGTTCCACTGTTTTCTCACTTGCATTGTTTTTTATGTGGAATCTGCCTGTAATTGTTATCTTTATTCCTCTGTAGGTAATGTGTGTTTTTTCTCTGGCTGCTTTTAAGTTTTCCTCTTTATAACTGGTTTTGAGGAGTTTGATTTTCATGTGTGTTAGCATAGTTCTCTTCATGTTTTTTGTGGTATCACTTGGATCTATATGTTTACAGTTTTCACTATGTTTGAAATTTTTGAAGCCATTATTTCTTCAGATATATATTTCTCTCCTTCCTCCTTTGGAGTCTTCAATGAGAACTATATTAGACTTCTTGTTATTTCACAGATCACTGATATTCTTTTCATCAAAAATTTTTTTTCTCTCTGTGTTTCATTTTGGATACTTTCTATTACCTCTTCAACTCCACTAATCTTTTCTCTCACAATGTCTAATCTGCTCTTTCATTTCAGATATTGTAGTTCTCATCTCTAGAAACTCAACTTGGGCCTTTTTTCTATATATAGGCCATACCTCTACTGACCTTTTTAAACCAATGGAATACAGGTTTACTAACTGTTTGAATCTATGTCTGCTATTCTAACAGTTGTGTCGGCTCTGGTTTGGTTTCAATTGATTGATTTTCTCATTATAGGTTGTGTTTTCCTGCTTCTTTATATACATGGAAAACTTTCATTTAATGTCATATATTGTGGATTTTAGCCTGTTAACTGCTGGATAATTTTGTATTCCTATAAATTTTCTTGAGCTCTGTTCTGGGGTGCAGTTATCTGGAAACAGTTTGATCCTTTCAGGTCTTGCTAATTCTAGGCTAATTTTTTTTCCTGCTACTGAGGGAAGACCTTCTTAAATACTCTACCCAACATTTCCTGAATTATGAGCTTTTCTGGTCTGGTTGGAGGAAACAAGTACTGTTCCCAGCCCTGCAAGAGTACTGGGTACTATTCTCTCTAATCCTTTCAGGTGGATACTTCACAGACCTTGGCTAGTTTCCTCATATATATGTGCTGATCAGTCCTCTGCTGAATGTTTAAGGAAATTGCCCAGCTCCCTGAGATTTCCTCTCTGTAGCTCTCTCCTCTCTGGTCCTCTGTCCCGTGAAGTCCAGTTGCCTTGGATTTTTTGGATTCTTAGTTCTGTTTCTTCAACTCAGGTAGTTTACTGGGTTCTGCCTGAATTTTTCCTCTTTGTGTGACATCCTGGAGACTCTGTCAAGGCAGTAAGCCAGGAAAATTTGAAGACTCTACCTTTTTGTTTCTTATCTCTCAGAGATCACTTTCCTTTGTTGCCTAATGTTCAGAGTCTTGAAAACTGTGGTTTGATTATATTTTGTCTGAATCTTTGTTTGTTTCAGTTAGGAAGGTAAATCTGGGCTCTTGTTACTCCATCTTTGCCAGAAGCAGAAGTCTCCACACTGGACTTACATGAGGACTGAACGATATGACGGCAGAAGCAGCATAGCACCGTGCCTCAGAATTTGGCTTTATACTCAAAACACTTGGGCTGATATTGGTATTGTTATGATTATCATCATCATCATCACCTCATTGCTTCTGGTAGTTCACTCTGGTAAATATCCGTTGGTTCACACACACTTTGGTCTTGATTAGAACCAAGAGTTGACCTTTGTCTTCACTAAAAGGACTAATGACACAGGACAATCTATTTGTATTCCTTGATAAGTTGTTTTCTCGGTAATTTAAGTGGCAATTTGGTGAACCCAGGAAGCTTGGGGAAGATACACATAGCACAAGGCACAGCTGCTAAATGAACTCTTTCTTTTCACCTTAGGATTGTGAAGCCAGATTCTCATTCTAACACTTGTATCCGATCATACAACAGTCAGCTACAAATCTATCAAAGTTGTTTTCCTAAAGATGTACACTTTCTTCTAAAGAAACAAAAGGTATTAGGAAGCAGTGGTGACTGAGATATAGGAGAACCACTGTAGGTGACTTAAAGTTGTCTTTCAATGGGAGTAGAATTATAAACGTGACTCAATGATTCAAATCTCTTTGGATTTTTATTACTTACACTTTTCCATCATTGCGTTCCACACTGATCTTGGATGCTCCCACTCTGGGTCGAGTTGGGTTGATCACGTTATTGTACCAAATAAATTTAACCTTCTGCACATCTCCAACTTCCACATCTGAGTCAAATTCATTGGAATGAGTACTGTCTGGTTGGAGAATGCCCCTTGGGAATGAAGAAGTTAATAAAAACATACATGAATATACATAAACATACATATAAATATACACATATATGTTTCTAAAAGCAGTTAACAATGTATCTCTAGTAAGATGATTGATAGTACATTTGTGAATCTAATGGTTAAATAAGTGTAGACATGTATGCCAACTCAGTGGTAGTTCATTTGCCATCAATATTTCATACTACTTTGAAGTCATCCTTATTTTCATAAAACTTCAAACATGTTATAGTCACAATCCTCCCACAATTTAATAAATGATGACATCATTATATCATCCTTTTCCAGTTGTTTTGTGGGTAGAATAATTATTTAGTGATTATAAATCATGCATCAAAATAAACATCTGTGGTTTTCTCAGGAAATAGCAGAGAAAACATTTAGAAACAGAGTTCTAAAATGTATTAAGGTACAAGGGTGAAATAGTCTCTTCCCTTTAATGACACATGGCAGTACTGTACTTCTGAAGGGGTTCAGAACAAGTCTCCCCAGAATGTGCCACTTTGGCAGGTGGACTATTTTGAGCTGAAGGAAATCAAGACCCAGCAGACTCAAGGATAACTTTTACCTCTCCCTTAACTGCCTAAAAGAATTTAGATAGAAGGCCTGGTTCAGGAAGGGAACTATCACCTGAGATAGCTACAAGGAATATGGGCTAGGTGTGCTAGGCTGGTGGGGAGCTCAGCTGGGCCTGGAGATCAAATTCCTCTCCGTGTCCTGTTGTCTCTGCCTGTCATGGCAAACCTTTGTGCACCAAACCTTTGTTCTTCCCATCTTACTGTGGATCGTCTTTCTCCCCTTTGAAGTTCCAGACCCCTGTCCCTTCTCCTTAGCTCAGAATGGCATATAAGCCTCAATTGTCTCACTGCCTGTGGGTCTCATATTCTTCTGGGACCCCCATATGTACATAATTAAATTAGTTTTTCCCCCTGTTAATCTGTCCTATGTTAATTTGATTACCAGACCAGCCAAAGAGCCAAGAAAGGTAAAGGGAAAAAACCTTTCCTTCCCTATGTTCCCATATAGTAATGAATAAACTCTTATGTCCATGATATACATTGTATGTGTGAAGTATTCCAACATTGAAGGAGCTTAGAGTAGTAGTTTACTCACTTGAAAATTTCATACTGCTTAGAGTTTCCTCTATCTCCAAACAAAGAAACTAGTATGTGTCCTCTAACCTTCTTTCCAGACAGTGTGACAGCCACCTTATACCTCCAACCTGCAAGGGGGAAATATTTGCAAACTATCAGCTTTTAGGAAAATTATTCTGGAAACAGGCTAACTTGGATTCCACTACTGCTGAATTTTGAATAATTTTTGTATGGTTTTGGTAGTTCTTCTAATCAAATAGTGATGGATATTCCTTTAACTAAATGTTCAGAGGGCAGACATTGGGGGAGGGGAGGAACACAGACCCTTTCCAAAGTCAAAAGATTTCAAGCCAAGGGACTAAGTTATATATTTTGTTTTCAATTTTTTTAACCTAACAATTTATTCTTGAACATTATAAGAACTTTATGTTAAAAGATAATGGAAAAATAATAGTGTGGTATTTTCATCAGTTTATTTCATTTTTACAGATCACAAAATTTTAGAGTACTGTCATCTTTTTGTCTAAATAATCTATATTTATCTTTAACATTCTATAATTCAACTTTTCATCACCATTGGAATTGTATTAATTTATGGTAACCATTTTATGGTACTAGTCAATAGTGAACTACAATTTTTTGCCATTTAGAGCTAGCCTGGGCCAAACTGGGAAGGGGATAAAATTTAGCTTTAGTTTTTACAATGCAGCTAATAACCCTATTGACTCCCATCAAATAGTTTTCCTCCTCTATTACCCAGAAAAGAAACCCAGGGTCTGTCCCCAAGTCTCACCATTCCTGCATTCGCTGATTCCCATCACACATGGAGTCTACAATCCTAATATCTCTGGAATCTGTCACCTCCTTTCCACTCCCACAACCTCTGCCATCTCTCTCCTGGGTTGCTTTTCTGCTTCTAAAAACCTCAGAATTTTGCACAGTGAAACTTTTAATAGCGTATGAAGAGGCTGGAGCAGAAGAAGCCTCCTGAATTTGGTACCAGAATCAACTGTGAAGAAATTTATTTTTGCATCATTGATAATTCAGGCCCTAAACTCTGTTCTGCCACCCAAATTAGCATGTTCACATTGAGCATGGCATTGATGTGTTTTTCCATTTTGGGGAGGAGTGTTTAAAACTTTTGTACAGAAAAGCAATTTCACATATTTCCACTGGATGTGATAAGATACATAGTATTGAGAATTTAAGACAAATAAAATAGGGGCTTACGGGCAAAATTGCTGGCATCACCGGTGTTTAGATAAAATACCTGGCCCACTTCTTTGGTTTTCCCAGGAAATCTATCAGCATAATGACCCATCTGCGGGCAGCCTTCACTTGGACAGGGGAAGCACTTGTTCTAAGGAGAATAAACAAATGATGAATGAGGAGGCTCTTTTTTTAAAAGTGTACCATCTTATTCTACGTGTTGAATTTTCAAATATTTTAAAGCCAATCGTCTTCTGATAGTAAAAGAAGACTTTAACAGTATCTCAACAAAGGTTAAAAATGTCTCATTATTTACAATGATAAGTCAGCAATTTCACTATTAAATAACATGACACTAGCATAAATATTATAAAAATTAACTAAGAGAATTTATTTATTTATTTACATTTTAATCCTTTCTCTTTTGCCTCTCTAAGTTGTTCTGGTTGCCCCAAGACACCCATCTGCCTTTAGGTGGTTAGAATTTATTTTAGAAAAATTGCAAAAGAAAGAGCAGGAGGTGATAATCAGCTTCTGGCTCACAAAATAGGACTCACTGGGAGGACAATAGACTTAAAAGTCAAGCTTTTCTCAATTTTCTCTAGCTCCCACTTAGCATATCAAGTCTGGAAGATTCAGATCTCAGAATTCTCCCAGTGTGAAGGGAAGATGCTCTAGTTGGTCAGTCAGGCTTAGCCATGAGGTCTGGAGAAGATGGATATCATATAGGAAAATGTCCTTTTTTCGTGGGCCAAGAAACTGCAAGGAGAAGAGAAGGAGGGGGATGAACAGAGGCGGAGGCAGATGGACATAAAAATTCCTGCTATGAAAGGGCAAGGCTGCCCCACAGTAGAGGAAAGTGGTGAACTCCTGAATCAGTGGACCAGATGGGGAATGGGCTGAATCTCAGGGTCCGCATTCAGCAAAAGCTAAGGGAAACTGAGCCAGCCAGGAAGAAATGGCCAAAGCTCTCTGAGAGCATTGCCCAAGCCAGTAGCTTGGACATGCCCAGACATCACCTGCAGATGACAGCTATGAGCCCGTCAAGAAGGCGGACCCCCAAGCCTCCTCTCTGCGCTCCACACACACACTGACCACCACCACCATGATCACCTTGCCCAATACCAGCTTGGAGAGAGGTGGTCCAAAGGCTGAGAAATCTGCAAAACTGAGAATTGTTTTCCTATAAAAGTGTCTGAGCATCACTTAAAAGGACTGTTTATATTATTGAATCAGATTAAATTTTAACTGGATGAAACCTAAAGCTTCTGTGTTTGTTTGTTTTCCCCATTACCTAGAAAATACGGATTTGGGAAGAAAATAAAAATAAAGTTAGACCAAAGAAGGGGGGGCATTCTCGTTGCATATGCAAGCTACATTGTGAATAGAATATGCACCCAGCCCCTCTCCCCTACACATAATAGCTAACATTGGTTGAACGCTAATTATTATATTTTAGGTTCTGGGCTAAGCAATTAAAACATGTTATCTTATTAAATCCTCCCACCAAATCTATGGAATCTACCATTTTATTTACATTTTGAAATGAAGGAAGTGCCTTAGAGAAGTTAAGTATTTTGCCCCGAATCATTCAACTATTTAATGGTAGAACCAGGAATCAGATCCTGTCTCTTCATTGCTAAAGTATATCTACTTGATAATTATAATTTCACCTAGCATGTTACTTGAAAATTTACATATTAAATAACATAGGGTATACATTTTTATTTGAAAAAAAATTATTGTGAAAGGAAAAGCAATAGTAAAAAAAAAGCCAGGCAATTGATATGTCATATTCAAGATCAGATTTAAGGATCCCAACTTAGATATTTAGAGAATACCAAAAAAAAGATGGACACTCAAAAAAAAATCTTGGCAATTATGAGACTGCACAGAAATGTCCACATGCCCATAATCATATACCTTTATAAGGTTAACATTTAAAACAAGTTGTTCATGTTCATCAGCATCCTGCAACCATAGATCAGATTTCCATAGACAATTTTTGCACTTAGAATTATTTCCAAACCAAGTGTGAACATTTAGCTGACACATACAGAAGTGATAGAGAGCAAGGTAGATTTGGGATATTTCAGTTTACAAGCGCATTTCTCCAAAGTTCTCCAATGCTTTATCACTATTAAAATAAACATGTATTATTGAAAGTATAAATCATGTGGCAGTCATATAGTAACATTCACTGAATGCATGTCATGTATAGTGAACCACACTGGTCATGAGAAGCGATGGTCACAAAATTCTTTAGGTGCAAGATAGAATCTACTTACTGCACTGAAAACGCTGTAAGAGGCACAAGGAAATCCAGCAAAGCCATCAGGGTTGAGGATGCTATCAGCATAATACTTGTAGCTTCTTAAGTGATTACAGGCCGCAAAGTTGCGTGTTCCTTTAAAATCAGACATGATTACACATCAGTGACAGATTTTATTTTTCCAAGTTAATGCCATGGTCAGAATACAGTTGTTAAATAGATTTTTCTAATTAGTGTGAACTCATGGCAGTCACAGAACAAAATCATTTATGAAGGGTAGTTATGATTTGAGATGCAAGCAGAATTTAATATAATCTGTTTAAGATTATAATAGTTATGCCATAGCTAAATGAAATGGAAAAATAACTCTAGGAGGAAAAGATTGGTTTGTAAGGGATAGGTATGATTGAGTAGTGAATTCCCTGAATTAGATCCTTGAAAAGTTGACTACAAATACACTTTCTTTCCTATAGTCTTCTCATGTCCACCTCCGCCAGTGAAAACCTGTATCTTGGGGATACAACTAAAAGTTCTTTGTTATAGAAAATGTGAGACCTGTACAATACCAAAATATTTAGCAAGTTTATCAAAAGGAAACACAGATTCACACCCCACCCCCAAGAAAATCTCTTCATATACATAATCATTGTACCTTCCCAGATCCCATCTATGTCAACAATCTGAGAGAGAGCATTCTTCTTACATCCGGGCATTTCCTTTCCTCCATTTGGAAAGAAATCTAGGTGGCCCACAACTTGGCTCATTCCAAAACCTGAGGAATTTTAAAATATGGGAAAGTTGATGTTAATGTAAAGACTCAAAACACTCTAAAACACTCTTATGTATAGACTCAAAAAACACTCCAGGGGGACAAATTGAGGAACTCACCCAGGTTGGGGATTATGGGGGCAGCGTCTGTGTGAATTACATCCACAAATTGGGCATCACTGGGGTCCAATCGGACTAATTCAGGTGTGCCCTCAAAGCACGGTTCTGCTGGATCCAACCCTAAAATAGATAGGATGCGTCATGTCAGTGTCTATCAGTGGACATGCATGTTCACCTTTCTCTTTAGAGACCTGAGTGCAGCTTTGGTGGTAATCATGAGTAATGCATGCAAAGAAATAAGCTGGTTCTTCCCTATCTCACCAATTTCTAAGGGAAATCTGTGTCTAATTTACTATTTGCATTAAAGTGAATTTTCCTCAAACCATGGAATTTGGCCCTACTTACGGATGCTTAAGTCATTGGGACAATCCCTGTCAATAGCACAGTTACAACAGAAGAGCCAGACTCTGGGAAACACTGGACTCCTAAGAGATTTTCAAGCTAAAAGAGTTCCACCTATACTATAAAGTCCTGTGAGGGCAAGGATCTTGGCTTTCACAGTCACTGCGACCATAGCTTGGCAAGTGCCTGACTGAGCAGGCTCTCATAAGCATTTATGGACTATGAGAAAGAATGTTCTCTCCAGCAAGTTAAAGAGATATCCCAGACACCCCCACCGATGCAAATGTAACCAACTTATCCAAAGTATTAAAAAAGAGAATCAGGGGGTCAGAGACAGGGGATTTGGGAAGAACATAAAGAAGGGAAGATGCAAGAATAAAGTAATCATTTCCTGAAATAGTCACTTCTCAGATCCAGGATAGCAAAGTCTTTCTTATAAAGTTACAAGGTTGTTGTAGGACCTGGGTATCCAACATATGACTCCATTGGCTAAAGGCAACCAGTCTGAGATTTGTAAAATCATATTTTTTATCTAATTAGCAGCATGTAGCCCGGGCAGCCCAGGACACCCAGACTATCTGTCCCCACCACTCTCGGGTTGTGGTTCATGAGGACTGGACTAATTATCAATTGCTATGAAGCAGAATATAATTAATGATACATTTTTGAGCTCTTTGGGTTTAATTCTATTGCTTCTATTATTTATGCCATTTCTTCTATTCACCAAACTCATCCTTTGTGAATACCCGACAAAGAGAAAATAGATATGAATAGGACATCCAGATGTTCTTAATTCACATTTTAGTCACATGCAGTATTTATATGTTAAACAGGGCTCTGTAGACTAAAGATTGGTATTAATAACAAATTCATAAGGTCTCAGAACGCACCGATTTCTCTGATCATGTGATCTAATTCGGAAAATGTGAAAACTTGTCTCCTCAGGTAAAAGCAGGTCTGTGCCAAATTTCTGTCCTTTTAGACCCCGTATAGGCTTCATTTAGTCCAACTTTGCAGCTTTGACCAACCTGTGATACGTCCAATGGTCCCATTTGTCCTCCTTCCTGACTCACCAGCAGCGTGGGCACCTAGACTGTGGCCAATGACGTGGACCTTGGAAGGTGAGTATCCAAGTGACGACTGTTGGAAAGAAAACTTCTTCAGAATGTTTTCAAACTAGCAAAATTCACGATGGGCAGAAAAGAGAACGCTCTGAAAACTCAATTTTTAAGAAGAGAAGCTTCTCCTTTAAAGCAGTCAATTTTCATGGATTTTTCTTTTCATTTATCACGAGAAATGGCGATGGTGTAATGTTTAAACTGGTGGAAGTAGTGTTCTCTTTTATTGTTCTACTACGTAGAGGGGACTCTTGATGGATATCAGGACTTGTTACCCAGAGGTGGTGAAGCAGTATTTGGATTAGAAAGTAATGATTATTCTTCAATAAATGGTGTTGTGAAAACTTGACAGCTACATGCAAAAGAATAAAACTGGACCGCTTTCTTACACTATATACAAAAATAAACTCAAAATGTATTCAAGACTTAAATGTAAGACCCGAAACCATAAAACTCCAGGAAGAAGCATAGACAGTATATTCTTTGACATCCATCTTAGCCATAGGTTTTGGATCTGTCTCCTCACGCAAAGGAAACAAAAGCAAAAATAAACAAACGGAACTACCTCAAACCAAAAAGCTTTCGCACAGTGAGGGAAACCATCAGCAAAACAAAAAGGCGACCTACTAAACGGGAGAAGATATTTGCAAATTATATATTTGGTAAGAGTTTAATATTCAGAGTGGACAAGGAACTCACGTAACTCAATATAAAAATACATAATCTGATTTAAAAAATGAGGCGAGAACCTGAATAGACATTTTTCCAAGTCAGACATACGGATGGCCAACAGACATATGAAAAGATGCTCAACATCACTAATCACCAGGGAAGAGCAAATCAAAACCACAATGAGGTACCACCTCCCACTTGTCAGAATGGCCATCATCTAAAAGACAACAGATAATAAGCATTGGCGAGGATGTGGAGAAAAGTGAACCCTCATGTACTATTGGTAGGAATGTAACTTGGTAGAGCTACTGTGGAAAACAGTAGGGAGGTTCTTCAAAAAATTAGAAATAGAACTTCCATATGGTCCAGCAATTCCACTGCTGGTTATCTTTCTGAAGAAAATGAAAACATGAATTCCAAAGGATATATGCACCCTTATGTTTATTGCAGAATTGTTTACAATAGCCAAGCAATGGAAAAGACCTAAGTGTCTGTCAATAGATGAGTAGATAAAGAAGATGTGGTACAGACATACCATGTTTTATTATGCTTTGCTTTACTGTGCTTCACAGATATTATGTTTTTTGCAAACTGAAGGTTTGTGGCAACACTGCATTGAGCAAGTCTATCGGCACCATTTTTCCAACAGTATTTGTTCACTTTGGGTCTCTGTGTTACATTTTGGTAATTCTCTCAATATTTTAAACTTTTTCATTATTATAATATTTCTCATGGTGATCAGTGACTTTTTTTTTTTTTTTGCGGTATGCGGCCTCTCACTGCTGTGGCCTCTCCCGTTGCAGAGCACAGGCTCCGGACGCGCAGGCTCAGCGGCCATGGCTCACGGGCCTAGCCGCTCCGCGGCATGTGGGATCTTCACGAACCCATGTGCCCTGCATTGGCAGGCGG
Organism: Globicephala melas; assembly: GCF_963455315.2. NCBI lineage: Eukaryota > Metazoa > Chordata > Mammalia > Artiodactyla > Delphinidae > Globicephala > Globicephala melas. The sequence continues at coordinate 13,879,188 of NC_083329.1, forward strand.
ACTCTCAACCACTGCGCCATCAGGGAAGCCCAGTGACCTTTGATATTACTATTGTAATTGTTTCGGGGCGTCACAAACTGCACTCAAGTAAGATGGTGAACTTAATCAATAACTGATCTGCCAGCTCCACAAACCAGACATTGCAATACATATTTTGGCACCTGAAACTAATAGAATATTGTGTGTCAACTATACTTCAATTTACAAAGAAAAAAGAAAAAGAAAAAAATTAAAAAAGAATAAAAGAAAAGAATAATGAAAGCAATTACTTAAGCACTTTCAGGTTTAACATTTTGTAAGTTTTTAGTTACCAAATCAGGTTAGCTTGTCATCATTGTGCTTCTCTTAAAAAAATAAAAACAAACAAACAACAAAACCTCTACTTTAATCTTCAGGTTGACATTATCATATCAACTCGGCTTAATAACTGGTAAAATTAAAAGAACTAATGATGGAATTCAGTAGAAACAACCTACCTGGTTGCTTGAAAAATAGCACTTAAAAATCAGTTTATTCACCTTAGTAGGCATATTGATGAAGCCCAAATCTAGATTTTTTTTTGCATTTTTCTTTTTAATCAAGGAGAATGCCAACTCTAAGTAGAAAAATACTTTACCAGTTATCATACATACAGCAATTATTCTGGAAGAGAATCCAGAGAGCAATGTGCATGGGCTTTTGTATAACCCAGAGGTAGTTACCTCAAGAACGTCAACGAAATACGCCACTTCTGCTCCCACAATCCGGATGTTCTGTGAGGCTTGTGTGTACCCAGTTCGTGAGCCACTTTTCCAGTCTACACAGATGCAGTTCACACTTTCCACTTTAAACAGGTTCTGATGGAAGAGACACAATAAATAAGTAAATAATTCAACATCTTTCCTAATTACTAATTAACACTCTTGAAGACCAGGATAAATTCCCTCCTTGACCTACACAATATCATGCTCGCTTTTTAACCCCAAACCAATAAACAAAACTTTTAATCTGTTATGGTTATGGAATCCTTTTTAAAGCTTAACATTGGCTCCAAACTAGAGATTTGGCCATAATGGGAACGGGATTCTTGGGATTTCTACAGCAACAGATGCATAGACATTTGTTGCAGGGAAAAGTGTATAAAATATGGTACAATGGGTTGTCTCATTAGAGCATCATAAACATCACAAGACATTGTCCCTTACTAGACTGTACCTCAGGGCATTGCCTGTCTTGTTCACTTCTGTATCCTCAGTGCCTGGAAAAGTTCCTGGCACATAGTAGGCACTCAGTAAATATCTACTAAATAATAGAATAAATGAAAGACTATGTTAGGACCCTTTAAATATAGGTATTGAAGGCAAATGAATAAGCTTCTCCATGATGGAAATACTAATCAAAATTTTTGTGCGAACACGTTTTATTGTACATGACTGAAGTTATTTCACATAAAAATATAAACTTTCAGATATCTGCTGGAAGCCTTTTTGGATGGGGGTCAATGATAGTTTCATGAATGCTAGATCTGGCAGGAATTTTATTTATTTGAGTATTTATTTATGCATATCCCCACCTGTTTTCCAAGAAGAATTTGAGAATGCAGCAATATTAGAAACCATCTCCAATTGTTTCATTTTACAGATAGAAAAATCCAAAGAGGGGAAACGATTTGCTAGTGTCCTGGTTAGCTAAAGAAAGAATCAGAACTTGAATCTACTGCATATAAACTCCTAATTTAATGTACTCATTCCTCCATTACAATGCCCAAAGCCAAGTCAAATGCAAGAAAAACACATCTGCTTTCGGATCTCAGAAATAAATTGTATACGCATATCTGAAAATCTACATACCTTTTGAGCTGAGAATCATTTATTTATTTTTTCTTCACTGTAGTATAGAAATCTATTACTACCCTCCCTTCTACCCCAGCCCAATAATCATCATCTATAAATTATTTTCGAAGACAAGTTGTGGTTTTACTGATTATTTTTCAACTTGTGTAGTTAATTAGCCCCTTCATTTTAACTGTCTTCAAGATCAGTCGAAACTCTCTGGAGTTAACTCGATCAGCCTTTGGCTTGAGTCAGAGGCAGGCCTGAAATAAGACCTCTAAAGAAATGATTGCATCTTTGCGCCACAGCTGGCCACAAAATCTTGATGAAGAAATGAATCAATGACAATGTTCCTTAAGCACTAGCAGTTACTGGAAAATTTATTCTGTTTGATTTTCTGTCTTTTAATTCTTCATTATCACAGGGCACATAGCCAAAGGCAAATTTAAGAAAATAGGATCACTACTGCTGAAACAACAGAAGCCAGAAATGAAAATCTACACAGTTTTCTTAGCTATTGCTACCATAGGAGATAAAAGAGTAGCAAGGGAAAATAATTAGTTTGGGCAAAATGAGTTATCTTAGTTCTTCACACAGAAATCAAAGCCTATTGAAGAGACTAAAAGCTATTGAAAATGCAACAAATGTTGCATCAGTATGGCAACATCCGTTGCTAAAATTTAGAAATATCTCTGTATTAGTTATTAAATAATCGCTACCCAGAGCCACCAAATGCCTGCCAGCCTTGCTGCTCTGACTGTCCCAGGTCCCCTCCACCCCGTGTCACCTCCTGGACCTCCTCTGGGAACCCCAGGCCCAGTGGGGTCAGAGGATCCTCCAGCCTCATGGTGGCAGGCATCTGTCCTGCCTGGGTAGGGCCTTGCCTTCTCTGTTGTTAATTATCACTCTGGAAACAAACTTTCCTTAAGAGATTTACAGTCTCACCTTGCAAATGTTGTGCAGCCAGCTTTCTTCTCCCTTGTCTATGAATCCATGAATAATAAAGACAGTTTTTCTATTTGTTTTGAAATTGGAGTCTGTGATAGTAGATGGATCTGCAACGAGTTTCTATTTGGGGGAGAAAAATGTTTAATGTCAAGTTTCTGAAAATATCAAATAGAACTGTTACGAGGAGGGAAGTGGCAGATGGGAGAAGACTCCTGGGACTTGGGATCCTTGTGAGTAAGGATTCTCTCATTACAACCAAGCTATTCGCAATTATCACCAAGTCGATACTTTCCAGATGTCATGACATTTTTGCATTTGCTCTACTTGGGGTAATATGTCTGCTATAATATTGGTGGTAGGGTCTTGTCTCCACCCAAAGGAAGGCTATGTACGTGTGTGTGCGTGTTTTATAGATACAAAGTATGTTGGGAGGTTATACATAATACTTAGAGATTATATATATGTAATATCCATATTTAGAATATTGTATTAAATGGTACCATAGAGGTAGAATAAAAATAATATCAAGTAATGTATACTTTAAACAAATTATCAAACAAACCTTTTATAAACAAGTTATATAAAATAATACGGTCACTGTGCTAACAGTCTGCAGAGGTGCAAATTCCACTGTCTGATTTGTTCTCTTTAGAAGACAAAATTCAGTATCCTTATTACATAAAACAGATGAAACTTAGTTCTGAAAACCATGAGTGTTCTTACTTGAAAGTTGTCTGGGTTCTCGTTAGTGTATAGGAGGAAACGAGTGTTGACATCTTTTGGAGACCAGGGCAAGATTTTGAGGGGTCTTTCTACAATTCCTGCCCAAGGGGAATCATCACTGAAGCAACCAAGTCTTTCATAGCAGATTTCTTTTCCTGCAATCACCCAGAAGTGTTAGTTTCACCAGGATGTTCTTTTTGATGGTCTCTCTGACAATACATGAGTTAAACTACATTTTGTGGCATATTTTCTTCCTCCACATCTTCAAACACCTTCCTTTATACACACTCACAAAACAGCTTCAACAGACAACATCCAGCTAAAGACAGGCTGCTGCTTCTCATTTCCACTATGTAGGACCGCCTCACTCCCCTTCTGCCTCTGTCCAGTCCCATGCCAGGACTCATTTGAGCCTCTCAACTCAGATGTCTTCTCTGGGCCCTTGGTGCCCAAGAAGGGAGCAGTCTGGTGTCCCCAGGTCTTGGTAGTAGGGGATGAGGCGCTTATCTCCTCGTAAACATCTTCTGGCATTGGGCTTTGGGTTGAGAGCTTAAGTTTCGTGCAAATGCCAAAACTTTACGTCTCTCCCTGGGTGAGTATTTAGGTCTCTGACCTATATCTGAGGGGCATCCTAGATTCTTGTGATGAAGAAGCTGCCCACAAATAATCAAACAGAAAACCCATGGTTTGACACAGCTCTGTGCTTGAATGTTAACCCATAAAAGAACAACACAAAGGAAGGGTTCTCCAGGGGGATAAAGTCTCCATTAATAGTGGGAGCAGGAATAGGAGGAGTAGTCGTTGTGGGCGCTGCATTCTTGATATGTGCCACGTGCCGGGCAAGATGATCTACGTGACTTATCACACCTAAGCCTCACAGTTACCCTACAACAGGGGTGGCATTATATGCCCAGTTCACAGATGAAGACAGTGAAGCACAGAGAGGTTAAGAATTTTACTCAGGGAAATACAGTTGTGGCTGATGGAACCAGGGTTCAAAGCTTACGCTTGACTCCGAGCTAGGGTTGCTAAATTTAGCAAATGAAAATACAAGTTAAGTTTGAGTTTCAGATAAACAATAAATTTTTTATTATAACAATAACAATAAATTTAAATTTTCTTAACTTTAAATTTTATTTATTATAATGATAAATTTTATCATTTATATAACTATGTCACATATTCTTCGTTTTACCTGAAATTCAACTTTAACTGGGCGTCTTAGTTTTTATCTGGCAGCCCTACTCCCAGTGCTGTGCTCCTAATCATGGATCTGTCCCCCTTGCTCTACTGCTCATCCTCATAGTAGCTGGAATTCAGGTGTTGTAGCCCTTCTTCCAAGTATTGAGCAGCAAGTCTCTTCCAGCATGACATAAATAGTTTTTCTTACCTACTACTGCTCCCAGCAACAGCGAAAGTGTCCAGATTAGCAGCATCTAAATAAAATTTTAAAATATAATTAAGTCTGGCTAAGTAAGTTCTTAAAAGATTGGGATAATTCAAGTTCAGTTAGACCTCTGAGGGAAAATGGGTAAATTCGACTAAATTAGACCTGGTAAACATGTTCCAGACTCACCATGGCAGTTCTGTCAAGTTCTGCCCACAAGATAGCACCTAGAGGTCCTTTTATAGGCAAAGCTTATCTTTTTGAGCAGTTCCGTGGAAAAGTGGCATGAGAAAAGAGGAGGTTCCAAGGATGTATTTCTAATTTTAATCATAAATAAACCAAGATTGATAGAGTAGGTAAAGTTTTCCACAGTACTTTTAGAAAGATGAGAAAAGGGTAGATAAGCACAGTTCTCTTTCAATGTGATTATACAATGCTTAGAATCACCATAATTTCATTGTAGTGAAGGTTGTAGCCTGCCCGTTTTTTAGTTTACAGTTCTCTGTGCAGGTCTGTGGGTATGGGTGAAATGCAATTGTTTTCATAGACTTGATAGCAGCAGTCTTGACCACAAATACCAAAAGCTTACCAGCTCATGCAGTTTTTGTACAACCTTGCCTTACCTTCCGAAACAGTGAAATAGAGGCATTTCTTCAAGAGAGTTCATTTCTTTTAGGAAAGATGTTGACAGTTTATTTTGATAGTCCATAGGACTAGTTTATTTCTCAACAATAACATGGAGGAAAGAATAAATGAACTGATGAAAGGAACTGGGGGTACTTCTAAGAACATAGAGGTGAAATCAGTGACCCCATCACCAAATGAAATTGTGCATAAGAGAAAAACAAAATTCAACTTGGAAAAAAATGGTCTGGGAAATATAATATGGAAGAGAAGTATTTGATAGAAAAGAACTGGTATGTTTTCAGTTGGTGATCGCATTGCTTAAAATTAATTTCAAAAAGACTGGGATAGGCTACTATATTTAAGAGACTGGAGCATTTGGCCTGACAGCATCACAGCTATAGGTCGAATCATATGAAATTGTCACGTTTGTAGGTCAAAAATGGTCAGAGAATTCAGTTCCCTGACAACGTTTACAGGTACAGAAAAAAAGCGAGAAAATTATTTGTGTATGAAGAAAATTCAGGAATGTTGGGCAAGGGAAATGTTAAAATCAGGACAGAAGTTGCAAGGAAGGAATCCCATGGGTGAGAGCAGTGGCGAAGTCCCACTGAATCCTTCATGTCTCAGCATTTAATCCTATCCTTAGGGACTCCTCTCCAGCTCTGATTAGGTTGGTTTCCCTCTCTCCTCTAGAAACACCTCCCTTCAGAGCTAGCCTCATTTGACACCCATCACAATCAGTTGTGGATCATAAACTCTGAGAAAGCTGGAATTCTCCAGGCCTTGTCTTACGTCAGCATCTAGACATGTTGACATGAAGCAGGCCCTGAACACATCCCCCATGAATGAAGGAACAAACAAATGAGGAAATGAATATAAAAAGCAATATAGTTTGAATAATTTCTATAGGAACAACTGCCTACACAATCTCACAGTAAAGAACTGTGATTTTTAACTGAAAACAAGCAAAGTAAACAAACCAAAAAAAAAAGGAGCCAATGTTCACTCTGGAGTTGACTATAAAATAAAATACCTTCTGTGTGAATTACCAACTAATTCACACAAGATTTCTAAGTTGGCATTTTAGATAGTACAAAATTTAATCCATAGTTAAGGAGACATTTGTTCAATATAGGTTGTAGAATTAGAACCAAAAGTCACTAAGTTCTGAAACAGAGACTAGAGTTCATGGAGAATTTTTTTTTTAATAAACTAAAATAAGTTCAAATTTTATAGTGTTTTGGGAAGAGTCAATTTCCCAAACTGTTATAAAAGCTAAGAAAGGAATTGTATGTAATCAGCAGTCTATCATGTCAATTCTGGATGAATGACTTCCCCTAAACTCAATCTCACTGAACCCTTTAGTTGGGTTGTAAAATTTTATGAACTATATTGTTTCATTCAGATCACTAACATGCTATTTATGTCTGTTTATAGTGTGTATAGGAGAGATTGCTGGCCTCTTCCTACAGGGAATAGAACTAAACTCTATTACCCAATCTGTCTTGCAGTATGATGTGCACATGATCAACTGGCCAATGAGATGTGAGTGCACACACGCACATCAATTCTAGTCTTGTTCATAAAAAACCCACACATGATCTGTCGTATGCCTTCCTTTCTGTGGCATGATGCAGACAAGAACAGTGACTTTGAAGGCCGTGTGTTGAAGCTGGTGGAACCATAAGCTGGAAGGAGCCTGGGTTCCCTGCTTAGATGAAAGCCACCCATCAATCGCAAACACCCATTTTGAACTGTACATAAGCAAGAAATAAATTCCTATTATGTTAAGCCACTGATATTTCAGGGCTACATCAACTAGCATTACCTCAACCAACAAAGATTATTTTATTGTGCAATGACTTCTCCTACTTCCAAGAACAGTTCAGGTACCAAACATTGAATCCTCGGTTGCAAATTTTACCATGAGATTTGGATGCAAACATTATGCAAAACATTAATACTTTGCCAGTTTACTTTCCAATTCTTGGCTTAAAAAATCCCCTTTCCTGCCACTTCCCAAATTATAAAAAGTAATTGCCCAATTCTTCACTCTATTTTTGTAGAATTTTAATTTTACTGGGTATTTTTCAGTTCAGACCCTGATAGTGACCATTGTTTCACAAGCAACCTGAGGCCATATGATACTTCAAGGTTTAGTGAGAATTCACCCAGTGTTGCCTGGGCCCCCAGATGCAACTTACTTGTAGTTAGAGCAGTTCAGTGTGCTGGGTACCTAGGAAACCCTCAAGCACCACAGGCAGGTGGATTGGAGCTACCACCAAAATTCTGCCCTCCACTAGCTTTTGTTACTCCTCACATGTCAGGACTGTGGGCTAGAGGGTGGGCCCTGTGAAGGCTGATAGAGCCACGGCAGTCCTTCTCCAGCTATTGCATGGCACTGAAAGTGGGCTTTCATTGAAAAATAATTCTATGTCTCCTGGATTCAGCAGAGCCCTACATAACACTGATTCAGTTTTGACTCTGAAACCTTGGACATTTAAAAATAAAAAGATAAACTTAGATGTTTCTAATCCAGTAGCCATGTTTGCAGAGGAGTTAAATATTGACATATGTTTAGGCTCTGATTCTGGCAGCCTTGTGATAACAAACTCCAGGTGAGAGAAAGAAAGACCCTGGGACACCTGTGCAGACAGATAACTGACATGTTAGCCAAACGGGGTCTCATTTACTTAACCTTCACAGAGCCTGTCATGTCCTCCCTTATCCTGCTCAGCCCACAGCCAGGGCCTTCGATGGGAGGGAGAATATGCCTACACGAGAATGCCAGACTTCCCTGAGCAGAAGGAGACCGCAATAATCTGAGGGTTATTGTGGCCTCACACCTTCCAGAGCAACCGTCCTGCCAAATGTGAGATGTTTCTGGGACTTCCCTGGAGGCGCAGTGGTTAAGAATCCGCCTGCCAATGCAGGGGACACAGGTTTGAGCCATGGTCCGGGAAGATCCCACATGCCACGGAGCAACTGAGCCCGTGCACCTCAACTACTGAGCCTGCGAGCCACAGCTAATGAGCCCATGTGCCACAACTACTGAAGCCCATGCACCTAGAGCCCATGCCCTGCAACAAGAGAAGCCACTGCAATGAGAAGCCCGTGCACCGCAACGAAGAGTAGCCCCCGCTTGCTGCAACTAGAGAAAGCCCTCACGCAGCAGTGAAGACCCAATGCAGCCAAAAATAAATTAATTAATTAATTTTAAAAAACCCACCAAAACACTTTGTAGCTGAGTGTGCTTATTAAAAAAAAAAAAAAAACAAACGTGAGGAATTTCAGTTCCCCCAGACTCAGGGACTGAAATTACAGTCAACCCTCCTCTGTTATGTATAAAGATGGTTTACTTTGTGAAAAAGAAGAACAAGCATACTTAACATTTTATAGCATTGATTATTCAGTTTTACATACTTATAAAGTATGCATTTAATGTCCTGCAGAACCTATGGAAGCTTTAGCTATTTTTCTTATGAGGATAGTGAGACTCAGAGAGTTTAAGCAACATTTCCAGGGTCACAGTGTTGGTAAGCAGGAGAGCTAAGTCTTGGGGACAAATTCTTTCCTCCAGCTCCAGATGACTTGCGTAAATCTACAAAAGGCCACGTTCTCCAAGGCTGTGTTACAGTTGATCTAAAAATGGTCAAGAATGGGTACCGTAGAAGATGTTAAATGTGTATGTATATATATATATGTATAAGACTGGGTATCTGCTTTCCAAAACAAAGCCACACATACTTTTTAGATAACTTGTTTTATTTGTATTTTGTTCCCTTACTACTAATGCAGCAAATGGCAGTATTTTTTCAAACGGAAATGCAACTTTTGTGATATTAACTATGATAGTCATTTCTTCCCTGGGCCATCACACTTCTAATTGCTTTTCTTGCCCTCGGGACACTGTCTATCCTCTACACACTGCCTGATAGTCAGGTTTAAAATGCAGACTGGCCACTATTGTTTTTAAAACCCCAGCCCTGTGCTTTCTAGATCAGCACAGCCTAATAGGAATATACTGTAAGCCACATTTTAAAAAGTAAAAAGAAATAGGTGAAATATATTTTAATAACTTATTTAATCTAAAATACCCAAAATATTATCGTTTCAACATGTGGCACATTTCAAGGGACCACATGTGGCTAGCACCTATCATATCAGAGAGCACAATTCTAGATCAAATTAACTCTTCTTATCACAAGTAAAGCTTTACAGATATGGTTACCTTCTCTGAGGTTTTTAACCTTGTTGCATACCCATTTGGTCCATTTTCCAGTCACTTTGAACTCCTTTCAAGACATGAGCTCTCAAGAGAGTTTAATGGGATCCAACTACAGGGTACTTAACGAATGGAATAACAAGATTTTCCAGATGTCATTGAGCAGGAAGAGAGAGCAAATAGGTAGAGAGATGCAAAATTCAACAGACCCAGAGATCACAGCTTGGATACTGAGAGCTATGGTGAAAGAGGGACAAAAGAGAGATAGCAAGCAAAGGAAAAAGAAAAAAGAAAGAAAGAAAAATATTAAACTAATAATTTGTACCAATTTTTTTTTATACCTAAGATGCTTTGGGGGTCAGACAATTAGAAACGACCTGAAGAACCTCACAGAGAGGCAGGCAAAGCCAGAGGCTGTCTCACCATGTGCATTTCATAACCAACCTTGTAAGGCAAGTAGCAAAGTCCACTTAAAAAATTATAAGCTGAAGGATTTCTACTTCTAGTAAGGATGGAGCAACTGGTATCAGACTTGCCCTTTTACCATAAATAATTAAAAGTTTGGGAAAAAAAATATATAAATGATTTGCAAAGACTGAACAATGGGTAGTACAAGACTGTAATAAATGGAAAAAAAAGGAAAACAAATGAGGTGAGACCTTCAATCACTGGACCCCAGCACAAGGAGGGAGATTCCTATTAGAGCAAGGCAGGCTCATTTTGCTGAGGAGATAGAGAGCAGAGGCTAAAGTAGTTAGAATTTGCAGAGCAAAGTACTGGAGAGCAGGAAGCTATGAAGATGGAGAGTTTTCAGAAATTGGCACGGGTGTCCGCTTGCATCTCTGGATAAATACTAAGCTGTGTTTGCAAAGAGTAAGATCTATGAGGCTGATTAATAAAACAACTGTTAGGGAAAGACCAAATATCTAAGGGAATTTATAATCTGAACAACTCCTGGAGTAATTAATAGTGCATAAGGAAAATCACAGTCAACACAATAACAGATAATTAAGCCAATTACATTTTTTTTGTTTATACGATGACTAGAACTTTGTCTAGAGAGTACTGAACACGTAGCTGAAAAGCAAATACTTCAGATGAGGCAGTAATTTGGATAACCGAAGTTATATTAAATATAGTTTAAAGTGAAATTCCATTTTCTCTTAAATATCCTTTCCTGGATAAGCAGTTATATAAAGTATTTCTTAAATGTATGAGAAAATTGTGTGAGTCATAAAAATTACTGGAAATAACATCCTACTTTTTATGGGTGATATCATTCCCTAGTCATTGCCATGTCATGACAAATACTTTCCTCAATTAAACATTACAGGAAGGGCAAAGATATCTTGCAAAGCTCTCTGAGTTGAGAATGCTACTAGAATAGCCACTTCTTAAGTGTTTACACACCATAAATTCTCTTACGAAATCAGACTCGATTACACATTAAAGACAATTTTTTTCCTAGTTAGTATCCTGATCAGGATATACCAATGGGATAGATTACTGTCAATTGGATCAGAATCACATTGAGAGACAAATTACAGTCATGAAGGAAAGTTTGTACCTTATGATTCATTTTTTAGTTTCCAAGAGCTGTTCTGAATAGTTAGATCATAGATAAATGTGTGAAAAAATTTACAAAAAAGACTGATTCCTTTAGATGAGTCTAACTCATTAGTGGATAATCAGAATCAGCTCAATGTTTATAACAAATATAATTTCTCCAACAGTTTTCCTAGCTTTCCCTAATCTAGTAGAATCCTCACAGAATACTGGAAGTTTTCAGAATAATATTTGAACTTCTTTTGCATAAAGAAAAAGAAGTACATAATATCAACTATTTAGCAAGATTGACAAAACATAATACTTTCCCAGGAAAATCTCTTTATACACATAATGGTTTTACAGTCCCCAGACTCAGTCTCCATCTGCAGAGTGTAGGAGAGAATTCTTTTTACATATGATATCTCTTTCCCTTTATTTGTTAGAAATCTGGATTCCTGCTACTCAAAGTGTGGTCCATGGGCCAGCAGGGTCAGCGTCACCTGGGAGCTAATTAGTTAGGAATGCAAAAGCCACCTGAATCCGCTGAGTCGGAATCTGCATTTTAACAGGGTCTGCAGGAGATTTTGTGGCGCATTGAAATTTGAGAAACACGAATCTGGATGGCCCCAATTTGGCTCATTCCAAAACCTGACATACTTTAAAAGGGAGAAGGTGAGGTTACTAAATTGCCAACGAAAGAATAAGAGCTGATCACCCTTGGAAACTGGGGTCAAGGAGCTTATCCATTTAGAGATGTTGGGAACTGCATCTATCAATACAAATATAGCAAATGAACCCCCTGAATGAGGTCTTTAAAGCACCTGACCTGGGGTAAAATTTATATGGGAAACACATGCTCTGCCAACTCCAAGATTAGCATCAGTAAAAAAAGAACATCGGGCTTCCCTGGTGGCGCAGTGGTTGAGAGTCCGCCTGCCGATGCAGAGGACACGGGTTCGTGCCCCGGTCCGGGAAGATCCCACATGCCGCGGAGCGGCTGGGCCCGTGAGCCATGGCTGCTGAGCCTGCGTGTCTGGAGCCTGTGCTCCGCAATGGGAGAGGCCACAACAGTGAGAGGCCCGCGTACCGCAAAAAAAAAAAAAAAAAAAAAGAACATCATGCTTACCACCTACCCCTGGACACTGGATTTCTAATCACATGGTCCAGGACTGAAAACACTTGGAAACCACTCTCACAGGCTAACATGTAACTATTTGAAGTTCCCTCTTAAATGCATTGCGTTCTTAACCCAGAGCTGCAGGATGGACAGGCTGTGATTTGCCTGGTGGCCCCATCTGTTCTCCTTTCAGCTTCCCCAGGAGCTGGGAGCCCAGGGGTCTCCAGTGATGTGAACCTCAGAAGACAAGTGCCCACTTTTGGAGAGTAAAATTTCTTCAGAATGTGCCGAAATGAGTCGATAATAAAATATTGTATGCAGTGGGAACCTCTGGCACCTTGATTTGCCAAGATAATCTGACAATAACATCTACAAAGGAACAAGGGGATTTAGGTCCACTTGAGGGAAGATATGAAAACATTCCAAATATTCCTTAGCCATGATATTTTTCTTTATTCTTATAAAGAAAATAAAAGTACATCTAATTCTTAAGGCATCAATAGTTGTCATGGGTCATTATCTTGCCCCTCTACTGTGAAAAGAAAGCTAAATTTAATGATGAGTCATTTTAAGATCTTGCTATTAGAAAGTAACCTAGGAAATTGCTTTAAAAACTAATAATGAATTAGTTACTTAATCCCATGAAATTCAAGTCTAAGAAGGTTTTCATACCTCTTCCTGCTCAGTTCAGCTTTTCATTTGTTTCTTGAGTTTCCCTATAGCACAACCAATTTGATATTTTGGATGATTTATATCAATTTGTTAAAACTGAAACTAATAACGGATGAAATTCAGTTTAGAGACCAAATTAATTAATTAAATTGCTTTAGATATATTTATATCTTTTAAGCAGAACTTATTGCAAATGAGGTCAAGCTGGCTTCTGAATGAAGTTTAAAAATCATTGTCATTCACAGTAGTTTTCTGTTGAATTAAGGGGAGAATGTGTATAGATGATCACACTTATACAAATGCTTTGGAACAAACTCCTGAGAGTGGAGCCTGTGGAACCTGGTAACAGGTCAGGTTTTTTTCATTTGTTTGTTTTTTTGACATGGCACATTTTGTAATTAGAAGTGTTTGTGATTTTCCTCTTGACCATGTGAAAAAAAGGGGAAATGCCTTGGGAGACTACTTTGCAGTGTTACCTGGTCCACAGTTATCTGCCCAACACCCACAAAAGATGCATGTCAGCTCCCACCACCACTCTGTGGGACCCAAGTTTATGTCTTTAGTGTACTTTCGCTCCTGTCAACACAGTCGTATTTATTTCTTTCACCTGAAAAGTGCACGAACTCTCTAGAGAAGTAGTAAATTATTCAGGAAACAAGTGTCTTCTCTTTGAACACATTTTGGGGAATAACATAATATCACTTCTATCTTATACATTCTCATGCACAGGGTTAATCTAATGGCAACAAACAATGGGACAGAAAGAATTTAAACATTACAATCCTATATATGTAGTCTCATATATTTTAATATTGAATTCGCCAGAAGTTTACTCTGAGTGAGAAACTGAATTTTGAGAATTTTACTGTAATATAGGCATAGATATTTTATTTTTTAATGTATAAAACGTAGTATCATGGGCTGTAAGCAGGCTAACTATTGCAGTGCTATATGCAAGATTCTTCCACTAGAGGGCCCCTCAACTAAATATATATATTGAAGGGAAGTGAAAAAAGGTTTTTTGGGTTTTTTCATGATTAAAAGATTAAAAAACAATCAAAAGACTTTTTAATCTCTGCCATTAATGTATATCAGTGGAAAGTTATTTCAAATGAAAACATACAGCTATTCAACCAGAGCTATATAAGGTGGCAAGTCTATGATTAGAGGAGAATGTCATAAACAAAATAAAAAATAAAATCCTACTGTGTTAGCGCTGGATGGAAACCTTAAAAATAATTAATTTAGAAATACCCTAACCTCATTCCAAATACTATTCTTAGTAAAGGAAGAAATCTTAGAAATAATTTTTAACATATTCAATTTCACCAAAATTGGAGACACCAAGGCTCAAAGAGGGGAAGTCATTTGCCCAGGGCCAGAGCACCAGTTACTGCACAGCCTGGACAAGACTCCAAGCCCCGGTCAGTTCCATGCTTTCCCCACTATTCTCTAATGTAACAGTATTCTCCACCTCTATCAACATCCCTATCTATCTATCTATCTGGAATAAATCCTTCTGATTCTCAAGTACTGGGAAAAGTCCCTGAAGCCCCCGACTTTGGGGCTGAGCGAGAGGTAATACTGCAGTTTTCATCACTAGAGGTGGAACTGTGCCCCTCCTGCCACACACCTATGGCCTTAAATTATGTCCCAGGCTTCCCTTCAGGTGTTGCTGTGGTTATTTCTGATTATATAAATTCATCGATTTTAATTTCTACTGTCTTATTTTAATTTATCTATTGGTTTTTAGTAGTTGCTCTAGGGAGACATATATCTTTAATTTTTCACAGTCTACTTAGAGTTAATATTGTACCACTTCACATAAACGTTAACAACTTTGCAAGTGCTTAGGTCCATTTTCCACCCTTCACTGTCCTTTATGCTATAGTTGTCATATCTATTACATGTATATAACATGACTCATCCCACAGGACGATATTAAAATCAAGTAACAGATTAAAAAAATTATGAGTGGAAAGATGATGTTTATTTGCCCACATATTTACCATTTCCTGTGTGTTTCATTCCAAGTTTCTGGCTTTGGAATAGCTTGTAGTTCGGTGGACATGCATTCGCTTTGTTTTCTTTGATCTGAAAATGGCTTCCTTTCACTTCATTCTTGTTTTTAAAATACATTGTTTTATTTTGCAACTGCTTTCCCATATGATTTTCTCTCCCATATGATTTTATCCCCATTTTGTGACAAGCTATTGAGGACAGGGTACTAAGCGACTTACTCAAGACAACATAGCCAGGAGGTAGAGTAAATCAGGACTTAAATCCAGATCCTCTGACTTGAAATTCCACAATCTTTCTATTACGTCAGTTATTTATAAGCAGGAACATGAAGGGATGAAATTGCGGTAACTCAGAAAAGTAGTTAATGTGTGGATTAGGGATGACAGGAAGAGGAATAAAAGGCCTCCTAACGAGAGAGACTTCAGACTACTGAGGAAAGTACTCTGGATGCAGACGGAAGAGTCCTCTAGGTTAAAAAAAAATTCAATGTAAAGAGACTATTCTTGCCTAAAATTATGGCGTACAGTAAGATTCAGGCTACAAAAGAATGGTTGTTGAGAGCAGAGGACTTTCACATTGTAAAGGACTTTCCCAGGAAACTTCCATTTCTGTTAGCTCTCAAGTTAACCCAAATTGAGAAATAGCAATTAGGAACAGAAACAGCAATAGAATGAGGAACAGAAGTATGGTTATTAAGCCCTAGTCAAGATAGACGGGACAGAAGGCTTATATTTTAAGGATTGGTATTATGTCTTTGAAAACGGAAAAACAAACTTTTCTGCAATCAGAATACCAGCAGGAATCATCCCAAACCAGATTTACCAATGGAGCTTAAATTTCAGGGCCCCCTTCAAGTGCATGGGTTCTTTGAGCTGTTTTCAAAATCTTTTTTTAAAAATTAAGGTATAATTGACATATAACATCTTATTGGTTTCAGATGTACAACGTAATGATTCACTATTTGTGTATATTGCAAAATGATCACCACAATAAGTCCAGTTAACATCCATTCCCACACATAGTTACAATTCTTTTTTCTTGTGATGAAAACTTTTAAGATCTACTCTCTAAGCAACTTTCAAATATGCAATATACGGCTATAACTATAATCACCAGGCTGTACATTACATCCCATGAACTATTTATTTTATAACTGGAAGTTTGTACCTTTTGACCTCCTTAACCCATATCACTTGTCCCCAGCCCCACCCTCACCTCTGGCAACCACCAATCTGGTCTCTGTATCTACAAGCTTGGGGTTTTTTGTTGTTGCTTTGTTTTGTTTTGTTTTGTTTTTAGATTCTGCATGTAAGTGAGATCATACAGTATTTGTCTTTCTCTGTCTGACGTACTTCACTTAGCATAATGCCCTCAAGGTCCATCTATGTTATTGCAAATGGCAAGATTTCATTCTTTTTTACGGCTGAGTATTCCACTTGTTGCATTTTGTGTGTGTGTTTGTGTATGTGCATGCCTCCTTGTGTATATATATATGTATGTATATATCACATCTTTATTCACTCATCCATCGATGGACAGTTAGGTTGCTTCCATATCTTGGTTATTGTAAATAATGCTGCTATAAACATAGGGACGCATGTATCCTTTTGAGTTAGTGTTTTTGTTTTCTTCTCACTTCATTCTTGAAGGATATTTTGCTGGATATAGATATATGGCTGGATGGCTTTTTTCCTTTAGCACTTTAAAGACATTCTATTTTCTTCTGGCCTTTAGATTCCTGATGAGAAGTGAGCAGCTATTTAAATCATGTGTAATATGTTGTTTTTCCCTGGCTGCTCTCAAGAGTTTATCTTCAGTTTTCAGCATTTTGATTATATTGTGCCCAGGTGCGGTTTTCTTTGCATTTTTCCTTCCTGGAGTTTGCTAAGCTTGCTGAATCTGTAAATGTACATCTTTCAACAAATTTGGAAATTTTTTTTCTAATATTTGTTCTGTACCACCTGTCTCTTTTCTTCTGGGACTCAAATTATAATAAGTACGTCAGACTTTTTGATATTGTTCCACAGGCCCTTGAGGCTCTATTCTTTATTTTTTTTTCAATCTTTTTCTCTGTTCTTAAGATTGGATAATTTCTACTGATCTATGTTCAAGTTCTTCTATCATTATCAATCTTCTATGAAGCCCATCTGTGGAATTTTTAATTCATATATTTTATGTTTTCACGTTGGAATTTCCAATTGATTCTTTTTTATAGTTTTTATTTCTCTTTTGAGGTTTTCCTCTGTGTTCATTCCTTATGACAGTTTCCTTTATACCATTGAACATATTAACATAACCAGGGAAATGCAAATTAAGATCACAATAAGATACCACTATACCTATTAGATTGGCTAAAATTTAAGACTGACAATACTAAGCATTGACAAGAATATGGAGAAACTGGAAAATACAATGCTAGTAGGTATGTAATAAGCTATAACCACTTAGGAAAAAATATTTCTGGGTTTCTTAAAGTTAAACATACACTTACCAAATGACCCAGTCATTCTATTCCTAGGTATTTACCCAAGAAAAATGAAAACGTGTCCACATGAAGACTTACATATGAAAGCTCATAGCATCTTTCTTCCCAATAGCCAAACCAGGGAAAACCCAATGTCCATCAACAGATAAATGGGTTAACAAAATATGACATGTCCATGCAGTGGAATAATACTCATCAATATAAAGGAGTGGCCTACTGATACTTGCAAGAACATGGATGAATCTCAAAATCATCACGCTGAGTGAAAGAAGCCAGAAACAAAAGACTATGTACTGCCTGACTCCATTTCTTTAAAATTCTAGAAAATATAAGTGAATCGTTTTTGCACACATGAAAAAATTAGTGGTTGCTTGGAGCCAGGCTAGAGGACTGTAAAGGGGCAAGAAGGAACTTGGGGGGCGGGGTATATCTTCATTATGGTGGTGGTTTACCGGCTTATGTAATTGTCAGAACTCATCAAATCGTACATTTTAAATGAGTGCAGTTTATTTTAAATAACAAAATTTATAACAAAGTTGATTAAAAAATAGCCCTATGAGGAAATGCTACTAAAATCCTCATTTCATAGAAAAAAGCAACTAATGAAAGGATATATTTATTACATGGAAGAAGAAAAATAATACCAATGTAATACATTAATTAAAATTAAATTACATAAATGACTTGGGCTTACTGATTCTAAAGATCTCCAAACATACAATTTCACTATTTGAAGCTATCTAGACTTTAAAATTTAACATTTTAAAAATTAAGAGCTTATGTAGAACAAAGTGCACATACATTAAGTGAACCACTTGATTAATTTTTATGCTTGTACACACCCATGTAACCATCACTCAAATCAAGATATGGAATATTCCAGCACCCAGAAGACTTCCTCAGGACCCCTTCGAGTCAGAAATTACTCCCAATGAATGACCAATGGATGACCAATGAATGATGACCTATATCACCTTTGCTTATTAGTTTTGTCTGTTTTTGAGCTTCGTATAAGTGGAATCACATGGTATGTATTCTTTTGTGTCTGACAGTTTTCACACAATATTATGTCTGTGAGAATAATTCATGTTGTTGAATGTATCAGTAGTTCCTTCTTTCTTAACATTGTGTGTTATTTCACTGCATGAACATACCACAATTTATTTAGCCACTTTATTATTGGCAGACAATGAGTTGTCTCTGGTTTTCGGCTATTACAGTATGCTATGAGTATTTGGAAACACATATCTTTGGCAAGAATAAACCATAATTTCTGGTGGAAAAGTAGAATTATAGCATCATAAATAAAAAAGCATTGTAAGTTTAACTTTATTTTGATTAGATAAAATAAATAGGCATTAAATAAGAAAATAATAAGTAATCTTGAAGTTTGCTTTTGTTATCGTTAGAGGAGCAGATGTTAATATCTTCCCCAGAGGAGGATTCCAGAATGGCTCCTCATGGAAAATGATGTGGAAAGCATTCGAGAATGGGCTTCAAGTTTATCCAGAATGTTATTTGAGGACCTCTGTCTGCCAAATGGTACTTGATGAGTTAAAATTAAGTTTGTTTCCACATCTTGGCTATTGTGAATTGTTGCAATGAACATGAGAATGCTAATATCTTTTTGAGTTCTTGATTTCAATTCTTTCAGATAATTACCCAGAAATGGAATCGCTGGATTGCACGGTAGTTCTATTTTGAAATTTTTGAGGAACCTCCATATAGTTTTCCATAGCAGCTTCACCATTTTGCATTCCCACTAACATTGTACAAGGGTTCCAAATTCTCCATATCCTCAGTAACACTTGTTGTCTTTTGTTCTTTTGATAATAGCCAATCTGATAAGTGTGAGGTGATATCCTATTGTGATTTTGATTTGTATTTCCCTGATGATTTGTGACACTGAGCATTTTTCATGCACTTATTGGCCATTTTTATGTCTTCTTTGGAGAAAGGGCTATTCAAGTCCTTAGCCCATTTTTAAAGTGAGTTATTAGTTTTCATGATATTGAGTTGTGTCCATTGTCAGAAGAATGGATAAAGAAGATGTAGCATATACACGTAATGGAATATTATTTAGCCTCTAAAAAGAAGGAAATTCTGTAATACGTGACAATGTGGATGAAACTTGAGGACGGAGCTAAATGAAATAAAGTTGCAGAAGGACAAATACTGCATGATTCCACTTATATGAGGTATTGAAACTAGTTAAACCCATAGAAACAGAGGGTGGAATGGTGGTTGCCAGTTGCTGGAAAAGGGAAATGGAGAGTTACTAATCAAAAGGCATAGAATTTCAGTTAAGCAAAATGAATAAGCTCTAGACATCTGCTGTATAACATTGTACCTAGAGTCAACAATACGGTATTGTGCACTTAAAAATTTGTTAAGAGGGTAGATCTCATGTTAAGTGTTCTTCACACACACACACACACACACACACACACACACACACACACACATTGTAGTAGGTATTTCTTTTGCCTCTATCCTCCCTCCCAGAAGCTCACATCCAAACATCGAAACAAATGTGTCAACAATTGACTTCAACATCAGCAGCAATAATGCTCTTTTCTAAGCAAGGAAATGTCTTATCCCTGGCATTTCTCAGGTCAGCATACTTTCAGACTCTTTTATTTCCCACTCATTGCTGGTAGCCAGGACCATTAATTCAGAGGGAGAAGTAATACTGGTTTTTGATTTTCTTGGTTGAGGCTTTAAACTGAGGGCATAATGGTCCCATCTTGGTTAGAAGTCTTTCCTTTTCATGTGTGAATTTTTCCCTCTCTGGCAGCAGCTGGGGATATCCTGGATTCAAGTGCACTTATAAACGAAACAATGTGCAGATTTCTTTCAAGATTCTAAAGGTACTTTATAAATACAGATTTTGAAGAAAAAATATTTAGCATATCCAAACGTTTACCCATTTAGTAATTTGAAAGCATAGGATTTTAGCACTTTACAAAAGCTTTCATAAGACATCTCCTTCAACACAGTATCTGTGTTTATCTGCCATTGCACCCAACAGCAGCATCTACAAACAAGTCCAAAAAATTGTTGACTCTAGCTTTCAAAGAATGGAAAAATAACTGAAATAATTCAATTTAAAAATGTGGTAAAACACGCATCACATAAAATGTACCATCTTAACCATTCTGAAGTGTAGAGTTCAGGCATTAAATACATTCACATTGCTGTGCTGTCACCGGCACCATCCATCTCCCGAACTCTTTTCACTTTGCTAAACTGAAACTCTGTGCCTGTGAAAGAATAACTCCATACGCTCCCCTCCCCATGGTCCCTGGCAACTGCCATTCTACTTTCTGTGTCTATGAGGTTGACTACTCTGGGTACCTCATTTAAGTGGAATCATACAGCATTTGTCCTTTGGTAACTGATTTATTTCACTTAGAACCGTGTTCTCAAGTTTCATCCATGTTGCAACTTGTGTTAGATTTTCCTTCCTTTTCAGCGCCAAGTAATATTCCATTATATGTATGTACCACGTTTTGCTTATTCATTCATCCATGGATGGTCAGTTGGGTTGTTTCCACCTTTTGACTATTCTGAACATTGCTGCTATGAACACGGGTGTACAGATATCTGTTCAAGGGCTTGCTTTCAATTTCTTTGGGTCTATATCCAGAAGTGGAATTGCTGGATCATATGGTAATTCTATTTAATAATTCAATTTTTAAAAACTTTAAAACATTTGTAATAATATTGTATGAGTCCTATTATATTAAGGGCACAAACAGGAAAACCTATCATATGGTTATAAAGTCAGAGAGGTGGCTACCTCTGAGCAGGGGAGGCTGACTGGACAGGGCCAGCAGAGACCTCTCCAGGGTGATGGAAATGTTTTACATCTTGATCGGGGTAGAGGTTACACAGTATACATAAGAATGCATCAAGCCATACATTTAAGCCATATCGTACATTTTACTTTATGTAAATTATACCTAAACAAACTCTCAAAGATATTTAACAGTGATATTTTTAAGCTGATATGGCACAGAAAACTCAGAGCCACGATATATTTAATTTTAATATAGATAGATAGGTATGAAATAAGTTTTACATATTTAAAAAAGCATTTGTAATATCTAAGTAGGACAAATTTTCCCAGTTCACCAGGCAGTTTCAGGAGGTTCCATATATCATGCTAGAATATAAATGCCCTTTTATGGATAAATGTTTTCTTTTGCCTGTAATTCCATGGATAAAGAACAAAAAAAGAGCAAAGTTTCCAAGGATATGTTTCCTATGTTAACCATTGAAAATTTATATCATTAACAATTGAGGGAAGGTCATAAGTGTATACATTAAATTTATCTTTACATCTGAGTAATCAATGCTTAAATGAGTCACTATTTCAATGCAGTTCATTTTTATTCCACAATTCTGAGTATATATATATATATATATATACTTATGGTTGAAAAGAACTTTGTTACCACAGAGCCTGTTAGGGAAGGCTGCCAAACAAACATTAAAAGGTACCTGCCCTCGTATTTTTTCTATGAACAGCTTGTCTAACCCACAGTAAATTCAGAAACAGAAAATTAAAGATAATTCTTCACTGCTAACCCAACCAAATAATTCCGTCATTCTAGAAAAATGGGTGTATTTTGACTTAGAATAATGTATGCCTGGCTAATTTACCTCTCGACAATAATGCAGAAGAAAAGGTGACCTAAATGAAGGAGCTGTGGTTAAAGCATAAAGGAAGAATGAGTTACAGACCACCAATAAAATTATGAGAGAGTAAGCTGAGATTCAATTTGGAAAATTCCATCAGGGAAAAAAATAGTCAGAAAAGATCTTCTGGTGAGGAGAACTGGAGACTTATGTGTACAGCATCTGCCTGGCCTACCGGCTCCTATGCACCCTGTGAGGCCAGCAGCAGAGCTTCCCGAGAGTCAGTGCCTTTGCGTCCTGAATATGTGTCCCTAAAAATGATGACTCCGTGCCCAGATAACACAGCAGGTACAGAAAAAAGAAAGCAAGATAAATAAAAGGGCAGAGAACTTTGTGTATAATGAATGATCAAGAAGTTTGGTGAGTGACCTGCTTGTAACGACACACACAGAGAGAAGAACTAGTTCTGACAAAATCAGATTAGTTATGGATAGAGGAAGAGTGAATTATCTTGTACAATAGGCCTAGTCACACCAGCTGCCTGTAAAATCTTGCACAGGGATTTTAATGAGCTCTCATTATCTCAGAACTGGGTTAAAACATCAGAGAACAGAGACTTCTAAGAATCAGAGTCCTAATTCTTCACGGCATCTGGTCATGCGAACATCAAGCTAACCTTTCTGTCACAGCCAGAGCCTGCGCTTGTCACAAAGGTGAGCTCTGCACAGCTTCTCCAGTTGGCTACTTAGAAAACATACCATCGAATCCCTAATAACAACAGCCTTTGCTATTTATAACTGTGTTCAAAGCTTATTTACTAATCACAGCGTTTGAATTGCACGTTCACCTATCTCCCATTCCATAAATCCATGGGAATAAAGCAGAGAGAAGGGGCGTGGGAGAGGGAGAGGGACTTACTTTAGTTCTTAAATAGCTTTAAAAATTAACATTGAATTGTCACAAAATAATACTTGTAAAATATGTGTATGGCAAAAAGAATCATGATAAAGTGACTGTTAATCCTTTGCTCAAAACCTCCCAATAGTGTCACGTCTCCCTCAGAGGAAAACCAAAATCTTCCTTGAGATCCACTCCCACCTGGCCCCTCCCACCTGGCCTCCTACTCACCTTTCCCCCACTTGGCTCCAGCCACCTGACTTCTTGCTATTCCTGGAGGGCTGACTTCTCCCATCTCAGGCCTCAGTCCTTCCTCTGCCTGCAGCTCTCCAGCTGAGCCACACGTCCTCAGGGCTTCACCCCAATGCCACCTCCACAGCCAGTGTTCCCTGGCCACCCTATATACAATTTCAACTCACCCCAGTCAGCACTTCCTCATCTCCTTCTGTGCTTCATTTGTAAAATTCTTAGCATCTATCACTAAATAACATATACTGTTTATTAATCATGTTTGTTGTCTATCTCTAAGCACCAGAAGTTAGCTCCAAAAAACAGAGTGTCTGTTCTGTTCACTGTCATTTCCCCTGACACACTGAGAGCTCTGAATAAGTATTTGTTGAGCGCGTACATGAGGAAGCACCCTGTATCCAGCACCCAACTGAAGGAATAGGACAAATCCCCTGCATGACCCTCCTCCATTCCATCCTTTCCTCCTCGATCAGAGGTGGCCATGAATCTTGTTTATCACTCCCCTGCTTTTTAAAAAAATACTGTGTGTGTCTGAAACACAATATGTGTTTATATGCCTACAAATATACTGTTTAGTTTTGCACATCTTTGACTTTCTATAAATGCAATCATTACGTATGCATTCTTCTGCGATTTGGTTTTTTCATTCAACAGTGTGTCTTTGAAGTTCATCCATGTTACGTGTAGCTTTGGTTCAGTTTTTGCCACTGTATAGTATTATACTGTATGATTATACCACCATTAATTTATCCATTTTTCTGTTTATTGATATTTGGATTGTATTTGGTTTTAGTGTTACAAAAATTGTGAACATTCTTTTATTTATTTATGTATTTTTGCCTGTGTTGGGTCTTCGTTTTTGTGCGAGGTCTTTCTCCAGTTGCGACGAGCGGGGCCACTCTTCATCGCGGTGCGTGGGCCGCTCACGGTCGCGGCCTCTCCCGTTGCAGAGCACAGGCTCCAGACGCGCAGGCTCAGTAGTTGTGGCTCACGGGCCCAGCCGCTCCGCGGCATGTGGGATCTTCCCAGACCAGGGCTCGAATCCGTGTCCCCTGCATCAGCAGGCAGATTCTTAACCACTGCGCCACCAGGGAAGCCCCTCTGTGGACATCCTTATACATGACCTTGCGATTGTGTGCTTCCAGATCTGGGGCTGGACTTGAAAGTTTGTAGGGTCTTCTGTTCTTAGTCTTTATTGGATAGTGTCAAATTATTTCCAAAGAGATTGTTCCAACTTACATTTCCATCAGCACTGCTCTGGTTGCTCCACATTCTCACAATAACTGGATATTATCAGACTTTCCTAGTTTTGCCAATCTGTTGGCAGTAAAACCACCTCGTGGTTTCAGTCAGTGTTTCCTTGATTATCAATGCTATTAAGTGTCTTTTCTTTGGCTCTTTGGGTTTTTTCCTCTGTAAGTGCCTCTTGACCATTTTTTATTTGGTTATTTTTTTCTATTGTATTTGTAAGCATTCCTTACATATTCTGGATAAAAATATCTTGTTTGTTAAGAATGTTGCACTATATCCTTCTGATTGTGGGATTGTGGGATTTTTACTTTCTTTATGTTTTCTTTTTGTGAACAGAAGTTCTTAATTTTAGTGTAATTAAATATATATTATTTTCTTTGTCAGGTATCCTTTTTAACTCAGAAGTTAGATATCTGATACTGTCTTCTAATTGTTTTATAGTTCTTCCTTTTATATTTGTCTTAATCCACCTGGAATAGATTTTTTAGAATGTATAGTATGATGTAGGGGGGTCCAACTTCATGTGTATGACCAATTGTCCAAGCACTATTTGTTGAAAAGTCCAATCTTCCCACTGGCCTGCAGATGCCAGTTTCACAATGTATCATTTCCATATTTGTTCGGGTCTTTGTCTTTTGTTCCATTGATCTGTCTACCCTTTTACTCAACATTTATTCTTTTAATTTAATTTTTATTTTATTGTGGTAAGAACACTTTATATGAGATCTACCCTTTTAACTTTTTTTTTTTTTTTTTTGCGGTACGCGGGCCTCTCACTGTGCGGCCTCTCCCGCTGCGGAGCACAGGCTCCGGACGCGCAGGCTCAGCAGCCATGGCTCACGGGCCCAGCCTCTCCGCGGCATGTGGGATCTTCCCGGACCGGGGCACGAACCCATGTCCCCTGCATCGGCAGGCGGACTCTCAACCACTGCGCCACCAGGGAAGACTCATATCTTTAACTGCATAATACAGATGGTTATCTACAGGCAAAATGTTATACAATAGATCTTTTGAACTTATTCACCTTGCATAACTGAAACTTTATACCTGTTAATTAACAACACCTCATTTAAAAAACACTTTAGAAAGCTACTTCCTTAACATAACAATAATACTTCTCAGGAACCAATGCTTAATGATGAAAGACTAGAAGCATTTTCATTTACACCGGATGCTCATTATTTATTATAATTTAAGTTGTTCTGAAGGTGTTAAATAATGCAGCAATTCAGTAACAAGTAATACACAGCTGGGAAGGAGGGGGCAATATTCTCTTGTTTCCAGATGCTATCACTATATTTATGAAAAAACCATTGAAAACAATAAGAGAATTCTGTAAAGTGGTCAGTTATAAACATTATATGCAAAATTCAACAGATTCCTTTCTGTGGAAACAATTTATATCACAAAAGAGAGTCTACTCACAAAAACAATAAGAGACTAAATATCTAGGAATCCCAAGAGTAACTAACAGCAAATACCTATTGAGGGTGAGGGATTTTTTATGCTATCACTTAATCCTCAAAGTAAACTGTGGTTATGTGTTATTACTATACTCATTTTGTAACTGAAAGACCTGAGCTGCGGAAGGGTTTAATAGCTTCCCAAAATCATTCATAGACCACAGCAGAGTCAGGATTTGAACCAAAGTTCATGATTTTAACCACTAGGCAAGAGTGCCACTCTACCTTTTACAAAGAAAATCATAGGACTCTACTAAGGGATCAGAAAAATGCCCAATTCAGTGGACACATGTGAAGAGGATGGCTGCATGTAATGAAGGATGTCAGTTCTTATCAGATTATATTTGAATTAATGCAAACCCAATAAAATCCTGACAGAACTTTTTTTTTTTTATTTTTTTTTATTTTTATTTATTTATTTTTTTTAAACATCTTTATTGGAGCATAATTGCTTTACAATGGTATGTTAGTTTCAGCTTCACAACAAAGTGAATCAGTTATATATATACATATGTTCCCATATCTCTTCCCGCTTGCGTCACCCTCCCTCCCACCCTCCCTATCCCACCCCTCCAGGCGGTCACACCTAGGGGTGAAACAGGAATAAAGACACAGACTTACTAGAGAATGGACTTGAGGCTATGGGGAGGGGGAAGGGTAAACGGTGACAAAGCAATAAAGAGGCATGGACATGTATACACTACCAAACGTAAGGTAGATAGCTAGTGGGAAGCAGCCGCATAGCACAGGGAGATCAGCTCGGTGCTGTGAGAACTTTTTTTAACGTAACAACTTTATTGATTTATAATTATTCATATCAGGATTTTTTTCTTAATTTGCCAAATGATTCTAAGTTCTAGAAGTCTAAACATGGAAATTCTGACAAGAGGGTAACTTGTCTAAGCTGATACTAAAATATACGATAAAGCCATATTTATTAGAATAATGAGGTACTGGGGTAGAAATAGACCAGGGCCCCCAAGCTGGAGCAACTTTGCCCCTCAAAGACATTTGGCAATATCTGGTGACATTTTTGATTGTTACAACTCAGGGATGGGGTGCTACTGGCATTGGGTGGATAGAGGTCAGGGACGCTGCTAAAAATCCTACAGTACCCAGGAGAGCACCTCACTCCCACCCCAGCCAGTAATTTGGCCCCAAATAAAGAATAATCTGGCCCCCAAATGTCAATAGTGCCAAGGCAGAGAAACTAAAATAGACAAGTGAATAGAACAGAGTAGAGAAAGTAGCATTAGACCTCAGCATCTATAGAAATATAATCTAATATAAAGGTGTCATTAAACCAGTGGAACATTATGATTAATTAATGAACCATTTGAAAAAAAAATTAAAGTCAATCCTAACCTCATTTCTTACACCAAATCTGACAGTGCATAAAGGTTAAAAACATCTCCACAGAATAAAAACAAAGACAAAATAAAAACCACAACCTGGGGAAAATAAGTGCAATATATAGGTCAGACAAAAAATTAATATCCCTGATATACAAAGAGTTTTTATAAACTGATAAGGAGAAGACAAACCACACAGATAAAATAGGCAAAGCACATAAACAGGATGTTCAGAAATTAAAAATATGTATAAATATAATAATGAACAGTGAAAATTACATATAAAAAACAAAATATATAAAATGTAATAATGAAGTATAATAATGAGAGATGCAAATTACAATGAGATATCATTTTGACAAGCAAAAAACCAAAAGCCCGCAATGACTGAAGACACAGACTTTTGAGTCAAATCTGGAACAAATCCTGCAGAGCCCTCTCTTACTGGCAGTAATAAGTATTACTAGCAATGTAAGCCTTCTATCCTCCAGTCTTGGGAAAGCTACAAAGGGCATCCACTGCGATTATGGTTACGTAGTGAATAGTCTAAATTTATGTGGCCCAAATGCTGGATTAACAGCGTTCTTTTTAGACGGACCTTATTTGACTGTATAAATCTATGCAAATTCATTTTTTCTGGTGCACATTTACTGGAGGCCGTGTCAGGAAATTTATTAGCTGCAATGATTTATTCAGGTCTCTAGAGTGCCATTTATTCCCCAGTAGAAGAGTAGTTCAGAATATTCCAGTACTTCATTATTCAATGATTTCCCCCTAAAATCCATTCAAATTCAAGTTAAAAAAAAATCTCCTGTGGCGCTGCAAACATCCTTAATGGTTTGGGCCACAGCGTTATGAATATTTCTGAAGAAATGATATTTGTCCATATCCCCAGTATCTTGAATGGAGCTATTCTATATGAGAGAGAAAAAAATTCCCTCTCCATTTGCTGTCCCTAAATTAAAATTCATGATTTGGTAGAGCACTTGAATACAACCCTTGTTTCTTATCATGTCTGTGGGAATTGTGATTCCCAGGCAGCCTGACGTCAAGTGAAACCCAAAATCTCAGTGCAGGAAACACCCCAAAAACCCAAATACCCAGTGCTGCCCGGGTCCTCAGACACCATTTCCGTGGGGCTGAAGTTGCCCAGTGGGCCAGTAACAGAGGGCCGTCAAACAGCACAGGTGGGCTGCGTGGACTTGCCACAAAAACCTGTCCTCCAGTCACACGTCACATCTTGAGACAGCCCAACCATGAGCACCCTTGCTCAGCTCAGGTCCCCAACAGTCACAGCTGCTGGCAGGAGGAAAGGCAGTTCTCATGAATCTGCTCTCCTTTCTGAGCACAAGGATGTCACTAAGGCCCGTGGGTTCGATGAGAGAATGACTCAGAAACCAAAGCATTTAGAAGAGAAAAGAAGACGTTTACTTGCAGAGAAGTTGCAAGGAAGTCATGCTTCAGGAAGATCAACTCATTAAATAAAACACCCAACAGGAATGTAAGAAAAAAACATAAGATTACCAAAGTCACCAGGCTGATATTAGTCTGTTAATAGCGAACCTATTCACAAAAACTGGACACATCTTTAGCCAACAGCTCTGCAAAAGTTAAGGATAAAGTTATTCTATTATGGAGTTAACTTACAGAAATGCTCAAAATCTTCCACTTGTTCCCCAACTTTCTTGAAATGAATGAATTCCAAAGTCCTTACCACATCCTATAAGGCTGGTCTCTCTTCTCCCTGACGTTATGTCCTCTCCTTCCTCCCTTGTGCTCTGACCAAACTGTACCCTGTGCTGTTTTTCAAACACACAGGCTCTTACCTGAGGCAAATATTTGTCGAATAAATTCGTGAGCATGAGTTTGAAAGTATGAGAAACAAGGACTTGCAGAAAGATCACCAGTTGTTCCCGTGGCTTCCCACGTGGCTTCTAGAGAGGTGGCAGTGACTGGATTTCGAGAATGATGCTCATCAGAGCAGCGGAATTCCACAAAGGGCCTGGGGATACAGGCCTGACAGCCTTTAACCTCTCCTCTCTCCTCGGTTCTTCTCAAGAAGAGGCATCGTCTCCTGCTTCCCTCACACCTGGCGGCACTGGGGAGCCGCCCTCACCAGCGATCCTCGCTGCTACACTAGCGTTACGTGGGTATCTGTACAGTAATTCCCTCCTGGGCATGAAATCTTGCCCTTCAGTGCTCTTCTGCAGCCCAGCCCCACTGTGCTATTTTTTCTCAACCTCTTTTAAAGTATTCTCTGTCTGCTTAGCAGGCTATTAAGGTGTCTGAATATGCCTATGCATGTAGGACTTCTTGGGGACAGGGGGTGGGTAGAGGGAAGAGGCCTTCTTTCACAATATCTCAAACTTCATTGGCAGGTATATAAAGCTTGGTTACATCCTAGAGCTCCCAAATGGTAATCACAAGACTTGTCACAAGCCACTACTCAGTAAAAGGGATCAAAAAAGGAAAGAGCTAAAATTTGTCAGAACCAGTGAAGATAGCCTGGTTGTTGTGAGCTGTGATAAAAAAGAGGGGGGAAGAAACCCACCAAGCTAATAATTTGTGCTGAAATTTTTCTTTTGTTCCCTAATTAAGATATAGGCTTGTGATCAACCTTTGTTTCTCAACCTTGGCTGCACATTGGAATCATTTGAAGATCTTTAAAGAAAATACTGATGCCTGGGACACACCTCAGGGATGCTGATGTAAATTGGGCTACAGAGTGGTCTAGATGTTGGGATTTTCAAAGCTCTTCCTGAGATTCTGGTGTGTGCTTTAATATGACCAGTTAAAATGATATGGAATGATATGGTATAATCAGTTATAATGATGATGGCCCAATGCTTAATTCAACCAGCTACCTATACTAACAAGTACAATTGGCAAATATCTTTGAGATCACACATAAGTATAGGCACAAGTTGAGTCACTGTGCTGTAGATACCAGTTGGTGTGTTTTACAGAGAATGAAGAATAGCTGAGAATCCAGCATTCTAAACACCTTAAAGGAGGATATTAAGGAGCTTTCTTCTTTTTTCTTAAAACTATGCCTATTTGGCTGCAGGAATAGAGGTGCAGGAAGTGGAGGGGAAAATTATCAAGTGACAGTAAATATTAAAATCTTGGAGATCAAGTAGTTTTTCACCACAGTTTGCTCTTCTTAGAAATTCCAAAATTTTATCATCAGCATTAAAACATGTATTTTATTCAAGAAGTGAGAGGTTCAGGCTCTCAGTTCTTGAATAAAAATGAATGAATATATTGCTGAGGTACCTCACTTGAAATTGTGGAGTAGATATCATTGGGGCATTGAAAATGTGTATTGAAAATGCTTTTGATCTCCTTCACGTAAACACACTTCCCCTCGGAATTTAAGCTCACTTCTCTGCACACAGCATGCTAAACACACGTTCCGTGGCCATAACACGATCATATTCAAAATGTCACCACTTTTTTCAACACAGTGTCAGGATCAGAAGGCGTTTTGTTGACCCGCTGTTCTTTGCAAAGCCAGGCGTGCGTTAACTGGACTTCTGGTGCCTCCCGGTTGTGTAGTCACAGCCTTTTTGCTGTCTGTACTGATCCCAGTATGCCTTTTCCAATTTTTCTTATGGCTCACTAACCTGTCGTTTACTCTGTGGAAGTCCTTCCCCCTGCAGCATGGACTTTCAGCAGGAGGAGGAAAAGTCATCAAACAGCTCCCCTCGCACGGCTTTACATGTCTGGTTTTCTACAGCTATGTGCCTAGGGTACACACAGTGATAGCAATTCCAGGGGGTGGTATGCGGTTCGTACCGATGGGGTTCGGGACATGCTGCCCCGAAAGAGGACACCTTGGCATATTGAACATTTTAAACGGAAGGAGTTTTAGAAATGGCATGTACAGGGAGGACTTTCTGCCCTTCCCTGGAGCACCCTATGTGAGAGGTGCCCTCCCTCTACCCAGAGGAAGGGACGCAGGGAGGAATGTGAATGAACAGGCCTTGATAATTTCCCCCAGTTTATTACACTTAGCTCATCCTCTTTGCCCCATCACATCTCCCCATGACTTTCCACTCCTCATCAAACCTAGCATAAAACCACTCAAGCTTAACTGTTTCTTCAAGTCCTCATTTCCTTACGAAGGCTCCTGTGTCACATAAACCTTATATTAACTAAATTTGTATGCTTTTCTCTTGTTAACGTCTTTTATTACAGGGTTCCCAGTCAACGATGTAAAGGGTAGAGGAAAAATATATTTTTCCTCCTCTATAATGCTATGAAAGTCCAACAATTTCATCTGATAAAGGAATTTCACCAATAGCTTATTCTGTGCTCTCTCAAAAGTGTCTGTCTCTGACCTTGAACCTGGTTTTGTAAACTCCTCTGTGATTCTGTGACTTGTACCTGTTTTTGCTACAAGGAACGTGAGCTTGAAAAATGCCTTTGTGTTCTTGATCTCATCCGCTATTAATAAACCTCATACTGGAAGGTATGACGTTTTGCTTGTTTTAAAAAATACTCAATATACTTAACAAAGAGGTCACTATGTTCTGCTTAAAAATGAAAGGAGAGTGTCAAAAACTTTACGCTACTTTTGGAGAAATATTTGTATACTGGAGCCCTGAAGGAAAATGGAAGATGTTTTGCCATTCAGCTAGTTCCTCTCATCCTTCCAGATTCATTTGACTCAGAGCTGGTTTTGTGTTTGTTATATTATTCCGTACTATGGTATTTGCTACTATTTTCATCTCTGATTTTCCATCTCAATGAATAACTTTTGAGCCATTGATCCTTTTTCGTAAAATTGGGGCTATATCAAACACAAGAGTAACAACAACTTAGGCAAATTAACAAGTTCAGTTGACAAATAAACCCACAAATGATGTGGGAATCTGAGAACTGCTCTTGTTAAGTAGAATGTTGCTGAGGCTGAAGGACTTGTTGGATCCTTACAGTACGTGCTGCAGTTGTTAAGAAGGGAACCAGATTTCTGTGGAAATCATAGCAAGTGTTACATTCCATATTTATCAAAGGCATGTGAACACAATTGTTTCATCTCTTTATTCCTCTGAAACTGCCAAACCACATGCTCGCCCCTTGACAGATCTCCCCTGTGAAGTGTGGAACAGAAAACTCCACAGGGATAGGACTGTGTCTGTATTTTGCCCAGCCGGGTACCTGGACATGGTCAACTCTGTACGTAGCTGTTGAAGGAGTTAATACATCCACCATCATCAGCCTCAATAGGTGAAGTGTTCTGGATTTCTCCCACTTTACCATCTTCTACTCTCAGAACCCTATGCATGTTAAGAAATGTAAAAAGATTATACTTTTCTGCCTGCTCAAAGGGCACAAGGGATAAGAGTCACACCTTGAGCCCAGGATGACAAATTTTGATTTGTGTATCAACAATAAGTAACTGGTAGTGACTGCCTGGATTATTGGAGTGAGAAGGATTCTGAGGTCACATCTGATTTCAGTGGGAAAAAGGACGGTGATCAGTTAGTAGTGGGACTGTGGGTTGGGAGTGAAAATTGGCATCACATTTTCCATTCCCATCTTTAGTTAGTTATTTTGCAGTAAAAAGCTGAACACTTTAAGTGCCGGTGGTGGAATTTAAGGTGCCAGCAATGAGGCAGAGGAGTGATTGAGAACATCAGCCATTTGACGGATTCTCCAAAAATCCCAAGGCTTCACCTGCCTACAGTCTGCTCCATGCAGGATACTAGGTGAGGCTTTGGGGACAATAAGTGACACAAATCAAGAGTTCCCATACCTGACCGGATATCAGAAATTCCTATGGAACTTTATTATATCAACTCCTCAACGGAGACCTATTGGCTCGTACACTCAGGGGCAGTATCTAGGATTCAGTATCTAAAAAAACATCCTGTGATGACTCGGATTCACACGCGAGTTTGGGAGACAGTGATAAAATCTACTCGGGAGAACCAAAACCTGAATCCTTCCCAGCAGAATGCCGAGAAAGTTGTTTGTCAAAGCTGCTGCTTAAGGATTCTACACAGCAATGAAAGACAGTATCTTCCTAGACTCTGATGTCCTGATATCTGGTTGTCTCTTTCTGTGATGTTAGCAGTCATGGGATAATCATTGCTTAGCTCCTTCTAGGGTTTAAAAATAATGATATTCTACTTATATCATTCCTTTTTTATATTTTAGCTGGAATATTACTATAAAGAGAAATTTGCCTCTTTACTATTACTTGCCTCTTTTGTAAGTATTTAATTACCCTGAGTTACAGTTCATATAGAAAAGGCAGGATAAATGATCAATTTCCCATTTATTTGTCAATTTTCAAAGTAATGAGTTTAATATCCTTCAAAGGTGATTAATAAAATTTTGTTTTTATTTAAATTATAAGTTGGAACTCATGGATAAAATATACTTAAATTCTTTCAGTCCTTTGCCATATAACTACTGTTTATTGATGCTTGTTTTGTTCTATCTGCAACCAGTAGGAGCTTCTAAGGAGTTGTTGGCTTCTCAGTCTTTTTGACATGATCCTACTAACACTTGATAGTTTCCCTGCTTTTGGGTCTGAAAAAATGTTCTAGCTTTCTCTTTTATGTGGAACCAGCCATTGCTCCAAGGAGCCTTGGTTCTTTTTAACAGGAAATAGCATTTAGTGGCCACAATCTGAACGCTAGGGGTGTTCATCACTACTGGGTTGTCATTGTTTCTTTTTTTTTAATTATTTTTATTTAGTTATTTATTTTTGGCTGCGTTGGGTCTTCGCTGCTGCATGTGGGCTTTCTCTAGTTGCGGCGAGCGGGGGCTACTCTTCCTTGTGGTGCGCAGGCTTCTCATTGCAGTGGCTTCTCTTGTTACAGAGCACGGGGTCTAGGCATGCAGACCTCAGTAGTCGTGGCACGTGGGCTCAGTAGTTGTGGCTCATGGGCTCTTGAGCACAGGCTCAGTAGTTGTGGTGCACGGGCTTAGTTGCTCCACGGCATGTGGGCTCTTCCCAGACCAGGGATCGAACCTGTGTCCCCTGCATTGGCAGGCATATTCTTAACCACTGCACCACCAGGGAAGCCCTGTTTCTTGGCCTTTAAGAAACTGGCTTTAAAAAAAGCTTTTTTAAAGAAGATAAAATAGATTATGAGTTCACACTGGAACTTCCAATTCAAATTCAGTATTATAAGATTTTACATTAGCTCATTAATTTTGCACCTGTACCTTTTTTCTCCCCTGCCAAAACTATCGGTTCTCAATGACACCAACTAATTCACCATCTGCAGTTTTACTTAGTGACTCTAGAGCCAGACTGTATGGATATGAATCTTGTCTCTGTCATTGACCTGCTGCATGGTCTTTGGCCAGTCACTTAAGCTCTCTGTGCCTCAGGTGTCTCATATGTATATAAAACCTACCTCATAGGGTTGTTGTGAAAACTGAATCAGAAAATGTGCAAAGCCCTTGGAATTATAGCTGGCATACTGTGTATGTTCAATGGATTTTAGTTATAAAATCTGCTGACTTCTTCCTGACTTCGATTTTTGTATGAGGTCATGTAAACCTGTTTAATCTTCTTCAAATTTATTTTACTTCTACTAACTAAACCTAATAATATTCCCTCTTACAGTGTAACCGATCTGATCAATATTACCCACTCAACAAATAACCCAGTAATTTACTTGCTAAATGACTATATTGCCAAGCTTAAGTTTAATACTATTGAAAAGAAGTGACAAGTGATTCATATTTCACTTTCAACATTATATTCAAAGATTCTGCACTACATATAAACCAATTATATTTTTATTTATAAAATAAATTATATATACCACAATTCTGTCTCCAACCATGCAAATTTATACATAGAATTTCAGATAAAACTGTTTTCAGGTTAATCCAGTTTGTAAGAAAAGTTTTTCTAAAATACACTATTCTAGTTAGTCATACAACAACATATTTTGATTGCATTGGGTACTAGGATAAGGACTTTAAAGTAATTATGATTAAAATGTTCAAGAAAGTAGATGAAGAGATGGAGTATTTCACTAGAAAACTGTAATTTATAAAGAGGAAGCAAGTAGAAAAATGTAGAACAAAAATGCAATAACTGAAATTAAGAGTTCAGTAGATAGGTTTAATAGCAGGTCAGAAACAATAGAAGATTAGTATACAGGAATATAGGTCAGTAAAAAGGTCAGATTAAAGGACAGAGAGAATACAGCTGATACATATAGAAAAGCACATAAACAAAATACGGGACACAAAGACAAAGCTTGATACATTTGTGCTTGACGTCCCAGAAAGAGAGAGAAATATAATGAGTCAGAAGGCAATATTTGAAAAGGTACTGGCTGAGAATCTTTTAAAATTGATGAAAACCACAGAAGACTCCAAACAACCAAAGTGATCTTAAGAAAGAAGAGCATAGTTGGAGGAATTACACTTCCTGATTTCAAATTGTATTACAAAACTGTACTAATCAAAACAGTATGGTACTGGCATAAAAACAAACATATAGGCCAATGGAACAGAATAGAGAGCCTATAAATAAACCCAATCATATATGGTCAACTAGTTTTGACAAGGTGCCAAGAAAACACAATGGGGAAAGGAAGTCTCTTCAATAAATGGTGTTGGGAAGACTGGATAACCACCTGCAAAAGAATGAAATTGGATCCTTATCTTACAGAATACACAAAAATCAACTCAAAATGGATTAAAGACTTAAACATAAGATTGACAAAGACTGAAATTATAAAACTCTTGTAAGAAAAACTAGGTAATAAGCTCCTTCACATTGACCTTGGCAATGATTTTTTTGAATATGACACCACAAGCTCAGGCAACAAAAGCAAAGGTAAACAAGTTGGACTATATCAAACTAAAAAAACTTCTGCACAGCAAAGGAAACAATCAACAACATGAAATACAACGTACAAGTTGGGAAAAATATTAGCAAACCGTATATTTGATAAGGGGTTAATATTCAAAGTATATAAGAAACTCATACAACTCAATAGTGAAAAAACAATCTGATTTTAAAATGGTCAAAGGTGGCTTCCCTGGTGGCGCAGTGGTTAAGAATCCGCCTGCCAATGCAGGGGATACGGGTTCAATCCCTGGTCTGAGAAGATCCCACATGCCACGGAGCAACTAAGCCCATGCACCACAACTACTGAGCCTGCGCTCTAGAGCCCGTGAGCTACAACTACTGAGCCCACGTGCTACAACTACTGAAGCTAGCGTGCCTAGAGCCCGTGCTCCACAAGACAAGCCACCCCAATGAGAAGCCCACACACCGCAAGGAAGAGTAGCCCCTACTCGCCGCAGCTAGAGAAAGCCCGCGCGCAGCAACGAAGACCCAAGGCAGCCAAAGATAAATAAATTTTAAAAAATAAAAATGGTAAAAGGACCTGAATAGACATTTTTCCAAAGAACACATGCAAATGGGCAACAGGTATATGAAAAGGTGCTCAACATCATTAATCATCAGGGAAATGCAAATCAAAACCACAATGAGATATCACCTCACACCTGTTAGAAAGACTGTTGTCAAAAAGACAAGAGAGAACAAACGTTGGTGAGGATGTGGGAAAAAAATGGAACCATTATGCACTGTTAGTGAGAATGTAAACTGGTATAGCCACTATTTAAAACAGCATGGACATTCCTCAAAAAACTAAAAATAAAACTACTGTATGATCCAGCAATCCTTTTTCTGGATATATACCCAAAGGAAGTGAAATCATACCTTGAAAAGATTTCTGTGTTATGTTCACTGCAGCTTTATTCACAATAGGCAAGATACAGAAACAACATAAGTGTCTATGACAGATGAATGAATAAAGAAATTGTGATATAGATATCGATAATGCTTTAAAAAAGGAGATCCTGCCATTGCAACAGCATAGGTAAACCTGGAGGACATTATGCTAAATGAAATAAGCCAGACAAAACCCCATGATTTCACTTATATGTGGAATCTGAAAAAGTCAAATACACAGAAGCAGAGAGTAGATTGGTGATTACTGGGAGTTGGGGGTGTGTGAAATGGGGAGAATTTGGAGTTATATAGGATGAATACATCTACATATCTAATGTGCAGCATGATGACTATAGTTAATAATACTGTATTGAATACTGGAAATTTGCTAAAAGACTTCAGGTACTCTCATCACACACACACTGAAAATGGTAACTATGTGAGGAGAAGATATGTTAGTTAGCTTTACTGTAGTCATCAGTTCATGATGTATATGTATATTAACTAAATGGAGGGATATACTATGATCATGGATTGAAATAATCAATATTGTAAATATGTCAATTTGCCCCAAACAAGCTACATGGAAATGATAAAAGTTAAAGAGGAGTAATGACAACCTTGAAAAATAAAAGTAAAGTTGGGAGGGCTTGCACTGTCAGATGTCAATATTA
This sequence comes from Globicephala melas, assembly GCF_963455315.2. Taxonomy (NCBI): domain Eukaryota; kingdom Metazoa; phylum Chordata; class Mammalia; order Artiodactyla; family Delphinidae; genus Globicephala; species Globicephala melas. Next base: position 13,917,010 of record NC_083329.1, read on the forward strand.
ATTATAATGATACAGTAATTAAGATATGAGCCCAAAGATAGACCAAAAGATCAATGAAACAGAAGAGTCCAGAAACAGACCTACAGATATGCAAATCATCTTACTTATGATAAAGGCATCAATGCAATTCAATGGGGGAAAGGGTGATCTTTTCAAGAATGTATCCACTGAATATCCATATTGAAATGGATCTTCCTCTTACCTCTTACCTCACACCATACTAAAAAAATCAATTCCTTGGTTTTAAAAATAAAACACTGAAGCTTTTGTTAGATACTATGGGAGCTTATCTGCATGAACTTGAAGTAGTAAAGGATTTCCTAATCATAACATTAAAAATATAATCCTTAAGAGGAAGACTGATAAATTGAACTTAAAATGGATTAAAGTTAAGAACTTCTATTTATCAAAAGACACTATTAAGGAAGCAAAAAGGCAAAGGCAAGCAGACAAGGAGAAAATATTAGCAATATGTATATCCAGCAAAGGATTCATATCCAGAATATATATTAAAAAACTCTTACAAATCAGTGACATATAGAGAAACCAATAATGGGCATAAATGTTTAATAATTACAAAGGAGGATATGTAAATGCCGTATAAGGACATGAAAAGATGCTTTCTCTATCATTTGTCATCAGATAAATTCAAATTAAAACCAACATGAGATATAACTACACACTCACCAGAATGGCTAAATTATGGATAGAAGGACTGCCAATACCAAGTGTGGTGAGGCTGTGGAGGCAAAAAGAACTCTCCAATGCTGACAGCAGTGTGAATGGCTGCACTCCCCTGCAAAGATTCCTGGCAGCTCCTAGCAAAGCTGAGTAGGTGCACACTTCATGAATCTGCAAGTCCATTCCTAGGTTTATACTTGAAACAATGCACACAAAATATACACTCAAAAATATTCATACATATAAAAATATTCATAGAAGCATTATTTGCAATAGCTTCAAACTAGAAACAACCTAAGTGTCCACCAACTGTAGAATGGATAGATAGTCATGCCAAAGAATTCTACACAACACTGAAAAAGATCAAACTATTGCTATTTGCAACAATAGACATAACGTTGGCCAAACTGAGAATGAATAAATGCTGCATGATTCCATTTGTATCAAATTAAGAAAAACAAGCAACACTAACCGACGGTAATAGAAATCAGAATAGTGGTTACCTTATTAGTAATTAGTAATTTGTAATGGTTGAGAGGAGCACAGAGGAGATTTCTGTAATGCCATTACTGTTCTTTTAAAAATCCTTTACGTAGGTGTGTTTACTTTGAAAAACTACATTGAGCTGTACATTTCTGATTTGTGCACTTTCTTGTATGTATGTTTATTTCAATTAAAATAAATAAAAGCAAACCATGGCAGTCCCTCTCCTGGGGGCTTCTATCCTATACGGTGACCTGGGTTACACCATGTACATTAAGTGTAGTTTTCCAGCTTTCACTGTTTCTACCAACATGTGATTCACCCACTGGCCCCATTTATCCTCCTTCTAACCTCTCCAGTAGTGTGGCAGACCAGCCTGTCGTCAATGGAGTGAACCACAGAAGAAGAGGACATAAAGTGTGAGGATTAAAGATGCAGAGAACCCCTGAAACCTGAGTTACTCCGACGACAAGAGCTACAAAGAGATGGCAGGGTTTTGCCCCATTCAGTGCAAGAAGTATCAGCACCTCAAAGATTCATTAATCATAGCATTTTTCCATAGTTACATAAAAATGGAATGCTTCTAACTTTAAAATCAGTTGTCATAGAACTGACTATTGTCATTTTGCTGGGAGAAGTAATCAAAATTTAACATAAAGAATTATTACAGAAACCACATCAAATGTCGCCCTATAAAACACTAATCAAGGTGTTTATTTAACCCTGTGACATTCAAGTTACCATATCTCTATTTTTTTTGAATTTATTTATTTATTTATACAGCAGGCTCTTATTAGTTATCTATTTTATACATATAAGTGTATGTACATGTCAAAACCAATCTCCCAATTCATCCCACCACCCCCCTACCCCCGCTTTCCCCCCTAGGTGTCTATACACTTGTTCTCTACATCTGTGTCTCTATTTCTGCCTTGTGAACTGGTTCATTTGTACCATTTGTCTAGATTCCACATGTATGTGTTAATATACAATATTTGTTTTTCTCTTTCTGACTTACTTCACTCTGCATAACAGTCTCCAAGTCCATCCATGTCTCTACAAATGACCCAATTTTGTTCCTTTTTATGGCTGAGTAATATTCCATTGTATATATGTACCACATCTTCTTTACCCATTCATTCGTCTATTGATGGGCATTCAGGTTGATTCCATGACCTGGCTATTGTAAATAGTGCTGCAATGAACATTGGGGTGCATCTGTCTTTTTGAATTATGGTTTTCTCTGGGTATATGCCCACTACTGGGATTGCTAGGTCATATGGTAATTATATTTTTAGTTTTTAAGGAACCTCCATACTATTCTCCATAGTGGCTATATCGATTTACATTCCCACCAACAGTGCAAGAGTGTTCCCTTTTCTCCACACCCTCTCCAGTGTTTATTGTTTGTAGATTTTCTGATGGTGCCCATTCTAAACGGTGTGAGGTGATACCTCATTATAGTTTTGATTTGCATTTCTCTAATAATTAGTGGTGTTGAGTAGCTTTTCATGTGCCTCTTGGCCATCTGTATGTCTTCTTTCGAGAAATGTCTATTTAGGCCTTCTGCCCATTTTTTAATAGGGTTGTTTGTTTTTTTAATATTGAACTGCATGAGCTGTTTATATATTTTGGAGATTAATCCTTTGTCCATTGATTCGTTTGCAAATATTTTCTCCCATTCTGAGGGTTGTCTTTTCATCCTGTTTGTAGTTTCCTTTGTTATGCAAAAACTTTTAAGTTTCATTAGGTCCCATTTATTTTTGTTTTTATTTCCATTATTCTAGGAGGTGGGTCAAAAAAGATCTTGCTGTGATTTATGTCGAAGAGTGTTCTTCCTATGTTTTCCTCTAAGAGTTTTATAGTGTCCGGTCTTACATTTAGGTCTTTAATCCATTTTGAGTTTATTTTCGTGTATGGTGTTAGGGAGTGTTCTAATTTCATTCTTTTACATGTAGCTTTCCAGTTTTCCCAGCACCACTTATTGAAGAGACTGTCTTTTCTCCATTGTATATCCTTATCTCCTTTGTCATAGATTAGTTGACCACAGGTGCATGGGTTTATCTCTGGGCTTTCTATCCTGTTCCATTGATCTATATTTCTGGTTTTGTGCCAGTACCAGGTTGTCTTGATTACTGTAGCTTTGTAGTATAGTCTGAAGTCAGGGAGTCTGATTCCTTCAGCTCCGTTTTTTTTCCCTCAAGATTGCTTTGGCTATTCGGGGTCTTTTGTATCTCCATACAAATTTTAAGATTTTTTGTTCTAGTTCTGTAAAAAATGCCATTGGTAATTTGATAGGGATTGCATTGAATCTGTAGATTGCTTTGGGTAGTATAGTCATTTTCACAATATTGATTCTTCCAATCCAAGAACATGGTATATCGCTCCATATGTTTGTGTCATCTTTGATTTCTTTCATCAGTGTCTTATAGTTTTCTGAGTACAGGTCTTTTGTCTCCTTAGGTAGGTCTATTCCTAGGTATCTTATTCTTTTTGTTGCAATGGTGAATGGGATTGTTTCCTTGATTTCTCTTTCTGATCTTTCATTGTTAGTGTATAGGAATGCAAGAGATTTCTGTGCATTAATCTTGTATCCTACAACTTTACCAAATTCATTGATTAGCTCTAGTAGTTTTCTGTTGGCATCTTTAGGATTCTCTATGTATATTATCATGTCATCTGCAAACAGTGACAGTTTTACTTCTGCTTTTCTAATTTGATTCCTTTTTCTTCTCTGATTGCCGTGGCTAGGACTTCCAAAACTATGTTGAATAATAGTGGTGAGAGTGGACATCCTTGTCTTGTTCCTGATCTTCGAGGAAATGCTTTCAGTTTTTCACCATTGAGAATGATGTTTGCTGTGGGTCTGTCATATATGGCCTTTATTAGGTTGAGGTAGGTTCCCCCTATGCCCACTTTCTGGAGAGTTTTTATCATAAGTAGGTGTTGAATTTTGTCAAAAGATTTTTCTGCATCTATTGAGATAATCATATGGTTTTTATTCTTCAATTTGTTAATATGGTGTATCACATTGATTGATTTGCATATATTGAAGAATCCTTGCATCCCTGGGATAAATCCCACTTGATCACAGTGTATGATCCTTTTAATTTGTTGTTGCATTCTGTTTGCTAGTATTTTGTTGAGGACTTTTGCATCTATATCCATCAGTGATATTGGTCTGTAATTTTCTTTTTGTGTAGTATCTTTGTCTGCTTTTGGTATCAAGGTGATGGTGGCCTCATAGAATGAGTTTGGGAGTGTTCCTTCCTCTGCAATTTTTTGGAAGAGTTTGAGAAGGATGGGTGTTAGCTCTTCTCTGAAGGTTTAATGAAATTCACCTGTGAAGCCATCTGGTCCTGGACTTTTGTTTGTTGGAAGATTTTTAATCACAGTTTCAATTTCATTACGTGTGATTAGTCTGTTCATATTTTCTATTTCTTCCTGGTTCAGTCTTGGAAGGTTATACCTTTCTAAGAATTTGTCCATTTCTTCCATGTTGTCCACTTTATTGGCATAGAGCTGCTTGTAGTAGTCTCTTATGATGCTTTGCATTTCTGCAGTGTCCATTGTAATTTCTTCTTTTTCATTTCTAATTTTATTGCTTTGAGTCCTCTCCCTCTTTTTCTTGATGAGTCTGGCTAAAGGTTTATCAATTTTGTTTATCTTCTCAGAGAACCAGCTTTTAGTTTTATTGATCTTTGCTATTGTTTTCTTTGTTTCTATTTCATTTATTTCTGCTCTGATCTTTATTATTTCTTTCTTTCTACTAACTTTGGGTTTTCTTTCTTCTTCTTCTGCTAGTTCCTTTAGGTGTAAGGTTAGATTGTTTATTTGAGATTTTTCTTATTTCTTGAGAATAAGAAATAATTTTATTCTATAAGATTCCCTCTTAGAACTGCTTTTGCTGCATCCCATAGGTTTTGGATCGTCGTGTTTTCATTGTAATTTGTCTCTAGGTACTTTTTGATTTCCTCTTTGATTTCTTCAGTGATCTCTTGGTTATTAATTAACGTGTTGTTTAGCCTCCATGTGTTTGTGTTTTTTACGTTTTTTCCCCTATAATTTATTTCTAATCTCATAGTGTTGTGGTTGAAAAAGATGTTTGATATGATTTCAGTTTTCTTAAATTTACTGAGGCTTGATTTGTGACCCAAGATGTGATCTATCCTGGAGAATGTCCTGTGCGCCCTTGAGAAGAAGTGTAATCTGCTGTTTTTGGATGGAATGTCCTATGAGTATCAATTAAATCTATCTGGTCTATCGTGTCATTTAAATCTTGTGTTTCCTTATTAATTTTCTATCTGGATGATCTGTCCATTGGTGTAAGAGAGGTGTTAAAGTCCCCCCACTATTATTGTGTTACTGTCGATTTCCTCTTTTATAGCTGCTAGCATTTGCCTTATGTATTGACGTGCTCCTTTGTTGAGTGCATATATATTTATAATTGTTATATCTTCTTCTTGGATTGATCCCTTGATCATTATGTAGTATCCTTCCTTGTCTCTTGTAACATTCTTTAAAGTCTATTTTGTCTGATATGATTATTGCTACTCTAGCTTTCTTTTGATTTCCCTTTGCATGGAATATCTTTTTCCATCCTCTCACTTTCAGTCTGTATGTGTCCCTAGGTCTGAAGCAGGTCTTTTGTAGACAGCATATATATGGGTCTTGTTTTTGTATCCATTCAGCAACCCTGTGTCTTTTGGTTGGAGCATTTAATCCATTCACATTTAAGGCAATTATCAATATGTATGTTCCTATCACCATTTTCTTAATTGTTTTGGGTTTGTTTTTGTAGGTCATTTTCTTCTCGTCTGTTTCCCATTTAGAGAACTTCCTTTAGTATTTGTTGTACAGCTGTTTTGGTGGTGCTCAATTCTCTTAGCTTTTGCTTTTCTGTAAAGCTTTTGATTTCTCCATTGGATATGAATGAGATCCTTGCCAGGTAGAGTAATCTTGGTTGTAGCTTTTTTCCTTTCATCACTTTAAATATATCGTGCCACTCCCTTCTGGCTTGTAGGGGTTCTGCTGAGAAATCAGCCGTTAACCTTATGGGAGTTCCCTTGTATGTTATTTGTCATTTTTTCCTTGTTGCTTTTAATAATTTTTCTTTGTCTTTAATTCTTGTCAGTTTGATTACTATGTGCCTCGGCGTGTTTCTCCTTGGGTTTATCCTGCCTGGGACTCTCTGCACTTCCTGGATTTGGGTGGCTATTTCCTTTCCCATGTTAGGGAAGTTTACAACTATAATCTCTTCAAATATTTTCTCAGGTCCTTTTTCTCTTCTCCTTCTGGAACCCCATAATGCGTATGTTAGTGCATTTAATGTTGTCCCAGAGGTCTCTTAGGGTGTCTTCATTTCTTTTCATTCTTTTTTCTTTATTCTGTTCCATGGCAGTGAATTCCACCATTCTGTCTTCCAGGTCACTTATCCGTTCTTCTGCCTCAGTTATTCTGCCACTGATTCCTTCTAATGTATTTTTCATTTCAGTTATTGTATTGTTCATCTCTGTTTGTTTGTTCTTTAATTCTTCTAGGTCTTTGTTAAACATTTCTTGCATCTTCTCTATCTTTGCCTGCATTCTTTTTTCAAGGTCCTTGATCATCTTCACTATCATTATTCTGAATTCTTTTTCTGGAGGGTTGCCTGTCTCCACTTCATTTAGTTGTTTTTCCGGGGTTTTATCTTGTTCCTTCATCTGGTACATAGTCCTTTGCCTTTTCATTTTGTCTATCTTTATGTGAAAGTAGTTTTCATTCCACAGACTGCAGGATTGTAGTTTTTCTTGCGTCTGTTGTCTACCCTGTGGTGGATGAGGCTATCTAACAGGTTTGTGCAAGCTTCCTGATGGGAGGGACTGGTGGTGGGTAGAGCTGGGTGTTGCTCTGGTGGGCGGAGCTCAGTAAAACTTTAATCTGCTTGTCTGCTGGTTGGTGGGGCTGGGTTCCCTCCCTGTTGTTGTTTGGCCTGAGGCAAGCCAGCACTAGAGGCTACAGGCTCTTTGTTGGGGCTAATGGCGGACTCTGGGAGGGCTCATGCCAAAGCATGCTTTCCCAAACTTCTGCAGCCAGTGTCCTCTTTGCCATGGTTAGCCACAGCCATTCTCAGCCTCTGCAGGAGACCCTCCAACACTAGCAGGTAGGTCTGGTTCAGTTTCCTATGGGGTCACTGCTCCTTCCCCCTGGGTCCTGATGTGCACACTTCTTTGTGTGGAGTCTCTGTTTCCCCCAGTCTTGTCGAAGTCCTGCAACCACATCCCACTAGCCTTCAAAGTCTGATTCTCTGGGAATTCCTCCTTCCGTTCCCGAACGCCCAGGTTGGGAAGCCTGACATGGGGCTCAGAACCTTAACTCCAGTGGGTGGACTTCTGTGGTATAAATGTTCTCCAGTTTGTGAGTCATGCACCCAGTGGTTATGGGATTTGATTTTATTGTGATTGCACCCCTCCTACTGTCTCATTGCGGCTTCTCCTTTGTCTTTGGATGTGGGGAATCTTATTTAGTGAGTTCCAGTGTCTTCCTGTCAATGATTGCTCAGCAGTTAGTTGTGATTCTGGTGCTCTTGCAATAGGGAGTGAGTGCACGTCCTTCAACTCCACCATCTTGAACCAATCCTTTCTAACTATTTTTTCCATAACACTCTCTATACATACAATCAATGTTATATTTTGGATGAATTGGTGCATTGATATATTAAAATCGAATCAATAACTGGTGAAATTCTATTTAAAAAAATCAAATTTGTTGCTTGACTAAATTGCTCGTCACTTTTTTTAAAAAAAACTGACCAGTTAGTTGTGTTAAGTTGGCTTGTGGACAGAGCTTAAATGTTGTGTTCACACACTGTTGGGTGCTGTTCAACTAAGGAGAAAGTTCAGTCTCTGGAGAGAAATATCTTTGTTGATTACAACACCAACAGCAATTACACTGAAACAGAGGCTAGTGAGTAAGACTTCTAAGTTCTTATATAAGCTGATGACAGATAACTGAAGAACACCCACAACGTGTGCCCGTTCTGCCCCCACACGCTAGACATTCTGTGAAGTTGGACAATCACTACTATAGTTAGTGTTCACCTTCTTGGTTCCACAGGCACAGTCCCTGTCCCACCTGAAACATGTGCTGGGGGAAATCAACAGCAAACCAGCAAAGAGTCCGGGACCCAAAACTTCTCCTCCTTTACTGATGTAATTCATGCATTTGGTGAACAAAACGTCCTCTATGTTTTATAACTCAATGCACACTCTTCCTCCAAGAGCAACAATTCAATGATGGGGGAAGTTTTAAAAATGATATTCTACCTTTACATGTCTTGTTATTCTTAAATTTCAAGACTGGTTCCAAATCAGAATTTAAAGGGAACTTAACCAGAGTGATATATTGCAATCTTGAGAACTAAAAGTTTCACTGCATATAGCACTGAGGTTTGATTCATTAAAAGTTTATACAGTGTTGTACAGTGGTTTGTTGACTATTAAGCTGTCACTGGATGACACAATATGCTCATTCTTCCACTAGAGGGCAGCTTAATAAATTATATATTAAACTCAAGCAAGGCTTTCCACAATAAAAAGACAAATCAAACTTTAAGAAAACATGAATTTTTTAGGGCCAATCAATGTACATCATAAAAACATATAGATCCCTAATGAGAGCATTATATGGTTGGGAAGAATTATGAACACACAAGAAAATCCAAATTTTATTTTTAAATGATTGATTCACCCATCTATCCACTCATTTAGGTATACATACCCTCACCTAATTAGCCGAAGGATTTCAGAATGAGAAAGCTATCTCAGAAATCATACATATGATCTTTGTTTTATAGGTGGACATGCTGGGGCTCAAAGTGAAATTATTTGTCTGAGTTCACTTCGTTAATTGATTCTGGAATCAGAACCAGACCTCCAATTCACAATTCCATGCTCTACATTCACTACATTAAATTTTAAGATATTTTGAAAGTTCGAAAAGAAATAACCTTCTGTTTCTGAGATTTCAGAAAACATCATCTGCATTGTTGGTACAAAATAGCATGTGTCCCATATTCCATTTGTTTTCTAGTTTTCTTTTTCCAACTTGTGTGTTTTGGACTCCTTGGGCTTGTCTTTCTCTTTGTGATAACCGATAGAATTACAGTTTTTGTCCTTGAAAATCCACAAGGCTTTGTAAGTGCTGGTAAAAGAAACCTCTGCAAATAATACAGGGGAAATGTGGCATTTTCCCTTGCTGCTTGGGAGAAAAAGCAAATGGCATTGTGTATAATGAAAATGTTAGTCAAACACCTGGACTTTAGATGGTGATGTTATATCCCATGAAAGTAAACCTCATCCTGTGAAAGGTCTAATTTTGACTGGTTGACTTAAAAATGTTTTGTTGTAGAGATAAAATTTAAATTCCTTTCTGCTTTCCAGAAGCTACAAGTGTGCATACCTTTTCATTTTAATCCAGAAGGGAATCACTAACACTTCCTTTTTCTCACTCTTGCATGAGGTATTATGATTTGAATAGAACTCTTATTTAACCAAAGAGCTTGAGAGTCTTACCTCATATTAATGAACAGCATCCAGAGGCATCACCTGCTGCCCACATGCTCTTCAAGGTAAAAGTCCGGAAAAAAATGCTGTTTCCCTTACTTTTAAGTGGTATTCTCATCTCCACACACAAATCTCTAGCCTTAAGCTATTTTAAATTTTAGGTTTGCTGTGGTTATTCCTAAATGATGGATTGAAGTTTGGTAATTGCATCTGTCTTCATGATGCATAGGCATTGCTCTGCAGTTGACTCCGTTAGGACCACTGGACTGGGTCTTACATGAGTCCAAGATGAGTGGATTAGTCATGCTCTGGTTAGCGTCATCCTAAATCTATTGGGCATGGCCTTTGCTCCCTCCTCCTGGGACCCTCAAGGAAATTATTGCTCCTCTGACCACAGTTGACAATCAGTAGATCCTTGATGGATAGATTTATGTGTGAATGTTTGAGAGAAATGTCAGTTCTGTTTCTCCAGGACCACAGGTACTGGAAAAATAAAGTACACTGAATTCCAAATAGAATCTCTTATAACAGTATGTATGACAACCACAGAATTCAGAAATGAAAATCTACTGCTCAAAAAAAAAAAAAAAAAAACCTACTGCTCTATTTATCATTATCTGTGGGTGAAGGATGAAGGTGTGAGAGTAGTTTGAGTAAGCTGGCTCTTTTCTATGCCACTCTCACCCCTGTGCCTGCTTCTATCACAGTCCTTGTCATGATGTATTATAATCAAGGATTTATTTTCCTGTGTCCTCTGCAATGCTATGTGTACCTCAAGAGTAAGGACTATCTCTTGTTTTTCATATAACCTTATGACTTAGCACAATGCCTGGCACATAAGGGTAATGCAATAAATGTTTTTTAAATGAATGAATGAAAAAAAGCCTCCAAAAAGAAAAGAAAGATATATGACGCTGGAAAGGTTAAATATTTGCAAAACTCAAACTTTGAAAATAGACTGTATATGGGACAAAGCATTTACCAAAAATCTTGGCCCAGTCTATATAGACATTCAGACATTCTCTCGTATTGGAGAGAAATCTAATAGAAAGACTCCACTCTCCTGAGTATAAGACTTAAATCATTTAGAGCAGAACTCTTAGAGAATCATGTGTAAAATAAAGAAGCCCATCTGGTATTATAAGTATGCATTTGGGGAAAAAAATAACAAAACATAACAGAAAACACACCTATCACTTTTATTACACAATCTGCAGAAAGTAAAGATTTACGAAATCTTTTTGGCCAGAGGGTATATGAAAAAAAGATTGATTTTCCCAAGTGTAGGAGTAAAGACCCCAGGAGGAACACGAGATTTTTATGTTTATCTAACATGAGCTTAGGTTTTAAAAGGCTGAGAAACAATAACTTGGCATAAATTATACTTCTGTTCCTGAGACCCCCTGCTTGTTCTGAAGAGCTGCAGAGTCAACACAACCTGAGGGCTCTGTTAAGCAGGGTAATTTCTATTATTCACTCTGATCTGAGGAGCCTGGGGAAACAGACACACAACTCCACCAGGTATCTGAATTTTCCTCAACTTCTGCAGGAACATTTATGATCCACCTCCTCCAGCCCTAGGCATAGTGCAGAGTTCAGTGCCTCTTCTGTAATTTGATCTTTACACAATTTGCCCCTTTCCTCCAATCTTCCTGGAGCACAAACCCTAGTAAACCTTCTTCAAGTCACCTCTCTCCTCTTAGCCTGCCATTTAGCAACTAGATTTGAAGCCCATCAGTATTTTGTTTTACCTACAACTCTAACTGGTATAGTCCTTTCAAATTTATAAAGTGAGTACATAGATAATTCTTTGAATGAATAAAAGATCACCGGTTAACTTGAGAGCTGTAAGTAAGGTGTAGAAATTACCCATCTCGCATGGAGGGGGTCAATCCCCACTGCTCAGTGGACAGGAACCCGAATCCCATCAAGTGTCCCGACCTAAGTACTAGTTTACAGGAAATACACAGGAGAGAGGAATGTACTAAATGATACCAAGGGGATCCCATCAGTTGAATGTGAGAAATTTTACAGGACAAGTGACCTGGTTTATTTAACAACTGGTGTGGAAGAAGGGGGAGGGGAACTGTTATAGATGAAAAGAGACTTAGGGACATGTTAATCATATGCAATTTGTGGATCTTGCTTGGATCCCAATTTAAACAAACCAACTGCCGAAAAGAGCTTTTTCAGACAATCTGGGAGATTTAAAAACAAATTGAATGTAAGATGATATTAAGGAATTATGGTTAATTCTTTTGGTTAACCTTAAATTCATTTAAAACTTATTGTTAAAATAGATATTATGATTATGTTCAACAAATTTATTGTTTAGAGATTCATACCGATGTGTAAATGGGAGAGATGGTATCACACATAGGATCTGGTTTAAAATTGTTCAGCAAAAACAAACAAAACAAAAACAGGGGGTGTGTGTTTGTGGACACACTTAGAACAGAATTGGCAAAATCTGAAAATCATTTAACTCGTTGATGAGTTCTTGGGAGTTCTATTTAACCAATTTCTCTGCTGCTGTGAATATTTGAAAATTTCTACAACAAAAAGTAAAAAGAAAAAACAGTGCTGAGTTCTGTTGAGGGATGGAATAAATGAGTAAAACTTCCCATTCAACTTCGTACCTGGCAGTCACTGGAAAAGTGAGTGAGAGCTATTTTCAGGTCAGATGGGACTAAAGGGGAAAACAGGGTTGAGAATGACTGTTTTCCTCCAATGGGAGAGACTTGGACTTTAAAAAATCTAAAGCAATGAGAGCTTGAATGTGCAAAGGAAAGAAAATGTAACCAATAGGATAGGATTCCCAAGAAGGCTAGAGAGAGTGAGATCCAAAGCACAGAGGCAAGCATTGGCCTTGGGTGGCAGATGGGGCAGCTTCCTTATTAGAAAGAAAAAGGATAAAATGGATGCAGATGTAAGTAACTGACGTGTTTGGATTAAAAAGAGGAGAGATTTGCTCTCTGATGACCTCTGTTTTCTGTATAAAGTAGGTGGAGAGTTTGGGGTAAGAGGTGTTAAAAAGTGAAAAACAGACACATAAACAAAAAACCAAAAACCAGGTAGAATTTCAGGACAGTGTTGATGATCAGTTTATAGTTATACATGTCTTCTCTGAGACATGACTGTCCCAGTAGCCCTCAACTATTTGAGTGCTGGCCTAGAGGAAGAGGAACACTGGGTGTGCTCCGGTTGAGGTTTTGCCCAACAGGATGCAAAAAAAAAGGGAGTTTAGGGTGTTAATAAGCATTATTACTAAACCAAATTATCATGCAACGTAAGCTGGGTATGAAAGGAAATGGGTTGGTGGGTTTCAAGAAAGTAGAAAGGTAATGGAACAGAAGTTGCAAGGACTGAGAAGTTCACTCCGTCGGCCTGAAGGGAAAGCAGTTGTGGTCCAAGAGGGGGATGCTCCCATGTGCAAGTTTAGAGGAGGGCATTTGTGGGTAATGTGATGACGAGGTACGAGTGTGAACTGATGGCAATGGGCAGTGGAGAAAGTGATGGCTAATGGGATTGGAAGTCACTTTTCAGCATTAAGGGCAGTTCGCTCAAGAAGCAGAAGAATTTCCTAACAGCCTTTGCCCCCAATACTCTGCTATAGTTAACGCTGGGCGCTCAGAGAGCAAGGGAATCATTTTTTTAAGATCTTTCCTAGGCAGCAATACACACAGAAAATAATGTTGTCACCTTGAACTTTCAGATCTGCCTGGATAGCTCATGCACTATTCTTCATATGACATTCTTATAATGCAAAAAAGGGGACAGATATTAAGAACAATGGGACAGAAAGCCTATAGTTTATTAAAATAGGGTTCCCAGAAGTTAAGTGACTCCAATTTGTCTTTTCAAGCTTAGAAAGAGCCAGCCCAGAGACGCCTCGAACAAGGAAGCAAGCCAGGACACACAGAGCCTAGTGCAGCATCCTGATTCATAATTCTTCCTCCCAGTTGGCAGCCCCCTCCTGAAAGGAAGAAAGGCTGAGCAGAGAGCAGTGCAGGCCCGGGGCAGCTGCTCTAACAGGTTTCCATCCCCCAGAGCCATGGACCAACTCCACTGCCAGGTTGCTCAGGAGTGCTGGGGCTGCGATGCAGTTACTCAGTAGGGTTCGGAGCCTCCTACAGGGCTGTTCATGGCCTCCCTGTTCCTGGGCTGGTGTGGGCCTCAGGCTGATGTGGCACCAGGGAGGTAGGGTGCTCAGCCGGATCACGCCAAACACACCCTTATCTCCTCTCCTCCTTCCACTAAGCCTTGCTCTCCAATCAACCTTCTATCTCCTCCTTGCTCAGCGGGAAGGTCACCCCACTTTGTTCTCTGCTTTCTGCCACAACTCAAGTTCACGTACACCCATGGGTCTCTTCTTAAGGTTCAGTTGGCAACAAGGCACAAGGAGAATCAAGAAACCCTCTGCAGAGTATCTGTCATCATTTCTTTTCAACAATATTCATAGCACAGTGCTATGGGCCAAACACTGAGCCCAGTGGTAGAGAACAGAACAAATAAAAACACTCATCTTTTATTTTCACTGGCTGAGGACAACTGAATTAGACGAAATTGAAGCAAAATAAAAGAAAAAACACAAATGACACATTTAAATATTACAATATTGTTATTATAAACACAAAGCGTTAGTCAAGGGCTTTAGAAATGAAATGCTGCTTTTAGGTTAAATAAAAATTTGCAATGGGACCTTCAAGGCCCAGGGAGATGAGTAATTCTGCGGTGGGGGCTTCTAGAAGGAGGGGCTGATGATCCTCAGGGCCCATTACTACCTGAGACATACATCATAGATAAGCTCCAAAATCTCTTACCTCACACACTCCCTGAAGACCAAGGAACACCTTGCAAACACTAACGCGCTCTCATTAGTTTTTATTATTAATCGATAGATGTATCAACCCACAGGGTTATCATCTACTATACATCATGAACTATAGACATAATTTGTCTTAGTGAGATTTAACAACATAGTAAATATTCTTCAAATCATTTTAGAACAAGGATTATTCCACCTGGAAATACTCTAAATGTACTTCAAACACTCAACCAGACAGAGGCTCATTTTCTGATGAGTTTACACCACCTACTTGTAACAACTCCTCTTATTCAGGGAAATACTAACTCAGCTCTATTTTGTCACTGATAACCCAGAATCCCAGGGCTCAGTCTGGTTTTAAGGGACATATAAAAGCTTGTCAATAAGAAAAACATTCTATATAGAGAAAAGGCAACTATACATTTCTATCTCATTTACAAGGGCCAAGCTCGGTCTGGATACCAGCTTAATTTTTCCATTGCTCCCATTAAGTAAATCCACTGAGATCATATCTGGAATTAGCATGGTTTCAGGATCTGGGCAATATTAGGTCCTACAAAGTTCTAGCTACAGAAGGCAGATCTGAAAAATTTAAAGGGGAAAAAAGAGGATATTAATATGATTCCAGGGTAGGTGGGGTGGAAGACATAGGTAGGTCTTCTAATTAATGAGTAGTTACTATTTTATAAACACTTTCACAAATATAGTATTGGTTTCTTAAATAATTTTTATCTCCTTTAATTGAAAACTTTCAATGGCACAAATTTTTATACTATTTTCAAATTTCAAATTATATATGGGTTTTAAATGTCATTTGCAAAGTTTAAACTATGTTTGAAAGTGCAAAGGAAAAAGTAAGACTTACTCATATCCATATTTTCCAGATATATCTATCACCATTTCTGCTCCCAGCTTATTCTGAGACTGTTCAAATGAAAGTTCCTTCCAAATGAACTCAATACTTGCAATGTTTCCAATGTTAATGTCTGCGTCAATTAAATTTGTATAAGTCATGCCTGGCTTCAGTGTTCCACTGTAAAGAGAAAAATAAACTCATAAGCTTGCACCGGGTATTCACAAGGCTGAAGTTGAAGACAACATCTCTGTGTACCATGGAAGAGAAAATTTCATTTTCTGGCATTTGCTTATAGGAGATTTATTCTTTCCATTCACTTTGGTCAGCCTCTCAGAACAGCATGATTCTGAAGCTTGAAAAAAGGGTTAGGTAAATGGGAAGCTTGACTAGGTGATTTTTAGGGGATGAGTACTCCATAATAAAAGATCTGGTCTTGGCTTTGTGGCATCAGAAACTAGATTTTATTGACACCAGGAAATGATCAAACTACCAATGATAGACTAAATTCACACAAAACTCATATAAGAACTAGAAGCCTGTTTATCAGCTCACAATGGAGAAATGCTTCCTTTTTATTAACCAAAATGTTCTCCTACCCTTTCCCTGGTACCTTCTTCATCTGTATGAAAAGAATTGGGTAACCAAACTAATGATAAAAATGATGTTTTGGTGAGTGTGGAAATAGAGCAGAGAGAAGTAGATTATCTTGAGACATAAGGCATATTTTATGCATGCCAAAAGTAGACCAGATGAGATTTCTCTATTGCTGCTATTTCCTTATTCCTTTGCTAATGTATTGTCTGTCTCCTCTAACTGGAAGGTAAGCTCCATGAGAGTAGGACCTGTGTCTGTTTCTCCGGCAGTTAGAACAATTCCCGGTATATAATAGGCATTTGAACGTTTGAACGAATGAATGTTGCTATTCTTAGGGCCTTATTCCATTACATGTAAAATTAATTGATTTAATTACCAGAAGACAACTTTTCTTCCAGATTATTGGGGTAATTTCCCTGTTGCCCCATGAACTGCCTTCACACAGTGCACACACAGTGCAGCTCTTCATGACAGTGTCATTGAAAGCCCAAATAACTAAAATATAATCTACGGTGATGCCAGACTCTTAAACGTTGACCGAAGAGTGGGAATAGACTAGCATACAAATTCATTTAGTGGCTTCATTTCAAGATAAGACATCTACTGTGGACCTGAAATGCTTAATTATTCTTAAAAAAGAGGACTGGATAACTATGCAAGGACATTACAAATAGCTTCTTTAGACATTAGCAAAAGAAGTATAGAGATGTCAAAACATTGTCACAAATCTTAGAAGGGGCAGGAACTGCACCTTTCTCTCCACCTGCCCCACGTCAGCTGCCTTTGGGCAGGACACAAAGCCCACAGCCTTAGGCAGCGAGTGTACTGTGGGCCTCAGAGCCACAGACACAAGATGGTGTTGAACTCTTCTCAGAGGAATAGCTTAGTGGAGATATGAAAAGCAAGTGGATATGAGACATGCTAAGACACGGAAGGGTATTTGGAACATGGAACAGCATGGATAAAGTCAGGAAGGGAGAAAAGGGGGGGATCTATTTAATGCTGGGTGGAGTAATCAGGGTAACGTGGCTGAGCTGAAGATGAACGAAGCCAAACGGCAGGAGGCAGGGCTAGAAGCCACGGGCTGGAGCCTGTGCATGAACCAGAATCAAGACAATCACTGACCGTACCCATCTTTAGAGGCAGGTGCGCCAAGGTGAGATGATGAGCACAGATGCTGCCAGAGCGGTTGATCCGAAGCAGCCCTCAACGGACAACCATAAAATCCCTGCTTTTTGTGCCTTTGCCCAGTATTTGAAGATGACGGAACTCACAGAGGCAATGCATCTAATCCGTTCATCAGTTTGCACAACGCTAACCTCTAATTAGTATGTATAATGTTAATTCTGAAATGATTGTCAAATTAAGCAATGAAAATGAAAGATGTAATACAAAAATGCTAAAGCTGATCAAAGAAAATATTAAGGAAAATTCAAGATAATAGGGGACTTCAGTCCAACGTGCACAGTGAATGTCTCTACTGAATTATTCCTACCTTTGACTGTCCCAGCATATAGCATATACCTGTGGGTACTACTTAGAAAGCTTATTAGGAATTTGGCAATTTATATAAATGTCTTAATTTGTATGGAATCTATAAAAATAAAAGAGATCTACCCAAATTTGTATAACACTAATGGACTGGATTAAAAATATATTTTGTTTCCTGTCAATTTTTTCCCCTTGCTTTAGATCTGTATTTTCATGTTATCAATTTCCTAACATTTTCTGTTTGTAGCTGGAACTGTAGATATTATTATTTCTATTTTATATTTGGAAAATATAAAGTAAAAAGAAAAGATAGCTGGTGGTATTGTAGGAAAAGAAAAGACTGAGCCTTACTGAGCCAGATGAACTAAGAACTGAGTGCAGCACTGTTACCTGCCAGGTCCTCGTCCTTACCTACCTGACAACCCCAAACTCCCCTGTCTTCTCTGTTGTTCCACCTACATGGAGAAACATGCTTCCTTGAGTGACATTGTTTCCATCAAGTTTGACAGACACTTTGTGCCTCCAACCTGGAAATAAAGAGAAAGAAGGGTTATAACACACGGAAAGCATGACATCCTGGCCACTTTAATGTAAATACAACTTTCAAGGTTAAAGTGGAACAGGGCTGTTCACGTCCATGAAAAAATACAACTTTATATAGCTCGAGTGAATTTGGTGAGAAATTATATTTTAAAAAACATATAAACGTTCACATTTTGATTTTGTAAATGTAAATAGCTTAACAATATTTTTTAAAGAAAATTCTTTAATTTTCCAGACATTTTTATAACTTTAAGAAAATGTGTGGTCTTTTCTCATCCATTAAATTTGTAATCTGTGGCATGTATGCTTTCTGTAGCCAAGTTTTAATTTGCCATAGTTTGACAACTAATCCAGAAAAAAATCTAGAAAACCTATTGAGCAATAAGGTCTGTGCTTTTTTTTTTTTTTTTTTTTTTGCGGTATGTGGGCCTCCCATGTTGTGGAGCACAGGCTCCGGACGCGTAGGCTCAATGGCCATGGCTCACGGGCCCAGCTGCTCTGCGGACCGGGGCACGAACCTGTGTCCCCTGCATTGGCAGGCGGACTCTCAACCACTGCGCCACCAGGGAAGCCCAGGTCTGTGCTTTTAAAATGACTTAGAGGCAAAGTAAACTGTCCCTTCCTCTCCTGCAGGGCTATGTACTAGGAATGCCCAGCCAATACAGGTCTGGGTCAGCACAAAGCCTGTCAATAGGATAAAGCCCTTGCAAATGGTCAAGTGTAACTAAAAAAAAATCTAGAGCTAAACAGATCTTTTATTCTGAATTCTGAAATTGTTGTATGCTTAATAACACAGAAAAAAATGCAATTCTTCATAAAATTGTCTGAAAAGCCTCTGAAAGGGGAAAAATTTTACTAGAGAGAATTTTCAATCTGTGAATTAATCATTGCCAAAGAGCTCCCTTTCCCTCCTCAGCCCATTCCACTGCCGTATGGCTCCCACCGTCACCTCTCCACTGAAACCCCAAACTCAGCAATGACGGAATTGGTGGCTCACCCCTAGAGCCCCTTTGGGCCCCTGTCTCATCTGACCTTTTAGCATATTTGGTGCAGTGAATCCCTCCCTTCCTCATCATCTTTCTTGCCCTAGCTCCCACACAGCTTTGTATTTTCTCTCTATTCATTCCTCAGTCTCCTTCACAGGGGCCTCTTTCTCTGCTCTCTTTCTTCTCAGTTGACACAGTCTTCTTGGGTAATTACATTGTCTACTTTCATAGCTTAGATTACTGTCTAAATGCTTAAATCTGTAACCGTAGACCACATCTCCAGAGGCCGAGACCCATATCTAACTGTACACGCCCAAGTCCTAAGGGCATCTCAGACCTAACATGTTAGAAACTGAGCCATCAACTTACTCCAAACCAGCCTCTCTGCCTGTGTTACCAAGTTCAGCAAACGGCACATCATCCACCCACCTAGAATCATCCTTGACTTCTCCATTTTCTGCATCCCTCAAATCCATTCACCCAGTTCCTTTTTGCTTCTACCTGCCCAAAGATAAAGCCCAAACCTCCCACATGGAGCACAGTTTCATTATTTGATCCAATTTTCCTCTCCCACCTTTGTCTCGTGTTACCCTCCTCCTGGTCTCTACAATCCAAGCAGGGGGATCTTCTTTCAGTTCCAGCTCTCTCTTACCTCCAGGCATTTTCATATGCAGTTCCTTCTACCTGGAATACTCCATTTCCTTCTCCCTCTTACTCACTTTTCAGGAGTCAGCTTGGAAATCACCTCCCCTCAGAAGGCTCCCCTGAGCTGGTTGCAGAAGTTCCTCCTTTGAAAATCTCCCAAAAGAAAGTTTATTACTCAGGATTGAAACTGATTTTTTTTTTTTTTGCTTTCCCCCGGCCTAAACTCACTGCATTGTTCTTCACTGCATCCTCGGAGTCTGGCCCAATGCCCACTTATTTAGTAGACACTCAGTAAAAACTGTTGAATTTTAGAAGATAAGTGCCTTAAAGCATTACAATAAAATTCAGCTACAATACTTACGGGAAAATGGGGAAAGAGTCCCTGTGTTTAAAACATAATACGATCTATTAGGCTTCATTTTTTTGAGGTGAAATCTATCAGCAAAATGACCCATCATTGGGCAACCTTCCTTGTGACAACGGAAGCAATTTCCCTGGTGACAGAAAATAAGAGGTAATTAGAAATGTTCTTCAATAAACTCAGGATGTATTATTAAACTATCAGAAAATTTTGGAATCTAAATAAAGTATATATGCATTTAAAAATGACTAAGTTGCCTAACAGACCATCCTGCCTGTTTGCAAAAACAAAACTTAATAAAACAAAAACAACTGAGGGAAAAGAAAAAGTGCCTGTTAGAAAAATTAGTAAATGATATGAATAAACAATCCACAGAAGAGGAAACTCAAATAGTCAATGATTATGTAAAAAGATACTCAGTCTTACCAGTTGTCAGGAACATGCTAATTAAAGCAACATACAATTTCATACTCAGCAGATTCACAAAAATTAAGACAATCGGCAATACCAAGTATGGGTAAGACATGGAGTGGGGAATTCTCATTTGCTTCTTATGGGAATATAAATTAACAGACATTGCAGACAGACATTTGGTAATGTCTAATAAAGATGGAAATGCACATAATGCTTTGACAATTTCACTTCTATTATATGTCATAAAGAAACTTCTACACAAGCACATAAGGCGATATGCAAAGGTGTTCATTGCAAAATCGCTTTTAATAAGAAAAACTGCAAACAACCAAAATGCACATTAGCAGGGGAATGAATAAATAAATTGTGGCAGATTCCTACAAAATAAATACAATAGGTCTATAAACATCAATGCAGATCTTAAATTTATAAAATTTAATTTAAAAACAAATTCAGAAAGATACAGTATGATACTATTTATATGATATATGTATACTGATTTGCTTCAAAGTCTGCCTTAGGGAAGGGCATTAAGGAAATGTAAGGTACTTCAATTTTATCTGTATGTGTTAAAATCTAAAGCAAAACTAACAAAATATTAACTTAAAAAAATCTGGGTAGCAGTGTTGGAGTATTTGCTATTTTAGGTTTTGAACTTTTCAATTTTTAAACCATGGACACTTAGGCTAGGACTATAGTAAAACACCCCATTTAAAACTCCATTTTTAATGAATAAAAATACTAACAAAATAACAGGGGCTCATATGTATTGAGTGCTTACCATGTGCAAGGCACTGTTTGAAGCACTTTATATGCATTTAGGTCAATTACTCCTTACAAAGTCCCTTATTATTATAATGCTTTCACTTTCCTTATTTAGCAGATCAGGAAACTAAAGCCCAGAGAAGTAAACAGTCTGTCCAGTGTTGCACGTCTATCAAGTGATGGAGCAAAAATGTGAATCAGACAGCCTGGCACTAAAACCCCTCCTTATTTTATTTTATTTATTTTTTAAAATTTCATCTCATTTTTTATGACTGTTGGGTAAAAGTACAATAAAACATTTCAAGGAAATTGACTTGATGTTCTCTAGTTTGTTGCCATGATCGGCATCCATGTGGCACAGGAGCCTGTGGTTCTCCAGTTTAGCAGATTGAACCCCACTAACTCTGAATCCACTGTGACTCTGAGAACCTGCTTCCTTCCACCTGCCTTTGGTGTCGTAAATGTCAGCATCCATTGAGCCATTCAGAGCAGCATCTGGAGCTTGAAGAAGGTTTTGAGGAAGTGCCAGTGGTTGGATGGCAAGCTTTCCAAGAACAGCAGTTCACCAGCCACAATATGAGTAAGGACAACTTGCTCAGGAAACTGAGAAGACAGCCTGAGGGCTCACTCACCTTGCTCTGTAAAAGGAGGGAAATGCTTATTCCTGTCCCAACACTGTACTTATTCACAAAATGCTATCACAACACACTTCGGCTGGAAACCCCACATTTTTCTTCCCTGATAAAACAGGGGGTAGGTGTCTTTAACGCACAAGCAGCAAAACCTTTCCACTTCCCGCTACAAAATGGATTTTCTTTCTCCTTTTTTCACAACGATAACCAAATGAAAAATAGGTTCAGCTCAGATCTGGGACCACGTGCTTTCTGACTCAAGCAAAATCAGATTTGGCATTTTATAATGTATTGAACTGCATGGATCTCCTGTGAGCTATCTACGTCTCAGCTCTGCTCTGTATAAATAATTAAATTTTAATAAAAATAATTTTCATGTTCCAAGTAAATGGTAATATGTTTCATTGTAGCTATGGATTGGTTCAGGCTTCTCGGGGCATCTTTGAGGATGACATTTAAAATATATACACGCAAAAATTTTTGCCCTTTTAGATAGTAGCATCTAATTATGGCAGAACAAATGGCCAAAACAGCAAAATTGGATATAATTCAAAAGAGCCATAACAACCTGAATACAAATAGTTGGTTTAGTTATTTAAGCCCTCCAGCAACCCCAGTTACTGTTCAGTACTCAGCACAGAAAGAATCTATTATTTCCCAAAATGGCAGATGCATTTTTTTTGCTACATACTCAATGCTCTAATTTTTAGTCGGCTGATCATGCTTCAAAAAATGACTTGCTAATTAAATTACACTGCAAAACGTTTTACTCACTGCTTTGAAAGATTTGTAGGATCTACAAGGATAAGCAATAAATGCATCGGGATTGAGAATGCTTTCAGCATAAAAGCGATGACTTCGGGCATGGTTGCAATCAAAGAAGGAAAACACTTCTGTGAAAACAATTTCCAATTAACTGATACTATGAACCATTTCTTAGAAAAAGTAATTTTAAATGATAGTTTTTTGACTTGGGTCTAGGTCACCAGACCTTGTGTGTAGGCTTGGATATTCCACATTTATCAATATTACATATCATTTTCTTGTACGAAAGAATTCGTGTGACTCTAAAGGGACATTCAATCAGGATAAATAAACAAATGCAAATGTAGGTGACTGTGCTCTGACACTAATATCCCCAACACTTCCCAGATCTCTGATGTAAGCACTTAGAGCTCTGAGTATCATGGTGCACATAGCATCTCCGCCTTAGACCAATTAATTCTCCGTATCCCTGTTTCTGCAGGAGTGACTGAACTCCCTCCTATTCAGTCATAGAACAGCCAGCAAGGTTAACCAGTGCACACCTTCAGCTGAGCTTCCAGGTGAGACAGGTGGGAGGTATTGTAAAGAATGCTACAGACAAATTAGTTTTGCCATTGTCAGGCATAACATTACTGCTACTAATAGGATTATTGCAATAATACATAAAAGTTCTAAGTACATTTGTGCATTCTCAAGTTATCATAGCATTCCAGTCATTTATACTCTCTTTTCCTTACATAAAAATGTTTTTACTCTTTGACATGGACTATTCTTCCAATGACCTACCCAGCTTGGCTGACTTTTGAGAAACCAGAGTTTGGTTTTAGTGTATGTGGTAAGTCACTTATCTATAACTGTGGCCTCCAAAGAGTCACTCCTTCCTGGGTCCTCACCCCTTTGCAATATCTTGTTACTCTTCTTCCCTTCAGGAGATGGAGTTGTTTTGGTTTTTTTTTTTTTCCCTTCTGGGTTGGGGTTACAGGCTAGTCTTGTGACTTCTTTGACCAATAGGAACTGACACTGTGTGAGTCAGTGGAGGAACTGACACTGTGCAAGTTCCAGGGCCTTGGTCTTCAGAGACCTTCCAGCATCTACTCTTGCTTTCTTGGAACCCAGCCTCCATGTTAAGAAATCCAGGTTAACTGGCCGGGGAGAGAAGCTCTGAAGGATAACAGACCACTTAGAGAGGAGAGCTAGTACCAAGACCCCAGACGTGGAAGGCCATCTTGGACCTTCCCACTCAGCTTAGCCCAGCCCAGCTCCCAGCTGGATGCAATCACATGCATTCGTCCAATGGACACATCACAAAGCAGAATCTCGGCAGAACTCTGCCTGCATCTTGAGGCTTAGAATCATGGGCAATAAAACCAATATTCTCTTAAGCCACTATGGTTCATTATGCAATAGATAACTGAGGCAGCATAATTTCAGAAATGCAACATAGCAGAGATAAAGAATTGGCATCGTTTTTTTAAAAGGAGGACTTCTCTTACATCAGGTTTCTTTACATACAGATTTATATTCATAATTAATTGTGATTTAGACAAGACGGTTCATTAGAATATTGGGAGCTATGAATTTTAAAAGTAAATGGTTTCTTAGTAATAAATATAATGTAACAGAATATCTTGAAGCTTAAAAGTCATCTAAAACTTAACATGAATGATAAATGTGCTCTTA
This sequence comes from Globicephala melas, assembly GCF_963455315.2. Classification (NCBI taxonomy): domain Eukaryota; kingdom Metazoa; phylum Chordata; class Mammalia; order Artiodactyla; family Delphinidae; genus Globicephala; species Globicephala melas. The sequence goes on from NC_083329.1 coordinate 13,941,277, forward strand.
ATCCAATAAAGTTGTAGGAATTATATCTCAAAATGATAGCTTATGATAAATGTATGTTTTATTTGAATTCATTCTTTTACAGAATTTAAAGTGCTCAGTATATAACACTTAATATAGTTATGTAAAGGAGTCTTATGATCTATATTTTATCCTAATAGAACTAATTTTAAATCATAATATGGCAAATAACGAGAGAGATAAGTTTTATAATGGGCCTTTTCTGAATGAGTTTCGCTTACCTGCACTAGGTCAAATTGGCTTTAATTCTCATTTTGAGTATCCATAGTTTCACCAGTTTTTTTTTTTAAGTAGTCATTGCAAACAGATATTTCTAATTACATTTACTCTTTCAGAACGGCTATTAAAACTTTGTAACTTATCTCTAGTGAAGAGGAAAGTCGAGTTACTCTCAATGTCACGATCTGTGTGTCTTTCCTCTACAACAGCCAAATGGAAGATAAAATAATTACATCATCTAGCTATTCTGACCACATGGGATCAGGTGATGGGATATTTAGAATCCTCCAGATATTTATTATGTCATCATACGTTATATTACTGTGCATTATTATATGTTATGTATGACATAGTTCATTATTTACATGATGATGATATGTAGAGATAGGGAGAATGGAACTCCCAAATAATAACTTTTTGGTGTCTTATAACTAAGTGCCTTATAGATATTATTATTATTATTATTAGAAACCACTTTAAAAGGTTAAATATTATTTGTTTAATTTGTGATTAATTTAATTTGTGACTCACAGTGGTTCTGTTAAAAAGCAAGTCAAACCATGTCCCTCTCTGCTCAAAATCCTCCCATGGCTCCCCCTCACTTGAGTAAAAGCTGAAGTTTTACTACAGTCCATAAGGTGCTGTATTATCTCCCTCTGCCCTGTTCCTTCTCTAACTTAACATCCTACTACTCTCCTGTCTTTCACTTCATTTCAGCCACAACAGGCTCCTCACTGCCATGAACTTCACAGGCTCCTGCCCCAGGCCCTTTGCATTTGCTATTCCCACCCCTCAGCCTGGAATACCTAACTGGCTAACTCCTTCAGGTCACCTTTTCAGTAAGGACTTCCTGGCCACCCTATCAAAAATCTCCTTCCCCTACGTCACCCCCACTGTCACCAACGCATCATATTCCCATTACATGCTTTGTTTTGTCTCTTAGCACTTATTCTATTTTTGTTTTTCTAGCAAATTAGAATATTAGCTCCATCAGGGAGGGACTTCTGTCTTTTGTATGCGTTCCTACATCTGCTATTCCTAGAATAATGCTTGGCATATAGTAAGCACTCAATACATATTTGTTGGATGAATACATCCTCCTTGTTCCTACTGAGTGAGTACAACATGCTAGACATTCTGTTAGACCCTGGGGTTGCAGAGGTAACGAAGACGTGGACCCTGACTTTGCAGATCTCACAACTGCTGGGAACTTCATACATGCAACTGTGTTTTGGGCGAAAACATATTTTTATATTATATTATATTATATTATATTATATACAAAAGGACATGGATTCTATCCAAGCAGGGAGCTCACTGAATTTATAACAGCAGTCCTCATATTTTAGAAAGTATTTAGTTTCCTTGTAAATACTGAGATCAAATTTAAATAAAGGTGTAATTAAATCTTCACATCTTGGCATGTGCTTCCCTCCATTTGGGTAAAAGTCAAGGTGGCCACAAGCATTAATAGTTCCAACACCTGAAATTTAAAAAAGCAGGATAAACGCTTCTAAAATTCTCCTCCATGTTTCAGTGTAGTTTCAGTTTGTGTTAAAAACTTACCAAGCTCGAAGAGGAAGCGAACTTCATTTGTATGAATAACATCAACAGAGTTGGCATCTGAGGGGTCCAGCCTGACTTCATTTGGAGTGCTGTGGAAACCTGGCCCAGTTGGGTCCAACCCTAGGAAAAAGCATAATGTGTATTAAACTAAGACATACAAAAGTACATTGATAGTACATGGATAGTGTTATTTTGGAAGGATAGATGGTGAATGCAAGGTATTCTTTCTTATATGATTTATGTAGGTCAAACACCACTCAGCTTGAGGGTCAGATACATAAACTGTAGGGTCTGTTTACATTTATAAATTCAGGGTCTGTATATACTGCAATGTCGGATTCCTACACACAAGTGAGGCTGTGTCTAGACAATGCCAAAGTAGCTAACGGAGTCAGAAAAGTCAAGGTGGCTATTCTAGGATCTGTACATGCAATATCATACATATAACTAAGGTTACGGATTGTAGACCATCTTAAAAGTAACATTTATATGTAAAAATATAAAAATAAAAGATGAGAGCTCTTCAAAATGTAAAGATGGATCTCAAAGCAACACAGTTAAAATAATAGAATCATAGTCCTCAGCTAAGGCTCACTTAGTTCCATTCATTATAAGAAAAACAAAAGCCCGAAGCCCAGGGAAGTGAAGGGACTTGACAAGGCCATCATATGTTAGGTGCAAAATGGACCAGGAGCCTGGTGGCCAGACTCTCAACCCATTGTCTGCTGTTCAAATGTCTACTAAAACAAAGGTAAGATATCTAGGGTCCTTAAAATGTTATGATCATTCACATAACTCATTTACACGTTTGACAGTTATTTATCAAGCACTTACTATGTGCCAGGAACAGGGTTCAGCACCTGGGTACAAGGAGTAAGGTCTAGCCTTGTCCTCAAGGAGCTTTCTGTTTGGTGGGGAAGGCACTACAATGCAGTGTGCTCAATGCTGAGACAGGTGAGCACAGGTGTTAGGCAAGTACAGAGAAGCAACACGTAACCCAATTTTGGGAAACTAGGACATGCGTCTGCTGGAGATGAGAAATACAAGCAGAGATGTGAGGGAACAGAAGGCCAGCCAGGGTGAAGATGGGGTCAGCAGCATCCTGGGAAGAGGACAGAGAATATACGTGACCATCAGGCGAGAGGGTTAACCACATTTGGGAAACCGTAACTAGCTTTCAAGGGCTGGTGCACAGAGTTTTAGAATTTGGTGAAAGATGAAGATAGCATTTAAGCAGGAGCCAGATGCGACCTGAGCCACGATGAGTTTGGACATGACTTGGTTGTCGATGGGCAGCTCTTACAAGTTTGCAGAAGGGGAGATTTACGGTCAGATTTGTATTTTAGCAAAGTCTCTTTGCTGTTAAGTGGAGAGCGGGCCCCAGAGTGGAGAGGACTCAGAGCTGAGCTGCAGCTGGCCTTTGGGGAAATGCGGCATGAGTGAGAAACGAAAGTGCCGCAGTTGTGGGTGTGCATTACTCAGCGCAACAGCCTGTCATACGATTCAGGTTTTGTTTCTATTTTTCTGGTTAATATAAGCATGGAGAGAGAAATGACAGAATGAGAAGAGGAGAGGAGAGAAGAGGGGGCCTAGGATAGAACCTTGAAGAATACCAACGAGTAAGGGAAGGCGAAAGAAAAGGCACCTGCAAGGGAGCCTGGAAAGAAGCTGTCAGACAAGAACAAAGACAACCAAGAAGATGGGGAACCACAGGAGCCAAGAGGAGAGGGGGTTCCAACAGCACAGAGGGGCCAGCGGGTCAAATTCTGCAGAGGGGCCAAGGAAGGTCAAGACGGGAAAGGTCTGGGAGAGTCCCACTAAAAAGTCAGAGTGCAGGGAAGGGATACAATTAAGTATCATCCTCAAAACCCTAATTCATAGGGTTCACTCTGCAACTTGTTTTTAGACTTAACAGTGTATCCAGGGGCAATATTCAAAATGTTCACAACTGCAATGGCACGGGCCTTAAACAAAGCAGTTCAGCACTGCCAGCTACACTGGGCGAACAGGACCATCATCAGGGCTCTATCTCATTCTGTGTTATTAGTTGGTATGGAACTGCAAAGCATGGAGTGCGTCATAATTCAGTCAACCGTCCCCGACAGTGGATGATCACAGCTTCCATTACTTTGCCACCACAGATAACGCTGCGGTGAACACCCCTTGAACGTGGATTTACACAATCACACTTTGGAAGCGTTTCAGGTTTTGGTTTGGGGGAGTCACATTTTCTCCTGTCTTACATTTGCTTCTGAGACTCCGTTTGGCATTCAGATACTTGACATTTTGTGCATAAACAAATATGTAAACAAACCCAAGGCCCATCTGCAGGGCTGACTTGCCAGTTATCCTTCCAAGGCCTGGCGTCCTTGACCCGGCTTCCCCAGCCAGATGAGCTCCCAAGCTGCGGCCAATCAAGTGCACTTTGGAAGGGGAATATCCAAATTTTTTCTGATAGGATTTTTTCAAAGGAAAACAGAACAACTATTTTTAAAAGAGCAGTAGAATGGTTGAAATAGGCTTAAAATGAAAAAGGAGCTGACATGTTTCTCCCTCTCACACCCAGGATGGGGACTGGTAAAGTGACAAAGCGACCCCACGTTCAACTACATCCTTATCCAGCTGAAGCAGAGAGCATCAGGTGGGCTGGAGGGATGCCTTCTGTCAGAGTTCTTCTCCCTGTGCTAAGGGGCCTCAGAGTCCTCGGGAGCAGGAAGGAGAACAGCCCAGTGACCACGGCTGTGGCTTCCAGCCTGTGCCCATCCCTCCTGAGACCCAACTCATCCAGCACGCGCCCAACACAGGGCAAAGGCAGCTCACGCCCACGCTATTATCCACCTTGCCTGTGTCTGTCTTCTCCACTTTAAGGCAACTCTAGCAAATGTCTGGGATGACTTTGGCCTTCAGAAAAAGTTTTTAAGAATATTCACAATGAGACTATGTGGCCTGAGAGTTTACACACACACACACGCACAATCAACTTAATGGGGAACAAAGGAGCAAACATTTTTAGTTTCAGCAAAGTTTCAGGCTCTCTTCATAATAGTGAAAATCATGCAGTTGCCTTCACTTGGATAAATCTGTCATTTGATCAAATCTTCTATTTATTTTTTCACCAGTAATGACAGTATTATGTGCTGCATTATGAAGAGTATTTTTACATGTGAATGGCTGCCCCAGAGGCTCCTGTCGTTAGGGGGCCCTGTCCCCCACTGCTGCCACCATTTAAAACCTCTGCTTGCTTTCTTATCTTCCCCTACAGACTGTGTCTGATATTGGTTCTCACCCTCCCCCCCTTCAGCTTTCTCCTCCTCCTTCCCCATCTACCTGTAACCCTATTCCAGGCACCTGCTTGCCCCAGGACTAATCCTGGTATCCTGTGATAAAATGACAGAAGAGGGGGCAGGGAAGAGACTCCTACCTGTTCCTTAGCTGCTCCTTCTGCAGGTCTGGCTCCTGAATTACTCTCGGGGGCTCCAGGCTCCCTCGCCCTAGACCTTCTCCTGCTTTTCACCTTGGGCTTCCGAGGGGGCGAACAATTCACTGAACATTAAAGTCAGCCAACACTTTCCTCTTCAGTTCAGCAAAATCTCCTCCCAGCTTCCTACAAGCCACTCCTATTTATTTCCTGGACCTTTAAGAGCCTGCAGTTCAGGCCCCAAGATCAAGGAAGAAATTCACAAAAGCTTAGGACTGGTTTTTCTCTGAAGAGGCGATGAATCTGATTTTATCCTTTGTGGACAAAGACTCACTCTGAGCTCTTCCTTGTACTGTAGTGTCCCTGACAGAGCGGCAAGGGCAGGCAGAGGAGTGGGGGGCAGACAGAGAAGTGGGTGCAGACAGAGAAGTGGGGTGCAGATAGAGAAGTGGGGGGCAGATAGAGAAGTGGGTGCAGATAGAGAAGTGGGGGGCAGATAAAGTGGGGTGCAGATAGAGAAGTGGGTGCAGACAGAAAAGTGGGTGCAGATAGAGAAGTGGGGTGCAGACAGAGAAGTGGGTGCAGATAGAGAAGTGGGGGCAGATAGAGAAGTGGGTGCAGATAGAGAAGTGGGGGGCAGATAAATTGGAGGGCAGATAGAGAAGTGGGGGCAGACAGAGAAGTGGGTGCAGATAGAGAAGTGGGGGGCAGATAGAGAAGTGGGGGGCAGATAAATTGGGGGGCAGATAGAGAAGTGGGTGCAGATAGAGAAGTGGGGGGCAGATAGAGAAGTGGGGGGCAGATAAATTGGGGGGCAGATAGAGAAGTGGGTGCAGAGAAGTGGGTGCAGACAGAGAAGTGCGTGCAGATAGAGAAGTGGGGGGCAGATAGAGAAGTGGGGGCAGATAAATTGGGGGGCAGATAGAGAAGTGGGTGCAGACAGAGAAGTGCGTGCAGATAGAGAAGTGGGGGGCAGATAGAGAAGTAGGGGCAGAAGAAGGTGAGTATTTGGCTCCCTGACTCTTCTCCAGGCTGTTTCCTAACTGGGCTCAGTGTTCTACGCCACCTTCCCTGACCCACCATCTAAGTGAGGTGCTGGTCCTGTCACGCCCCCTCCCGTTGCCTTGGAATTCTCCACAGTACTGTTTCCACACTTGGCCAGAGCAGAAACACTGTCTCACTCACCATGTACCTTCAGTGCCTAGAACAGAGCCGGGACCACAGCAAGTGCAGAGTGAAATAGTTGTTGGATGGAAGGAGTGAACTCTCCTTAAGAATCTGAAAGCGTCATAAATCTTTAGACTTTACTTCACTGCATTTCACGGTGTGAAATTACTTTCTATTATGGTAGAGCTTTTGGAGAGTTATAAATGTCTCAAAGTATATCCCTCATAAATAGCAAAGTCTGTTTTATTCTTTTAGAAAACGTGTAGGTTAAAGGGTCATGCCTGGACTGGCCCATGGACCTAATTCACTGCCATAGAACCCAGTTTCTGCTGGAAAATGCATTTCACATTCTACACAAATAGCATCCATAAGGCAGAAACAGTTTCTTCTCTATCATTAAGGATAGGTTTACAATGTGATGAAAACGAATGGAGATGGTCCTACACACTGACCGTGGCAGTAACCTTGGGGGGTGGGGAAGGATTTGGTGAGGCGCCTGTGAAGGGACACTGCCACCATGTGGCACTTTGTAGAACCACAGGCACTTCTTTCACAGGAAGTAACTTCCCTTTTTGGCTATCATACACCAATGCTTATTATTTCACGTGTTCAGTATATGTGTAAACTAATAAAAAAGAACATAGAATTACCCCCAAATTCTTGGTGTTATGATACAGAGTCAGTTAAATATAATTTAAAAAAATCAACAGTTCTTACCACAAGAACATCAATACAATAAGCTATCTCAGCACCAACAGCACGGAGATTGCTTACAGCATGGATATATTTCAGCAAACAATTAATCCAGTGTAAATTAATGCAGTTCACATCTTCTACTTTTAGGAACACCTAAAAATATTTATTGTAAGTATTAAAAAGTAAGAATTAAAGAAAATCAAGGTGCCTGAACAACTGATTTCACAATAAGAAATAACATTTGCAGGTATTGAGAACCTACTACATGCTAGGCCCTGTCCTAACCCTTTTACATATACTAACTTAATACTCATTTAAAGAGAAGGAAACCTAGGCACAGATAGGTTAATTAACTTGCCCATGACCACAGAGCTAGTAAATAGAACCATAATATGATTTCAGACAGCCTGACTCTACCACACTATATGGCTTATAAATAATTAATTGCTTACTACGTTAGCAGTCTATTGACCCTGGTATAAAAGAGAGGAAAATTAATTTCATGGAGTGAACTTGGAAATGTTTTCCTTAAAATAAATGAGAAATTTATCACACCACTCAATCTTTTGTCAAAGATGAGAATTTATCAAAGAATAATTATAAAAATCTTCCATCATAATCTGTGTGATTCATAATAAGTGAAAATAAATGGGAAATGGGTAATTCATTTGAGGCCTTGGGACACGGACAATGTGAATAACTGAATGGAGAATTTCCATGAATACATTAGTACCTTGCAAAGTACATTCACATTAAACATAAAGCTTTCATACTAGTGTAAAGAAGCCTTTATTCACATCATACATTGCACGTCTTGCTGCCATTGCCATCTGATTTCCATCCAGGTATGTTGATATGGGTGATCTTGTCTGTTCCGAAGTGTGAGGCTTGGAGAGTTAAATAATTAGCTGCACTGATTTCCTGTTTCAGGTGAAAAGAAATTAAGGTAAAATAATTGAAAATTATTTACTATTTAGTAAAATTATTCTAAATTTGCTCAAAAGTCTTCCTCTAAATTTGATTTTAACAGCCTTCTTTAATACATTTTTATCAAAGAAATAGTTACTGCTACATATTGCAAAAGTACCAAGAAATTATTAATGCATTACAAAGTGCAATATACAAATTTTATCATAAAGGAAATAAACATGTTTGGTTTTGAGGCAATGTTCATAAGACAATGTTGGGTCAGTTTCGATCAGAATTTCAGTAAGCCTTACTTTGGTATAGTATTTTTCAGTTGTCAACATAATTCATGAGAATTATCTTACTGGAGACTTAGAAGCAAGCTGCAAAGGTGGCAGAATAGATTGTCCACCGCACTTTATGGATGAGGAATAGAGGTTAGACTTTCACCACATGAAATACAACAGCTTATTAAAGAGAATTTTATGGGATTATGTTAAATATTGTTTTGTATTTCTTGTACTTTGTTGGATGGTTTTTATAACCAAACTCTCGAAGTCTTATAGAATGCTATGAATTTAAGTGATTTTGTTATTAAAAGAAAAATTAAAAGTCACAAGTATAGGGCTCCCCTGGTGGCGCAGTGGTTGAGAGTCTGCCTGCCGATGCAGGGGACACGGGTTCGTGCCCCGGTCCGGGAAGATCCCACATGCCGCGGAACGGCTGGGCCCGTGAGCCCTGGCCACTGGGCCTGCATGTCCAGAGCCTGTGCTCAGCAACGGGAGAGGCCACAACAGTGAGAGGCCCATGTACCGCAAAAAAAAAAAAAAAAAAAAAAAAAAAGTAAATTCTTGTCTGTGGTCCAAATTTTTATAATTATAACTTTCAACAACTTATGGAGAAGGAAGCAATTCTACAAGTTCATTCATTCCATTCTCCTTTGTTTCTAGTACATGTAGGCACTTAAACAATCAGCTTCAGGCCTGGTTCCCATTCTCTGAAATCCAAGGATCGCCATTACGTATTGCTCTCACTGAGACAGTAAAACTGGTACGTGTATCCCAATATAACAAATATATGTGTTCCCACAACAAACAATGCCAAGAATTCACCGTTGGCACTGATGACTATTTACCTCTAATCAGGTTAAATATTGGATTATTTCATTAACTAGTTCAATTTTATTTATTTATGATCCTATATTTCCGAAATGTCTAGTTGCCACTTTAATGAATTTAAATTTTCTGAGAAAAAGATGACTTAGGGGCAACGTGAAGACAATTGGGTTTTCTCTCTTCACGAGCGAGTCAGTATTTGGGCTGCTATAGACAGAATGACATGCTACTACTTGAGGTTTATTGAATACATACCCTTAAGCTCCTTACATGATAAATCACAGGACACATTTTAACCAAAGCATTTATTTCCCTCTGGTGGATTTTATATTTAAATTTTATGTGACAGTACATGATACAGAAAAGACAACCTAATTTGACATCTGAAGAGAGCTGTATGAGAAAGTACTCTGGACACAGAGAGATAATAGAAATAAAGGGTGTTGGTCTCTGCTTCTCATACCACCACTGGCTAGCTAACCTAGGACAATACACTCTGAATGTGACTCCCTTGTCTATAAAATGAGGAAGTCGAACTTTGTAATATAATATCCTTTGTGGTTCTAAAACAGTCTATGCTTTGAATTTTAAGAGTCATATTCACAGATATTTGTGTAAGTTCTTCTCCTGAGGGGAGGAGGGACCTCTCTCACAATAATTCTGGTGCTGTAACCATAAAACCACCCTAAAGTGATTATTTCTTACCATCTATACTGACTCGGTGTTTACCACAGCCAGGTGCTGACTCTTGGCACCATCCAGAAAGGAACTCTTCTCTTGAGCAGGATATCATGAAGTAATTTTAAGAATGGAGCATGACTGGAATTGCAACTAAAAAAAAAAAAAAAACAAAGCAAAGAACCCGTGTGCTTTGGTGAGTAAAGGAGTTGATTTAGGTCCAGTCAAATCTGAGACCTTGCAGCGGCAAAGGGAAATGAATACCACTGTTGTTTCAAAGAAACCCATCAACTGAGATCAGCTTCCCCACCCCGCCCCAACCCCTCACTGTGGAAGGGAAGAACAAGGGAGCAATAATAAGGAGCTGCTTCACCTTAAAGATGAAGCCCCACCCTTGGGCTGGGAGACTCTGCAGAAAGGAATAGGACCAGCTGACAGAAGTTGAAGAGTTCAATTTAAGGAGCAATTTTCTAATAAGTAGAATGTCCCCAAATTAGAACTTATTGATTGATTACTTCAATAATACATTTGATGGGACTTCCCTGGTGGTCCAGTGGCTGGGACTCCATGCTCCCAATGCAGGGGGCCCGAGTTCAATCCCTGGTCAGGGAACCAGATCCCACATGCCACAAATAGGAGTTCGCATGCCACAACTAAAGATCCCCCATGCTGCCCACATGCCGCAATGAAGATCCCGCATGCCGCAACTAAGACGCAGCCAAATAAATAAATTTGTGTGTGTGTGTGAGTGTGTGTGGTATGCGGGTCTCTCACTGTTGTGGCCTCTCCCATTGCGGAGCACAGGCTCCGGAAGTGCAGGCTCAGCGGCCATGGCTCACGGGCCCAGCCACTCCGCGGCATGCAGGATCATCCCGGACCGGGGCACGAACCTGTGTCCCCTGCATCGGCAGGCGGACTCTCAACCACTGTGCCACCAGGGAAGCCCAATAAATAAATATTTTAAAAAATAATAATAATACATTTGAGAACGTTGTTACAGGGAAAACACTTATTATAAACAGGATATTAGGGATTTAAATATTGAATCTGCCCTCAAGGAGACTACAGTCTAGTAGAAGTCATACATCATATACATAAAGAGCTCTAAAACCAGACAGAAGGTAAGATTTATGAACTGAGTAGAAAGGTAATAAATCCAATATCAGTGGCACTGTTTAAGGAGAGCCTGCATGACTATTTGGGGTGACGTAAGAGAGATTTACACATCTGGTAGAAAGTTAACTATTATACATGACCTTCAAGATCCTTTCCAACAAATGCTTTGTGGTTTTATTAAAACTATCACTATAGTAAGGATTTTTTAAAAAACAGGATTGTCTGATTTTCTGTTCCACTCACAGCTAGTTAGATACTTTTTTCTTGCAGAAATGTAAGAAATCATTTTCCAACACAAGCTCTTAAAACAAACATTCTTTTCTTCAATAAACTTATTTATTAATTTTTTGGCTGCGTTGGGTCTTCGTTGCTGTTTGTGGGCTTTCTCTAGCTGTGGCAAGCGCGGGCTTGCGGAGCACGGGCTCTAGGCGCACGGGCTTCAGTAGTTGCAGCACGCCGGCTTAGTAGCTGTGGTTCGCGGGCTCTAGAGCACAGGCTCAGTAGTTGTGGCACACAGGCTTAGTTGCTCTGCGGCATATGGGATCTTCCCTGACCAGGGATCGAACCCCTGTCTCCTGCATTGGCAGGTGGATTCTTAACAACTGTGCCACCAGGGAAGTCCCAAAACAAACATTCTTAATTTACTTAAAACATGTTTCTGAGAATTCAACCAGTTTTAAAAAGCCAATACAGCACATTTAAAACTATTCCTAGAAAGGCAGGTACCAACGTTCTTTCCAGTATAATCATGATGGATTTTTTAAAGTAAAACTTAATTATTTTATATAATACAAACCAGAAAAATGGGACTAATGTAATAAACTTACATACATCTATAATTTCCATTTGCTCTTCATACTATTCTGGTTTTAAAATTAATTGTTCAGAATCTTATTTCACAGTCACTTAACTTTTATTGACTCCAATATTGACAGTCTTGGTACAAGTTATAAAGCCTTATGTGGCGTGATATATAATTAAACTACTTCGTCTCTTAACTTATATTAATGGGTGCACGTCAGAGAACACCAATTCTCTCTGAGAAGAATGTAAACTCACGTTAATTTATTGAGGAATAGCCCACCAGGGCCATTACCCTCTTGGCCTGTGCCTCATCTAGTGAAGTGCTGGCATTTGCAGGCCGTGGTTGGGAGCCCTGCAGCTCAGTCTACAATCTTCCTTAATGTAACTTCTATTAACAGTAAATTCATATTTAACTAGCCTGCTAGGTACATTTTTCAAAATGTAAAGCCACTGGATTAGATTAAAATACAGCAGGAAAAAAAAAAAAAAGCATTAGTATAAACATCTTTTCCTGGAACTACTCACAAGCTATTTTGATTAGCATTTTAAATAATCCCCAAATTTCTCCAAAAGTCTTCACCAATGCCTAAGCTCATCCATTTTATGTGGGCTTTCAAAGATTACTTTTATTTCTAAATTATTGTGGTAGGGGAGCCTCTCAATGTTGTTTCTAAATACTCATACATAAATTCAGTTGAACAGTAATGGGTATGGTCCAACCATTTTTAGAACACTGAGTTACCAATAAATAAGTAGCAGGATCTGGTCTGTTGTTTATGGGTCAAGACACTTACTCTGTTCTTACACCTAAGGGCGATAAGGCCCTAGCAAATGATTTAGCCACCCAAACTGACAAGAGGCTGCTATGTAAACTGGAAAGCAAATTTATTAATGTGTAAAGGAAAAATTCACTTCTAAGGAGAAAAGATACTCTGGTGCCTGATAATTATGGTCTCTCCCCTAGGCCAGATCAATAATGTTCCTGTTACTTGGTGAGCATAGCATCTGATCAAGGATAGCTAGTTGAATGATAGTTATGGCCACTGTTATCCACCTAAGAAAAGACTGATGCATCTATCTCCACAGTAACAATATCCCTGAGGCCACTGGTTAGGTACATGTCCCCCCTAGACAGTGCTGGAGACACTCTGACAAACTCTCGCTTCCCGAATCTGTTTATAGACACCATACAGTCATTCCCTTTAATACAATCTTTCAACAAAGGATGACTGCGCATCACATAGAGGCTTAGGGGTTACTCATTCAAATGCTTACAAGGGCCAGCCAGTCACGGAAATAAGTGAAGCAGATGAGACGTGAGAGAAATCAAGTGTCAGAAAAACAACCAAATTTACTTTATATTTTCTGAATGTGTATTAATATAAACAGGTATGTACGGTTTTTTAGAGACACATGAAACTTTAAAATAAAAAATAACATTGAAAAAGTAGAAATATTTCATTACTTAAGTTTTCTTTCATAATTTATTATTTCTTGACTTATCATTGAACCTAACATATCACCATCAGACCATGTAAACCTAAACCACAAATCCTTTAACTAGGTGCAATAACCGGATTTACTCAATTTCATACGCAAAAATGGAATTTACAAACACCAGTGCTACTTAACATGTATAGACTCTCTTTACATGAGGGTTATTGTTGGACAAGTGTTCAGTTATGACATTCCAACATCACTGTATTTAATTTTCAGTTACTTATTGTTTTGCAGTTCTACAACTTCAATTTGTCGCTTTTTCATATTATCAATATCAAATTATAAAGGTAGGCTTTCTAATGTTTCAATGTTAGTTTATTTTCATAGAGTCTGCTGTTGCTAAGATTTTTTTCTTTTTTTTGAAAAAGAATAATATGTCATATAACCTATGCGCTTCTCTTTTTCTGCCTTAATATCTGCTATTATATCCATGTAAAACTAAAAATCTACACAGATATATCTTTGTTTTAAATAATCACACATAAAAGTGGTTATAATTTAAATTGTTTTAAATGTTTGCATTATGTTTCAAACCGAAAATTCTCACAAATGAAAAGCTTAGATTTATAGCTCCATCCATTTAATCCGTCCATTTTTGCATTTACGTCCGTTTATTAAATATGCAAGTAAAGTATGAAATACCTAACGCTAAGCAAAGGTGATTCCGTCATTTAAGAAACACAGGATGAAAACACCTGATTGCAGACTTTCCTGGTGGTGCAGTGGTTAAGAATCCGCCTGCCAATGCAGGGGACACGGGTTCAATCCCTGGTCCGGAAGGATCCCACATGCTGCGGAGCAACTAAACCCATGGGCCACAACTACTGAGCCTGCACTCTAGAGCCCGAGCCCACGAGCCAGAACTACTGAAGCCCATGCGCCTAGAGCCCATGCTCTGCAAGAAGAGAAGCCACCGCAATGAGAAGCCCACGCACTGCCACGAAGACCCAACGCAGCCAAAAATAAATAAATAAATAAAATTAAAAAATCCCAAACGTCTGATTGCTTTAACACTACACAGAATTGATAGCTCTCACTGGTTATCTCCCCCTGGCTCTACAAAATCAAGTGTGGACCTAAAATGGAATCTTTTCCCTGCTCTCGAATGTCATGTCATTTTCCACAGCTGACTATGAGGAGCCTTTTCCAAAGAAGATTTCACTCCCATTTGTTTTTAATTGAGGGGATGGTGTGGGGAGAAGGGCAGTAGGGGAATGCAGGAAATTAAACCAAGTCTAGTCAATTCTTAAACAAAGATAATGTGTTCTTGCCACCTGTCAGTTGCAACCTCCTAATTGGCAGGAACCAAGTTTGCACCGAGGTTGTGCACAAGCCTAACTACCCCATTACACTGTGAATTCTTCAAGGGCAGGGCCCTGTTTTATTTATCATTTTAGCTCCAACACCTAGCAGAGTGCAAGAGAATTAGGAAGAGTTTAGTAAGAGTGTTGAAGGAATTAATGAATGGGTGAAAGGCCATTAGTTGAGATTCTATTTGTAGCCATGGCCATAAGTCTTTTTAGAAGAGAAATGAAGACAACATCTCATTAACCAGGACTGTAGGTAAGCCCCAAAGAAGAATAATTACTGTTATTGATTTTAAATACAGAAAATAATTAGTGAAAATAACTCAAAAATTTGTATTCATCTATTGAGATCTGAAAGTTTGGGTTGGTTTCTGATGACCACAGGATAGGGATGAAAGAAATACCATTGGATTAGAAACTAAAGTTTTGCCATGTCAAAGACCATTTTGATCAATTGTTAGAATTTTTGTCCCCTTTCAATTCCTGTGTTGCATATGGCAATATTTTAGAATAAGGTGGGGTTAGAATTGCTTTTTATCCAATAAAAAGGTAAATGGAAGAATTGGGTTACCTTCTATCTATTTTTTGGAGACAAAGGTGGGATTCTGTTGAAAAGAAAACTGGACCAAGAAGGGCATAATCAACTCATTCTCATCATTCCTGATCTCCATCTGGTACTTAAGTAGATCCTTTGTTTTAAAATGAGCACTTTGGGATGTACTGATGAGTTAGATGTTGATCAGTATATGTCCCAGGATTTCTTTAATGGCTTTCCTTTGCACAAAGAAACAGATGTCTCTGAGCAGTTTATGGAATTTGCTCATGTATTTTTTTTTTTATTATTTTTTATTTTTTTTGCGGTACGCAGGCCTCTCACTGTTGTGGCCTCTCCCGTTGCTGAGCACAGGCTCCGGACGTGCAGGCCCAGTGGCCAGGGCTCACGGGCCTAGCCGCTCTGCGACATGTGGGATCTTCCCGGACTGGGGCACGAACCTGTGTCCCCTGCATCGGCAGGCAGACTCTCAACCACTGTGCCACCAGGGAAGCCCTTTGCTCATGAATTTTGATAAGGCTTTCCATCGTTACTGCTTTACTTATAGTAGTACCATTGTTCATCAGAGCCGTAACATCAGACATTGCTCAAAGGTTACCCCTTCACAAGTGGAACCAAGAACTAAGTTGCTTAGGTCAAAGACCTATATATCTTTTGTCAACATTTAAATTTTTTGCATTTCTTAGACAACATAGGACAAAATCTTACATGGAGTTACCAATAAAATCCTCCTCATATACTTTCTGACTGAACTCAGCCCAAGTAAATTCCCCAGCCAGTGAGACCACATAACCAAGCATCACGATAACTAAAGAAATATATCCTAATACTAACGTCCGTATTACACAAGGAGAAAGCTACTGCCCACAGAGTCAGCAGAACACAGGAATTGCATGCATCATAATACAAGGAGACAAGCCCAATATGGCTTTGGCTATGTAGTATCTAAAGCTTTACCTACAAATTCAAGGATACCATATGAATATTTTCTCAGGAAATGCCACTTCGTGTGAACCTGCCATTAGGATGAAAACTTAGCAATAGTATAATAAATTTCATGACTGGATACGAATATTCATGTGACCTTGACTATAAAAGGGTTTTACTCAGAGGGTCTATGCTAGGGCATATACCTTAAGGCAGGGAAACATTAGCAGTAGCCCTCGAAATGGCCATGACTTGGTAATGTCTACTGCAGTTCTTGGGAGTCAATCAACGGTGACTACTTCCTCACATGGTCTGTTGCACAGATAAGCACCACATCTGATGTAGCTAGAAAGAGTGCAAAGAAGGGCAACAGCAACTCAGGCAGGGGGACAGCTTATAAAAGTGTCTGGGAAAGAAATGATTCACAAATTTCCTAAAATATAATTCAGGGACCTGCGAGCTTATGAAAAGAAACCTGTATAATCCACCTGGATTCAGACGTTACACCATTTACTTGAAAACGGAAATATGTCTCTCTTGTTTTAAGCGGAAAACAACGGGCACCAATTAAGTTAATGGAAAAAGAGGGCCTCAGACTAGTGGGACGACCCCAGTTGGACTACACCAAGTCCCTTGAGAAAGGTCCCAAACATAGAACTACAGGAACATGTTGAGAGACCACCAGTTATCCATCAAATAAGAATCTAAGCACCTATATTTAGTGCTTTCGAGCGCCTCAGTTTTTACCATATCTTGCTTCAATAAATGTGAACTACTGCTGAATTATTTTATAGCCCACTAGAAAAATGTTGCTCCATGATATTAAATTCACCAGCCCAGAGATGCTTTCTGGAATATCAAGCAGGTACTGAGTCTTGAATTTGTGCCACAACATTGCAAACACAAGCCACAATTTCTTCTGCTTCACACTAAGAAATCAGACGGTGCTGAGGGAGCAAATGCTCGTTCTTAAAGGACAACGTCATCTTCACAATGGAACCAAATAAAGGAAGCCCTTGATCCTATCTCAGAGTTGAGAAGTTCTGGACATTATTCTAGAACTTTTATATAGAACAATTATGTCTATATAATTTACATTGATCACAAGTTGCTTTCTGGACTACAAGGAGGATGCATGCGCTTTGAAGTAGTGGACAGAGAGAAGACATTGTAAGAGTCTTAGTGTAAATAGTTAAGGCTGGTGGGAGTAGCAAACAGGTGGTTGGATAAACAGGACCTGAACTTTCTGACAGGAAGAGCAAGGAGAATCCCAGCCTTATTCACACGAAGTCAGGTGTCAGAACCTTGGTAGAGAGGAGGTATCCAGAAGAGGATATCCAGGTTCAGGAATATGACCCCTCATAGCCAGAACAGTGTCCAATTATTTTTTTTCTCCAAATAGGAAGGAGACCAGGAAGAGGCAAGAGAGCCAAGCACTGCAGGTTTACAGGGGGGAAAAAAACCCCAAAACTGCTGACAGAGATAGAGATACATCAGTATAATCCACACTTCCCCAATTTCCACAATATCCTACAGAGGAGTGCAACTGAAAGGTATGAAAAACAAAATAATTATCTTTGGCTCTCAGCCACAAACAACAAAATAGACTTTTTGTGACACAACCATAGTTGTATAGTAGTTACCTGCAACTGGCGGATCACTAGATCAGATGGTTTCTGACCCAGAGTCTAAATGAGTGAATCAGTTTTGTCTATGCTGATATTGGGCAGTCTGTGATTATTTGAACTGTCCTTTGCCTCCAGCATTTAGTCAAGTGGAATGGATGATGTAGATAACAAGGATTATCACTTTGAAGAAAACTGCCATTAAGGCTCACCGGGTTTCTTATCACTCCAGTATCAATTGTCCCATATTTAATTTTTAAAATCAAAGTCTGTCCAGTGAAGACAAGAAGATGGTGCCTCACTTGGCTTCAGCTGTCTCAAGTAAACTGAGAATTCACAGGACAGTCATTAAGGCTGCTCCCTTACCTGTACCTCCCTTCACATTTTTTTTTTTTTTTTTTTAACAGATTGGTCTTTGCAAAAAACTATAGAGTTACCAGGGTTGTTTCCTGCCGTGGGTGCTGAGGAATCCAACTTTCAAATACCCAGTACAGTGTGCAGATGGGCCAACAGCTCTGGAATGGCCACCTGGAAGATGTTTTCCCCCAAGGAACTAAATAATACCAGAACCATTAAAGTATTTCTCAGACTTAACTGAATATTCAATGTTCATTTGAATTTTGTTCATTGAATTTTGTTCAATGAACAAAATCCAGTGTTCATTTCAATGAGTATTTTTTTAAAATTGTGGTGAATTATAGATAATGATAAAATCTATCATTTTAACCATTTTAAAGTACATCGTTCAATGGCATTAAGTACACTAACATGGTTTTGCAGCCATCACCACCATCCATTTCCAGAACTTCGTAACCCAGACTGAAACTCTGTACCCACTAAACATTAACTCCCCTGTCATGTGGAGCATCATTTCATACGCTTACTTACCATCTGAATATCTTTGGTGAGGTGTCTGTTAAGGTCTTTGGCTGATTTTTCAATCGGGTTGTTTACTTTCTTGATGAGTTTTAAGAGTTCTTTGTATGTTTCTTACTCCCACCCCTGCCTCTGCCTCAGGTAACCACTGTTTTGATTATTTTTCACTGTGGATTAGTTTTGCCCGGACTTGAACTCGATATAAATGAATTATACAGTATGTACTCATTTGAATCTGCCTTCTCACTTCAACTGTAGCCTTGCCTAAATTTCCCATAATCATAGTACTCATTGCCCTAAAATATCCCATATTGGG
The DNA here is from genome assembly GCF_963455315.2 of Globicephala melas. Classification (NCBI taxonomy): domain Eukaryota; kingdom Metazoa; phylum Chordata; class Mammalia; order Artiodactyla; family Delphinidae; genus Globicephala; species Globicephala melas. Next base: position 13,960,084 of record NC_083329.1, read on the forward strand.
TATAAATGCTCTAACACAGTGAATAATAAATGAATATCAAAGTAAGTTCTCAGACTTATAAATTGGCTTGATAAATGAGACCTTATGGACTCCCAGTTAAAATAGTTAATATGACCCAATGCATATTAAAACAGAGCCTTCAAGGATAAAAACTTACTATATAAAACCTAATTAACGGAGGGATGATCATTCTCACGACTTCTCCATTTAACAGCCCAATTTCACCTGTTCTTAAACCTGGAATAAAATAAAGGGCGTCCCAAGGTGGATTACTACTTAACGCTGGCATCCTATCCATTAAGGCCTCATACTCAATACCCAATATTATTAAACTTACTGACTTCAGTCAACAACTATAAATATTTTGCTCTTATGGATCTGGCTAACATGTTCTGTTCAGTGCCTACTTCAGCAGACTCTCAGCTGCTGTTTGCCTTTACCTCCAAAGGGACATCATGCCTTTTCCAGGCTACCCGTGGGGTACCTGCAAAGTTTTGCTAAAGCACACAATCTTTGCAGACAAGGTCTTAACCATATCCACCTTCCTCCAGGAGCAGAGGTATGAGATTACATTGATGACCTCATCCTCCAAGGAGATTCATTTCACACACTCACCTTTCTTTAATAAGAGACAAATTCTGAGGTGTTGCTACAGAGGCCAAGTGCAGGCCAGGATTCCAGGGCCACAGGTGGCTACTGCTGTAGGAGCAGAAACTTAAAAAAAAAATCCTTCCATTCTATAAGGAACAAAAACTCTTAATTCCTTGTTTTAACAAGTCAATGGTCCTTAGACTAGCCCCCTTATCACCTATTACCAGTTATACCTAGCCTCCAGCTAAACTAACCAGTCCCTTATCTGCCTTGATCCTATGGAGTGGGGGAGAGGAGATCAAAGGACAAATATACCATGCTTTAATATTTTTCAAAGTTTTTAGCATTGTTGCATGTGTAGTCATTCAGTCATTTGTTCATTCATTCACTTACATAATCATTCATTGACAGCTGACAGTGCTGGGTCCAGTGCTCGGCCCTGGAGTGTGAACAGTGGATGAAGCACCACTTCTCTCTCTAGGAGCTCAGTTACCATTTGAAGGCTCTTCTCAAAAGAGGCAATGAAAAGGAAAGATGCTAGTTGTTTTTCCTCAGTTTTTAGTTTTATCCAAGTTATAACTTAAAAAGTCAAATTCTTCTATACATTTCTGCTTCTATCTAGTCATGACAGAGTAATGGGCACTGGACTTGCTATCCCACTGAAAACAAGGAGAAAATGGGACAAAATATATGAGACAACTTTTTCAGGCACGGAGGACAGGCAGAGCAGAATCACAGCCTCTGAGACAGGAACCACAGGTAGGTGAGCCTGCGGCAATTTTGTTTCTGTTGCACAGCGAGGTAAGTCCCAAGTAGAGAGAGGTGAGATAGGTGGTTTTCCTGAGCTGAGAAGGCACAGACTCAAGTTCCAGGTAGCCAAAGCAGCTGTAATTTGTGGGGCGGGCTACTTAAGAGGAGGCTTCTACCCAACAGGGTGGGAGAAGAGGCCTGAGTGGGGGGTGCAGGGTAAGAAGTAGGGGTGGGGTTAAGACCTTCAGGAAAGCCACGCCTTAGTATACAGACCACACCCTAGAGTAAGGGCCCTGCCCTAAAACTAAGTTCATAATGAAAATAGAACCGCCCAAACAATAAAACCAAAACCAACAAGATCAAAAGAATTTCCTAGTAATCTAAATGACTGTTGGGATAAAATGAAACACTCTTTAATAGAAGATGTCATAATCAAAATTCATTACAATGTTATCCCACACAATATGCAGCATAAAATCTTAAACACTGAGGTGTATACATATAATAAAATACTTGGTACGCTGAATGACTGAACTGCCGTTATATGCAACACAGGTGAATCTAAAAGACATTGTCTGAGGCCAGAATCAAGTGAGTACACACTGTATAATTCAGTTATATAAAGTTCAAGTGCAGGCAAAACTAATCTACAGTAAAAAAATAAAATAAAATAATCAAAACAGTGTTTACCTGAGGCAGAGACAGGGGTGGGACTAAGAACTGACTGCAAGGAGACATGGGAAGCTCTCAGGAATGATGAAATTGTTCTATCCCTTCCTTTGAGTGGTAGTTACATGGGTGTTTACCTTTGTTAAAACTCATCAAACTGTTCACTTAAAAACTGCATTTTATTGTATGTGAATTACATCTCAAAAATTGATTTAAATTTAAAGAAAAAAAAACAACAGCAAAGAAAAATATAGAACCATGTTTTATATAGCAACACTGAGTTTTTCATGCAAGTCAGAGAGGAATTTTTACTTAGAAAAAACAGGTACATTTATTGAAGTCTTTATAAGTTGATTTACACTGCCTTGAAAGAAGTGATTGTTAAATTTTAGGAACTTTGGAAGCTAGCTGTTAAACTATTGTTAGCTCAAAATTGGCCATGGTAGAAGTCTTTGCAACACATTACAAATCAGGCCTCCCCAAACCCACTCCCACCCCAAGAGCTGGTTTATTAGCACACGACTGGATTTATGATTTGTATTAAAATAAAGATCTGCTTTGCATGTCATGTCTAGAGTTATGGTCAATAAACAAAGCAAACTTTCCAAAATATAGTTCTAGAAAGATTACTTGTAATAATGGAGACTAACAATACCTCCTTCCCTGCTCCCCTTTTCATCTTATCACCACTACTCCCAAGCAATGATTTCAACTCTTTTGGCTGTTTACTTTTGGATTTGCCTTCATGTCACTAAATGATACGCTCATGCTGCTACTTATTTTTTCAGTTTTGGCATTATCTACTGATTTCCCAATACGGAAGATATGAATTTAGTCTTCTTTTCCACAAAACGCCTGCCACCATCAAAAACACATTTCACACCACTCCCATCCTTGAAACATTGTGTTATACTTTTAGTTAGATCAATATTCAGTATTTACACTAATACGGTTATGAAAATATCCACAGATGATCTGTCTAGTATTATGATTAGTATTACTTTTCCTTCCTTGCACAACTTTTTGTTTTCCCTGGAGTTAGTGATATCCTTGCGGTTTGCTTCTTTCATTTGCTTAGTTTTCTATGCACTTATCACTGATTTATACCAAAAAATTTATCCCAATTGTTTAAAACTTCTCTCAGTAGTTCCAACATATCAGGTATTCTAGCAATTTAATCTTCTTGGAAACATCTCTCTGGAGGCTGCTCTCATTTGGATTGACTGCTCTCTAGGCTGGTACATAGTTATGATTCCGGAATTTACCTTCCCCATATCTGTGAGATTCTCATCACCTCTCTTGTGAATTGTGAAACCAACTGTTGGATTGTTCATCCAAGTATCGCTGTTGTTGTTCCTTAAGCACGAGGACCATATCTTAGTCACCTATGCCACAACTATCATGATATCCTGATAGTAGGTGCTAATTTTTCACTTTAAAATATAGGGAGAGATAGTCAAACTGACTGTATGTAAAGGATAAGAAGGTTATACTTATTTGGACATTTTAATTTAGAGTTGACAAAAGCACCGAGAATATGTCCCTACTAATATAATTTATAAAATATTTTGAGAAAGAGGAAAATAACTCAAAGCAAATCCGTTTGTGTAAGAAATATGCTATATGAGTACATACTATGTGTCAGGCATTGTCTGAGGCACTGGGGAGATTGCAGTGAACAAGAGACAAAAATCCTCTACATTCTAGTCGGAACGATAGATGTTGAATATGACAGAATTCATAAATAAGTAAAATATATCAGATAAGTGCTAAGACATAAATAAAGCAGAAAAGAAAGACAGGAAGTATCAGGGAGCCTACACCAGGGCAGTAGCCATGGTATAATGAGGAGAGGTTCCAGATTCTGCATATATTTTGAAGGTACAAACAACAGGATTTGCTGATGGATTGGACACATGAAGTATTGTAAAATATTCAACTATTAGGATATTCTTGGAGTCAACAGACATTCAGCCCAATTTCCCTTCATCAACAGCACTGCACTAGGAAATACTCCAATCACTTAATTCATGAAACAACATGAATTCTGACATCATGAATTCTATAGATGTTAAATGATAAGGAGATAGGAATTTTTAAGTAAAGCTTTAAAGGAAACACATACCTGGTGATAAAGCTGATTGGCAGGTCAATTACCAAAGATCCTAAGTAGAATGACTTCACTTTATTCGATGGACCAATAATTCATGAATGAATATTTGAAGACTAAAGACAAAGACTAAATAATCAAGATTAACACACCCAGAAGTTATATAAATAATCAACAACTTAAACTAACATCAACTTTTCATGTGGTCTCAGGGTGAAAGTCTGTTACTTATATTTTTTAATTCAAAAATAAAGAAAATGTGTTGATTAACCAATAAGGCTCTTTTAAGTTTAGCAAAAGTAAAAACAGTACTGTAATGTTACTGAAATTTCACTTTTATGTCCCTTAAACTTTATATTTTCTCAAGGGTACATGTGACACTAATTTGAAAATAAGCATCAAATACATGGTATTTGAAAATTATGTATGGAGCAATTGGAAAATATATATGGAGAGAAATTTTAAATTTATACTTACATAAATGGGAAAGGAAGGAGGGAAGAAGGAAAGGGAGGAAGGGTCACTCTTACAGTTTTATCATCTTGTTCAAGGTGGTACCAGAGAAATCCAGCAGATGGCACTCATACATTTTTCTAAATATGATGCTGAATTAAAAACAGAATTGTTTAAACTTTGTATTTCAGACAAGAAAGACCGAATAAATCACAGTTGAAAGCAAACACATTTCAAAATTTTCTATTACCATGGAGAAATAATGCTTTTAAGCTACTCTAATGCACATTCATGGCTTGCAAGCAACTTACAATTTTCACTTCCTATTCTAGCAGCTGGTGGAAAGTAAGCATTCATAATCATTACCTGCCAATCAACAGCTTGATAATAGAAAGCTGTAAGTTGCCATTGAGAGACTCACAAACTTTTCCCATGATGGAATATGGGATCATTATTTTCTTCCAGTCTCTTTTCAATGCTTTTATTGGTTATTCTATATAGATGGGTTCTGAAATTAGGAAACATTATTACTACCATTTTCAACTAAGTAAACAGAGGCTCAGAAAGAGTAAGAAAATTAGGGGATATGGTAACTCAACCAAGAAAGAGAATCAAAAATAAATGAACACAGTTTCTTTAACTGGATAATCAATAAATCCTCAATTAATAAATATGGGTTAAATGAACAAGTTAATTCAAGTCATACTTCAACGCACATTTATTGAACACTTCCTGTATGCTGACACTGTTCCAGGCTCTGAAAAAAAGTGGTGCGTAAGACAAATGATATCCCTGCTCTCATGGAACCTGTGGTTTAGTAGTGATACATAGAAACAAACAAACAAGAAAGAGATCAGAAATCACAAATAGTATGAAGAGAATTAAACTAGAGTGTGCGATAATGGGATGATGTGAATACTTTAGACTGATTGTTTAAAGGAAGGCTTCTCCCAGGAGGTGACATTTCAGCTGACACCTGGACTACAGGAACAGACAGCCATACAAAGATCAGGAGGAGGAGCGTCCCAGGCAGAGGGAACACAGCTTCCAAAATGATCCCAAGGCCAGAGTGAGTCGGGCCTATTTGGGGAGCAGAAAGAACGGCAGTGCGGCTAGAGAGGAAAGTGCAAGGAGGAGAGTGTATGGCATGAGTTCCAAGAGGTAGCTAGGAGCCAGGATGAATGGATGCAAGAATGGATGGAAGGAACAACAGATAGGGAAAAGAAAGAAATAAGAAGAGGGCTACTTTTACGTTAATCAGAGATTCTTTTACATGTTGATCTTTCTGGAAGTTCTCCATTAGTCCATATTCCTGCCTTAGCAGGTACTGAAAAAATGAATATAACTCTTATTATTTGATATTTTAAGAAGATGCCATCCCTCAGGTTACCACCTTAAATTATCAATGACCACAGGGTAGCACTGAAAAAAAAATCTGCAGAAAATGTAAAGTAGGGTGAATAGGTATTAATTTCAAGAGATACCCAGAAGGTGAATTTTCCATAGTACTTGATTTGAGTCTGTTTTGTACTGATTTGCCTCTTTCTTCTCATGGAGTGTAAAGGATATTCTTAATTAATTCAAGATTCATTCACTGATTCTGATTAATCCATGTTTTCTGGTACCAAAAGAGTGATTTAAATAATTCTCAAGTTTCTCTTATCTTCTAATATTTACCTGCTGTCTAAAAGTTTATTGTAAGCATATTTTCAAAAGCAATGTATTTTTAAGATTTTTGGAACTGAAGCCCAAGCAATTAAACAGTAAATAAAGAGGCCCACTGCCCTCTGTGACCTCACACGGACCAGATCATTAATCAAAATCTCAGTTCTTCCTGAAAAAAACTGGGATATATGCTTGGTCTCCAACTAGAATCTCAATAGAGATCTTTGATTTTATTGGATAAAAATATTTTTATAAATATAACCTTCATTTTATAAATTTTAATTGGCACCAGATCTTAGAGGTGACGTTACACTGACTCTATGATTGCTCTCATGTCACCCATGCCCAACCAGGAGCTTCTTTGTCTAAAGTCACGAAAGCTGCCCACATCATGTCATGGTGGTTTGAATTTACACCTTCTCTCAGCAATCACAAAGCCCTATCCAGAAATATTTATTAGTAATTGTATTTGTATCTATTAAACGTAGATTGAGAGGATTTTATTTTAACAAGATTTTATTTACCAACTAATTAGAATGACAATTTATTACAAGTATGACAATAATTAACCTAGAATTAACAGAATAGTACAGCTTTTCTGGTTGTAAGAAAAAAATAAAATCATTTTTCTCCCCCGCTGTGGGCCTCATTTTGCACAGCTACTTATTTCAGTCATTGTTATTAATTTCACATTTTTATTTACTCTTTATTTTCCTAGACATTTGAATTCTGCTGCTGTCAATTTCACAAAGGTCTTTTAAAGATAAATTCGCTATGTACCAAAAGCAGTTGTTTAAATGAGCATTTGGTTCTGACAGCTTTGCTCTTGATACTTTTCATAGCAGCAGCTAGGAGAGCATTTTACCATCAGTCATGGTTTTCTTTGTTATGCTTTCTTTTTTTCCTCCAATCAAAGTAAATATGTTCTTACAAACAGCATTACCCTAAAAAATTTTCCTCATGTTTAATGAATGTGACCCTCAGTACAATGAATAACAACAAAGCAATGAAATCCCGATTTTCCCTAAGAGACAAGACAGTTATCACATTATTTCATTCATATATTAGTCAATGCTGTCTCAGTATTATTCTTTTGTCAAACATCAAGTTAATAAGAAAATAAAGCTTCTTCACTGGTATGATGATTTTATCGTTAACAGGCCAAGCAAAAACTTATTTAAACTTGAAAATACAATGTTTAGAAAGCACAAATGCAACTAATTATTCATTTCCTACCTCCAACATTTTCAAAGATAACTTCATTCTTCCCATTCTTCCATTAAAAGAAAAATCTGTTCTTAAAAACTCCAAGACCTAATCCCTGCTTCAGGCTAATGACAAAAAATATTTTTCATTTTTAGTTCACATCTTGAAAAAAATTCCCTTGACAGAAAATGCTCTGAACTAGACTCTGAAAGGCAAATGTATTTGCTTCATTTAAGTTTTTCAGGATGACAAAGGAGAGAAGAGGAGTCAAGAAGAAACATGAAAGTTGAACTAAAATAATCTGCTTCAAATACTAAAATATTTTTAGTATAATGAACAACTTTAAATATCAAATTTCATACTATAAATAAATATTTGAATGACAGAACACCTTACCCTTCTATTCCCAGGATTAAAAACCATATCATATTTATTTCTAATCATGTCACTGAACTGCTACTGTTTTCTGAACTGCAAATAAATGACATATTCATAACAATGTGACACAGTTATGTATGACTGATTGGTATGAAATAGAAAGGGACTTTGTCCTCAGCATAGATTAGAACAGGGCCTGTCTAGTGCATGCTGTCTGTATATCTGCAGCTACTGATTGCCCTTCTGGTAAAAGACTCAATAGATTTTTCTTAGCATAATTTCTACTCTACAATAAATTACCAAATCTCAATTGACTCTGTTTTAGAGTCATTTCTAGATTCCAATTCATTACAATACAATGACTTCAAACTTATCTTGGACTTTAAGAATCTCGTCATGGTTTTACACGTTTCAAGAGAAAAAAGATAGGCAGACAATGTGCTCCTCAATTTTTGTTTCTTTTACAGAAGAAAACTTTACTATTGATAAAACAATGAGTACTTTAGAAATCTTCCTGACTGTACACACTTTAAAACTTTTCCTTTTCTTTGCTTTTTCCTCCCATTTCAATAATTAGGCCAGGGAATAAAGAAAGGAATTTCCAGTCCAGTGGTCATGTTCTACATCCTATCATTTTGTTGCTGTCTTTCCCCTAGCCAAATAGCTCCATTAATCAGCAGGAAAAATACGCAGCAAACTATCTCTACATCCTAGTATTATCCCCAGTGGAAGGCTGATAATTAGGAAGTTGCTTCTGAAAGAACTTCCATTAGAGTAAAGAACTATGGTGGCATGCCAGGAACCTCAGAGATGTATCAGTGTTACTCTGGGTTAGTTAGGCTTTGGTTATAACTAAGTATAGGGAAAATTTAGTGAATTTATTTAATGAATGAGCATTAATTTAAAAATTGCCTTTTTATATAGCCAAAGTCTTACTTCCAGAGTAAAGTCAGTCTGAGACACACTTTTACTTAGATAATTTCAGTTATTTTTCCTACTTAAGAGTTGTATGAATTACGAATTCTTAAAAAATCTAAAAGCAGACCTAATCTGCTGGTGTACTGACAGTGTAGGTTCATACACTGCAATTTCTATTGATTGTTGTATTTCCTTTTTTCAGTGAACTTGTGCCTTTGATTACATTGATTCTAATAGTCCCAGTTATTTTGGTTGGTATTACACGGGCAGTGAACTGTATTACTCTACCATGCAGTGCCAAAACAATCATTCGATTGTTTGAAAAAAAATAGTTTAAATCCTAAAATACGCATTTTAAGCATTTTGAAATAATGAAAATATGTTATGAACCTCCCATTTTGTCTCAAATTCAATTCATATGAATTCTGATTCATTACTGAATATTAATCTAGATATTCTATATGATGTGAAGACATGACAAGACTGCTATATCAGTAAGAGTTTATGTATATGCCATTGTGTGTTAGTTGTGCAAATAGCTGGCAGATCTCTAATTCACACTGATATTTTAGCTACAAAACCAATAATGAACAAAAATTACTGTGAAAAAGGCTTTACAGGTAACCTTAGCCTGCGTATTAATGATGTGATACACATTTAATAATAAACATTCCGAAGACTTAGAACTTAGAATGTGGTTAGATAAATGGACTAAAATAAGACAGAACTGAAGTCATGACTAATTCCAGTAACCATTTCCCACTCTGCATTTGCATATAAAACAGACTGCAATTCTCTGGTACCATTCATTTTTTTTCTTAAGCAAAAGTAATTTACTCTTAAATATTTAAAGAATCAAAATAAAAATAACTTTTGAAAATACAAATTATTTAAACAGATGGCAATTGGTACACATCTCAAAGGAGAGTTTTAACTGTGCTACTTTTTTAAAAAATAAGGATGTAAAGCAACCTATACAAAAAGCTATGCCCTAATAAGACTTGATTTGAAACAAGACTACCTTAACATTAATAGATCTAAGACATTTGTAAACATCTCATATTTGATATTAAACTAATTCAACTAGAATCATAAAAGAAAACATTTGCACTCAGAACTTTAAGTTATATCCTTAAAGTAGCTTTTGTTCCCCTCCCCCGCCTACCACAATTTAGGGCCTTGTTGAATAGTTTCAATATACTTTTTTAAGAAACAGGTGAAAATACACCTTTCTTCCTAGATAGGACTGCTAACAGCAGAAAGAGATGTGATGTTGGAAATTTGGTGGCAATATCATGATTGATCCAAACATAAGTACACTGTTTTCAGTTGCAATATTTTAGGCCACCAGCAAAAATGAATCCTGATGGCCATAAGGAGACTATGTACCTCCCCGAGTGGATGACTTATTTCATTCTAACCAACACTGGCATTAGGAAGAAAACTGGCAGGCACAAAGTGCTGGAAAGTGGCTGCAGGTGTCCCAGACTTAAATCTGTAGACACATTTAGAGAAAAGTGGAGAAAACTGGCTTCTGTAGATGAAAGGCCTCAGAAGGCCTCTGTCAAAAGACATCTTATGATTACAGAAGGATTAAAATGAAAGTAAGCATCTTTGTTGGTGCAAATGGCACTGACGAAATTGGGTCAATAATCTGAGCTTTTCTTCCTGCACTTGATTGGATCTGAGGTAGACTGCAACAAAGAATGAACAACATCAGAAAGTATAGATCAGCTTAAGGGTCGGGGGAGAATAACGAGCCTGAGAACACAATATCTGTTTCTCCTTTTTTCTTCCTTTAGAAATAAAATCAAACCACATAAAAACCCTTAAGTTTCAGCAGGTAAAAAGACCAAAAACTTACTTTTTTTAAGTGCTAATATATCAATTCTAGATATCAACAACTTTGAACATTTTAAACCTCACGTTTTCCGCAAGAAATGGGTATCATTCATGTATCTACCACAAAGATTTGATACTAAGATGCTTGATCAAATCTTAGATAGCTGATCACTTCTCTACAAGTTTTTAGTTTCCTGAAGATCTTTCTGTGCCAATGTCTGAAATGAAAACATACAATTATTCATGAGAGAAATGAAATTCTTAATAAAAGAATGACATAAAATTCATGTAAATTTAGCACAACAATAACTGGGCATTTCTAAATTTTACTATTGAAAGTTTTTCTAAATATATAAATCCTATAAAATATAAATCCTAACATACCTATTGGATAATCTTAAATAAGAAAATATTTCCAGAAAATAAATATGGAAGAAAATGTAGTGTATTAAATTAAAACTATATTTTAACATACTTTAAAGCTAGCTATATATGTCTTCTATTAAAATAGAGCATGACAAATACTGTGTTCATTTTATAAACAACCAAAGTAAGAGGTTAAAAGCAATCTGAAGTGCTCCCACACAATCTGAAAATAAGTTTCCAATAATTGAATCCAAAGTTCTGGAAATCATAAAAATTTGTAATAAGAAAGTTTTAGGATCAAATATAATCAAAGTATAATTTATGCCTATCAAAAACAAAAAGCTTTTAAGCATTATGATAGTTAAACTTCTTCAGTGCATTAATCCTCTAATAACAGTTTCAGTCAAGGGGATGTTGTGAGGTCAGGTTTGAATTTTTTTTAACTTAGTTTGAAATTGTACATATTCTCTTTATATATTGATATAACTTGCCTTATGCAGCATCTAAATCTCCAAGACTCAAAACATTTCACAGATTTATATCATGACCTTAGTTTTGTTTGTTGTTGCTGTTTTGGTTTTTTTTTATTTATTTATTTTTGGCTGCGTTGGGTCTTTGTTGCTGTGTGTGGGCTTTCTCTAGTTGTGGCGAGCGGGGGCTACTCTTCCTTGCGGTGAGCGAGCTTCTCATTGCTGTGGCTTCTCTTGTTGCAGAGCATGGGCTCTAGGTGCACGAGCTTTAGTAGTTGTGGCACGTGGGCTCAATAGTTGTGGCTCGCAGGCTCTAGAGCGGAGGCTCAGTAGTTGTGGCGCACAGGCTTAGCTGCTCCGCGGAATGGGGGAATCTTCCCAGACCAGGGCTCAAACCCGTGTCCTCTGCATTGGCAGGTGGATTCTTAACCACTGCGCCACCAGGGAAGCCCTGTTTTGTTCTTTTGTATCTAGTGCAAATCCATGTGAAGGGCACAATACTAATTCAGTGAGATGTATTCCAGTAAAACCATTCTTACCAGTAAGTAAAAACAAGTGCTGAACAAAAGTTAAACAATCAATTATGGCTTACCAACTGCAAAAATTCTATTTCTGTCTGGAGAGCATCATAAACACTTTGCATGTCATCTTCCTTATAAAGTTCTAATTCTTTTTTAAGTCTGTTTTAAAGGAAAAATTCACTCTATTAATTAGTTCATTAGTAAACTTTTATAATAATTCTTTATTACATGAATAGTGCCAGATTTGCAGCTTCTATTATCGGAATTTCAAGTTAACACTAAAGAATTTGGAAAGAAATTTTAATTCTCTATAATTCTGTAAGGAACCAGCCATTAAAATTAGTCTAGGAAAGATAACTGGAGGAACAAGAATTTGAAAGAAGAAATAAAGCTATCTCGTTTTTCAGGTAATTTGAAAACATACTTGGAAAACCCATGAATCAGTGTTAAAACCAACTCAAACAATAAAATAATTCAGTAGGGTGACAAAATACAAAATTAGCAAACAAAAATAAGTAGCCTTCATTGTCACCAGCAATAATTAACATGACTTTTTCATGGATAGGACATCATAAAAATGCTAACTATCCCCAGTTAAATAAAACTTAATTTGACCCTAATAAAAATACTAACACTTTTTTCCACTGGTGCTAGGCGAATTTGATTCTAAAGTTCATATGAAAAAAGAAAAAGAACATTCTAGAAAAGCCCTTGAATTTTTTTTTTCCAAGAAAGCCCTGAAAAAAGAGAAAACAAAGAAAGGTGACTAGCCCTGTGAGATATTAAATCATACCATTAATCCTTTATAATTAAAAGAGTGCAGTAGTGGCATATAAATAGAGCAGTGGAACACAGAAGACAGAAATAGCTTAAAAGGGACAAGTGGACATTTAGCATATGCTAAAGGAGCTTCCTCAAACCACTGTAAAAGACTGACTTTTTAATAAGCTGTGTTAGAAAAACCGGATAGCTATGTGCTATGTGGCTATAGATGGATTGTCAAAGCTAAAATTGGCTCTGTATCTCATAGCATACACCAAAATATACTCTAACTGGATCAAAGATTTAAGTGTAAAAAATGAAACTATCTAAGGACAAAGTGAAAGAATAGGGAAATTCCTTTATAAGCTGGTTGTGGCCAAGAACTTTCTCACTATGGCTCAAAATATAAATGAAAAATGAGTACTCAATTCAATTACATTTAAAAAACTGCATAGCAAAACACATGAGTAAAGTCAAAAGATGACAATCTGAGAGAAAACACTTGCCACATACATCACAGATAAAAGTGTAATCTCTCTAATATGTAAAGGGACTTTATAATCAAGGGGAAAAAAGACCAAAACTCTGATTAAAAAATGGGGGAAAGTCATAAACAGTCACTTCACAGAAAAAAGTATAAAAATCATCCCTAAACATTTGAAAAGTGCTTAATATTACTCGTGATAAAAATATGGTCAATTTCACTCATAATAAAGACTTGAAAATTTACTACACAGGTATATAATTTCTCATCTATCAGATTGGTAAAACTCCAAAAACTTGATAACACACTTTCTTCATAAGGTTGTGGATAAACAGCTGTACTCAGACATTGATGGGGGAATTTAAAATGGCTAAACTTCAAAGGAGGAGAATTTGGCAGTATATAACAAAACTACATTTATATTTTCCTTTTGACTTTGCCATTCCACATCAGTAATACACCCTATAAAAACAAACAACATATGCACAGTTATTGTTGCATTATTATTTGTAATCACAAAATATTGTCAACAATCTGTGTCCATTCTTATGAGACTGGTTGAATAAACTATAGCACATCCATATAATGGAGTATTATACAGTATAAAAAGAATGAAGATAAAGATGAAAAGAAACACAGAAAGGATAAACCAGTAACTAGTGAAAATGGTCACCTACAGCATGAGTGAAAATGGGGTGGAATAGATATGGAATGAAATGAAACTCATCTGGGTATATCTTTTTTATATACTTCTGACTTTTGAATCTTGATGATTATTTACATATTTGACAAATAAAATTAAATAAACAAAGTTGAGGAAAAGACCATAAAGTTTAACACAAAATAACAGTTGAGTTAAACACAAACAGAAACAAATAAACCTGTTTTTCAAATTTATAATCACAGATTAAAAAAAAAAGAATTAATTCAAGTAATTTTCAAACATAGTAGTCTATAACCCTCAGTGGGATATGTTGTAAGGCAATAAGAATTATAAAGGAATCTTAAATTTTATTTACTACTTTTATTGTTAGTGAAGGTACACAGCTAGTAATTCTAAAATTATTTTACAGGATTGTAAGAAATGGATAATTACATTGATGTTGTTAAGAACCAGAGTTTTCACTAGAAGAAAGAAGATATACATAGAAAATGGAGGGAAGAGGAAAAAAAAAAACCTGTCATTTTGGATGTGAATGGAAGGGATCAGTATAAAAAAAATCATGATTTAAAAAAATGGTATTTTTATTTCTGTCCGTTTAAAGTATTCAGAAGCAATGACACCCAGTAGTAACAAGCACATCTAGCATGCTAATTTTAGTTTCTAAAACCAGTACCAACTAAAAGATACCAGGACTCCTTGAAATAATTGGTCCCAGGGCTGAGGTAGGTATTATAATATACAAGATGAGCCTAGAATATTCTGTTGCACAAGAAGGAAGGAAAGTGACCAAAAACTGATGCGAAAATGTCAAAAGACACAAAAATTTAGTTCAAGCGACTGCCTCTAGCCAAATCTGGGACAATTTGAGCATCAAAAATAGTGACAATAATGTATTATAACACATGTAATAAAAAAGAAATCCATGAATCCATAGAAAATCTTAAAAAGGAGAAATTAAAAGGATGGGGTAAGAGGAAGGGGAACTTCTGTCTTTTTTTCCCCCAGAATTTTACTAGCTAATAAAACACCATCAATGTGACATCTATGACTAACTTAACTGGATGACCTTTTCACTGAAGAGGCAACAGCACTGATTTACTACTTCATATAAATGCATTTAGAGTCTCTCAGTAGCAGGTGTATATTAACTTTTGTGCTGTTTCCATTGCAAACATGCTGTTCACAAAACCACTCTATCTTCAAATGTTCAGAAAGAAAATCCCATGCTATTGACTTTGTAGCTTCATTTCTGAAACAAACTTCCTGCTGTATTAAACAAGCATAAACATTGGTTATAAAAAGTGTAAAACCATTCTAAGAAGAAGTGTTGTAGGTAAAAAAATGCCTGAAATGTTTCAAGTTGACTGGTATGTTACTATTGCAGTAAATAAAAAGTCATGATGAAGAACTGTATTTTGGTGACCGTGGTGTTGAGTAATAATAAAAAATAATAGGTGTTGGGAGTTTGAAGTGGTCCAGTATATACTGCTATTCTTGCCTACCTGAATTCTGCCCATCTGAGAAATAAGGAAGGTCAGATGTCAAGTTTGCTACTAATATAGCAGTGACTGGAGAATGTGGCTTATATCTGCATGCAAAGGATTTACTAACACTGAACCCCAGAATTAGACTAATGTAACTCACACCATTAGAGACAGAATTGGATGCCACAAGCTTTCTTTCATGGAGTCCTATCACTGTAAAACTTAAGGGATAGAGGAGCAGAGTGGAATATACACTCTGAGGCAGGCCATACTCCAGAGAGATAAGGAAAAGAAAGCTGGGCTTCGGTTTATCCTTCCAAACTCACCAGACTGAATCACTCCTCTCCACCATAGAATAAGAAAGAAGGAGTTCTGGGGGGGGACAACAAGGAGGGTTAAACCAGTAAAGCTTTTTCTTCATGGAAGAAAAAAACCAGGAGTGGAAAGAAGAATTCCATGGGGCTATCTCAGGGGTTAATATACACCATGTCTTTGCAAATAACACTGAAAAAAGATGAGGAACTTTTATCTTCTTTGTAGTAAAAATAAAATATGTAGACTCAATCACTGGAACAAATATTTATTAAACACTAAGTACCCTGGCCTATGTTAGATTCAGACACTGATAGAAAAATGAAGAAGTAGTAGAAGGAGTTCCCAGTTAAGTGGGAGAGACTGATACACATAAATATCACAGAATATGATCAATGATATAACGGAATTATAAACATATTCTCTATGAACACAGAGAAAGGAACAATAGAGGAACCCTTTCATAATTTATTATGTTTATTCCTTCATTTATTTATTCAATACCTACTATATGCCAACCTCTGTACCAAGGTATTAGACCATGAGTATACAATGGTAAACAAAGTAGACAAGATCTTTCCCCTAACTGAGCACATGATGACATAGACATACATAAAATGAAGCACATAGATATGTAATTACAAAATGGAATCTGTGCTATCAAGGAAAAAATACAGTGTGTTATTAGGAAAAACAACAGGTTATAAAATTTAGATCACAGGGATCCTTCTCTGAGGAAATATTTCAACTGAGATCTAAAGGATAGGGCATGTCCCACCAGGTAGGAGACAAGTAGGCAAGGGGCAAACAGATAACTTGAGGGAAAGAAAGGCATAGATAAAGGTCTTAGGTGGAAGAAAGCTCGGAGAGCTTTAAGGAGCAGAGTGAGAAGGGGACCATGGTTGAAAATAACATCAGGGAGGTGGTCATATACCATATTGTGACGAGTCTTGGACTTTAGGTTTTATTATGTTCATTATGAAGCCACCGATGATTTTAATAAAGGGGCTGACACGATTCAATTTATAATGCAATGAAGGTTGCAAGAGTGGATGACGGGAAAGCAGAGAGAGATTGTTACTGTGATCCAGGTGAGAGAGAGTAGTGGCTAGAACTAGGATGGTAGCCATGGAGAGAGAAGTGGAAGGATTCAAGAAATATTTTGGAGGTAAAAGCAACAAAACTTGGTGATGGACGGGGGTAGGGTGAGAATGATGAGATTTCTGAACACATCAAACATGCCTGCTACATTTTGGGTTTACTCAGGAAAAATTACATGTGAGCTAGGCCTTGAAGACTAAATCAGATTTTAAACTAATAGAGAAAAAAGAGAAAGATACAGAGGTGTGAAGTCCTGTGGCATATTTGGAATTCCACAAATAGTATTCTGATGTGCTAGTAGAATAGAGTATGTGATAGAAATGCAGGGAGATAGCACAGATTACGTTTTTGTTTGTTTAATCAGGACAGCATCACTTCAGATCTATTTCTATGTTTATATTAAATTCTTGGGAATTCAGAACTGGAGCTTAGGAAGGAGGGATTAGTGACAAAGATTTGGAAATTATCTATGGATGATAACTAAAACTTTAGACCAGATGAGATAGTCCATGGAGAGTACAAAGTAAGAAAACAATCAATGACTAAACTTTAGGGAGCCTCTGCACTTAAAGGACAGGCAGGAGAAAAAAATGAGAAAGAAGCCTGAAAGGCATGAAATTCCCATGGATAATATGAAATAAAAATGAAATCATAAGTAATTATACAATTATAATTATGTCTAATAATTATAGAGCATTTACTGTGTACCAAGCACTGTTGTAAGGGCTTTATATATATTAAGACATTTAATTTTTGCTATAGTCTTGTGAGGTAGGGCCATTATTAACCTCATTTTATAGATGTAGAGAATGAGGCATAGACAAGTTAAATTGCTTGTCCAAGGTCACTAACCTAGTAAATAGCAGAGGTGGGATTCAAAGGTGTTTGTAATCTTAACCTCTACGCTTTCTGCCTCTCCAGACCCTGAGATTTCTGTCCTCCCTGGACTACATGAAAAAACTAGCTTGGTATGTTATACAACCCTCAGGGACGCTTCTTAGAAATTAACACAACCTCTGGTTTAGGTATTAATCATAGCAATATTCTATAAGTTAGCTGCTTTAACATGTGTTAATTAATGAGCCCACACTCTTCATATTAGAATCTTTTAAATAAACAAACATCTTGTAATTTATAAATAGGGGAAGATTACTTAAAGCAGAGACCATTAAACTGTTGTGAATGTAAAGTACTGGTTCTCAAATGTAAAACAGATAGCTAGTGGGAAGCAGCCGCATAGCACAGGGAAATCAGCTCCGTGCTCTGTGACCATCTAGAGGAGTGGGACAGAGAGTGGGGGAGGGAGATGTAAGAGGGAGGAGATATGGTGATATATGTATATGTATAGCTGATTCACTTTGTTATAAAGCAGAAACTAACACCCATTGTAAAGCAGTTATACTCTAATAAAGGTGTTAAAAAAATAAAGTACTAGTTCTCTCCATTAATGGATGGCATTAAGTTAGAGTCCAACAAGCAACCTGGACATGACAGATTAACTTTATAAAAACATAATCATTACAAAAGAATTTCAATAATATAGACAGAATAAAATATGCATCAAAATTTTCTAATTACAAGAAGTAGAAACAATAAGTTCATAGAGATGAAGTTTTAATTTTTTGTAATTAATTTTTTTGTAACTTTTTGTAACCCAGTAATTGCTTTCTTACTGGTTAAAGTTTAATAAAAGTAGAAGTACAATTTTAATAACTTTAAAATAAAACTGGTTCTGAACTGGGGACAATTTTGCCCACCCGTCTCTGCCCAGGGGGCACTGAGCAATATCTGGAGTCATTTTTGGTTTGTCACAACTGGGGGCGGGTGGCGCTACTGGCATCTAGTTGGTAGAGGCCAGGAATGCTACTAAACATCTTACCCTGCATAGGACAGCTCTCCCACAACAAAGAATATCCTGACCCAAAATCTCAACAGTGCCAAGGCTGAGAAACCCTGCTATAAAAATAGCATCTATACCAAGAGTAGTTAAACTTGAAAATTTAAGATAAAGGCAATTACTATAGAATTCAGTATACATTTGAACACACAGATGAAAAAGATTATTCTATTCCAAAATTTAGGGATAAAACCAACTTAATTTTGGCCTCAATGATGTTCAGTAAATGTCATATCATTTTTTGCCATCATTAGCTCCTTGTTATTGTGCTAATTATAAGATTGATGGCCCTCTTTTCTAAAATCTTTACACTTAGTATTTTGACTCTGCTCTTCACACTTGAAATAACTTTTATGGAACATACCAGAAGGGAAACTAAGCTACACATATTAAAGAATTTAAAGTGGGAATTGATAAATATTGGCATTTCATTCAATAACTGCTAAGATGCAAAGAACGGACTAGGTATATTGATTGATGTTTCTTTCTATCCAAATTTCCTTTGTCACCATCTGTGAAGGAAAAGCTCTAACAAACTTCGTGTGCTTAATTTTAATCCAGGGCAAATTTTTATGACTGAGTGATAAACAAAACTGGAGTTCATATTGGAAGCCCCTTTACTACTAACTACAATGATACCAGTGGGCATTACCATTTTTAAAAGTGTAAAAAAATCAATGAGCAGACTGTCACTACAGAAACTCATTCTGCATCAAACATATCACCCAAGAGATTGATATTTCATGCTTATAAAACTTAACATAAAATTAAATTGCAGATATTTTCTCACAATCTACTAAAATTATGGCCTAAGGCAATACACTGCTAATATGAAGCATTTGTTCAGCTCTAGTGGACTTATTTCCTATATGATTTATGTGAATGAAGTCTTCATTTGCCTCTTTGTAGATCTGGCAATGAGGTTTCTGTTTCTTACATTAAATGTAGAAAGTAAAGGAAGTTCTTTAAAATTAAGCCAGCAAATATAACACTGAATTATTAATAAATAACAGTGAAATTAATAAACTGGGGGGGGGTCCTCCTTTGGTATATAATTATGTCATTTCAAACCTCAGCCATTCTTTCATTATCCAAATGCATTAAAAAAATCTAAATATTCCGTACAGAAAATACATTTTCAATCTTTAGGCCCCAAACCAGAGTGACAGATTTCAAGTAAAACAGTAGACTGTGGTTTTTTCCCCTGAAATCTAGAAGGACCAAAAATAATTTCAATCATTTCACTCCAGAAAGTTAGGGATAATAAAAAAGAGAGTTGTGGAAACAATACTATATCTTAATCTGTTAGGATATGAATAACTCTGAGACCATGAGGTATATGAAAAGATAAAATTGATTTCAACCTTATCAACCTGATGCATCGTGAAACTTATGTGTAGCACTTTCTAGCCAGTAAAGTGTTTGCTTATTAGTATGTTTCAGAATACACATAGAAGGAAATAATTTCTTAAACAAACTTTAAAAAAAAAAGCAACTGTGCGTTTAGTTTTATGCTGAAATCTACTTGACAACTTGGAAAATTATCAGATTTTATACCAAAGTATAATAGGCAATTCTTACCTTAAGCATTCAGCATCATTTTGAGGCTTTTCACTGATTTTTATTTTTTCTGCCTCTAGGTACTTGGTAGTACAAACGGCTTCCTTTTTTTTATCTTCAAAACCTAAACAATTTAAGAAAATTCTTACAATCTTTAAAAAATTAAACATAAAGGTTATCTTTATGCATTCATAAGAACAATAATCAATTTTGGTGCTTCATGTAAAATATATGTACTAGTGATTTTTATTTTTCTACTTTAATGTAGCAATTAAAGGCACACACAAAAAAGATCTTAACAAAATTTGTGACATTAAAAATACCAGATCTAACACTGATCAGTTCAGTGCTTTACCTATTCCTTTTTTACATCAGTAGCAGCACTACATCCCAATAGGTGAATACACTTTGAAAGAATAATACTACCCTATAGTAGATATATAACAATATTCATCAGCAAAATAAACTAACTCATAAAGGTAATACCTTTAAGCTCTCTCTGCAAAGTAAATAATTCTTGTATCAATTCACTCTTTTGTTTTTGAAGTTCATTTAACTGGCCACTATCATGTTCCGCTGACTTCATTTCTAGAAACAAATAGACAAAAACCAAAAAACATATTTTAACTATTTTAAGTTTTGCTTTATGTATGTCAGGAATGATTAAGTTCTTCTTGTGTAGTAAAAGTTTAAACAGTATATGGTCAATTTTAAGTCCCAACAGCTTCCCTTGGCCACATAGGAACTGTTTCTTAATAAACTGACCAGGATTATTTAAGCAACAACTGGATACAAAAGAACAAGTTAGTTGAAGGTTAGACTGCTGAATGAGATTCAAAATAGTGTCATATTACTAAGTAAAACGAGCTTCCCAATGAAATTAGAAAACTCTACTCACTTTTTGGTTACCATGAACAATGCTGCTATGAACATTCATGTACAAGTTCTTACATAGACGTATGGTTTCAATTATCTTGAAATACCAGGGAGTGGAATTGTGGGTCATAGGGTAACTCTAGGTGTAACATTTTGAGAAACTGTCAAACTGTTTTCCAAAGTAGTTGTATAATTGTACATTTCTACCAGCAATGTATGAGGTTTCCAATTTCTCCACAGCCTATCCAACACTCTTATCTACTCGTTTATTATAGCCAGGCTAGTGGCATCTCATTGTGGTTTTGATTTGCATTTTCCTAATTATTTTGAACATCTTTCATGTGTGGCCATTTGTATGCCTTTTTTGGATAAATGCCTTTTTAAATACTTTGTCCATTAAAAAAAACTGGGTTATTTTTCTTTTTACTGTTTAGTTGTAAGAGTTCTTTATATATTCTGGATGCTAGTCCCTTGTTAGATACATGATTTGCCAATATTTTCTACAATTCTGTGGGTTGTCTTTTCACTTTTTTGATAGTGTCCTTTGAAACTCGAGTTTTAATTTTGATGAAGTCCAATTTATCTATTCTTTCGTTGCTTGTGAATACCTAGAAAACCATTTCCTAATCCTAAGTTATGAAGATTTACAACTGTGTTTTATTCTAAGAGTTTTATATTTTTAGCTCTTACATTTAGGTCTGTGATCTGTTTTGATTTAGTTTTTGTGTACAGTATGAGGTAGATGTCCACATTCATTCTTTTGCATGGGGATATCCAGTTATCCTAGCACCTTTATTTAAAAAGACTATTCTTTTGCAAATGGTCTTAGCATACGTGTAAAAATCAAGTGACCATAAATGTATGGGTTTATTTTTGGATTCTCAATTATATCCCCTTGATCTATATGTCCATACTCATACCAGCACCTCACTGTCTTGATTACAGCAGCTCTGTTCTAAGTTTGAAATCAGAAGTGTGAGTCTTCCAACTCTGTTCTTTTTCAAGTTTGTTTTGACTATTATTGGTCCTTTGCATTTCTATGAATTTTAGGGTCAGATTGCAAAAAGCCAGCTAGAATATTTGATAGGGGTTGTATTGAATCTGTAGATCACATTTAGGAGTATTGCCATCTTAACAATATTAGATCTTCCAATCCATCAACTTGGGATGACTTTCCATTTATTTAGGTCTTCTTTAATTTCCTTCAACAATGATTTTTGTAGTCTTGAACTTTTGTTAAGTGTATTCCTAAGTATTTTACTTTTTGATTGTAAATTGAATGTTCTTCAATTTAACTTACAAATTGTTCATTGTTAGTATATAGAAATATAATTGATTTGTATATATTGATCTAATATCCTGCAACCTTGCTGAACTTGTTTATTAGCTCAAATAGTTTTCCGGTGGGTTCCTTAGGATTTCTATACACAAGATCATGTTATCTTCAAATAGAGATAGTTTTACTTCTTCCTTTCCAGCCTAGATGTCTTTTATTTCTTTTTCTTGCCTGATTGCCCAGGCTAAAATCTCTAGCAAAATGTTGAACAGAAGTAGTAGGAGTGGATATTTGTATTTTCCCAATCTTAGGTGAGGAATTTTCATTCTTTCATCATTAATAGCATTCACCATGGGTTTTTCATAGATACACTTTATCAGGTTGAGAATGGTCCCTTCAATGTCTACTGTATTGAATTTTTTTTTTAAACCATGGAAGGGTGTTGAATATTGTCAAATGATTTTTCTGAATCTTTGATTATTTTTATATCTTTTTTCTCTTCATTATATTCATGGTCTTGAGTATATTTATAAGAACAATTTAAAAAGTCTTTCTCTGCTAATTGCATTATCTCTATGATTTCTAGAGATGTTTCTATTGACCTTATTTCCTCCTTGCTATGAGTTATAATTGGCTTTTTCACATGTATAGTGATTTTTGATTGGATACTAGACATTGTGTTCACTATTTTCTTGAATGTTTGAATTTTGATCTCTTCCTTTAAAGCATGCTGATGCTTGTTATTTAGCAGGCAGTTAGGTAACATGATTAGGTCCAAACCTTGCTTTTAAGATTTTTTTTAAAAGAGTGTGTCCAGAAGAGCTTTAAGTCTAAGGCTAATTTAATCTTGCTATTAAGGCAGGACTCTTCTGTTTAATGAGATCTTTCTATTCTGACAAGATGGAACATGAATGTCTCCCAGTCCTGTGTGAGCTCTTAGAATTGTCGACCTTATGACTCCTCAGCAGTTTTTCTTCACTCAGCCTAGTGGTTTTCCTGTACGTATGCACAGAGTAATATATAGACAAAGGCTCAAAGCAAACTCTATGAAGATTTCTGGAGGTTTTTGTCTGTGTAGTTCTTTCCTCTCAAGTACATTGTCCCGAAAATTGCAGCTAACTCAGCCTCCCTGAACTCCAATCTTTGTATCCTCAACTCAATCAGTCCACTCTGCTTTGCTTAAGTTCCCCCTCTCAGTCCTGCTGTCAAAGAATTGCATCCAGGTAAAAAGCTAGGGTAATCATAGCTCAGGTGTTTCCCTTCTCTCAGTAATCATAGTCTTGAACAGTCTCTTTTCCTCAATATGTAAAAATAGTTTTTAATATATTTTCTTCAGTTCTAGCTGTTTGTGTTGTGCTCCTTCCTGATTATAAGTGAAAGTTCTCCACATACTATTTAAATTATCCTTTTACTTGTCTATCTCCCATAGTAGACCATAAGCTCCTTAAAAACAGGAGCTTTCAGGCTTCCCTGGTGGCGCAGGGGTTGAGAGTCTGCCTGCCGATGCGGGGGACACGGGTTCGTGCCCCGGTCCGGGAAGATCCCACATGCCGCGAAGCGGCTAGGCCTGTGAGCCATGGCCGCTGAGCCTGTGCGTCCGGAGCCTGTGCTCCGCAACGGGAGAGGCCACGACAGTGAGAGGCTCGCGTACAGCAAAAAAACAAAACAAAACAGGAGCTTTCATTTATCTTTAAAGTCCAATTCTTGTACAGTGCTTGTCATATATATACAGAACACATAGCATGTGCTCAAGAGAGTGTGCTGAACTGAACTCAAATAAATCATATAATTGAATTAAAAATTTTTATTATCCATGTTTTTGTCAATTAATTTAAAATGCACAGTTCTTTGAAAAAAATTAATAAACTCACATTTATGCTTCTGCTACTTTAATAAATGAATATTTAAAATATAAACATAACTACATGCTAATAATTAAGAGAAGTATTCCAGGATACCATTACAATCCTTAAGAGATTTAAAAAGTGAAACTATATTTTATTCATTATTAACTGATTTATCAGACAGTCTATGATATGATTTATGATTTAAAATATCTTTGTAAAACTTGGCCAAGAGTGATAGAGAAATTTTAGACTTAAACATTCCTGAGGTAGAGAATGTATTATTTTTCTTAGTCCTAACTCTCTAGGCTAAATGGAAAAGGCATGGTTCCAAGACTGGTTCTTCCCTCCCAAAAAATAAGACAAGTGCATCAATTCCTATGACACTTACACAACAGAAAGAATAAACACAATGTTTGTGGTAATAACTTTTTTCCCACTTTTCTACTGCCTCATTTTTTTTTTTTTTTTTTTTTTTTTTGCGGTACGTGGGCCTCTCACTGTTGTGGCCTCTCCCATTGCGGAGCACAGGCTCCGGACGCGCAGGCTCAGCGGCCATGGCTCACAGGCCCAGCCGCTCTGCAGCATGTGGGATCTTCCCGGACCGGGGAACGAACCCGTGTCCCCCGCATCAGCAGGCGGACTCTCAACCACTGCGCCACCAGGGAAGCCCTCTACTGCCTCATTTTAATTTTGTTATTACTTTTATTTTATAGCTTTATTGAGGTATAACTGATGTGGTGATAACTTTTTACTTCCTTCCACTGCTTAAAATCCAAGAAGTTCTAATCAAGCTAGGTTTTATGGCTATGAATATTAAACCAAAGTAAGACAATGAAAATTCATTCCCATCGTTTGACATGTGAGTTGTCTTTCTCATATAACTGCACATACATTGCCTATCTTTAAAGAATACTAGCAAGCAAGGTGTGTCATATGCTTCCTCTTATCTAACATCCAAGAAAAACTGATTCACGAACTGAAAGAAAGAAATAAGGGGGACATTTTGAGAAAAATGTTGTGACAATCATTATAGTCATTATTTTGAAGCCAAAAGTGATGGACCCTTTTATCTATGAATTATCAGATGTTCAAAATAAATAAACATTTACTAATTTCACAGATATATATTGAATACCAAATACCAATGCTTCTAGTTGCTCAGGCCAAAAAAAACTTGGAGTCAACTGTTAATGCCTCTCTTTCTCTCACACCCCACATCTAATCCATCATGAAATCCTACTTGTCCATCTTCAAAATTTATCCAGAATCCAAACACCTCTCACCATTTCAATTGCTTACAGTCTTAAACTAAGCCATCATTATCTCTGGTCTGGATTACTGCCACTTTTCCCTAGGTTTCTGTTTCTGCTTTTACCTCCATTAAGTGTATTTTCAACTGAGGCCAAAGAAATCCTATTAACATATGTGAGACCCTTCACTCCTGTGCTCAAAATTCTCCAATGACTTCTGATCTCACTTGAGTAGAAGCCAAAGTTTTTTGAATGGCCCACAGGTTTTAAACGATCTGAGTTCTTATTTTTAAATTAGTTTTTATTGGAGTATAGTTGCTTTACAATGTTGTGTTAGTTTCTACTGTACAGCAAAATGAATCAGCGATACATATACATATATCCTCTCTTTTTTGGATTCCCTTCCCATTTAGGTCACCACAGTGCATTAAGCAGAGTTCCTTGTGCTATACAGTATGTTCTCATTATTTGTCTATTTTATACACAGTATCAATAGCGTTTATGTGTCAATCCCAATCTCCCAATTCCTCCCACTCCCCCTTTCCCCCTTGGTATTTATACATTTGTCTCTATTTCTGCTATGCAAATAAGATCATCTATACCATTTTTATAGATTCCATATATATGCATTAACATAAGATATTTGTTTTTCTCTTTCCAACTTACTTCACTATGTATGACACTCTCTAGGTCCATCCACAACTCTACAAATGACCCAACTTCATTCCTTTTAATGGCTGAGTAATATTCCACTGTATATATGTACCACATCTTCTTTATCCATTCATCTGTCAATGGACACTTAGGTTGCTTCCATGTCCTGGCTATTGTAAATAGTGCTGCAATGAACACTGGGGTACATGTGTCTTTTTGAATTATGGTTTTCTCAGGGTATATGTCCAGTATTGCGATTGCTGGGTCATATGGTAGTCCTATTTTTAGTTTTTTAAGGAACCCCCATACTGTTTTCCATAGTGGCTGTATCTTGTCACCTCTCTGACCTCACGACCTCTCCTTCTACTCTAAAGACATTAGGCTCTTGGGACTTCTCTGGTGGCGCAGTAGTTAAGAATCCGCCTGCCAATGCAGGGGACACAGGTTCGAGCCCTGGTCCGGGAAGATCCCACATGCCGCAGAGCAACTAAGCCCATGCACCACAACTCCTGAGCCTGCACTCTAGAGCCCTCAAGCCACAACTACTGAAGCCTGCGCACCTAGAGCCTGTGCTCTGCAACAAGAGAAGCCACCGCAATGAGAAGCCCACGCACTGCAACGAAGAGTAGCCCCTGCTTACTGCAACTAGAGAAAGCCTGCACGCAGCAATGAAGACCCAATGTAGCCAAAAATAAATAAATAAAAAATAAATAAATTTAAAACAACAACAACAACATTAGGCTCTTTGTTTTCCCTCAAAATCAGATTAGGCACAATCTCCCTTTGTAGGCTTTATATCAGCTATCCTGCTGTCTGAAATGCTCTTCCCCTAGATATTCATTTGGCTCATTCTCTTACTTCTTTCAGGCTTTATTCAAAACACACCTCATCAGCGAGGCCTTCCCAGGACATCTATGTAATATTATAACACATACACATGCACGTCTGTGTGCACACACACACACGCATACACATAACGTATCCCTAGAAGGTGGAAAACCACTAGGTTGTGTAGGGCTGGCAAAACAAGTTGAGGAACTTGGTTTGCTATGTTTATCATGATATTTTAAAACATAATGTAACTAAATTAAGAGGCTCATAGTAATAGTCCAGAACTAGTAATTCCTTCTAAAAATATATGGGTGTTAATATTTTGGCAACTTCAAGGGGTAAGAATAGCATCCTCATCTGAAGTTAAAAACTAATAAATCAAGGAAGATATCAGACAGTGGAAAGAAAACTCTAAGTAGCAGAAAATAATAAAATAGCTATGGAGAGATGAAGATGAAGATTATTCAAAACCCAATGTAACTGGCTGACTAACCATAGTTATGGTCTAAAAGCTCAATGGGAAAGGTCAGAGGGGACAGCCAGCAGAAGAAGGAAGAGAGAAGAGAAAAATCAAGTATCAGGAAATAACAGATATGGTGGTACAAATTAGAAAAGGGAATGGAAGAGCAACCACTGACGGGACAGAAGACAAATGGAAACTAAAACTGCTCTGAGAAGAAAATGGCTCTAGTATGCTTAAAATTTGAATAACTCCTTTCTCCACCAGCACCAACAGGGAGAAATAGTCACCATAAACAGTTTCACAGGTGAATTCTTTTGAACCTTGAAGGAGTTGATAATTCTAGTATTTACATTTTTTCCAGCTGGAGAAAGAAGAAAGCTTTTACATTCTTTCTGTTAAGTCAATATAACACACACAAAAAGATTAATCTCACTTATAAATACTGATGCAAAAATCTTAAAGAAAACATTAGAGACCACAGCTAAGTAAGGTTAATAATAGGATATTTATTAACAAAGTTCACTATGTTAATAGATTAAAGTGGGAAAAGCATATATGATCATCTCAAAAGGGAGAGGGTAGGGAGGGAAAGAAAAAAGAGGGGAGAGAGAGAGAAGGAGAAGAAAGAGAGAAAGTTTCAATCTGGTGTCATGATTAATAGTAAAACTCTTTCTAAGATGGAGACAAAAATCCAGATGCCATAATGGAAAAGATTGATGAAGATGACTGCAAAAATTTAAACTTTCTATATGGCATTCAGACATATGCAGACACACACAGAGACACATACATACATACTACAAGTATAGTCAAAGGTAAACAATAAACTAGGACACAAATTTATGACACAGGGCTATCTTCATTAATTTACAAAAAGCTCATATAAATCAGTAAGAATAAAAATACATAAAGATGAACAAAGAATATTAACAGATTGTTCACAGAAAAAGAAAAATATAAATGGTCAATAAATTCAGATAAATTCAACATAGTGAATAATCAAAGAAATGCTAATTAAACCAACAATGAAAATAACATCTTGACTTGTCAGATTGGCAAAGATTAAAGTCATTGATAATGCCCAGATTGGTAATGGTAGGAGATAATAGTTTAGGAAAACAGGCACTTTCCTATGCAGTTGGTAAGAAAATTAATTCAGTGCTATAAGGAGTGTAATTTAGTATTAAGTCTCTTAATATTTCCCTTTGATTTAGCAATTTCATTAGTAGATTTTTACCACACAAATACATTCATAAAAGTACAGATAACATACTCAGATTATTAGAGGCCCTTGTCGTTGTTCATGTAGATTGTTTCTTAATTTTTATTTTTATTTTATTTTGTTTTCTTCTTGAATCACCACCAGTCCCACCACCTGTGTACTGTTACCCATCTTCACTGGGAATTTAGCTTCTTTCTGTAATTTTCAACTCTACCTCCCTACTGGCTCCAATCCATCAATATTTAAATATGTTCAAATATCTCCCATTTCAAAAAAGAAAAATGAAAAAAGGACAATCCCACTTTCCCACTAAAATCCCTCCCCTGACCTCACATCCTCCTGGGTTACTGGACTTTCTATCTTATCTGCAGAGAAACTTCTTCGAAGACTTATCTATGCTCATGGTCACAAATTCCTCTTCCTCACTGCTCAACTCATTACAACCCGGCTTCTGCCCTTCTTCTCTAATTATCTCAATCTGTTGCTTTTCCTAAAGATCACCAGGGACATCCAACTGCTAATTCTTAGTCCTTATGGTTGACAGTTTGGCAGCTTTGCCAAATATTCTCAAATACAACCTCAAATACTCTCTCCCCTAGGTGATCCCAACTTCACAGAGCAATGTATCCTTTCTTGAATGTGCCTAAGTTTCTCGAAGCTCTTTCTCACACTCTGCTGGCTTTCTTCTTCTTGAAAGTCATGGTGTTACTCAGAGTTCTAGTATTTTCTTTCAATACATTCTCCCTGGGTGATTCCCCAAATTTAATAGCTCTAGCCCAAACCTCTCTCTGAGCTCTTAAGTTAAATATCTAACTATCTGACATCTAGACCCAAACCTCTCATTTAGCTAATCCCTATGACACTTCAGATCTCAGTCTGAAAGTCACTTGCTCAGGTAGTCCTTCCTTAACTACCTAGTCCAGGTTAGGTTCCCTTACATGTTCTCATATCAGTTTGTACTTCTCCTTTTGAAGCACTCATCAATTTATAATTATCTAATTTATACTGTTCGAGATAGAACATTAAACAAAACGAAGTACCTGCCATTATGGAGATTAAATTTCATATGGAAACCCTAGAGACATTTTGAAAGTATAAAGAACCAACAGTATCAAGCACCAGGAAAGCAAATCTGTTAAAATAAATTCATATCTCTGAAAGAAAGAACACAAAATAGGGGGCTCCTACATTATTTGTGGCATCAAGGACCTTTTTTCTCTATCATTTTTATAGAGGAGTTCCCTTCTATTCCTGGTTTTCTGAATGTTATACAGAACTGTACAGATATACTTACCAGGCCCCCTTTTCCATTTCTTTATGTTATAGTTGTCATATATGCATATGACATACATGTATACAAATTGCCTCTACATTCGTTATAAACTCCACAAGACAATATATTTTTTGCTTTAAGAAATCATATGTATTTTTTAAAATTAAGAGAAAACATAGGTACTTGTATTTTATTTGCCATTTCTGATTATTTTAATTAAGATATGAGTTTGTCTCTGGTGTCATTTTTACTTCTACTTGGAGAGCTTCCTTTAACATTTCTTGTTGTTCAGTCATGGTTGTTCAGTCATGGTGGCAAAGAATTCTCTTAATTTTCCTTTACTTGAAAATGTCTTTATTTTACCTTTTGAAGGATTTTTCACTGGATATAGAGATTTACTTTTCTTTCAACACTTTCATTATTCCACTATCTTCTTGACTTCATGGTTTCTAGTGACAAGTACATGGTCATTTGATTAACTGCTCCCTGTTTTCAAGATTTTTTTATCTTTGGCTTTTCAACAATTTCACTATTATTATGTCCGTAGGCATGAATTTCTTTGAATTTATCTTGTTTGGATTTGCTGAGCTTCTTGAATCTATGAATTAATATTTTTCAGCAAATTTAAGACATTTTCTGCCATGATTTCTTCAAATATATTTTCTGCCCCACTCTCTCTCCTCTCTCCTTCAGAAACTCTAATTATTTGCATGTTAGACCTTTCGAAATTGTCCCACAGGTCCCTGAGTTTCTATTTTATGTTTCAATTTTTTCTCTCTTCTTCAGATTGGGTAATTTCTATTAATCCAGCTTCATGTTCATTGGCTCCTCTGTCAGCTCCATTCTGCTATTAAGTGACATTTTAATTTCAGATATTGTATTTTTCAGTTCTAAAATGTTCATTCGATTCTTTTTTACATTTTATATTTTTCTGCTGAGATTACCTATCTTTTCATCTATTACAAGCGCATTTTTCTTAACTCATTGAGCATAGTTAATAAAGCTGCTATCAAGTTTTTAACTCCAATATCTAGATCACTGTGGTTTTGGCATCTCATTATTTTCTTTTGACATTAGGGCATGTTTCACTGATACTTCACAGGTCAAGGAATTTTGGATTGCATCCTGAACAGTGTGAATATCATGTTGTGGAGATTTTGACTTTTTTTAAAATAACAGCCATCCTAAATGGGTGTTAAGCAATATCTCATTGTGGTTTTGATTTCCATTTCCCTAATGACTATTTAGGTTGAACATCTTTTCATAAGTTTACTGGACATTTCTTTGGAAAAATGGTCTATTCAAATCCTTTGCCTATTTTTTAACTGGGTTTTTTTTGGTTTGGTTCGGTTTTTTTGGTGTTGAGTTATGGGGTTTTTTTTTAATATTCTGGGTATTAATCCCTTATCAAAGATATGATTCGAAAATATTTTCTTTCATTCTGTGGGTTGTGTTTTTACTCTCTTGATAGTGTCCTTTGATGTACAAAAGATTTTAATTTTGACCAAGTACAGTATATCTATTTTTTCTTTTATTGTCTGTGTTTTCAGTATCCAAGAAATCATCACCAAATGCAATGTCATGAGGTGTTTCCCATATGTTTTCTTCTAAGAGCTTCATTATTTTTTTAAGTTTACGACTTTGATCCATTTTTAGTTAATTTTCATACATAGTGTAAGGTAAGGGCCCAACTTCATTCTTTTGCATGTGGTATCCAGTTTTCCCAGCAGCATTTGTAGAAAAGATGGTCCTTTCCCATTGAATGGTCTTGGCACCCTTATCAAAAATCATTTGACACAAGGGTTTATATTTGAGCTCTCTATTCTATTCCATTGTTCTATATGTCTGTCTTTATTCCAGTATCACACGTTTTGATTACCACAGCATTTTACTAAATTTTGAAATCAAGAATTTTGAGTCCTCCAACTTTGTTCTTGTTTTGGCCATTTGGGATCCATTGGGACTCCATACAAATTTTAGGATGGGTTTTTCTATTCATGAAAAAAATGCTGTTGGGATTTTGACAGAGATTGCATTGAATCTATAGATTATTTTGGATAATAATACCATAGTAGCAATATTAAGTTTTTCAATCCATGAACATGGGATATCTTTCCATTTATTTAGGTCTTCTCTAATTTCTTTGAGTAATGTTTTATAGTTCTCAGTGTACAAGTCTTTAATCTCCTTGGTTATTTTTTTCTAAGTACTTCATCCCTTTTGATGCTATTATAAGTGGAATCTTGAAAGACTGCTCTTTGCTAGTACATAGAAATGCAACTAATTTGCAACTTTGCTGCATTTATTAGCTTAAGCTGTTTGTTTTGCTAGTTTGTTTGTTTTGTTTTTTTGTGGAATTGTTAGGTGGTCTACCTATAAGATTATGCCATCTGGGAACAGAGATAATTTTACTTCTTCCTTTCCAATTTGTATGTCTTTTGTTTCTTTTTTCTGCCTAAATGATCTGGTCAGAATTTCCAATACTATCGTGAATAGAAGTGGTCATATCCATGACCTTTTAAAGAAAGGTAGTTTTAGAGTATCTCCTAAGGTTAATACCTATTTAAACTTGTGTTCTACACCTGTGATCATTAAATAGCAGCAAACATGAATATTATCTAAGGGACTAAAAAAATTATGTTCCATATCCTGATTCAATAAATCTGAGATGAGACTCAAGCATTTAATATATATTTTTAAAACTTCCCAGATGTGTGCCTATAGTTAAGAACTTCTGTCCTACAATCTCTACCCAAAGCAATTTATCTCTGAGAACCTCATTTCCTTCATCTATAAAATTAAACTAATTAAAAACTATAATCCCTATATTTTTAAGGATTTAATTATGTTCCCGGTAGCATTCTATGTACTTAAATATTATTTCATTGAATCCTCACAACAACCTTGTTAAGGTCATTATTATTATCCTCCGTCTTTACAGATGAGGAAACTGAGGCAAAGAAAACTTAAGCATCTTGCCCCAAATCACATATTACTCTCTGCTGGTTCTCCCCTTGCCTTCTTTGACATCTCTGTCTCATTCTTCTTCTCCTCCTTTCCTTAAATGCTATGCTTTCCCAGTTTCTGTCTTTGGTCTTTGGTCCTCCTCTATGTTCCCTCTACATGTTCCCTTTGAATTATGTCACCAACTCCTCTGTATTCCCAAACCCAATACTCTAGCTCTGATCTCTCTTATCAGCTTCACGACCAAATTTCCACCTGCTACCTGGGCATTTCCACCTGTTTATCCCATAGACATCTCTAACTAAAACTACCTGAAATAAAACTTAATCTTTTTGTCCAGAAAAGGCTATAGTTCACCTCCACCTCTGCTCTTCCTCCTGGTACCATATTCTACCCAATCTCTTAAGTTTGAAAACTGTGATTCATGCTTGACTTTCTATATATCTGTTTACATTAATCAGTGATACAGTCCTATCATTCTTCCTAAACATCTCTTTAATTCATTGTCTCCTCTCTTTGGTAACTTTTTTAGTTCAGGATCTTATCACAAACTGCAATAACCTGCATACTACTGTTTCTGAAATGAAATTCTCCCCACCTCACTGTGTAACCGTGTTTCCTAGTTTAAACTGGATTGATGGTAAAATGAGGATCACAGCAATAGTATTACCCTTATTATAGCTTCTATCACATTTTACTATAAACATCTGCTTATGGATTTGATCCCTTCACTTTTTAGTTTTACATCTCCAGGACCTAAAAGAGTAGCTAACACACAACAGATAGTAAACAGATTTGATTGCTAAATAAATGACCAATGCTCATGTCACATCTACTTCTAAAGAATTTGAGACTGCTCACAATAAAAGATACATTAAGATAAAGTAAAAGATAAAAGTAAAAGAATAGCTATGCAATAACCCAATTTACTTATGAAAAAGTTAGATTTCTGGAAAAACCATTAATTCAAAATAAGTTACTTTCAATAATACTAGATAAATGAGGTGGTACTATGTATTCATACCCATTTTCAGAATGTTTGCCTCGTTTTCTAAGTCAGATATTTGAATCTTGACATTTTCTTTCATCAAAAGCTCTCGTTTCTTTGTTATTTCATACTCATTATTGAAGTCTGTAATTTCCTTAATAAATTTTTCTTCCTCCTCTGTCACTTTTCTCTTTGTAGCTTCCTGAAAAATGGAAACAAAGGAACAAATATAGGTGTTAATTGCAACAATATTTTTCCTTAGTGATTTAAAATGCAATCATTTGGAAATATTAACAACAAAATAGAAAATTATACTTCCTGGGATTAAAATGCTTTACTACTCCAGCAATATTAATTAAAAAACTGAAGTTATTACATAGTAACAACCAATTATATTCATGTGAAAGATTTACCCTTAATGTTTTAGGACAATTATTGAGGTAGAAATTCTACCACCCATCATTATGTTTGCATTTGTTTGTGAATTAAACTTACAGCCATGTATGCCATTTTTTCATTGCAAAATGGGTGGTAAAATAATTAAATGACCAAAGTTGAAAATGAAAGTCTACATGCAAAGGAATTACTGTCTTACAGGATATAAAAGAAAAACAAAAAAGGAAATCCAAGAAAACCTTTTAAAATTTAGACAATAAAGGTAAAATTACATATTCATTTCAAATTCAGTTCTAAATAATAGCTACATTTCATGCAATGTCAATATGGAGTAGAAATAAGAATTTAAAAAAACTTTAAACAATGCTAGTACCTAAACTTTTTGACAATGGTAGAACCTAAACATTACTACATTTTCCTATTTTTTTTCTAAGAAATGTAACTAATTATAAGCTACATTTGGAAACTGGCCATGTCATTCATAACCATTTGGTGGTTGATTCTAACTTTAGATATATATTTTTAATATTTTAAAATGCATTTTTTTCAAAATGTCAGTTAGTTACAAATCATATTCCTAAACTGTCCTTATCATTTAAAACTACTGAGTCTGTTGGCTCTGATTTATGATAAAAAGATAAACAAAATCTATCTTTTCACCCACATCCATTAATATGCCTAAAGTGTGAACCTCTCTGCCTTTCAAAAGCATTAAAACCAAGGTCTTGAAGCCTGAGCAATTCAAATCAATTTCACTATTTCTTTTATGCTTATTACAATTGCAAATAATTTCTATTCTGCATGCTGCCAATAAAATTCTTTCAAACTATATTACTCTACCAACTGGTTTAAAATAGCACTTAATAATTTTCCATATCTGAACAGGACTATCTGCCAATATGCATACGGATATTTTTTTCTAAAAGTACACCTAAGTATATTTTAATACTTTTTGATAGAGTTAGTGAAATAAATTTTTCTAAGTGGCTGGAGACTTACAAACGTTTGGAGAAGCATATTCCTTTGGCTTGTAATTTCACTGCACTGTCTTTCTAAGGCATTTTCATGAGTTTTCAAAAGCTGTAAGAGGAAGGCTTTTTCAGAAAACTGCTGAATCTTTAAAGTAAAAAAAACAGAAATCAGAATGAAACAATTAGACATCTTAGGGTACCTCAGTTAATAGAACAGATCTGTATAGTATAAAATTTTTACATTAATCTTTAAAATGCAAAATAAAATTCACATTAAACATCTTACTTTATATGCTCTATCTTAAATTATTTTATAAATGCTTTATAATTATAATTTTTATAATCTCTTCCCCTAACAAGACTATAGGCGCCTCAAGGGCAGAGAATATGTTTACTTTTTCCTTTCTAATACCTAGCACATTTTGTACCTTAGGTACTAAAGCTTTTTGATGACACACATTGAAATCTGCTTTAAGACAGCTTGTTTTAAAGAACAAATTTCTATTCTCATCACTTACATGAAAGATATGGATGAATAAATCATGAATAATCAAATTATGAGATAAAATCTAAAAACCACAGGCAAAAACCTAGTCCCATGACTATAGTTATACCAAATAAAACACAAATCTGCTAAAGTCTTCAAATGGTTTTGAGAACTCATTTTTTATTTTAGTACCTCATTTGGTTCTAACTAGCAAAGGATAAAATAAACATTAATATTAGATATGTAACTGTTATTTCATTTGGGCTGTAAAGAATAGCATCTCTTGAGACCATGAACCCTGAAATGAAAGTCAGGAAGCTTTAATATATAAAAGCTAAAAATGATGCCAGACTGGAAATAATCTTTCCACTACATTCAGTACTGGCCCTCATAAGAAACCATCACTTCAAATCTGGGGCTGTTCCCATCTCCACAGAGAAAAGGAAAAGGAAATAAATTCAACTGAAATTGCAGAAAGCATGATTTATGTTAGCTGTTAAGAACTTCCTCAAGGTTAGAGACAGGTTGTGAAATCTCTGTCCCAGAAGATATTGAATTATAAAGAGCTTAGGAATAGTTTAGTCCAGAGGCAAAGGGTTGGCCTAAAAGACATTTTGAAATGGTATGGCTAAAAAGCCCTAGAAATACTGGCATTAAAAAGAAAGCAGCTGAAATAAAACAGAAAATATGATCTTAAATTTATTTAATATCATAGCCCATCTGCCCATACCTTCAGCACTTGGTGCTGATTTCATCAACTTTATCTTAAGAAAGACATCAACAAAGATTAGAAAGGTGCAATTTACATGACCAAAGGAATTCAGAAAATACTTTCAAAATTGGGGGAAGGGAGAATGGGCAGTTAATATTTTACTGTCTGAGAAGACAGAAATTAGAAAACATATGGTCTGATCTATAAAATTATATAGAAACTGGTAACAATGGTGAACAAGAGTATGATCATGAATTTTATCACATTTATTTTGAATAAGAAAATACTTCTGCGCTATTTAGTATATATTATATAAATGAGAATAAAATGAGTTCTAGACAAGTAATACCTTAAGAAAGGTTATATAATTAATTAGGGGCAAACCCAGGACTAAAATTCAGGTCTTCTGACTTTATTGCTTCTAATGATACTAATGATACTAATATGTAAATATTAGAACTATTTCAAAGTAGTAAAAAGATACTTTTGGTACTAAAAAGGGACTTCAGTCTCTGACAACAGCATAAATTGAAAGTATATAAGTTTAAGAGACAGAAAAATTACCAAATACTAGGTCCATCAGAATTTATTGAGAAAAGGTTGCTTGCAGTATATTCCTAACTCTCAGAGTTGCAATTATGAACAATACCATGAATGTTTACAAAAATGCTTTGAGACCAAATATCAGGCTGGATAAATTTTGGTTTAATCCAATTAGGTATTTCATGTAATATGCCTTTCAGAATCAAAATTCCTAAATTCTGATTCTGTTTCTACCACTGATCTGTAGTCAAACCTGCATTGAAAACCAAAAATGGAGAAAATATTATTTATCAAACTAAGGAATTTAAAAATAAGACAAGCAAATTTATCACTCGAATTCACAAAAGCCTTATGTTAAGGACTCAGAAATTAAGGTGCTCTGTTTCCAGCTATCACTAAGACCTATAATTATCACTGAGCTCATGTCTTCTTTCTTAAAAGGAAAAATAACAATTATTAAGGAGAGATATTAGACATATTGGCATTTAATTGGAATGTTTTACCATAACCTGAAAAGATGAAACCTATATACCCCAAATGAAAATCAGACTGCTGTTCAAAAGATCTATAAGAAGGGTAGAGCTATAATTTTCCTCCTCCCTAAAATTCTATGTAAATTATCCATTTTGAGGTCTTTTCTACTTTTTTGTTTTCATTCTTATTATTGGTGTACTCTTCATTCTTACTGTTTTACACTCTGTCTTTATCTTTTACTCACACATTTTCCTCTTTTAATCAAGACCTAAAAAGCCCCAGAGAATCAGTAACTACAGAAAGATTACAGTAACATTAATTTTTAAATTTACTTAGGATCTGTGATGAAAACATTTAATGCATAATGGAATTGGCAAGTAGGGAAAAGAGAGTAATAGAGAAAGAAGCAGGACTTTGGAAAAGCTCAAGTTAGGAAGGCCAAGAAAGAATAGATTGCCTACGCTGACTCACAAGTTGAGGAAGGCAGTTAAGTTATGGTTGCAGAAACTACATGGGGTCTAATATTATTAGACCTTCTATTTTAATGGAACTAATGGGACAAACGCCTTAGGATTTATCCAGTTCCACTCTACTATAAGTTATTAACTCTCACTACTAAAAAAAGCTTTTCAAGACCACCTATTTGCAGAATGTGTTTCTCATTGTTCCTTTTGTTCTTCCTGTTATCACAACTCATTTCTTAAATTATTTTTCACATTCTTGCTTTTGAAAACCAGACCTACTGATGTATAAATATTCCAAATATAACCTGAAGATGTTGATAGGATCACAAGATGAGGTCATTTCACAGAATAAATTATCATCAGAAATCTCTCTCACCTTTGTTTTGTCTCAAAAGTGATGGGTAGGAATCAGAATTGGGAAGATACTAGAAGAGATGTAAAATTGTGATTTAAAAAGATATTTTTGAACTTATCTGAGTCAGGTTTGAATTGAGGTACTATCTTATATCCATGGTAGCCTGGACATCCATGATAAATAAAAACTTAAGAAACTACTGGCTGTATCTGCTAAATTACCCAGGGATCTCAAGGGGCTACAAATGATAAAAAGAAAAGGATGGAAGGTTCAAATTTCTCTTTCTAATCTCTTTCCTTCCTCTGACCACAAATGAAATGAAAATATTTGCACGCAGCCTTAAAGTTATATGCTAGAATCAAATAGCCAAGCGTTGTCAGAAAATATTGCTGTTTTGGAAAATTTTAACTATAACAGTGCCAACACTCTGGTTAATTTTACTTCTCTTAGAAATAAACATTTCTTTTTCCCTTTCCCTGTCCTATTTTTCCTGGGATATTTGATTTTTCAAAAGAGCTTATAGTTTCCCCAGTCAGCTGACTTATCTGGTCAACTAGGTCAGTTTTCAGCATAGCCATGATTTGTGACTCTGCACCACTCTTGCTGCTTGGGCACCCTTAGGTATTTTTCTACCAGAATAACTTGAAAGTTGAGAATGACTGAGGATTTGAAATTAATGTTTGGGTCCAAGTAAGCAAAGTACAATCTACATTTTGTTGTGGCTGCTGTTGCTTAAAATAATTTCAGGCTTTAGGAACTGGTATTTTGCTGACTAAATGCTCTGCCCAAGAGTAAAACAGGCAACACTACATAAGAAAACATCATGAAAGTTAGGCAGAAGATTTCACATTCGTAATCACAGCAACTGGGGAAAGAATGCGTTTGTTATGACTATGATAAAGATGTTTCAACACTAGAGTACATCAATGAATACTGTATCAATTGCAGATATTAACTTTTTAAAAAATATATCTATTTTTTATAAATACATTTCTTAACCACAGATGCAATGCTTAAAGAATAACTCACTATGACACAGTAATCCTAATATAGTAAGCAAGGAAGGTTCAATATTAGTAAATATTAGTCCTTTTAATGGCTTACAAGGCTTTACATGATTGCACTCTTATTCCCTCTCTAATCTAATCTCTACCAGTTTCCTCCTCAATCACTCCTCTCTAGCCACACTGGCCTCCTTGTTATTCCCCGAACATCCAGCCTCACTCTCTCCTCAAGGCCTTTGCACTGGATGTTCTATGCCTGGAAATCTCTTTCCCCAGATTTCCTCATGGTTCATTCCTTCATCTCAGTCAAGTCTTGGCTCATCTCTCATCTTTTCATTAAGGATTATCAGGATGCCTGATAAGACCACTGCTATTTACGTCTGTTCTGGCAGTTCTTACTAATGCAATATGTCAAGAATAGGAACAAGCGATAACAATTATTTAAAAAGCTGGCACACAATTCTCACTCTTGTTTGTTTGGGCAAATGTGATTACTGTGTACCTAATAAATCCAAGAAAATCTACTGAGAAACTTAGAAATAGAGAAGAGTTCAGTAAAAAGGTTAGTAACAAAATAAATACCAAAAATTAGTATTTTTTCTATTTACCAACAATAAATAGAAAAAAGCATGGAAAAGATCCCATTTACAACACCAAAAACTAAACAAAACACAAATAAACTTAACATGAAGTATGTGGGACCTATATGAAAAAGCCTGCATTGAGGAACATAAAAGAAGGTATAAATAAATAGAAAGATATGCTATATTCTTGTTTTTTAAATAAATTTATTTATTTATTGGCTACGTTGGGTCTTTGTTGCTGCACGTGGGCTTTCTCTAGTTGCAGCGAGTGGAGGCTACTCTTTGTTGCAGTGCGCGGGCTTCTCATTGCAGTGGCTTCTCTCGTTGTGGAGCATGGGCTTTAGGTGTGCAGGCTTCAGTAGTTGTGGCATGTGGGCTCAGTAGTTGTGGCTCACGGGCTCTAGCACACAGGCTCAGTAGTTGTGGTGCACGGGCTTAGTTGCTCCGTGGCATGCGGGATCTTCCCAGACCAGGGATCGAACCTGTGTCCCCTGCATTGGCAGGCAGATTCTCAACCACTGTGCCACCAGGGAAGCCCTTATGCTATATTCTTGAATGTGAAGATTCAGAGTTGTAAATATATCAGTTCTCCCCAAATGAACTTAGTATAATCTTAATTATAACCCCAATACTTTTATTTTGTTGGAACTTGAAAAAATGATCTCAAATTCATCTAGGAAAACAAAACAAAACAAAAAAAAGAATCAGGAAATTCCTGAAAAAAAAATTGTCACTCCACAGGGTCAAAGATATTTTAAAGTTAATGTGATTAAGTGAATATGATACTGGTGCCAAAACAAATAGATTAACAGAATAATACAGAATATCTAAAAACACACAAAAATATACAGTTTCACATATATATATATATATATATATATATATATATATATAGCGCACACACACACATATATATCATAGTCAATGAGAAACATGGTGACATTTACCCAGGCAAAAATGGAGAATCATTTTAATTTAAAATATTAAAAAAAACTGTAAAAGTACTGGAAAAAGACATTGTTTAAACAATGAATTTCAGAAACAAACAAAAGGATTAAAAATTCTAGCAACATAAACATTCTAAATTTTGATATAAAAAATCATAAAAAAACAAGCTACAAATAATAAAATTTGCAACAAATGACAAAGAAAGGGTAATATCTATAGCACATAAAAAGCTAGAATTCAGGGCTTCCCTGGTGGCACAGTGGTTTGGAGTCCGCCTGCCGATGCAGGGGACACGGGTCCGTGCCCCGGTCCGGGAAGATCCCACATGCTGCGGAGCGGCTGGGCCCGTGAGCCATGGCCGCTGAGCCTGCGCGTCCGGAGCCTGTGCTCCGCAACGGGAGGGGCCGCAGCGGTGAGAGGCCCGCGTACCGCAAAAAAAAAAAAAAAAAAAGAAGCTGAGGTAGGCAACCTTTCAACTTATCTTGAAGTATTAATTCAGGCAATAACAATTCATAAGACCACACAAGTACCAAAGGCTATATGAGAAATTTTTCCTGCAGCATCGAGATCACAGGCACAGCTGTGAATAGCCAGTTTGCCTTGGACTGTTTCCATACACCTTTGCTGAACCCATCTGGTGTTCCAAAGTCTACAGATAACCTACATCTACCCTTCTCAAAGTAACCCTCCATCTCCAAAATTTTTCTTCGCCTTTTCCTCAAAAAACCCCCTCCCATTTCTAGAGAACTGCTGATTCAGCTAGATATTAATCTGATTAGGGAAAGAAGGGTAAAGTACAAATACTGATAGGTCAAGAACATTCTGTAATGATACTTGTTTTTTTATTTTTGTTTTTTTTTTTTTTTGCGGTACGCGGGCCTCTCACTGTTGTGCCCTCTCCCGTTGTGGAGCAAAGGCTCCGGACACGCAGGCTCAGCGGCCATGGCTCACGGGCCCAGCCACTCCGCAGCATGTGGGATCTTCCCGGACCGGGGCACGAACCCGTGTCCCCTGCATCGGCAGGCGGACTCTCAACCACTGCGCCACCAGAGAAGCTCATGTAATGATACTTCTTAATCTGAAAGACTCTCGCTGGGGAGCTACTTTGAAATAAGGTGACTTCCGTGCAATTTGGCAACTTAGGAGGCAGGACCTCACCTTACCTATTACTACATCTTCCTGTTCTGTCGGGATATAAAACAATGTAATGCTGAGGGTAGTGATTTTTCATGTACTGCTTTTAATGGAAGATCTATAAAACGTCACAGATTCTTTAAAACATACATTTTCCTCCTCATAATAAGAAAACTTGGCACACGAGCAAGAAAAGATCACACCTCAGTCCAGTATTCCATAATAACACTAGAAATTGGGTTGGGGATATTCACATCAACCTGTCAAACAGTTTTAGTTTTTTTTTTTGCGGTACGCGGGCCTCTCACTGTTGTGGCCTCTCCCGTTGCGGAGCACAGGCTCCTGACGCGCAGGCTCAGCGGCCACGGCTCACGGGCCCAGCGGCTCCGCGGCACGTGGGATCTTCCCGGACCGGGACACAAACCCGCGCCTTCTGCATAGGCAGGCAGACTCCCAACCACTGCGCCACCAGGGAAGCCTAAACAGTTTTAGTTTTAAGAAGACAGTTCATTCTTCAAGAACTCAAGAAAACAAGAATGGGACAAAGAACAATTTATATATTGTAACTGTTGGCAAAACATAAGTCTGAACAGTTCTCACAGAATAACAACATACACTCTACAAAAATACCGTCACAGAAGAGAAAAAGAGAAGTGCCTGACAGATTATGGAGAAAGAGTATTAATACACCTATAATAATGTTTCTACAAAGTACAAAATTTTTTTTTGTTAATCAACTACTTGATGTCAAGAGGATGCAAACAAAGATAAGTCCACTAAAAAACAAGAGCAAGCAAGGACATAAGAGAATAAGAAAAAAATACAGGCTGAGATAAAAAGATAGGAAATTTTAAAAAATGTAAAAAAGACAGCAACACAACTTAAATTTGCAGAGAGTATTAAATAATACAACTAACACTGCAAAAGATGGAATCGGTGATATAAAGTATAAAAAACTGTCCAATACTGCTGAAACTAGCAAATAACAGAAGATAATAGATTCAGAGAACAGAGAACAAAGATCCAAGCTATAAGAAATAAGCGTACTTGAAAAATAAACCAGAATATAACATCTACAGTTAAAATGGGAGACTTATCCCTGGACTAGACAAAATGGACAGATACACAAATTTGTTTATCTGTGCACACATCTGGAATCATGAGGATAAAAAAACAATTTCTACAGCAACCAGGGAAGAAAAAAGAAACAAAACAGGTTCATGCACATATTCTTCCTGAAAAATTACTTGAACAATTACATAGATTGACCAAAAGATAAATAAAATATAGGAACTCAAGAATGAGGAAGTTGAAGCACTAAGGTATTTTACAGTGAAGAATTCTGGTTAATGTGACAATCCAGACAAATATGGGAAAGACCAACTTTCTATTCAAAGACAGAGAAATGCTGGATAAAACATAAGTAACTTAAAATATATGACATTTACATAGGTAAGCCAAAAAGCAAGAGACAGAAATAATCATGCCAGAAATCATCACGCTAGAATTCAAGTCCAAGGGGTATCTTTGAGATTGGATACAGGCAACAGAGGCTAGGGTTTTAAAAATGCCCAAATAATACTCAAAGTCAAAGCCAAAGGGAAATACTGGGCTCATTCGATAAAGTTAGGAATAAAATAAACAAATGGGACCTAATTAAACTTATAAGCTTTTGCACAGCCAAGGAAACCATAAACAAAATGAAAAGACAACCTAGGGGCTGGGAGAAAATACTTGGCAAATGATGTTACCGATAAGGGATTAATTTCCAAAATATACAAACAGCTCATACAGCTTAATATCAGAAAACCACCCAATCAAAAAATGGGCAGAAGACCTAAATAGACATTTTACCAAAGAAGACATACAGATGGCTAACAGGCACATGAAAAGATGCTCAAAATTTCTTAATTATTAGAGAAATGCAAATTAAAACTACAATGAGGTATCACCTCACACCAGTCAAAATGGCCATCATTGAAAAGTCTACAAATAATAAATGCTGGAAAGGGTGTGGAGAAAAAGGAACCCTCCTA
The DNA here is from genome assembly GCF_963455315.2 of Globicephala melas. Lineage (NCBI taxonomy): Eukaryota > Metazoa > Chordata > Mammalia > Artiodactyla > Delphinidae > Globicephala > Globicephala melas. The sequence continues at coordinate 14,004,039 of NC_083329.1, forward strand.
CACTGTTGGTGGGAATGTTAATTTGTGCAGCCACTATGGAAAACAGTATGGAGGTTCCTTAAAAAACTAGAGTTACCATATGATCCTGCAATCCCACTCCTGGGCATATATCTGGAGAAAACTATAATTTGAAAATATACATGCACCCCAGTGCTCATAGCAGCACTATTTACAATAGCCAAGACATGGAAGCATGTCAAGAATGAGATTGATAGTTATGGTTACCAAAGGAGATAGTGGGGAAGAGGGGAGAGATAAATTAAGAGTTTGGTATTAACATATACACACTACTATATATAAAACAGGTAAACAACAAGGACCTACTGTATAGCACAGGGAACTATACTCAATATCTTACAATAACCAATAATGGAAAAGAATCTGAAAAATAATATACACACACACACACACACTTGAAACTAACACAACACTGTAAATTAACCATACCTCAATAAAAAAAAAAAATATATGCCTGGAAGGAAACTGCTGGCAGGGACTACCTCTCAGCCTGGAAATGTGGCAGGGGAAGGAGTATAAAGACTTCAACGACTATCACTCTTTCAAGCTAAACTGTTGCTTTTGTTTTCTGCAAGAAAAAAAAAAGTGCCCATGCTGGCTATGCAAGCAGAGTAACAAAACTCCATCCACTGGCTTGGAGATGCAGCATAAAAGTGAGCTGCCTCCATTGATCCATACGTGGAAGAAGAATCATACCCAAGAAACCCCAAACCCAAGCTTGAATTGTTCATGGATGTGACAGTCAAATGTCTCCCAGCCATGCAGTTCAGAAATCCTGAGCTCAAAAATTAACATGAAAACTGGTCCTGAACAAATGAAATCTGCAAGGTTCTGGCAGCTGCAGTGAAACTGCTCCTTAGGAACATCTTTTTTATCAAGAGATTATGTAGGACTCCCAAGAAAGAAAAGCCCTGCTAAAGATAAGTTCACAATAAAAAATTTTAAAGCTCATATGCAAATGTACCACCATGTGAGAAGGCCATCAGATGAAACAAGCAGAATTCACAGAAAAGGAAAACAGAAAACAGAGAATTCTAAGAGAAAAAAATTAATTTATTCACTCAATAATATTTATTTAACACCTACTGTGATTCAGCCACTGTTCTAGATATTGGGAGTAACGGTAGTGAATAAAATAGATGAATATGTATTCCTTGTGAAGCTTACATTCCACTGGGCAGAGACAAACAGTAAACAGATCAATACAAATATATCAAGAGAAATTAAGTGCCACAAAGAAAAATAAAGCAGAATAAAGGATAGAGATACTGATGGCATGAGGTCATATTATTTTATATATGGAGCTAAGGGAGGGTCCTCTACAGCTGCCGTTCTCAAACTTTCTGATCTTATGACTTTTGGTCTTTATGACTTTATGGTCTTAAAAAATTATTGAGGACTTTTATTTGATGATTTTTGAGTTATATCTATAAATATTTTCAGTATCAAAGATTAAAACTGAGAAATTTTGAAAACACTTAATTCATTTAAGAATAACAATAAATCCATTGTATGTTAAAATATATTTTTATGAAAAAATAATATTTTCCAAAACAAACAAAAAAAAGAAGAGTTGCATTTACATTTTTTGCAGATCTCTTCTAACAAAAGACAGTTGGGTTCTCATATCTGCTTCTTTATTCAACCTTTTGCAATATGTTTCTTGGTTGAAGTATATGAAGAAAACCTGACCTCACATAGATGTATAGTTGGAAATGGGGGGGTTATTTTAATAATGCCCCTTCCAAACAATTACGCATATTCTTAAGGAACTTTATAAGTGTTAGTTCCTGAAAGGTTGGTTGCAATGTGGAATCTGAAACCACTTCAATAAATTTTTCATACTCTGTTACAATAAAAACAATTGGTCTATTTTGTGCTTTGAGTGGATCTTTTATCCATGCACAGTTCTGTAAAATTATGTGCTGGTTATTTGGAAAATATTCCTTCACTGAACTATTCAGATTCTCCAAATGTTGATACACTTCTTAATACAATAATAAAAAATAACACTTATTAATATCACCAACAAACTCATTAGAAAAGTCTTTCAGTACTGGGAAACTGTCAAGCTTACAATGACAAATCTGAGTCTTCCAAAACTCTAATTTTGTTTGAAAGGTTGAATATTATCATTGGCAAAATAATAATATCAGTCTTTTGCCTTGAAATGTCAGGGTCATTTCATTCATTTTTGAGAAAATTTTGCCAAATACTCAAGTTTAAATAACTACACTTATCTGTCAACTATTCAAGTAAAAATGGTATTCCAGAAAAAGAATAGCTAGTTCATACACTGCAACTCAGACAATCATACAAACACTCTCCCTTGAGACCATCACTGTACTTTGGAATATAGTACTTTATGTGAACTTTCCATTTCAACACACAATATTAAAATCACATACACACCATGGTCAGTTTCAAAACAATATTTTTTACACTTTAATCAAGGGCATACAGTGAAACTGGTGGGTTTTGCTTTTTTAGTGTGAGTGTGTGGCAATGAAGGATACAATGACTACTAGTAGTTTGTTTCCACTGCCTTAATTTGTGCTAAGGTGCCAACAGTTTTACTCACCATTGCCACTGCACCATCAACGTACATATCAGCACAGTGAAAATGGCAAAATAATAGCTTTGTATTATTAAGAAAATAGCTTGACCTCACAAAACTCGTATAAGAGTCTTGGGGACGCCCGTGGATCACAGATCACACTTTAAGAACTACAGCTCTAAAGTGGCAATTGAGCCTAGATGTAAGGTAACCAACCATCAAAATTTGCATGGGACTGTCCCAGTGTTAGAAATGAAAGTCTCACGTTCTACTAGAATGGTTGGCCACCCTGCTGGGAGAGAGCTAAAAGAAGTGAGTGTGTATAAAACACTAACAGCTGAGGGAAGAAACATTTCAGGCAGAGGAAAGAGCAACTGCAAAGGCCCTGAGGTCAAATAATGGTTGGTATATTCAAGAATAAAAGAACCCACTGCAAAGGTACACACCCTAGAAAATCAGATTATCCCCAGTCAGGTGGGCTACTAGAAAATGCCCAGTGCTACACTCAGAAAATATATGATGAACTCATCTATTTCCATATTTTAGATAATTATTCATGACAAATGTGATAAGGCTTTCTTTGTAGAATTACATAGAGGAAGTTTAAAGTAATTACACAATTTAAAAAAAATGAGAACATCAAGAATTTTGAGTTCACAGTTAGGTTTATATAGTTGAAGTTGCTTGATGTCAACCCTCTAAGGCAGAAACTTGTTATATAATTTATTTGCCAATTACTCTTGGTGTTGTTTAGGAGTTGCTCAATGAATGTTTGTTGAGTGAATGAATAGGAGAAGAGAACATAGCTAACTGATTTTCCAAGAAATCACAAATCAAAAGGTAAACTTTTAAAAAGGCATTCTTTTGTGCTGCATATTCTTACGAGGCTAGCAAACTAAATGTTAATCTCATGCTTTCTGCATACTGAGCCGCAAACTTACTGTCCTTAATTAGAAGACCATTCTCTCAGTTCCTGGAAAGGAAGCTTTTTTTTTTTCTGTTCAAAACTTTTCTAACATTTTAGGGTAAACAATTTATTTACAGTAGCTCTTTTAAAAAAAGGAATAGAGGCAAACTAGTAGATTTAACAATTAGAAACAGTGCAGTAGATTTTCCACTTTGTGGATCCAAGCCAGGAAGTGTGCAACTTTTGTGATTTATAAGCACTCGCATATAGAAAGCCTATCTGGCATACTGTTACACAGTTTGCTCTAAACGCTATTACCATGAAATGTTCTTCAGATTTATTTTCTTAAGATCATGAAAACAAATTTGAGAAAAAGGAGTCCAACAAATGCTATATGTAATAATTTTTTACTTAATTTGGAAATACAATAATTTCAGTTCTACTAATATGAAGAGAGATTACTACTTCTCAGAGACAAGGCCCCACCGTAAAAGAATTGCAACCAATTATATGACCAATAATTAAGTAGCTCATGTTAAGAACAGATGTGCCAAATGGCCAATAAGCATCTAAAAAGGTGTTCAACATTAATCTCATTGGGGAATTGGAAATATAAACCACAACGAGATACCACCTCCCATCCACTAAGATGGCTATCAAAAGAACAAACCAACCAACCAAAACCCCCAAGAAAATAAGTGTTGGTGAGGATATAGAGAAACTGGAATCCTTGTATATTGCTGGTGGGAATGTAAAACGCTGCTGCTGTTATAGAAAGAGTCTGGTATTTCCTCAAAAAGTTAAACCTGGAATTAACCATATGACCAAGAAATTCTACTCCTAGGTGGAATACCCAAGAGAATTGAAACATATGTTCTACAAAAACTTGTACACAAATGTTCACAGCAGTATTACTCATAATAGCTCCGGATGCGCAGGCTCAGCGGCCATGGCTCAGAGGCCCAGCCGCTCCGCAGCATGTGGGATCTTCCCAGACCGGGGTACGAACCCATGTCCCCTGCATCGGCAGGTGGACTCTCAACCACCACGCCGCCAGAGAAGCCCCAAAATGCCTTTCTTTTATCTATGTTTTTATGTAACTTTTAATCAACAGTAAAATTAAACTCAAGTAGGACATAAATTTTTCTTTGATTAAACTTTAAAAAAAGGAAAAAATCTCAATTACAAAGCTCTATTTCAATATTAAAATGATAATAATTTGTGATTTTGTTCTTTCCCGAATTGGGTAATAGAGTACTAACGGATATGACTTTGCCTGCTGTTCTGGGAGGGTTCCTAACTTTTATTAATTAAAAAAGAAATGAATGAGTATATTTTGAAGTAAAGAAGTAAATGAAGCCACCTTAAGTTACTTATTTATTTCAATATCACTTTCCTTTAAAAATTCATGGAATATTATTTCATTAGTGTTATGATATTTATGCAATAGTTTAAAACTGGAGAAGAAAAAAAATAAAACAGCCTCAGACTTTCCTCCATTTACTTCTTCTTGTGGGAGTACGGCTTTATGTTAGGTTTTATGTTTATAAAGATTAAATGCCCCAATTTTAACTATATGCTACTATTTTTAAAAAGAAAAAACCCGGGCTTCCCTGGTGGCACAGTGGTTGAGAGTCCGCCTGCCGATGCAGGGGACACGGGTTCGTGCCCCGGTCCGGGAAGATCCCACATGCCGCGGAGCGGCTGGGCCTGTGGGCCATGGCCGCTGAGCCTGCGTGTCCCGAGCGGGAGAGGCCACAGCAGTGAGAGGCCCGCGTATGGAAAAAAAAAAAAAAAGAAAAAACTCTTTTAGATGCTAAAAAGAAACAACAAATGTTCTGTGAGTCCTTAATTTTGATTTTCTCTGTCACTGATACTATAAAACCTTTCCTTGATGATCAGAAGCTTTAGGTATATTGGTAAGCATTAACGTAAATCCTGAGCATGTTCTTGTCTTTCTGTTTTCATATTACCAAACCTAACCAGGTATACTATAGCTCTCTAATTCACAAAGTACTCATACTGTATAATCTGAGACTTTTGCAACCATATATTTTAAAGGGCTCATTGAGCCCTGAAAGGCAAATGCTATCATTTAAGTTCTAATTACATGCTACCTGGGTTTTACAGAACAGAAAAAAATACTGTACTTCCTGAATACATTTTTTGACCATGAGCAACTTCCAAAATAAATGCCCAAAATTATTTTCTGAATGTATCATTGTGCAGATAGCTCAAGCACTGGCCTATTCAAATTATGTTCTAGTTTCTCCTTATGCTGCTTCTACTTGATAAATTGGTCAATAAATGCCAAGTCAAATATTCCAGTAAATATATTTTCATTGTTATTGGCAGACATATAATTAACTCTGAGAATAAAAGAAACAAGAAATCAATTTATGATTACTTCTTCAGTTCTTCTCATTAGTCAGTTACACTGTAATTGTGGCTCCACTTTAAAAATCTTTATACACACACACACACACACACACACACCCCATGTTGACTATATTATAAATCAAATTATTTCAATTACAAATTAGTACTGTATGAACTGTGAACCTCCACATGTAAATTTTATTAGTAGAAAGCAATTGTATTACTAACCACATATATGAGCTGATTAAATGCACAAATATGCACATATATGTGCATTTTATGAGCCTATATTAATTAGTAATTTCAGCAAATGTTTTAAACAATGCTAGGGATTTGTTATGTCTTCTCTTAAGTATAACTATTTGAATCAGCTTTTTTATGTATATGTATATATCAACAGACTACATTTCCATTTTCAGGAAGACAGACTGTTAACTGAGAAAATATTACAAAGAGTAAAGCTACTTTTTTCCAAAGAAGATATTCGGAAGAGTAAACCTTTTTTTTTTTTAACATTTGTTATCTATCAGGTCAGTATCTTCATCAATCTGGGGAAAATACATTTGCACAAAAACTTACATAACTGCACTTTTAGAAATACTGCCCTTGACTAGAGGCAAAAGCTTCAGAGACACTATTATATGTGAATTTCATGAAGAAAAAAGTTTAAGATGAGCCCCCAAAATCTGTTTTAATAAAATATGCTGTCATTACTCAATTGTTACTTTCATTACTGCCGTTTGTTTTTAGATTATAATACCATGGACAAGTCATTTAACCTCTCATTCTCCTCCCCCAAAAAGGGGGATTAACAATGGTGCCTCATCACAGGATCCCTGGCAGGATTAAAAGAGTTAATACAAATGAAGCACTCAGAACAGTGCCCAGCACACAGTAAGTGTTCAGTAAGTGTTAGCTATGCATTACCTAACTGCCTATGTTTTGCCTATTACTTATATTAACTTCTAGTTACCAATCCCGAAAGTATCTTAATTCTTTTTAAAGAAAAATTTAAGCTACATCATGACATTCTTAATGCTTTGCCCATGCCATCAGCTTTTAGCATTGTTTTTACCAGCTAGTTTATCTGCTACTCACAGGCAAAACAAGACCTAAGGTCTCACTGAATATTTCCAAATTCTATTGATATTTTAAAAGACAGCGCTCTCCCTATTATCTCCCTATTAGTACTCATTAATTCATTCAAAACACTAATGTATACTGTGTGCTAGGCATGGAATACAGGCTGTGGGAATAAAAGATGGTTAAGAAAAGAATTCCAAATACATTGCTCGCAAAATAGTGAGGGATACAAACACAAACACAAGCATGTACTGTTGTTTAATTGTAAGGTGGTATCCAAATGCTATGATAAAACAAATTTTCCAAGATGTACAAGGGAGGGCTCACAGGTCATGTTTGAACAAGACTTGGAAGGAAGAACAGAAGAAGCTTGCAAGGTGGAGAAGGAATCTGATTACTTTATCCAAAAAGAGAACTGGAAATTTCTCCCAGTGGTAAGTCTATTTGACTTATTTTAGCGAAGAGACTTCCTCAAACAGATTTCCCACTGTACACTGCTCGCATCGTTTATCTTTAGGAGTTGAATAAATATTTTTGTATGGCTGTCTGCTGCCACCCATAGCTAGACCTTCATTGTGACATACCTGGATGACGTTCTTAGCTCCCATCCTCCCACAGCTCAGAGAGATTTTCCTAAACCCCTTTTATCACACCATTCCATTGTCAAAAACCTGCGATGGTTTCCTCCTATTAATACCTAGGTATCAGCCCTCTGCTTTGGGAGATTTCTCTTCCCAATATGCCTTGGCTATGCCTCTCTTTTGTTCATATTCTCCCAGTGCCCCAAATACTTTTCTCCTACTACTTCTTTTTGCTTCTCAAAAAATTCTACCTACACTTCAAAATCCTCCTTCAAGAAGCCATCAGATTCCCTTATTTCTATGTAAAATAACAGAACTTTACAAATGCTGCAGAAAAAAGTGAAGTACTAGTGGAAAAACGATCCTTTTGGACGAAGGCCACGTCCAAAATGTGGTAGAAGACTGAAAAACAGATGGCAGAGACTCGTTTGAAAGTTACATTCAACTGTTATATCAACACAGAACACTTCTTAAATTATTTATTATTCAAAATTTATTTCCCGCACCAACTACTTAATTGAATAATTCTTTTTCCAATGGCATTGCGCTCTTTTGAAACGTTAACCATCCCATAACACGGTCAATGAATTCTTCATTACTTAAACTGGTTTCTTTAGGACAAATTCATGTTAGGATGGAAGGCGTCACCAGATTCAGAGCTTTAAATATTACCAGACAACATGGAACTACACTCACTAACACAATAGCGTGCTTCGTAACTGACGGACAACTAGTTAAATATCAATAGCAACGCATCCTCCAAAAGTCAAGCGAAAACACTTTTTCAAGTGATAATGAGCATGCTCTACATGTCAATACCTTCGATTCCAACTTGATTTTCTCCTCATTCAGCTCCTCTGCTGCTTTCTTAATGTTTTCACGACATCTGTTTATTTCCGACCTGACTGTAAGACAAATTAAATGCTTAAACACGTCCATCTTTCTGGAGTCCCCGTTTCTGGGGCCTGTCATAAGACACCTTTCAGCTGTCCTTCCCTCCACGTGGAAAGCCGCCTGCCCTCCCCGCTCGACCCACTGCCTCCTGATTCCCTCCGCCTCCAAGCCCAGAGGCCCCCGCGAGCGCCCGACCTTGTCGCATCAAGCGGCGATTCTCCTCCGACAGGTGCTCGGAGAGGATGATGTGCTGAAACAGGGACTCCAGACTCATCTCGGGCTGGGCTTAAATATTTTATAACGGAGTCTGAGGATCCTGAAACGCACAATAAAGGCTTATTCCAGGACCACTCCTAGCTCGGCCTCCAGCGGCCTGTCCCCCGCCCACACCAAGGACTGGGCCCACGCGGGGTGAGGTGAGGCCCCGAGGCTCCGGGCGCCGCGAGCCCCGATCCGGGCCTCCGTGGCTTCCGTTACAAAGGGCAAACCCGCTTTGTTCTCCCCGGCGCCCTCGTTTCTCCTGTGACCTGTCTCAGACTGCCTTTTTCCCCTGGCTGAGCGCAGCTCCCCTTAGACGAGGCCTTGGCCCCTATGCGGGTTCTTTTTCGTTTTGGTGGCAGGGGGAAAAAAATGGAGGCCCTGAGGCCTCCGCTAGGGAGCGGTTTCATAAGGGCAGCAGCCCTGCCCTTTCTGCGGTCGGCCTTTTCCTCTCATTCCACCCCCGCCATGCCCCCTGTTCGAGGAGAAGGTCCTCAAAGTGCACTTTATCTCTGCAGAACATGTACTTGAAACAATTCTGAGGGCTGCAGAGCTTGCGGAAAGCCCCAGCCACCGCCTCGGTCGCCGGGTGTGGGTCTGGTGGGAAGTGACACTACGGCGTCTCCTTGGGTCCATTCTGCGCTCGGGGGTTTTGCTTTGTTTTGCTCTGGCCATGTGGCCCCCAAAGGTCTTTAGGTCGTGCTTGGAGCTGGGCGGGAATCTATCGCCAAGGCATGAACGCAGTGTTATAATAAAGTACAAAGTACCCGTGATCCTAAATATAAACTTTTGCAAAGTCTTATCCTTTGACGATGGGAAAGACTGCTATAAATGTGCAATGTCTGACATTCGCCTTAATCATTTCTTTGTAATCAGGGCATATCTTTTTTGTCTGCTTTAAAATTAATCATTGCCTTTTGTAATCAAGCTGCAGTAATAGTAACACTTCAGTATCTGCACAGGATGTGTCAGAGACCAAACTGGTTGCTAATTAAAGCTTAAACATGAAAGGCACCTTTGGGACTTTGGTATGGGATTTTTTTAATTAAAAAATAAAATATTTTTAATTTTTAGCAGGTCAAAATATTAAGATTATAATAAACATTTGACTTTATATCTGAATGTTAAATTGAAATTGGCTAAACTTTAAAAATATATTTAGTATTAAGTAAAATAAATAGTAAATGTAAATTCTGTTACATCATCTGTATAATAAACTTAATTAATATTTCATTAATGCTGTAGTATAGTCGGTTATAAATGCTAACCTTTTCCAAATTTCCACCTAAATTTCCATCAAGCCATGTATGCATAAAACTTAATTTTTAAACTTTATTATAAAAGAATGCATACTGAAAAGTGTAATGAAGTAGAAAAGAATTGCCCATAAATATATCATTCAGAAGCAAATAGTAATAACATTTTGGTTGTTGCCTTCAGGTAATTCTCCTCATCTTGCATTTTTTCTTTACAAATATATTGTGAATATATTGCAAATAAATAATAACGGTAGTTATTATTTTATTTGCCAGGTACTATTCTGAACACTGTAAGCCCTTTTGAGATGATTTTTACTATAACCTTCATAGCATAGTTGAGGAAACTGAGGCACAGAAGTTAAGTATCTTGCCAAGGTTGCCTATCTAGTATGTGGCAGAACAGGATTTGAAATCAAGAAATCTGAGATCAGAGGCCATGGATTTGATTTTGGATTCTGCTCTTTTTCACTCTTAATATATCACAAGCGTTTTACCATCTCATTGAAAACTCTTCATTAATACATTTTTGTAACTTCATAATCCTCCATCATATGGATGCATATGTAAAATTTAGATATGTTGAAATAAATTTGACTCTTTTATCTGTTCAAGATTGGGAAACAAAGCTGAAATTGTGGTGTGAACCTTTTTCTTTGAGCACTCGTTTGGAGGCTTATGAACTGTGCCACAGCAGCCATCAAAGGAAACAGCTTCCAGAAGATAAATTATATTACTAATTAATATTACTCCTTTCAGAATTATTTCCCGTGGACTTGCACAGGGAGCATCCTCACAAGGAGGCTGGTTTTCAAAAGCATGCAGCTCCTTAACATTCCAATTTTATTAGTTACGCTCAAACTCACATTTATTATTTAACATGCTCTTTCTGTACTGAAACTTGGCAGAGTGAAATTTGGGCAGCCTTTAGGGAGCCCAGTTGCCTCACTCACACAGGAGTATGGAAGAGAATGCTGCTGTGAATTCTGGGAACGGGGCATGGGAAAAATGGCTTCTTCATCTTCCGTAGTCTTCTCCACGTCCCACAATATTTCGGTGCTTTTAAATCCCAAGTTTGAGTCTTCTTAGAGGTACCACAACTATAGGCATTAGCAGGATTTTTTATTTTATTTATAGAAGCAAACATGTTTATGCAAGGTCACAATTCAAATTTTAAAAGTGTTTCATAATAGTAAAAGTAACGTATTAATATATTAAGATGTTGCTATCATATATCTAGCTTTATGCATACATTTTCTGTAGTGTTAAGATTTTTTTTCTTATAGATATACATGCTGATTATATTCTATAATGTTCAGAGCAAGAGTAACATTACTTAAATTTATGCCAAATAAAAGTGCTACAAGACATGGTAAAACTAGGGCATTCTATTTTTTGAAAATGTATCTTATAAGCCTCAAAAAAGATGCTTCATTCAACAACTGTTTAACGAGTGTCTGCTATTCATTCAACAAATATTATTGAGCATCTCCTATGTGCCATATTAGAGAAACAACAACAGGATTTAATAAAAACAAAACTACATAAAAAGTATTTTTCTTCCCCCAGATATTTCTAACCTCATTGGAGAATTATTATATTTTTCAGCATTTTGGCAGCAGTATAAACAACTGCTTTCAGAGTTTCAACAGATGTTCTTTAGAAAGAAAGCCAATTATTTGCATTATGATACCCACATGATTCTCAGATCGAAACTTTCCGTCTGTACATGTTTCATTGAACTGTGTACCCATGGAATATAAAAGTTGAGATCATTCACTGTCTCTCAACCTCGTATTTTTGTTCATAATAACAATAGCACCTGGGTTATTGAGCCGTCGATAATTGCTTTGCTAGAAGGCCTTATATAAGTCTATATTGCTCTTGTGATTTAAAATGCATTTCCTTTCCTTTCTTAGATTGATGACTTCCCTAAATTCTAAACCAGGCTTACAAATACCCACTAGCCCAGGGCATATATATTGCAATGAAAAGAAGAAAAGTAATTCATTTATTTTATGATTTTCTTAGGGCATCTGCCAAAAAGAAAAAAAAAATGTGGGTTCAACCAAGTTAACAACCACTTACTGAGTATCTACTAAGTGTAAAATCTCTGGTAGGTACTATGGAGGATACAAAATTGAAAGATACAGGCCCTGCCCTCCTGGAGGTCATAATCTACCAAATGAGACAGAGCACGCATGACTCCTAGTGGGCTGTGTATAAGAGCTTTACGCTGATGCTGTGGAGATATGGCAGGGGGAGAAAGAGCTAGTTTGATGTAGGTAATCTGGGAAGGCTTTTCAGGAGGGGATAAAACATGAGCTGGATTTTAAAGGAGAGTGAAACTTCAGTATAGCAAGTAAGGGAGAAAAAAAGCAGAAAGTCAGATGACGCCAATTTTTGGAGTGTTTAACATTTTTATGCATATGATGGAGATTCATGTAATGTTTGCTAGCTGGTGAGTGGCACGTCAGAATTGCTTTATGCAGTCGTCTGGCAATGGGTTAGAAACACTAGAAACAGAGACTAACAGCTAACATCTGTTAATAACTATGTTCCAACCACTGCCTGAGACCTTGACATGTCTTCATTATTTTAATCAATCCAACAGTCCAATAAGATCAATGTTTTTATTATTTCCACGTTACAATTAGAGAACCGAGGCAGAGGGAGCTCAGTAACTTGTCCAAGGTCACATATACTAGCTAAGAAGTGGCAGAATCAGGATTTGAACCCTGATAGCCTCTTAAGGCAAACCCTTAACCACTTCATCTACTGCCTCCGAAAGCAAGAGGCTGGAGAAAATGAGACTATTTCAGCAGCTGTGTTATATTTCAAGACAGATACATTTCCTAAAACAAGTTTATTACCAACACATTAAGGCCTTTTTTAAGGACGTTTTCAGATTTCTAGAATTTGGATTAGTAACAATGTATCTTTAACAAATTAAAATCAAATGTGATATAAAGAAAAATAATTGAAAATGGATCATGCCTTGTTGTAAATGCTTATTTAACCAGCTACATATTAGTATACAAAGTACCGTATCAGTTTCTTATTATTTTTATTAGATTCCTAGGACTGCTATAACAAAGTACTACAACTGGATCGTTTAAAAACCACAGAAATTTATCCATTCCCGGTTCTGGAGGCCAGAAGGTCTGAAATCAGCGTCAGCAGAGTTGGTTCCTTCTGGGCCCTCTGCGGGAGCATCTTTTCTGTGCCTCTTCTTAGCTTATTGTCCTTACTGGTAATCTTTGGCATTCCAAAACCTTTGACAGAGGCATCGCTCCTATCCCTGCCTCTATTTTTCCTTGGCGTTCTCGCTGTGTCTCTGCCTCTGTGTCTGTTCTCCTCTCCTTATAAGGATACCAGTCATATTTGACAAAGGGCCTACCCTACTTCAGTATGACCTTATCTTAGCTAATTCCATCTCTAACGACCCTATTTTCAAATAAGGTCACATTCTAAGTTACTGGGGGGTTAGGACTTCACGTATCTTATTGGGGATCACAATTCAAACTGTAACAAACCTTAAAAGTTAAGTCGTGGGAAAGAGTTATGATTTTTTTTAATTTTAAGATTTATTTCTATTGATATTACAATCAAAGCATTTTTAGTGGTTTAATGGACTTTAGAAAATATCTTGCACAGTCCTTTTATTTTTTAGACGTTAACACTGAGGCCTGGAGGATGATGGATTTCCCCAACATTGCACAGACAATTAATGTCAGAGCTAAGTCTAGAACTCCCTCCTAATTCCTTCTGCTGCAACAAAAGATCTTTTTTGTTCACCAGTGGCTTTCAACTACTTCAGTTAAAACAACTCCTCTTTTATCTTTTTTCTGTATTGAACTTTCTAGTAAGAATTTGAAGAAAAGGTATAACAACTAGGGTACAGAGCAGGCCTCAGGCAATTTAACTACTGCAAGAGTTCCACCCCATTAAGGAGATTAGATAGATAGATAGATAGATATAGGGAAAGAGACAGAGAGACAGAGACAGACACACACAGAGATAGGTAGATAGATGTAGAGAAAACACATATGCAGACATACATATATAGATATTCACATATATATGATAAAATCATATACATGTAATATAAATGCTTAAAGGTGTGAATTTTATTTTCAGACACTTCTACAATAGAAATGAAAGTAAACTGTCAATTCTTAATTACTGATTAAGAAAAGCAAACTTTTTTCTTTGGTTGTAAAATATATTGCATGAAGAAATTCCATTAACACATTAGGAGTCATTCAATACCAAAGTCTTTGGAAGAAGAAAGCTGCAGTTTAGCCAGTGAACTTGATTTTCACATTGTCAGAGCCCAGAGCCCAGCACAAGGCCCAGGAGGGCTACTCCATGTGCCCTACCCAAGAGATTAGACTGTCAGGCCCAGGAAATGAACATAAAACAAAAGTTAGAAACCACTGTTCTCCACCTTGTACAATTCATTTCTTTAATAAATATTTACTGGGTATACACGTGAGGCAAGTAAGAATTTGGGATTGCAAAGAAGAATAAACAAGGGGCTTGAAATCTGGTTTTATCAAGTTGTAGTTTCCATGACAATAAATTTAAGTGGCCAGGGATTACGTAGGAAGAATTAAAAGATAAATGTAAGACTTTTTGTTTGCTTGCTTGTTAGTTTTCTTACCAGTTACTTTAGTCATTAATGTATTCTTTGCCTACCTACTAAGTGCATGGCTACTTAGTAAGTAATTGACTCTTTAGTTATTAAGCCGAAATTTAAACCATCAATATATTCTACTCTAATCTCTTTTTACAATTTTTATGAAAATTTCTATTAATTTCAGTGAGTTAATCATAGTGACTATTTGGAAATGTGGCATAAATTTCAATATTTCTACTACTTTTTATGAATTATTCACAGTGACTCTTTGGAAAGTTTGGAAAAAATGTACATATATACATATATTGTACATGTGTAGGTAGAGTGAACCATAAACCCTATATCTTCTTAAAATAATTTGAAAAACTGCTCATTTATCAGGATAAAATTACTTGATGTTTCCAATGTTTAAAATGAATTTAGTGGCCTTAGTGCAATAATATTACATTTTAAAAGTCAAACACTGCCATTATTTTCCCTTCAGGATGCCACAGACAGTTCGGAAAGTTTTATCATTGTTAACACGGCTCAGAAACCTTATCTTTTATTTGACATTGCAGGTGCGTCGATGATAGGATTCGGAAACTGTGTAAGATGGTTAAAGGAAACAATTAATTAGCATTTAAATAAAAGAGCTCCCTAAGAAACATTTTAAACAGAGAATAAGCTGATGATGTAACAGGTGATAGTAAGCAGTTCTGGAATAGAATTGAAGGAGATGAATAAAGAGAGTGAAAGGAATTTAAATATCTGAAAACAAATAAGGAAATATTGCAAAATATTAGAATTACTGAAGTTGTGTATATATCCTCATTTGAAATTTGACAGTCTTGTAATTCTGTACTTGTTATATCTCATTATTCTACTTATAAAACGTGTACATGCACGGGTCTCCTAAACCGTTGGATAATCTACCTTTACCATTTTCTTTCTGAAGGTGTTAACACAGAGAAAAGCAGGAAACAGCCGAGCTCCTGCACTCTGTTGTGCCTTAGCCTCAAGGGAATAAATGCAAGCATTGTGCACACAGGATCCAAACACTCAGAAAACAGATTCCTGGGGATATTCTTAGAAGAAATCAATAAAGCCTAAGAGAACTTGTGAGAAGCATGTCCTAAAGATGATTTTATTTTGGTAATTGTTGTATTTTAAATGCTTTCATTTTCTTCTTTTGATGTCTTTTATCTTACTTACAGATGCTATTACTCATAAAATATGCTATTTCAGTCCACAAGGCTGTAGCTGTGAATGAAACCTAATATTCTCATCTAGAAGTAGATAAGGGGATGCAAATCTCCTACTTCACAGTGTAAACTGATTACCGCAGGGGTCAGAAAGCTAGTTTCCACTTCCTTTCAGTACGAGCTATGATATTTTCTATAACTGAGCAGACATCTTGTCTTTCCTTTATTCAGTCCCGGCGTCTGATTGGCAGCCTGTCTCAGTGGTTTACATGGTGGACTAGGAATTCTGTGGCTTGCGCGTGGTGGCAGGACTTTAGGATGAGGCCATGAGGAGTGACCACAAACGTCATTCACTAAGTGTTCACTGAATAACTACTATGTACGAGGCTCTGCCACAAACAGTGAGAGGACGAATGAGCTCTCTGCTCGCAGGCGCCCATAGGGGCCACAGGAAGCAAAGGACACACATTCATTAGCTCCATACCCACAGAGCGAGCGATGGTGTAAAACCTATCAGTGGGGGACTGTGGGACACAGACGCTCTACAGGCTGTGGACAGAACATTTATGCTTCATCAAGTCCCTCAGGCTGGACAGAGCTGGCATCTGGAGAACAGAGAGGAAGCCAGTGGGATCACATCACAGATGGGATTGGTGAAATGGTCAGGGCGCAATCCTGCCGGGCCTTCAAGGCAATGGAAGGAGTTCAGATTTTATTCAAAATGCGGTGGACGGCCATTAAAGGGCTCTGCAGGGGAATGATTGCATTTTACGAATAAGAAGATGACCATTAAGCACTGTTGCCTTGGTGGAGGAGTGACTAAACATCACTGGATGGAAATGGAGACTGCTGACCCGGGTGCAGGGCCCATTTGGCTGATAACACACATCAGTAGTGATGTGGCCTTGAGAAAGTCACTGACTCTCTTTCCCCCTTATTCACTTGTTTTCAAATGGGGATAGAGAGGCAGAGTAAAAGAGAGAAGGAAACAGGAGAGATTAAAAAAAGAAAACCTCAGTGCTTACAGATGAAAATTTCAGACAGTGAATTGAAATAACAAACAACTGAGAATTCAGTAATAAAAGCCTTAAAGCAAGACTTAAATCATCTCAGTCCACACTCAGGAAAAACCCCACGGAGGATACATAGAAAAGAATCTAGAAATCTGTTAGAATCATTGCCTTGGTTCCTTTGGTTAAGGGTTAATATCAGGGCCCTAGGGAAGAAAAATTCAAGAATGATGCTAGAATCTACTCTATATCCTTTAGATTTAGTTGTACGTAAGTGTATGCACAGCAAAAATTCACTGGCACACATGTTCCAACTGCAAAAACTTTGAAATACTACCACAGTGGCTGGTAAATAACCATGACCCCAGCCCTCCAGTGTCAACTCCCACCACAAGGACCATGCACGTCTTCCACAATCTGGCAACTAAAGGTTGACACCTGGCTTAGCAAAGTGTCTCAAGGAACCTGCTCAGTGTCATTTCTGATTTTTTAGTGCCTGGACCTATAGGCGTATTGTCCTATTGCTGTTATAACAGATCACCACAAACTCAGTGGTGTAAAATACAAATTTGTTATCTTACAGTTCTGGAGGTCAGAAGTCCAAAGCTGGTCTTAATGGGCTAAAACACACAAACAAACAAACAAAGGAATACTCAGCAATCCTTCTGGAGGCTCTAGAAGGAAATTTGTTTCCTTGCCTTTTCCAGCTTGTAGAAGTTGCCTGCATCTTACGGCTCCTGGCCCCTTCCTCCATATGCAAGGCAGTAATGCATCCTCAAATCTCTCTCCTTCTCTGACCTCCCTGCTGTTCTCTTACAAGGACACTTGTAATTCCCTTGGGCCTACCTGAAAAGTTAAGATGATCTCACTATCTCAAAATCTTTAACTTAAATCACATCTTCAAAGTCCCTTTTGCCATGTAAAATGACATAGAGGTTTCAGGGATTAGATGCAGATATCCTCGGAGGCCATTATTCTATCACAGTGGTTAGATATTTAAAATATCATATAATAATAAGTTACCTTAGAATGCTCATAAAATAAAACTGAGTGTGTCATAGTCAAAAACTGAGATACGAGTGGAGAGAATCTATCATATAGGAAAAATGGAACGTGGGTCCATATCTCAAGAACTTTCTGAAATACTGCAGACCTTTAATTTTCCTATCTGGTTTAGTAGTTCTCAGTATCAAAGAGATGAAATAGTTAAAAGGAAAAGAAGAGTTGAGGGCAATATAGAAAGATGGAGTAAGGAAGAGGGAGAAAGAATACAAATATTGCTTGTGTGTCCAAATCTCCTGTAAGGACTGAGGAGGGGAAGAGTAAGGACCCCCAAGTGAATGGATCCCAGCGAGGGCAAGAGGAGACCCCAGAAACCGATGGTGGGATTGCACCAGGTAATTGCCAATCCGTCCAGGGTCAATTGTCTCTCCATCTTGCATACTCAGGCACAAAGCAAGTGAAAAAATGACAATTTAAATTTCCCCTGTGATTTAATGCCCATGGAACTACATGGGATTGGTTTGATGAGGTTTGGGGAAATTTGAAGACGGGTAAGGGACAACTGATCTTAGAGGGCAGAACCATATCTGGTGGGTCTTTGTATATCGAAATGCCTTGTATGCGGTGAGAGCAAGCATCCTGAAATAAAATCCAGGAGCCACAACAGACCGTTAGCTCCATGAAGAAGCACCTGTTGGTCTTGTCACCACCGATTCCCAGATTTTGGAACAGTGCCAGGCAAAGAGCAGGTACCCAGTAACTCTGTGTTAGATGAATAAAAGAAAAATGAATGTATGAAAAGTTTTGGTGTAAACAACAGGTTTTCTTTTTTTTTTTGCATAGGCAATGAACATGTAAACATTCTTTTTAATAACCAGAAAATGCTGGAAACCAATACTCAATTCAATGTATTGACATTTTGATGCATTGTATCAGAACCTAAGTGATCAAATGAATGACAGGCCTATATTCCTGTCTATAAATACGGTTGCCAGATTTAGCAAATAAAAATACCAGGTGCCCAGTTAAATGTGAATGTCTGATAAACAATGAATAATTTTTTAGCATAAGTGTGTCCCAAATATTGTATGACATATTATAGATATGTATATGATATAGATTTATAGATAAATCTAGCTATAAAGTCATATTGTATCATATTTTAGATACATTGTAATTTTGTAAAGACGTTATGCTCTTAATGACGGTATTATTAAGGAAGGAAAAGGAAGTGCTTTCACTAGATTGTGTTCAAAATGGGGATAGAAGGCTGTGTTGCACTGTAGTGTTTTAAAAGCATGCTTGTCTGTGAGCAAGTGCCCGTGGAGGAGGGCTGAAATTCAGCTTCTCATAAATTCTGCAGAGCTACCAGGGAACAGTAATCAACACGGATAAAATCTAGAGGGAAGGTCAGTGAGGCAGGTAAGAGCTGCTGCATCCATATTACCTAAAGCACACACAGCTCCACAAAGCAGGACCAAGCGGGGCCGGGAAAGAGCAAGAGAGAAAAACGGAATCACCCTGTGCGGGTTTCATTAGATTGCCTTTAGGAAAAACACCCTCATCAGCCCCAACAGCAACTTTAATTTTATGTGCATGTTGTGCTTGCTTATACTATGCGATAGAGTTGAGCATGTCCTATGTACTAAGTGGTCTGTTTTCATAATGCTCAGCTGCCGGTGAAGTAATTCACTGTTTTTCTTAAAAAGGTCATGGTGTTGCTGTGTTCATTTGTGCCAGATCTGAGGAATCTCTATCGAAGCCTTTCTTTTTTCCACTAGGCATTTTAGATGCTACCTGGCTGTTAGGCCTGAAAATACCAGATGGAGCTTGGGAGCAGAGCAGGCACTGTTGTCATAGAAACGAGATGCTATCCCAGCTCTATGCAGCCGCCATTTTTTTTTCTTTCACTGTGTGGAGTTCTGATAGGAACAAGTACTGATAAAATATAGAGATTCCCCCTCCCCCGACACACTCACCTACCTTGGAAAATAGACCCACATTTCAAGTGTTGCACAGATAATTCATTAATACATCCCGCAGTGGACCAACTATGGAAAACTGGAAAACTATGGAAAACTTTAACTATGGAAAACTGACTTGATTTCCAGGTCTTCTAATCAGAGTACATCTGGGAAGTCCACGCTTTGACATCATCTTTTTTCCTCTAAATGTGATGCATTTGTCCTAACCCCAAATGAGACAATATCCTTTGTAGCCAGGGGAGCCCAGCTTTGAGATTCCTGGAAAATGCAACCTAAGTGTTCGTAATCATTCTGCAATGTCTCTACTCAGCAGGAGAATGGGGAGTAACCTCTCGTGATTCTCTGCATTCCCCACGGTGGCCAGCAGAATGCTGAGCACACAGGAGGGGTGTGATGGATCCTTGTGGCTTGATGTCCAAGCTTGAGGGATACAGTTATTGGCCAGGGTCCCACACTGCTGCCTTTTCTCTTGGGCAGCCATGGCATCCTCAAGGGAATGTGACTGTGAGCAAAGTGCTCAACGCAGATGGGGCAGTAGTATTTTCTAGAGACAAGGCTGCTTTTGTGTCCATCTACCCTTGGGAACAGGGTAAATCCTAGGGCCTTGAAACTGTGGCTCAAAGAGTTGTGTTTAGCAACAAAGGACTATTAAAATTGATATGGTTCGGGGCAGTGGTTTCTCCTGTATTCGTTTCCTATAGCTACTGTAACAAATTACCACACATAGTGACTTAAAACAACACAAATTTATTCTTTTACAGTTTTTAAGGTCAAAAGTTTAAAATCTGTTTCACTGGGCTGAAGTCAAGATGCCAGCAGGGCTTGCTCCTTCTGGAGGCTGTCGGGGAGAATCTCTTTCCTTGTCCTTTCCCATTTCCAGTGCCCACCTGCATGCATTGGCCCTCGGCCCCTTTCTCCATCTTCAAAGCCAGAGGCCTGGCATCTTGCCTCTATCATCATTTTCTCTCTTTCTTCTCTAGTCAAATCTCCCTGTCTCCCTCTTCTAAGGACACTTGCGATTACATTCACAGCCTACCCAGATAATCCAGGCTAATCTCCCCATTTCAAGAATCTTAATTTAATTATATTTGTAACCTCCCTTTTGCAACATTCACAGGTTCCAACGATTAGGACATTTAGGTCCACTATTCAGTCTACCACAGTTCCCAAACCAAGATGATCATTAGAATTACCCGAGAAGCTTTTCAAAAATAGAGATTCTTGATGCAACTAGAGATTATCATACTAAGTGAAGTAAGTCAGAAAGAGAAAGACAAATACCATGTGATATCACTTATATGTGGAATCTAAAATGTGACACAAATGAACCTATCTATGAAACAGAAACAGAATCACGGACATAGTGAGCAGATTAGAGGGGTTGCCAAGGGAGAGGGGCTTGGAAGAGGTATAGAGTGAGAGGTTGGTGTTAGCAGATGTAAGCTATTATATATAGAATGAATAAACAGCAAGGTCCTACTGTACAGCACAGAGAACTATATTCAATATTCTATGATAAACTATAACAGAAAGTAATGTTTAAAAAAAAAGAATGTATATACATGTGTAACTGAATCACTCTGTTGTACAGCAGTAATTAACACAACATTGCAAATCGACTATACTTCAATACAAAAGAAAAAAAAAAAAAAGAAATTCTTAGGCCCTACACTAGAGTGATCCTACCAGAATTTCTTAGGTTGGGTGGGCCTGAAAAGTTCTTTGGAAGACTCAGGTGATCCTGTTGGAAACCTCCGTTAGAGATTCTTCAGGGTCTTTCCTAAACACATGCAGTGGGGTGTAATGACACTGTGATTGGCTTCTTCAGGGTCATGGAGTATGTGGGAGAGGTTTTAAAGATGTGTGCGTTTGGAAGCGTGGAAGGCCCAACCGTCCTCTGAGGTTTACAACACTCCCACAGAATGGCTTTGGCAAATGATTGCGTCATGTGACCTGGGCCTAGCAACTCTTCAATTTAGTGGTAAAAATACCAAAATTGTTTGCTAATTCCTCCCTAGACCTTTAACCATATGAAATATGTCTTTTTTTTTTTGTCTCTCAATTCTTTTTCTTTTTTTAATAGATCTTTATTGGAGTATAATTGCTTCACAATACTGTGTTAGTTTCTGCTGTACAACAAAATGAATCAGCCATACGCATACATATGTCCCCATATCCCCTCCCTCTTGCATCTCCCTCCCACTCTCCCTATCCCACCCCTCTAGGTTGTAGCAAAGCACCGAGCTGATCTCCCTGTGCTATGCTGCTGTTTCCCACTAGCTAACTATTTTACATTCGGTAGTGTATATATGTCGATGCTACTCTCACTTTGCCCCAGCTTCCCCCTCACCCCTCCATGTCCTCAAGTCCATTCTCTATGTCTACGTCTTTATTCCTGCCCTGCCACTAGGTTCATCAGAGCCTTTTTTTTTTTTTAAGATTTAATACATATGTGTTACCATACTTTGTTTTTCTCTTTCTGACTTACTTCACTCTGTATGACAGACTCTAGGTCCATCCACCTCACTACAAATAACTCAATTTCGTTTCTTTTTATGGCTGAGTAATATTCCATTGTATATATGTGCCACATCTTCTTTATCCATTCATCTGTCGATGAACACTTAGGTTGCTTCCATGTTCTGGCTGCAATGAATATTGTGATACATGTCTCTTTTTGAATTATGGTTTTCTTAGGGTATATGCTCAGTAGTGGGATTGCTGGTTCCTTAAAAAACTGAAATATATATCTTGATATCTGGGATCTACTGTTGTTTCTTTTCCTTATAGAGACTTTTCCATTTACTGCCTCAGAATATTCTCTTCCTTCAAAGATGCTTTCATGCTGTCCTCAGAGCTCTTAAAGTTGCCTATTTTGCCTGCTTCAAGAATGGCTATGGTAGAGAAAAAAGCCCATGTAGTATCTTTAGAAAAACTCTAAATATTTCATCGTTTCTTACTAAACATACATTATTTACTTTGTAATGTAAATATTTTATGGCCTGCAACTGGCAATTTTGGAATATATTGGTATGTTTGGAGAATTACAGTTCAGTTAAAAAAAATTCTACACTGCACACCTAGCTCATGTTTAACTTACACAATTGTTTAAAAGGCATTTAACACTCAGAATTAAGGGAGTAATAGACTCTAATTTTTAAAAGGGGCCTTGAGGACCAAACTCAAAACCTGAGACAACACATTTGTGTGAAAAGAGAAAGTTGGAAACTGTATGACAGCTTCAGACTTGCCTCCGTTGCAGGATGACAGCATGATACAGTTACCTGTGCCGAGTGGGTCCAATTTCACCCAGTGGATCAAAGGGGTAGCCAGACCACAGTCAGCTCATTAGAATGTTCACAATCTGGTTACGAGTGGAATCTGAGAGGAAGCATTTTACCACACACAAAAAGGCAGAAAATCTCCAGCTTTAGTACTTGGAGCTGTGGCTATAGGATAAGAAAATCCTTTCATTAAATAAAATGGCTCCACGTCAGACATTTAAGCCAGATTTTCAAATATAAACCTAAACTGTTTGGAGAATTTTGTTTTTAATTCCAGTGACTCTCCAATATAGAGGTCATAGGAGCTGCCATCATTCTAAATTACAGCCCATTTCAGAGGTTGGCTGTAATCCAGGAGGTTGCATTATTCCAAATTGCCTGTCAAAAACTGTCAAAACACTGCCATTATCAAAAAGTAGTTCTTTAAAATAATTTTCTCACTGTTTTCCCTGAAACTTTACTGGCATTGAGCCTTAATATCATAGCTTATAGGCATAGTAAGTGAAAGCCATTCAAATGAGAAGTGGGGAGAAAAAAAACATTCTAGGCATACAACAACATACAAAATTCTAGGCAGAAAAATGAGTCAAGTTTGGAAATGTTGTATCCCTCAAAGCAATAACCAGCGCTAATTTACATGTGAAATGGTAACCAAAGAATCCAGAATTATGAATCCTAGTAGTATGACTTTTTTCCCACATTTAACACATGGGGAAAGAATTCTAGAGTTAGTTGATAGACTCCATATTTTTCCTTTTTTTTTTTCTCTCCTTCCATATCATCCTTCTAATGAAAAATGTTATATCTTCTAGATTACTGATATCTATTCCTTTCATTTCATAAATGTGGAAATTGACACCCAGACAGCTGCCTGATTTACCTAAGGTTTCATGACAGATCTAGACCTGAGCCCTGCATTCTTTTTAATACACCTTCCAACTCTCATTTTGATTTGGAAGTCCGTCTCCTTTATCTTCTCCTTTTTACTTTAGACTTGACCCTACAGAATTCCCCTGCTTGGAGTAGAGAAACCTACCCCCAAAAGAGCAATACCTGCCACCTACATTCTCTCTGATACAGACCCTGATGTTAAAACTTCAATTCTAACAAAGAACTCCAGCAACTATTCTGTCTAAGACCATTTATCTTTCAAACAGTGTAAGATGACAAAATATTTTAGAGGCACGGCTCTTAGTTTGAGTCATTACAATTCAGGCAACAAATTAGGAAATCAACAGGTAATTCAGTCTTACAGTAATTGTGACAGTAGTATTTGTCAACAACTAGTTTTCAGAAGAAACAGAACTCAAAGAAAATGCATAGCTTCCAGATTCAGACAAAGAGATGCACAGAAATATGTCTCTAAACTATCAGTAGTATATTGTAGAGAAAAGTTAATATGCAGGTGAATTTGTTTAATAGAAAGACAATGCTTTGAACAAGTGTAGAATAAAGGTATTTCAAAATAGATCTGCAGTTTCTGGGGATGCCAGTAATACGTGTAATGGTTCTGGGTCTCATTAACAAGCAGCTCAAACTCTTCAGCTACCATAAAATACAAATCATCAGCAGCACATCCTCAGGAGCAGTATGTCTGTCTGACCCGACTTCTGCTCTACAGTTAACAATTTTGTTTTAATCCATAAAAAAGAAATTTTCATCACCTCTAAATTGTGCAAATGATCACACTTAGGTCTAGTTTTCATGGTGTTCCACAGCAATCTCTAGGGCTGGGCGAAAATGTTCTTTTTAAAATCACTGAAAAGCCATAATTAATTCATTACTTACAAAGACAACCCTAAGACCTTCCAGTGGAGGACTGTATGAAACCCCCCCACCCAAAAGAGCATTTTGCTTGAGTAGTTTTGGTTCTTTATCCTGTTATTAAAAATCTACCAGCCTAAAATATCTGAGCTTGAGAAAACTTACATAAAAATGTATTTTCCAAGCGGTGCCTTAAGGAGCCCTTACTATTCCTCAAGGTTTTCATAGGCTTTCTTTAAAAAACAAGAGCAGTGATTCTATGTGAAATTAATTTGGGAATGGCATTCTATAGTCCCCTGGAGACTCACAATGCACATTAGTTTATTAAAGGTTCTGAGACATCCTGCAATCAAGAAACCTGATTTGTACAGTTTAAAGAAATGATCCCAAAGATATTTGGCCGTGACCCTTGTCTCATGTAGCTTACTTAAGCATGTTAGGGCCAATGATGTCCTACAATATACAATATGGCTCAAAGCCTGGTACAGAGTTCTGTCCTAGGCAGCTACCAAGGCCTTGGTCACAAGCTACTCTCTGCCAGGCATTCCAAAAGTTGTGTTCCTGATCTAGGCTAGCATTTCCAGTAAACTGGTCTTCACCAGGGGAACAGGACATGACTGTATGTTTTGAATAGAGCAAATCACCACTGATAATTTTGCTGCTAAAAGATTTTCTTGATGATAAAAATAATGAACATTTATTAGGCACTTACAACATGTAGAAACACCATTCTTAGTATTTTGGCTATAAGCTCATTTAATCCACGTGAACATACCTATATATTTTTCTTTTCCAGATAAGGAAACTGAGACACAACAAGATTAAGATTAAGTTGTTTATTGGGATTACTAGCAAATAAGTAGGATTCAAACTTAAGCCATCTGGTTCCAGAATCCCTGCTCTTCACACATGTGCGCACACACACACACACACACACACACACACACATTCACCTTTACAAATGAATATTTGGGCTTCTCCATACACATTAATTCTCATGATACCTAAGTATGACCAGTATTTCCTTATGGCCCCTCAGCCTGGAAATAAAAATAAGATTACAAAATAAATAGCACAATGATATCTCACTTTTAAGACAATAGCTACCTTTGAAAATAATGTACTGTCACCCTGCTTCCACACAAGACTATATCTAAGGTATCTAACAAGAAATAATCGCTGTAATTCGCTTTTAATTAATTGATTTTTCAGATACTAATAATGGCAGCTCACATCTGTTATCTCATTTGATCCTCACAACCATTCTGTGGGAAAGCAGAACAAGTATTATCATTGTCTCTGTTTTATAGATCAAGAACTGAGGTTCTGATTTACTCAAATGTGCAAGCAACGGAGCTGGTTCTAGACACAAAAGCCCCCACTTTGGCTTGACTTTTTCTGAACTGAGAAGCCTTAAAGTCTACAGCTTCTTTGTCTAATCTTAAAAATTCTCTCACTTCACACTTTTTTTAAGGAAGGCCGGAAGTCAGTGTAGATACAGCCAAAGGCCATTATAATATCACTTGAAAAATTGACCTAAGAAACCAGGATTTAATTATGAATAGGAATTTTTGTTTTTACCCATTCTGCAAAGTCATGTTTATCTGAGTTTGCAAAATCTAACATACCTATTATGATTTTCCTGTTAAATATTTTTTCTCAAATTTCATTATGAATACAAACCATGGTGTGGCCCAGTTCTGTTATCCCAACTTTATGTCACACTTTTTTCTAAATTGTATCTCCCTTTTGTATTTAATCATCATTCGGAATGATGGATGACCACGAGGAGCCATATCTTGCAACCGTTCAGCTGTTTCAATAAATCACAAACAGTCGACACATCCCTTTGGTGTACATATCCAGCTAAAAGTCAATTTAAATGGCAGCTATGTGAATAAAGTCATGGGAAATTCTGCCCACAAAGTGTGTAACCCTAAGCACTCTCTTCCATGAGTTTCTTTTCAATTTGATATCTGCAATCAGTCACACTTTATTCCTTATGTATTAAATGAGGTGAATTACAATGTTTCGAAGCAGTTCAAAAAGGTCTATTTACAATGCAACTCACTGAAAAGTTTGCCATGACTTCTATTTTCACAAAATTCATATTTCAGTTCCTTAGTAGGAAATCAATCCCAAGTCAAGAGCCCAACAGGCAAATACATTTTAAAGACATGCAGCCTTGAATTATGTATCTGCTTCTTGTGTGTAACATAAACAGAATGTGCATAGTCATTTTTGATCCATAGACGACTCCACTGTTACCCACACTACACTTCAGTTAGAAGCTTATGCTTCCTTCTGTCTTATAAAGAGAATATACAGCTCAAGCCAAAGATTAAACATAAGCAAATTCTGAGACTTAATGCTCATGAAGGGACATGTTTTTGAAGTGTATTTTCAGATAACATGAGGAAGGTCTGTCTTTGGGGATGGAAAAAACTTTGTGTCATGGCCTTTGGGCCCAATATTAACATTAACATTAGCACTCCTTCTTTCTCGCTCTGCAGCCAAACTCTTGTGATGCCAAATGGCCAAGGTTTCCAGCAAAAGGAGTCCAATGCCCTTCTCTTTCCTCTTTGCAAATAACAAAAGGGTAAAAAGCACTGAAGGTCATCGCTTGGCCCTCTGATGATATTCAACATGTATCAATGTCATAATGACAGTTCCTAAATCTTGTTAATGTGACACCTTAGGGAAGGGACCAACAGATAAGATAGATGGTACCAGATCAGAATCTTGAGGTAATGTCTGCTTCTTGGTTAGTACCAGTTCTTGAGCAATTTTCTGTAATTTCACTGCTCTGTTGATTTTAAGATAATACTGTGTACCAGGCACTATGTAAAACATTTTTTTCATGAATTGTCCCTTTTAATACCCAAAATAACTCTACCCTATAGGTACTGCCGTTATTCCAATTTTAAAACTGAGGTCTAGATAGGTTAAGAAACATGTCCAAAGTCAGTTAATAATGGTGGTGCTAAAACTCAAACTGAAGTCCATTTAGTTTCTGTTCATTTGTGGTGTATTTTGTGGACTTTAAGCCAGAATTTCTTCCCTCTTCAGATTTCTATAGACGTTTCTACCAAAGACTTGTTTTCACATAAATTCATAATCTCTTTCCTTGCAAGGCAAAAATTTAATGCTATTTAATCTTCAAAGGATGTGTTGAACGCTAACAAGCTACCCAGACATTTGGGGAGATGGAATAATGGAGGAGAGGGCATGGGAGTCAATTCCTGGAGTTCTACTTTAGTTTGATTTTTTTTTTTTTTTCCGGTACGCGGGCCTCTCACTGTTGTGGCCTCTCCCATTGCGGAGCACAGGCTCCGGACGCGCAGGCTCAGCGGCCATGGCTCACGGGCCCAGCCGCTTCGCGGCATGTGGGATCTTCCTGGACCGGGGCACGAACCCGTGTCCCCTACATCGGCAGGCGGGCTCTCAACCACTGCGCCACCAGGGAAGCCCTTTAGTTTGATTCTGATGTTAGTAAATTCTTGAAAAAGTATTTGAATGATTACCATCATCCTACTACAGCTACTTATGAAGCTTTCACAAGACATCGATTGCATATAAATACATGATTTTTGCTCAGGGGATTTGCTCTCTGAGGTGAAACCCTTCCTCCCCACTCCCACTCCCAGCCCCCCCCACCAAAAAAAGAGGAGGAAAAAGTGGAAAGAGACAGAGAAGAAAGGTTTTCGTTTCCCTTTCTTGTAAAGTCTACTTTTCCCCAGTTGAATTCAGGTGTTCTGGTTTTTCTCTGTTCCGTCTATAAAATAATTTTTCCATCACTTAACATTGTGTGGTCTCTGGAATCAAGACTTTTTCTCTTACAAAAATGCAGCAATGGCCAAATTTTTACAGCCAGGAGAAAAGGAAAGATTGAGACAGTTTTCTCAATAATTGCCTCAATCCTCCCCCTTGTGCTGGCGGTGGAAACTTGGCCAGTGACTAGTAGAGAGATGCTGGATTGGTCTCCTCCTCCCTCCTGTTACTGTTTCCTCTGCCTAAGATGCTGTTCTCCTTCTAAGTTATCACACTCCCTCTAATTCTGCAGGTCAGATGTCACCTTCCCTGGGAAACCTCTACTGACATCCCTCTCTCCCCATTTCCCTGATTCCTGCTCGTTTCCTTCATCTCCAGCAAAATTCATCACCTCTTCCTCTTTGTTCCTGTAACACTTCGTTATACCATTCTCATGCTTTTCTGTGTTCCCCTAAAAGCTGTGAATTTTCTAAAGGCAGGGCATTTTAAAAAATATTCCCCAATGTGTCCCCATGATGTCTGATATGTAAGAGATGTACAGTCCATTTTTCTTTGACCAGGTTTGCACCAGAAATGGCACAAAGCCTCCTTAGCCAAATTCCAAGGGAAGAGAATGTTCCCATGTCAATGCCTCCCCTCATTCACTGCAGTAAACAACAGCTTACTCCATGGCCTGGTACCTTGTCCACATTTTGAAGCTTGGGTACATGTGTACAAGTTTTGAGCAACACATCTTTTGGTGAGGATGGGTCTGATGCCACAGCAGGAGGTAGAAACGAGCCTTCCTTTCCTCATTTACCTATCAGTGACAGATCTCCATACTGTAATTATTTCAACTGGCTTTATGGGTCTCCACTGGATCAGAAAACTGAGATCAGGGAAAAACCACATAAAACAACAAATCCTGATTCTTCACGGTGGTTTCAGTAGTTGAGGTGGAGTCTGTTTCTTACTTACGCGTGGTAGAACACTTACTTCTGGGGACTGCTTCCCTCACCCCATTTGCACATGTAGTTGGTGGGGCTGTTCATTAAGATATGCTTCAATTGAAGGGCTTCCCTGTGGCGCAGTGGTTGAGAGTCCGCCTGCTGATGCAGGGGACGCAGGTTCGTGCCCCGGTCCGGGAAGATCCCACATGCCGCGGAGCAGCTGGGCCCGTGAGCCATGGCTGCTGAGCCTGCGCGTCCGGAGCCTGTGCTCCGCAACGGGAGAGGCCACAACAGTGAGAGGCCCGCGTACCACACACACACACACAAAAAGATATGTTTCAATTCCCATGGGGATGGGCACACTCTAGGCACATCAGAATACTCCACCCCACCGGGCATAGTGATTGTCAGGGTTGAGGGAGTTGGTTACCTTAGCAGGACCAATTAGTGCCCTGTTTCAAAATTTGATATGGATTGGGAGGGGCATGGAGGGGAGGAAGAGAGAATGAGAAACAAAGACAGAGCAAGGCAGATAGATAGACTCTTACCTTGTGAAATTATCATGGAAGCCCTTGAGTGGACCCATGAGAGGAGACAGAGTTGGGAGTGTGTGTGTTGAGGGGTGAAGATGTAAAACAATTTAACCTTGGTGGAGAACCTGAAAAAAAAAATGTCCTTCAGGCCGCACCAGCTCTCAGAATCACTGTCAGGGGCCTTCTACATGGTTACAGCCAGTTTGGGGACAAGTCCATTACAGAGAAAGCACAGCTGAGAAATGCAGAGAAAAAGACATACTCCTGATGACATCATCCCTACCCCTGCATCCAGCCTTACCTGAACTCTCCAATAACATGTGGCAATAGATTATCTTTTGGCCTAAGCTAGCTGGAGTTTGGTTTCTGTCACTTGCAGCTGAAAGAGTATCTGACCAATAGACTTTTCTAATGCATAAATCTGCTTCCTATTTCCAGGTTATGGGAAGAGTACTTCAAGGGCAATGATGCAAGGCCGTTGACTTAAGTTTGATGCTATACTTGGCTGTTATTTTTGGGAAGATGTTACCTAAGGGTGATTTTAAAGGAGTGAGCAGACTGAGAGAGTTCAGATTCAGACTCTATTAGAGCACTTGTCCTACCTATACATCAGAAGTTAGTTCCTGAAAAAATTTCTTGCCTACATAAATACATTCTGGGTCCTTCAAGAGTGATTGCTTTGGCCTGCTAGGGTTTCCATTAAAAGATGTCACTGCCTATGGCTTCTGCCCAACTGTGCACTTACTGCAACATAAAGTGAGTTTATAGTCTAACTGAATATCCTGGAACTTTTCAAACTCTCATAAAGGTGCCTGGTAAGAAAGGTTTGACGTTAATGAGATTCCTCTTAGTTTGCATTGTTTTTTCTAAAACCTAGAAACAAAACAAAACCCCACACCTTAATAATTTAAAATGACCATACCAGTCAAATAGTCCTCACGTTTTCAACTTTCCTGTAATATATCATGTTTCCATTGAAGTGGACTATTGTAACTGCCTGAAAAAGTATTGTCTGATATCTGTAAGCACAGTCAGCAATCAATAATTTGAAATTTGTACAATTTGTACCTTTAAGTTCTGGCACGTCATTTTTTTATTTCATTCAATCTGCTTTTACTGTTGAAGAAAAAACATTTTGAACCATTGCCACAGAGCACATTTATGTGTGAAACAGGGTTCATTTATATGGTGGGAAGTATATCATTTTGACGTTTATTTGCAATATTAATTGTATATATTGATTCCATTTTTTTCAGAAATTGTAAATTTATTATAAATACTACCACTGGTGTCCTTATTTTGGTGAGAATGTTCTTCTACAGAACTTGAAAACATTTTGGAGTCAAGTCATGGATTTTTAAATTCAGAAAGACAACATATGCTGTAATATTAAATTAAAATTCCATAATCAGTTGTTAGTTCAAGGACAAACTCGAACAGGAAATTCATTTTTTTTTTAATGTTGTCTCTTAACTGTTGGGTTAAGAACGAATGATCTTCTGCGATCATTAGCTCTTCTTTACTCGTTTCTTGTGTTTGATCTTAAGCCCAAATATAAATGTAGTGTGGAAAGTTATCTTTAGCCATTTTTAAGTGTCCCCAGTGTTTTCAGTTAATAATCATAAGAGCAGTCTATCTCAAAATCTTTCTCTGCCCTCTCTGAATATACCACCCCACACAAACACACAGGGATAGGTCTGGATTTGGAAATAACTGAGTCATGACCCTTACAAGGAACACCTGAATTCAGCACATGTGGAAAGAAAAGTCAGAGAGCTGCCACCCAAGAATCCTGGGAGCATTTCAGACTGAGAAGATTTCAGACTCCTCACTAGGTATGAGATGCTCTCAAGCTGTTAAAAGGGTTACGGGATATAGGCTGCAAGGCAGGCAAGCTTGTCCCTGAAGGAGTATTGCCAGCAAGAGAGGAATACTCTTCAGACAGGATGACTCCCCTCTGGGAGAGAGAGGGATAATCTGGATTCTGTCCTTTTCACTCACTCAGAAGTATAGGTCAGTTACTTTATTTTGCAGGCACGTAATTTAAAAATTACATCAAGTGATTTAGTACTTGCATTTTTATCAAGCACCTCCTGTGGGATGATGTGATAGGCACCCCGGAGGGCATGCAGGTGGGGGAGATGAAAGCCATGACCCTTGAAGCTAAGAGGCCTCTAATAGGGTGGGATAAAAAGTAAATGTATAGAACTATAAGATAATGTAGAAGGACATAAGTGTCTGAAGATATGTACAGATATAGTGCTATAAATATTTACAAGGCAGAAAGACTGTCTCTGCCCTGGGGAATTTAAGACTTCATGAAGGAGGGGGCATTTGAGTTGAATCCTGAAGGGAGAGAAGAACATTAAGCAAAGGGAATCCATGCAAAAAGGCAAAAATTACATATATAGTATATTCAGGACATTATCCAGTATACATGGCATATAAAATATAAAGAGTAGCGAAGTGGAAGATAAGCCTGGGAAAGCAGATTGGAGCCAAACTATGGCAGGGCAGGTCTTAAATGGCAAAAACAGAGTTTGGACTTCCCTCTGCAGACACTGGGAGGCCACTGTGTTCTTGGGTAGGAGAGCCAGGATCCTATTAGAGTCTAGGAAGTACCTGGTACTGTTCTTATTGTCATGAAAATTGGGGAGACTGGAGGGAGACATTCAAGAAGAAGGCAGTGAGGGGCTGATTGGGGTGATGGCAGCTGGAATGCAAAGAATGGGAGCAATAGAGGAGACATGGCAGAGGCAAGACCATCAGGTCCCAGCAGCTGCATGAGTGGAGGATGCAAGAGACAAGGGGAGAGCTGAGCCGGGGTAAGGAGAGGATGGTGGCAGGTGATGAATTTGATCCTGGACATGATGACTTAAAATTTCTAGTGTGAGACTTAGGAGAAGAGTCCAGCCAACAACTGGAAATGTGGTTGGGAGAGAGTATGGAGCTAAGATAAGGATTTGGGAGTCAGCCACAGAGAGGTGAGAGTTGACACTGTGAGAATGGATTAGATGACCAAGGAAAAACCATATGGAGGGAGGACTGGGATGAACACAGAGGAAACTGAAAATGGATGGGAAAAAAATCACTGTGGGGCTTCCCTGGTGGCGCAGTGGTTGAGAGTCCACCTGCCGATGCAGGGGACGCGGGTTCGTGCCCCGGTCCGGGAAGATCCCACATGTTGCGGAGCGGCTGGGCCCGTGAGCCATGGCCGCTGAGCCTGCGCTTCTGGAACCTGTGCTCCGCAATGGGAGAGGCCACAGCAGTGAGAGGCCCGCGTACCGCAAAAAAAAAAAAAGTACTTTGGAAGACTGGAGAGTGCCAGAGAAACGCTCTATAGTAATGAGGATTCATAGAATAAAAGGCTATTATTTGGAGATGAAAGAGACCTTAGCACTCAGTCAGTCCAATCTTTTCATTTGACAGGAAGCAGAGGCTCAGAAAGGTTAAATTACAGCTGGCAAACAGCTGTATTCCAGGCTGTACTGAGTCCAGATTGAGAAGCAGGTAAAATGTTTCCTGGTCCTCCCACGTCCCTTTCCCGGACAGTCCTCTCCATCTCTGTCACTTATAATAACATTCAGAGTAGCGACATCTGTTAAGCTCTTTCTCGGAGCCGTGTATAGAGTCATGGTTATGAACTTTGGAGACAAAATTGCCTGGATTCTAAACTCGACTCCTTTGCTTCCTAGTTGTATGACTTTACACAGACTACTTAACCTTTCCAAGCCTGTGTCCTCAGCTGTAAATGGGGGTAATAACAGTATTTGCCTTATAGTTAATATATGTAGAACACTTAGAATAGTACTTGGCATTGTGGAATCACTGTGTAAGCATTAGCCATTATTTTATGAAGTACTGTGAATTAGGAAACCATATAATTTATTGTTCAAACTCGGATGCTTTTGAGCAGTGCCACGTGGAGCCACATGGGAGCCTGAGGCAAAAGGAAAAATCAGTAATACTGATCCTTCTTTCATTTAAATTTTTGGTATTTGTTAGTCATGGATTTTTTGCATTTTTAAGGTTTTTTTAAAAAATTGCTGTAAAATACGATATATCTTGATTGCCGAGTTTTTGGGCATCCCTTAAATTTCGCACCCTTGGCAAATATCTCACTCGCCTCATTCCCCTACTTCTAGGTCGGCTGTTGAGGGTGATTTGGGAGACTTTCAATAATTACACAGGGAGAGCAGGCAGAAATCAATACTTTCCTGGGCACACTGAGACATACAGTCCCCCAGTAGCTTTCAGTGCACAATCTGTAGAGCTCCTCTCTATTTGTGTGTGTGTGTGTGTGTGTGTGTGCGTGTGCGTGTGTGTGCATGTGTGTCTTTTCTCCCGCTAGTGGACACACTACCTTTCCCAGGGCATAGCTGTGACCTCAAGACCAACTGGGAACCATGTATGAAATTCAAGTTCGTTCCACAAAACACCACCTGGAATTAGAACCTGGCCCCAAGCCCCCACCTCACTGAAGTTATTTCCCTATAAGTTTGTGCCCTCAACTTTCAATCCTTATGTCCCTAAAAACATGCCACTAGGGCCAATGATAAGCTAGTCTCAGGAGGTGAAAGTGACTAACAGCTTAGGGTCTTACTATTTCCTGGAGTATTTGCATAATTTGAGGGATAATATTAGAACCTACCTCATAAGATTAAATGAAATAATGTATATAAACTACTTAGCAAAATGTGTGGACCTGATAAATAGTAGGTAATAGGAGCTGTTATTGCTGTTTAATAACAAATTATTATATACTTATTACTATGGTTGAACTGTTTGAGATTATTGGTAATCAATAGTGTTTGATCTACAAAAATAGCAGTCTCATATGATTCAACTGACTACTAATACTACTACTGTGTTAATTAGAATATACTGAACCCTATTAAATGCCACTTGGGGGATCAAAAAATGGTCAAGTGTTGGCAATTTCATATGGTTCAACCGAGTAAAAACAGTCTATTGTTGGCAACGCTGAGTTAATCCAAAGGGCTGAGCAATTAACAATTGTTGTGTTGGGTAATCACTTCACATGGGCAACTGCTTGCTTTATGAATTAGAAAGCTCTTCCTAATTACATGCCATACAATTATCTGCAGAGTATTATCGCATGCATTCCACTGCCTTCCACAAACATTTATGAAGCTTCCCCAGTGTGTCAGGTATTGGGAGATGACTGAAAGGACTAGATGCCTGCCCTAGTGTAGATTTTCTCCAGAGCTCAGTGTTCTGGAGACTAAGGCTGTACCTCAGATTGTGTCCTTTTAGACACTAGATATTACTGTAAGTAATTGCACCACATGGTCATTTTCCTATGTTGATAATTGCCAAGTTTTCCCAAAAAAATTCACTCTTTTTAACAGAGCCAGTGAAGTTATCAGGAATGATATATGAGATGGTGTCAGATGGTGGTGTTCTGACTTTACTACCAGTTCTGTAAGATACAGCCCAGAACAAGCTGAAAGGAAGCCTACACACTTGACTTTGATTTGCTGACATATACTGAGAACCCCTTCTGCCCAGACTCCCTAAGTCATCCCCATGAGAAGACAGGATATAAAAATGCATAAGCATTATACCCTCCGGAAATAATGTGGTTTAAGTTACAGTATGTCAGCCAGCGTGACCTTTGCGTTTTTGCACCTGGAGAGAACTGGAGGGATTTGCAAACTCTTCCCTCTGTCTTTCCAAGTCTTCTCGATTGACTTAGATTCTTCCCGCAGTGGGCTAATTCAGCCTCCCCTAGTTCACATAGAATCTGGCCTCAAATGAACTTTACCTAAAAGTAAGTATTCTGGTTAAATAGGGGTAAAAAACCCCAAACAAACCCAGGAATCATCAGCAGTCCTATGAAATGCTTAGGAATTCAGTTACCAAGAATCCATAGAAATAAACAGATTCAAGATTTTTCTTGAACTCTTCATTAAAACCAGTGAAGCAGTAACTGGGACACGATTAATGCTCTGAAATAGTGGATGGTAGATAAGCAGGCCTATGTGAACTTCAACATAAACAACTTGGATTGCAGTAATTTTTCCCCTGAAAATGTCCAAATATGAAAATATTTTTTAGGAACAATTCTTTCAGAAGAAGATGTTTCAAAGTCACTTAAAACAATCTGGCGAGGCTCCATCTTTGTTTTGCTGACTTATTTATTAGCTATAATTTTTCTTTGTGTAGTAAAAACACTTAAGATCTACTCTTATCACATTTCATGTATACAATATAGTATTATTAACTATATAGTCATCAACTTGCACATTAGATCTCCAGAACTTACGCATCCTGCATAACTGAAACTATTCCATTTGACCGACATCTCCCCATTTCCCCCACCCTCCAGCCCCTGGTAACCACCATTTAACTCTCTGCTTCTGTGAATTCGACATTTTTAGATTCCACATATAAGCGAGATCATGCAGTTTTTGTCTTTCTGCACTTGGCTTACTTCACTTAGCAGCATGTCTTCCGGGTCCATCCACCTGATTGCAAATTGCAGGATTTTCCCCCTTTTTTAAAGGCTGAATAATATTCTATGGTATATGACTGCTTTATTTAGTTACCTTTCTCTCTCCCTGGAATAGGGGGGAAAGAGCCTTTCAAACTTCAAGTTAAAACTTCCTCTTTCCTTTCCCTCTGCACAGCTTGTCCCCCATCCCTTTCTCTCTGCTTACCCTTTCCCTGGCTAAAGAACTGATCATATGTCAGCCTGAGTCCCTGGATTCCTCGATGCACAGACTACAAAATATGTCTGTCTGTGCTGTCATATTCTGTGACTCGCTCTGACCGGTCCCTTTATGCCAGGCAGAATGGGGTCCTGAACTTCTCCAACTCTAGCATTTGGTCTGATTTGTCCTTCCAGACAGGAGTATTCCCACTTCTGAGAAGGGCACTCTTTGAAGGATAAACCACAAGCTTCTAAAAGTCTTGCTTTTCTTTAACAAAACAAGACAAAACAGAAGTTTTATTTGCAACATTTTTGTTTTCATAATTGTTTTGCTGCCTACCTTCTCTAACACATAAATGTGTTAATTTTAAGCAAATAGTAACCCATTTTTGCTTCTTTCAAAATTTTCAGTACTGTGAGTTACTCAGTGCTATTGTTGAGAGGTACTCAGAGATGATCAAGAAATAGTTCCTACCTTCAAGAAACTTGCAACCCGATGAAGTTAAATAAGAAATACACACAGCAACCTATAATACAAGGTATATTATAATAAATATCATCCAAGTTAAATGATTTAAGTATTCAGAAAAGCATTCTCCTGAATTTCTCTGAGTCTCCCTCAGCCTAAAACCTTTATCTCTGACTCAAGCATCTAAAAAATCATGTCCCACTAGACATTTTTTCATAATATCAGATCTTTTCAAAGTAATTTAGCCATGAAAGTCTTCTTCTATTTTTCCTCTCAAAGAACAAAAGCTTTATAGTCAATGTGTCAAGATAATCTCATATAGCTTTGGTGAACTCTGGTAAATGTGAGAAGAATCATTCTCAAATGAGGAAACCAAGAAATCAATGCCAATATTTCATCAGTAACGAAGGAATGGATTAATGATTGAAATAAAAAATGCCCCCAAAACACAGAAATTATCACCAGTGATAATTCCCTTATGCCTAAGGAAAAAAAATTTAATGTCATCAGCTCAGGTTCCTACAGAGAGGCATTTAAGTATTAAATAATCCTTTGACATTCCCTGGGATCAGCATGGAGGGAAATTATTAGTAATGATAAGCGATATAGGTGGATTTTGTGAAACAATTATCAACATTATATGTAGCCACAGTTTTCTGTAACTTTCTAGCACCTAACATGGTGGCTGGCTCATTCTTAGTAAGTGGATAAAAGAGCACGTGATACTTCTTGTACCTAGCAAGATGCCTGGCATACAGAAGGCACTTAACACATATTGGTTAAAGGAATGATTGACTAATACTCTTGTTTTAGGTACTAAACTAAGTTATGACACCAATTTACAGTCCTCATGGCTGATGAATGTTCTTGTGTCAACTCCAGAATCTCAGTATTTCAAGTGAATGTCAGAGCCCCACTTCCAAGTGTGCAGGGTCATTGTTGTTACCTCCCTTTGACCTGATCAACTCTTACTCATGCTCTGAGACTCCGTTTGAATGTCAGTTTCCCAGGGAGGCTTTCCCTAACTCCTAGAGCAGCATTTATCAAAGTCTGGCTCATGACCCACCTGTATCAGATTCATCTGGGTTAGTAATCAAAGTGCAGATTCTTACAAGTATCAAACAGATACTTGTACAGCCATGTTCATAGCAGCTCTATGTGTGACAGCCAAAGGTGGAAGCAACACAAGTGTCCATTAACAGATGAATTGATAAATAAAATATTATATATTGTATATATGCACACACAATAGAATATATATATATAGTGTGTGTGTATATATATATATATACACACAATAGAATATTATTCAGCCTCAGAAAGGAAGGAAATTCTGATACATGCTACCACATGGACAAAACTTGAAGACATCATGCTGCTGGGGAGAGAGGAGAATGGGGAGTTATTATATGGAGTTTCAGATTGGGAAGATGAAAAAAGTTCTGAAGATAGTGCTAATGGTTGCACAACAATGTGAATGTATTAATGCTATTAAACAGTTAAAAGTAACTTTAAAATGTTAAATATTAAAAAGGTAAATATTTCGTTATCTGTACTTTACCACAATTTAAAAGGAAGGGCAGATACCTGGCTTCCACTCTGGTCTATTAAATCAGAAGATTGAGAGGAAGGGACAGGAATGCAGCAGGAACCTGCAAGCCCTCCAGGTGACACTGTTATAAAAATGTGAGAACACTGATACAGACCACATTAAATCCCCCCTGTTTTATACCAACAAAGCAATCTACACTTTCACTCTGAGATCATGCTTGTAATTTGACCATATACTCCACGAGGGTAGAAACTATGGTTTTCTTGTTCGACACTGCATCCCCAGCATTTAGCACAATGCCTGGCTCAGAGTAGCACTCATTATATATTGATTGAATTACTTTATCTGAATATGAATCTCATATTCCTTATTTATAAATAAATATAATAATTGTCCTAAGATGTTTGATATGAAGATTTGAGATAGTACACATAGGGGACCTCCCACCGTGCCTGACTCATAGTAAAAGTTCAATTACCAGAAGCTTGCTTTACTATTAATAGCATTATTTTGTTGTTATTATTATTACTAGGAGGGGGAGAGTATAACTATTCAAGGTTTAGACCAGGAGTTACAGACTTAGTTACCTACAGCCTCCAAGCAGGTAATGAAATTACATTCAGCATGCTGGGTTTACACTATCCAACAGAAAGTGGTGGGAATTGCGGAGCTCTGAACATGTATAGTCCACATAAAGGAGGTTACCATTACCTAGTTTTTGTCTGTTGGTACTATATGGGTACTATCAGAGCTATCAGATCTTGTGATTTTTGAAGAAAAGCTGGTAATACGAATTTCCATCTGAAATTTCACAATTTATAAAAGACACCTGTTTTTTTTTTAAGTTTTTAAAAGTTCTGTGCAAACCAAACAAAACACATTGATTCACGGGCCATGAGTATGTACCCCCTGATCCATCCCAAGTCCAGAGTATCCTCAGGTCCCTAGGATAGACCCTCCTTTTATGAAAATGGAACTGGAAACATCCATCTGGATAGGGCTCACTGTACCTCTGGGTTTTGGAGACTATCTAGTGCAAACCAATCAAGACGATAGGGGAAAGGGTGGGGGCGGTGTCTTTATAATTGACCTGTTAAGAAGTTCAGGGTTATGACAGGCTAGAATGGATGTCCATGGATGCTTACAGCAGTGTGGACATTACTACCAACCCAAACGGTAAGACAATAATGGAGGACATGCCAGATGCTTTTATTGGTTTTCCAGTAGGTTTCTTGGTGAATTATTTGCTGCCTTTGCAGTTAGGTTATTCACCTACACCCAGAAGGACAGAATTATTTCTAACAGCTAGAGGGCTCTAGCAGTCCACCTTTCAGATGCAAATGGATTTGCTGTAACAGTTTCAGATCTAAAAGTGGATGACTCTCAAATGTCATCTCTAAATATCAATAGATTAATATTACCTACACATTATTTAATCCATATGCAAAATTACCAATACTCTACGTCAAAAATCCTTTCCTTTTTTTTAAACTTTTTTCTCCCTTCCATTAATTTTTTTTCTATATGCAATTGAGCTTCTTGATTTTATGTTGAAAGCGTTCCTCCAGAAATCTAAATTAGAAAGTAAATTTCTGTTGACGTGGTAGATTATTAAAATGTCTGGTAATCATATTAAGCATTTAGGTTGGTATATTTTAATTCAATTCTTGTCTAGCACATCCAGGAGAAAACGAAACAGACGGATAGTGATAGAAATCAAGAAAAATAAACTCTCACTCCACAAAAATATAATTTGACCATTTTAGAACCAAAACAACTTTTCAGCTTTTAGGGTTGCTCAACAAAAGAAGATTTAAGTGGAGCATCTGAAGTTTTATCTGCTCGTCACTCCTGCTATTTCTTCTGACATTTCCACTATCAAGACACTTAAATGTTATAATTTAGCCTTAATTCCCAGTTTCCCTTTCTTGCGCCCTCCATTCTGTTCTAGGACATGTTTTAAAAGCACTTAGAGGCACTTAATGGACAGATTTAGCAAAATCTTCATCCTGTTTCCACAGCTCAGTCGCATACAAAAGCCTGGGTAAACTCTCTCCTCCTTCTGCCTTCACCCCCTAAAAATATTGATGTGGTCAAGGGGGGAGGCAGAGGGAGATTTCTCTTGTGTGAAAGCTACACAGAAAAAGAAATGTTTTTTTGAATTGGTTTTTTTCAGATGCTAAATGCCCACTTCCCCTTTCTTATCAGCCACTTTAGTTACTTCTGGAAATAACAGTACTTAAACAAGTGCCCACACATATTTTCAGTTTCTTGAACATCTCAAACATCACTGTTTCCCAAATATACTGACTTCAGGAAAATAGAAAATGCATTTTATTCCAAACCACTCTTTCTGATTTGCAAACCCAAGAGAGTTTAAGGGAAATGCAATCCACATGTTTCTGGCCATTTCTACTCACATGTATTTATACAAAGGGTTCTATTTTTTTCTTAATAAGAATAATTTGAAGTCTATGAAGCTGTTAAAATAAATCATGATACCTTTTATTTTTCTAAGAAAGAGGAAGTTTCTTTGGATAAGATTAAATTAATAGAAACGCTTTAAGATTTGACTTTGGCTTCAAATTTAAAAGTCATTTGGTAAGGGTGGGTTCCAAACTCACTTCAAAACTATCACACCATCTAGTCCCTCAACTGTTTTTACTATTTCCATTATTACATTGTTTCAAATTCTCTGTGTATAGTAAATCATTCATTCACCCATCTTATATTTAGGGTGCCTACTTGAGCCAGGCCCTTGACGGGTGCTGGGGATACAAGAATATGGCAGACATGCTTCTGCCCTCACAGAGCTCAGAGTCTAGAGGAAAAAGACATATTGAACAAGGGATTGCAAGTCTGATGAGAGAATGCCAGGGGATAACAGAGAAGGCTTCCCAGAGGAAGGGTCTTAGAAGCCACGATGTTCAGCCAGACAAAAGAAGGGCCACATCGAGAGCCAGTCTAAGGGACCAGCAAGTTTTAAAGCTCTGAGGTGGAACAGAAGGAAGGTCAATACAGTTGGAGCTTAGGAAAGTGAGGGAGAGGGGTGCAAGGTGAGGCTGGGGCAGATCACACAGGACCCTGTTACCCCATCTGCCTTTCAGAATTCATGGTACAGGCACACTGATAGGGACAAAACAGGATGCTCCCAGCCTGACACATCTCCCAGACCAGCCCTCTGAGAGATGTTCCACTGAGTGCCACCAGCCAGGCAAAGAAAAGGCTCAAAGGGCAAAGACACCTCCTCTGAAATCTTTTTATAAAGATCCTATATATAAAATAATAGATATTCATATGTATGTAATATATGTATATTGTAATATAATATATGTAATATATATGTTCAAATATATTTTTGAATATGAAAATATATGCATGAATATGAATGTGTGAGTATATCTTTTATATTTTACTACCTTTTCAGTGGAGCCCTTCTCCCTCACCACTGCAGCTGCCTTAGTTTAGGTTTCTAGTTCATCACACCCCTCAGGTTGTATTATTCAGTCTCCCTGCCTCCAGCCTCTTCCCTTTCCAATCTCCACTGCCATGTTTAATACTGTCACTTTCCTGGTTAGAAATCTCTGAGAAACTCTAGATGAACCTCTGATACATCTGCTTTACCCAGAGGGCAGAATCCAGAGAAGTTTCTGGCCCTTATCCCCTTCAACAGCCAGACCTCCTGCCATTCTGCCCTTCTTCACATCCTCCCCTTCACCTCTGGGCGCTCTGTGCCATAGCCAGGCAGCCACACAAGCTTTCCACTCTTCATCTCTCAATCTATGCTGGGAAACACTGGTTCCATGGGATGTTAACAGGAATTAGGCACTCAAGTAGTTCAATATGTTGGGGAAATAATGATAAAGTTTGTTATGAGTTGAATTATGTCCTCTCACCCCAAATTTATGTTGAAATCATAACCCCTGGTACCTCAGAATGTGACCTTATTTAGCAATAGGGTCTTTACAGAGATAATCAAATTAAGATGAGGTCATTAGGGTGAGCTCTAATTCAGCATGATTAGTGTCCTTATACAAAGAGAAAATTTTGGATGCAGAGACAAACACACATGGGAAGAATGTGAACATGAAGGCAGAGATTGGAGTGATGTATCTTCAAGTCAAAGAATGTCAAAGAGCGCCTGCATCAGGACCATCAGACGTTGGAGAGAGGCATGGAATAGCTTCTCCTTCGCAGCTCTCAGAAGGAACCAACGCTGCTGACAACTTGATCTTGGCCATCCAGTCTCCAGAACTGTGAAACAATAAATGTCTGTTGTTTAATCCACCTACAATGTGGCACTTTGTTATGTCATCTCTAGGAAGCTAATGCAAAGGTAAACCGCTCATTTCAACGCAAGACTTTTCAGAGTTTTTACTATGCTAATGTATATCCTAAACTCCAAGAGGGGATAGAGCATCCCAAACTTATTTGACAACAAAGCTTTTCTCCCCCAGTGCATTTCATGGGAATCAGTAGTCTGAAGAACACGCTTTGGGAAATGCTGACCCGGGACTTTGAACTTAGCTAAGGGTTAAGGAGGCAAATATGCAGTGAGTGAATGAGTAAACAAGTTCTCCCTGGGTTGTGAATAACTAACAGCCATTTAACGTTCCTGTACGTTCTACTCCACAAAGTGCATCCCTAACTGGTAGACGTTGAGGCCCTGTGGAAAACTGAGTGAAAAACTGCCAGGGGTGAGAGGGTAAGCATTTGGGGGTGATAAGATATTCCATCCTTTTCTCTCTTAAC
The DNA here is from genome assembly GCF_963455315.2 of Globicephala melas. Classification (NCBI taxonomy): domain Eukaryota; kingdom Metazoa; phylum Chordata; class Mammalia; order Artiodactyla; family Delphinidae; genus Globicephala; species Globicephala melas. The sequence goes on from NC_083329.1 coordinate 14,047,525, forward strand.
TACCAGGCTGATCAAGGTCCAGTTGTATAATTTGTGGGGGCCAATGCAAAATGAAAATGCAGGATCCCTTGTTCATAAATTATTAAGAATTGCAAAATAGTGACAGCAGAGCCTTAAGCCAAACTCGGGCCCCTTGTAAACATGGGGCCCGTCTCATGCTCATGAAGCCACTCCTTCCTTGATGGACCCAACCTAATCCTTCATAATCTTATACTGCTGTCTATTCATTTCATGAATTACATGTAGAATATTTCTGTATTGGAGGTCCCCCATACCACCCCCAGGTCCAATGATTCTCTAAAAAGATGCATAAGATTCAGTATCTAGTTGTACTCACGGCCATGATTTATTACAGTGACGGGAGACAAAGCAAGATCAGAATGGGAAGAGGCACATGGGGCAAAGTCCAAGGAAACCAGGCAAAAGCTTCAGAGTCCTCTCACGGAGGAGTCACACAGGACCCGTTTAATTACCCCAGCAAAGGGTTGTGGCAACATGTGAAATGCTGTCTACCAGGGAAGCTCACTAGAGACTTGGTGACCAAGGTTTCTACTGGGGGGCTGGTCATATAGTCACACTCTTCCCAGCATGATCCAAAATTCTAGACTCCTAGAAGGAAAGTGAGTCTTTAGGATAAAGCATATTGTTTTCACAAACCGTTTAGGCATGGTGAGTCATTCCTGTCAGGAGATGCTGGGAACTCTCCTAAAACCCAAGTTCCCCAATTCCAGCCAAGGGCCAACCTCGTAAGCAGACCTTTCTCAGGATAGTGGTTCCAGGCCTGTCACGTTACCTCTTTTCTGCACAGTCCAGAGGTGTGTTTTCTACAACTCATTAGGTTTTGCTAATAAGTGTTTACACTAACAGGGAATAGTGATTTCAGGCACTAATCAGCTTCTCTGAACACTCTTTCCAACTCATAGTGAGTTGATATACTAGTCAATGAATTCAGATTTCTTCTGTTCAACAATTTAAGAAGACTCCTCCAAGAAGCCTGTAGAAGGTGACACACAGTGAGTCTCGGCTATTTGGCAAAGAAATCTTTCCATCTCTACTCCTACAACTTACTTGAGCATGAGGTAAAAGTGGGAATTTATCATACCTTTTTAAGAAGCATTACGCTCAAGCATTTGGGTGCTGTTACAAACCAACTCCAAGCTGACCGCCAGTTTCCAGAAATGAGTCTCTTTTGGGAGCTCGATGCTTATATGCTCCAGAACACGGTGACATTTCGTGCTGCAGCCCTTTCTCCTTCCAACCAAGTGGCCGCAAACTCAGTCACGCTAAAATGAAATTGACTGAAAACACTTCTAAGTTAACTCTCCCAAGGATGTTGGTGTTTGACAGAGGACACTAAGTATGTCAAAGCCTTAAAGATGGCTCCTCGGCCAGCAAAGCAGGGAATCATTTTGGTAGGATAGGAAGCTATCCTGAAGCCTCTGATGAACATCCTGCACACTCAGATGCATCAGAATTGGATGCATTTGACAGAAGTCCCAGTTAGTTCACTGCAAGGTTGCACTGACTTGACCATTTCTTCGCCTTCACAGTAGTTACAGTGGCAATGACTCAGGTTAAGCCAACTGTCTTCTAATATTTTTGGAGAAGCATGTAGGAGAAGGGGTCTGGGGTAACAATCCAAATTTCTATTTGTCCAGATTGTGTTTGGTCTTGATCAATTCTCATGAGGTTACGACCTTAGTATTTCACGAAAGGAGCAATTAGACAATTCACTGATCATTTTCAAAGCTATATTAGTATTTAACACAACCATTGAATGTACTGGGGAATGTAGAATATAAAAATATGGGTTTTGACCTTCAGAACATCATGAAGTGTTATCTTTGATAAACACTGGCATATGGGAAGGGACACTGGACTTAGAGCTTGGCTCCTTGACTAGGAAGTTGAGTGACCTTGGGCAGTTCACTCTTTGGCATGTCACTAGACAGCTCTGAGCTTCAGTTTCCTCATCTGCTCAGTGGAGAAAATAACCTCTCCATCACAGAGTAGATATCAGGATCAAATAATGTAGTTGAATTCATGGGGAAGTGGTAGGTAAACTATAACTTATGTGTGTGTGTGTGTGTGTGTGTGTGTGTGTGTGTGTGCACTTAAAGAATAAGGAAAAGTGACTGCGTTTAAGAAAAACAGCACATCTAATAAATGATGGCAATAACCCAGCCCCATTATGGAGAGCAGTTACTGTCACCGTCTGTATCGCTGATGGTACAATTAACTTAATTAACACATACCTCTGTGGCAAATCTGCTGAAATAACACTTTTCCTTTTCATATGTCCCAGCTTTGCCAGTGAGGCATCTCCAAGTCATGCATCTTCCAAGTTGAGAAGCCAGAGTATTAAATGGCTTTGAGTTGGTATGCAGAAAACAGAATTCCAGAATACGCACATGGCTGGCAGCTCAAATTACCTAAAGCAATATTAGGAACCTCATCGAAATCTTGTAGAATAAGGCAGAACGACACCAATGCCTCCTAAAGTGGAGGTACGTCTGGGTGGGATGGTTGGGACGCCCTAGGGAAGCCATTCTCACCAAATCCAGAATAACTTTCCACAAGAATAACATCCCGTCCCTGCATGAGGTACAAACAAGGGAGCCTTCGGTCTGTCATGATGGTAACAAGGGCTTTTGACAAATGGGAGTGAATCTGTGTCTAGATAAGGAGCAAGTCTGTTGATGGGCCACTTGGCCATAGCACGGACTTCTGCTGATAGCCTTGGTTGAACGCCGTAGAGGGGTGGTCTGGGGAGACCTGGGATAAAGGGACATACCACTTCTATTTGGGGGTCTTTAGTTTCATTCCAGTTCTTTGGAGTAGTTGAAAACCTCTTAGGACTATTACCCTCTCTTTTCCCCTTTTCTCAAGTTCATGCATCCACTCATTTTCTACTTTTCTACCTATGTCTTCTGACTCTGTAGAGCTTTATTTTTTATTTCCATTCATCTTGACAATTCGCCCTACACTCCTTTACCGAATTGATTATTTCAGATATACAGCTCATCAATGAGATTACACTTTCCCTCAGTGCCAACATTCTTCTGTATTTCCCACAGCAACCTAGCAGGGGGCTGGTCCATGATAGAGGCTCAGGCAATAACTGTTGAATTTATTTTTTCTTCTTTCACTTCTTTCATTAAAAATTGGATGTACTAGTTCCAGAAGATTGCCTGCTTGTATTGGAGACCCAATATAACAGTGGCTTAAATAAGACAAGTTTATTTGTCTCCCACGTAATAGTATGGAGGTGGAAGGTCCAGGGTAGGCAGACAGCTTTGCTCCAGGAGGTCATCCTGGGACTCAGGTCCCTTCTGTTTGCAGCTCTGCTATCTCTAGTTGCAATTCTCACCTGCCTGGTCAAACATAGCACATCAAGCAGCAGCACAGAAGACAACAGAAGAATGTAGAGTAAGACTGGCCCTCAGAGATTCTTCACATCCTTTCTGTTACATCTAATTCATCGGTTCCAGGCCACAGGACCACAACTGGCTGCAACTGAGGCTCCAAAGTATAGTCCTTATTCTGGCAGGCCAGATGTCCAAATAAACATCAGAGTATGATTAATATAAAGCAGTGATTTCCAAGGTTTTAAACCATGATTCACAATAAGAAACATATTCTACATGACAATACAATACAGGCATCATACACACACAGAAATGAAAACTGTTTTGGAACTATTTTTACCCCTTCTTTGTGTAATGCATTCTTATATTTCACAAATGTTTTTTGTGATGAATGAATGGAGCGTGGCCTGCAATCTGAAAGGCGCTATTTTAGAAGGACGAGAGAAGAATCCTAGGGGGTAATTAGGGCTCTCTACCATTGGGAAGGAAGCATTTGGGTCTGACCTTAGGTGAGATCATTTACCTGCATCCTTTGGAGTGTACATCACAGTACCATCCACAGTACTGGAGAGATACAAGAAAATAAATAAATCAACCACAGTAATCAGACCACAAATCAATTGAGCAATCAATGAAATCTCAGAGAGTAAAGGTGAATCTCTACTGACACTTGAGATGAAATATTGAAGGCTAGAGGGGCTTTTCCACCAAGAGGTCCTCTAGGGATGGGAAAAGAAGAAATTCTTTTTGTCTCTTAATATGGGTTATGTGTAGATAAAACCCTCACACAAATATCCATCCTATTGATCCTTCTGTATTTTAAGCTTAACAGATAATTCAGATCAAAACCAAATTGATCTCATGTTAATTCTTTGTCATGGCCTCAAATTTATGAACTGTGTCAAGGGCAGCCTCATATATTCATTGTGCTAGTGTATCTCCCAGACCATCTTAATTCACTTTTGTGCTAGAGTAATCTATATACCAGATTTGTCATTCCTTCTATCTACTTCAAATCTGGGGAAAACCTCAGATCATGTGATGTTTTTTCCTGGACAGTTTCAACTGACTTTTGTAGATTTTTGACAGGGGGAAATAAAATCAACAACTCAAAGAACATTACACTACGTTTGTTATCAGAGCAACGGTTTTGGATGAGTTTGAAATGACATTTAAATGATGTCACAATAGATGCTTTAAAGCAGGCCCAAATCTCTTGTGCCACGAGCACTGCTGGCTTAATTAGTTCTGGTGGGGGCTTCGTCATTAACTGCGAGCTAATTGTGTTAGTGGGCTCCTACTGCAGCGCTGCCAGAGGTTTGGGTTTTGGTAAACAGTGCATTTCCATGGCATTTATTGAAAGACGCCTGGTAAGTGGCAGGACAAGGATGTGCTTCACTACAGAGCTTTTCTTTGTTGCAGGCAGGGCCTCTGAACCACTCACTCCCAAGTTTTTGGTCACCTTTGCCGCTTCCCTGCTTCATCACTGCTTGGAGAGGCCCCATCCCACCACTTCAGACCTAATAAGTAGCAATAGAAGTCAGAAGTTTTTACTGTCTTAAAGCCTGCTAAAAGACTTCTGAAGAAATGAGTCCGTGTTTTCAGTCCTGTTTTCATTCCACGTCCCAAAGCTCATCCGGATCGGCGTCTGTGTTTGCTGCCTCCGGAGAGAGAGGCTAATTACTGGACAAAGCTGGGGATTAAGCTTCCCTCTTGCCCTTATGAAGGAACAGTCCCACTGGAACAGGGTTTAGGGCTTATTAGGAGAGTAGTGGAGAGAAAAGGTGTTTCCTCAGTGCAGCCATTCCCCATCCTTTTTGGATGAAGAGGAATGAAATGTACAGGGCTTTTCATCCAGCACCTTTGGCAATCACCAAGAGAGCCTTGCAAGGCCCCTGCAGATGGGGTATCTTTTGCCATCTATGCAAGCAATAAGACATGACAAGCACTTTATTTCATCAGGGCTGCACACCTTGAATGCATTTTGTGGCATAAGGCCAAAGTACAGATGACTTAAACTCTCACGAAATGCAATATTCTTTCACAAATGCATTAAAACCCTTGCACTGGCTTATTACTACTAAGAAGTGAAAATTACTTGAAAACTAAGGAGGAAGAGAGGTTTCCTAAGATAGGGTCCTAGGGGTCAGGCACCTTGACAGCCAATAAGAAGCCTCCATTTGCAAATAATGTTCAAAAGACACATCGTAATATATAGTCAGCCTGGAAAAGGGCTCTGAAATCTGAAAGCAGCTGGCTCTTCCTGTATTGCCAAAGGACAAATGTTGAAGTACAGCCCTAGAAGGTTAGATCATGTCAGCATATAGACCGTTACACCAGCTTTCTGGGTTCGGATGAATACTATTTTCTCATTTTCCTAAAAGATTACACAAGGTCTTACGCGTTTATAAAAGAATTTTTAACACTTTTGGGTGAACTTGGCTTTTAAAAATTTGCCTTCGAGGATGAAGGATCCAGGGTAGCTGCACTCTGGCCCTTCTAAGTCCTTCTCTCCCAGAGAGAGACACATTTGTAGATGATTAGAGAACTTCAGGTGGGAACTTTACTCTGCCTCTGGCTTTATGCCTTAAAATATGACCTAAGGCAAGCTATCATTTCCCAGAAATGAAATATGTCATATGTTACTATTAAAGTGAACCAGAAAAAGAGCATTCTATTACAATAATGGGTGTTGTTTTTTTTAAAATAAGTAAATGTCAAATGCCCAAAGGAATAATACATATTTGATACTATTATTGGAACAGCAATGCCAGTAACTGCATGAGGTACTTATATTTAGTACTATTCCTATAGTAAAGGCATTTTATGTAAACCTTTCAGTAGAATTATTGTGTCAGAGGAAAATGAGATACAGCATCACTCATTATTCATGCAATCAGTATACATTTATTGGAGGTGACTGTGTGTCATTCATCAGTCTAGATGCTGGGGATGCAAAAATAAAATGAATAGAACATCTTCCTGCCTTCAAGGAACTCACATTCCATTTGAAGATACAGATATAGCAACCAACTACAATGCAATGTCACAACTGCTGTAATAAAGATTCCGACTGGTCCGTGAGAATACACACTACAGAGAATGATTCTTCAAACAGGAGTCCTCGCTATCCTTAGTGGCCTGTTCAAGCTGAGCTGGATCTTCACATACTCATCTATCAGGATGAAGTGTATACGAAGCAGATGGAACGGCATGGGCAAAGATGTTGCAGAAAAAAAAAAAAAAAGCACGGCACGTTTAGGTAATGATGAGTGGTTTTGTGTAGCTACGGAGGTAAGCCTGTCAAACTGTCTAATGTCAAATACTTTGATAGACTAGTTTGAGTTAAAAAAAAACCTTGAGTGATTTTTGAGCAGTATAATTTGACAAAATGAATGTATTTTGCATTATACTGTATAGGGCCAAGGCAACGAAAGTAGGAGACAAAATACTGCATGGAATAAAACTGTCATACTCACCATGACTCAACTGTTAACTTACAAAAATACACTTACATCAAGAAATGCAAGAAAATTGCTTACTTCATGTGCTTATGGGTGGATTGAACCTAATTTTGTAGCATTAAAACCAATTTCCCACTGAGAAAACATGTCACAGAGGATGGCATGAACCTTTCTAATTATTAACAATATTTGATATTTCAATGTCACCTTTCATCCCGAGATCAGTCCTGTACACATGGGAACAGATAAGCTCCAAGGAAACAGAGATAATACTAACACAGTAATTCACACTGCATTTCTATCGTCTATATTCCAAGAGCTTCCAGCCATGCATTTCTCTTACTTTTACTTTTAGAAGGTGGTGGATATAGTTGTAAAGAAGAGGTTTCTTTTTTGTTTTTTTTTATTAACTCCTACTACAAGAAGTCTTAGCATGGAGTAAGGGCCACATCTTTCCATACACAGCTGTCCTTGGGAGATCATTCCCCTTTCCTTAGCTTCTTTGCTTGCTGATCTCCTTCTGAGACACAGCAGTGTGCTGTGTTTTCATGGATTCTCCAACTTTCTCCAAAGATTAACGTCACCATCATCATCATCATCACAACAACCTTAACTACTATTGCTGCTCCTTATAAAACACTCACTTTATGCCTGCCCTGTTCTAGTATTCTAGGAACTTTAGAAATACACCACATTAATTTCACACCAACATTATAGACGAGTGCTGTTCAACAGAACTTTCTGTGATGATGGAAATGTTCTATATCTGTGCTGTCCAATATGGTATCCACTAGCCACAGGGGATTATGGAGCACTTGAAATGTAGCTAGTGCTACTGAAGAACTGCATTTTTCTTTTATTTAATTTTCATTGAAATAGCCTCATGGCTAGTGACTACTACTACTGTATTGGACAACACAGTATGTACTTTGTGGTTTATTAAAAAAAAAGTCTGTTTTCATCAACAGTAAGAACTTAATGAAGACTAGTGTGAGCGAATAGTTCAGAAATATCTTGAAGCTACAAATATTTTAAAAGAAGTCCCATGTTTTACATTTGGAGAACTTTTATCCCACCCTTTCTGCTTGCTATTAAAATTTTACTTAAAAGATGCCTGTGGAATGGTAGGAAAACATAGGATCATTTCTAAACAAAGAACACTTTAAAAAGATGCAGATGATGTCCTTAAATGAACATTTATTTTTGTTTTGTATTTTATTTATCATTGTCATCCAACCGTCCCACATGGTCAGCAATGATAAGCTATAGGCCATCCACTGAAAATTGGGATTCCAGTTACTGATTTTTCCAAAGGAAGACATTCACCTCTGCTTATAAAAAGGAATGATGAAAGAGGATTTTATGTTTTGGGTGTCCACGGAGAAACAGACTTCAGATAAACTCTTAAGTCACATTTCCACACTTCTCTCACTAAAACCACCTCCCCAGGATTTCTCTAGTTTGTGTGTGAAAATATGGGAATAAACTTCTTTAACGTGAAGAAGCTGATTGGAAGACAATCACATTTCCGTTAGTCCGCTCTGTAACTTAGACTGTTACCACTGCCAGAGAAAGAGAACTTAAGTAGCCCTTGGTTTGAACCATCTGTCGCGAAAATGTGACATATGTTTGCTTCGTTTACTCAACAACCAAGTGTAAACTGATACACTGAACAAGGAATCCGTGTGTGGTGTGACTACGTGTGTGTGTGTGTGTGTGTGTGTGTTCGCGCGCGTGAGGAAGGGGGTGCTTGATGAGGGCTTCAGTCTCCTCATACCTGCCCCCGAGGAACACGTGCACAGGAGCGCAGATCCGTGGGATGTCCCCGGGGTTTGGGGCGCCAGTCGACGTGCAGACACACTCCAAACAAAGCGCCGCACGCAAGAGAGCGGCCGCCGCAGCAGCAAGGGGCGCGCCCGGCTGATGTCTAGTTGAATGGAGAGCTACCCAGCCCTCCCCTTTCCTCCTCCTTTTCTCCCCGCTCTTACACCCCGCTTTCAAACTTCAACCAAAGCCCTTGTCCTTTTCAATTACCCCCAGCCCCACCCCTCGATCTTCTCTCTCCTCGGCAGCCCATTGTCTAGTACAATGGGTTTGCATATTTGGCAGCTGGGCTCACCCACCCTTGATTCAAACTCTGTTTCCCTAAGAGATGAACTTAGACATCAGCAAAGATCCCCAATACAAGTCCTGAGCAGCTGGACGAGCTTGCGACTGCGGGCTGTTTCCCAGACCCCTCTCTGGACACAGCGTAGACTTCGGTGTCCCGGGCGCCCCCCTCCCTACCCGGCGTGTGAGGAGGGGAGCGTGTGTTCAGGGCGCGGTAGCTGGGTAGGCAGCCCGGCTGAGAACGAGTGGTCCCAAGGATTGGGGTGAAGGGCTGTGCGTGTGTTGAACCTTTAAATTTATTATTATTTTAAAATTTACTTTTGAAACAGCCAAGATGGAGGTCAGTTTATAAATTTCCCAGAGTCAGGTCTGACGCGGTTTAAATGCAGTGGGTCAGGGGTTCCGCTTTTGTCTCCTTGTACAAGCTCGAGGAGAGAGGTAAAGGCTGCGTGTGCATCTGTGAGTGTGAGCGCGTTGGTGGATGATTGGGTGGGCGCATCCCGCGATCGCAGCTCCGAGGGCCTGGGTCTGAGTGTGTTTTTAACACGCCAAGTCTTGGAGTCACAGCCGCGAGTGACGTGGGGAAAAACTTTATGTTCGGAAGAAGGGTCTGGTTTGATTGCGCTAGGACGGAGAAAGAAAGAGCCCTTGTGCATTGTGCCCTCGTGTGTGTGAGAGAGACAGACACAGAGAGAGAGAGACAGAGAGACTAAGCGGCGCTAGCGGCCGGCTGCAGAGCGCTGTGTGTCCTGTGCGCGCTGGCGGGATCTGGCCCCGGGTCCCACCGCCCGCGAGTGTGTGTATCTGCGGCGTCCCTGCCGGCGAGTATCAGAGGGGGCTGGCGGTGTGCTGCGGCGTGGCAGGGGCAGGCGGAGGGGCTTCTGGCAAAGAACTCTGGCCTCGGAACCCGCTGCCCGCCGCGCATCTCCCAATAAACACTAACATCCCTAAAGGGCATCCGAGCCGGGGCTCTGCTGGGAAATCATCCTGGCCCAAATCGATCTTCTGAGCTCTCGGAGATTACTGCATCTTTCTTCGTAGCGCAGAGACGTGAGCCTGGAAAGGGAAGGAGAGGGCGACAACACCTCCCACCCAAATAAATAAATAAATAAATAAACTGGCTTCTCGCCGCAGCTGGAAACGGTCGATTGAGCCCAGGTTGGTGGCATTTGGAGAGAGTTTTCTCATTCTGTCGGCTTGGGAACCCGCCGCCACTCCCCCACTCCCCTCTACCCCCCTTGTAGGCGCCCCTCAACTTTGGGGCCCAGGGGCGTGCGCGGCGCGGGGCTGCACCTGCCCTGGCGCTCCGGGGCTGCGGGCCCGTGCGTTCGGCCTGGGTGGCAGCGTTGATGTGCCGGACGCCAGGGCGCTGGGCTAGTGTGTATGCGCGGCGCGGACGCCAAGGAGCAAGCAGAGGACCGAGCGGCGGGTAGGGGCGCAGGAGCCGGGTTTCGGCCCCAAACGGGACGTAGGTTCCCCCTCTCCAGGCTGCCTCGGAACGGAGGCGAGCCCGGGGAGGAGGGGATACAGCGATGGGGGGCAGCGATTGGTGGTTTGGGTGGGGAGGGCTGGCTGAGCGAGCTAGCTGGCGCAACGAGGGGGGTGGCGAACTTCCCGGGAGAAGGGGTTTTCCCGGGAGAAGGGGCTTTTTCCGCGAGAAAGAGCTGCCGCCGCCGAGTGCTTAGACTCCAGGCAGCGGCCGGCTCCGCTCGCCCCGCTCGGAAAGTAACGTTATTTATTTATTTGCTTGCGTTCAGCCTCTTGGGTTGGACCCAATAAACACCCCCTTGGACTTCGGGAGCCCGCCTCCGACCTCTCCAGCCTCCACCCTGCCCGTGCAGGCGGCTCCCCGGAATACACGCACATGCATCCCCGGCACCCCCTCCCCGCGCCCCGACCCGGGCAGGGGGTGGGCCCTCACCCGGGCGCTAAAAAGTCCCCCTAGGCGGGAGCAGGGGAGGGCAGAGGGGCGGGGAGGCTCCAGCACTCTCCGCTCTCGTTTCAAAGCGCGCTCTCCCTTCCAGGTTGGGTCGGACCTGAACCTCTAAAAGCGGAACCGCCTCCCGCCCTCTAGCCAGCAGCCCGCTCGGAGCTGAGTCGCCGGCGGCGGTAGCGGCGGACGGACCGGGGAGTTTCCTCTCGCATTGGATGGAGCTGAACTTCGGGCGGCCAGAGCAGCGCGGCCGTCCGGGAATCGCTGCGTGCTGAGCTCCCTCGGCGAGACCCAGCGGCAGCTCTGGATTTTCGGGGGGGCGGGGACCAGCTGCGCGCCGGCACCATGTTCTTGGCGACCCTGTACTTCGTACTGCCGCTTCTGGGTAAGTCGAGGCCGCCGCTAGCTTTCTTATCCGCTGAGTCTTCTTGGGGAGTACTAGAGGCAGCCCCCCAGTACCCCCTCCCCCCAAAAAAAATTACGGCGCGGGCGCGGTGGGTGTGGGACCGCGAAGTTTCGTTTTGGGGAAGGGGATCCTGAATCCTCAGCACCCCGGGCTGGGGGGTGGGGCAGGGGTGGCGCGGCACTCGCCCGCAGTTTTTCTTCCTTGGTTTTTGTTTCCTACGTTTTTAATGACCTAGCCTGGCGGGAAATTAAAGCGTCCGAGCCCTCCAGCCCCAAGCCCGACGCCCCTTGCAAGTCCCGGGGAGCTTGCGGAGGCGCGGGGGGGCAGGTGGGGTGTGGGCGAGCACCGGGCCAGGAGAGCAAACTTGGAAGGGAAAACTTTTCCTGGAATAGCATCTCGGTGCTCCCCGCCGGGCGGGCCGGGTATCAGGGCTCACCCTCTCCGCGTGCAACGCCCAGCCCGCCGCCGTTCTCCCCTGGCGAAAGCCCCCGGGCTTCAGTCGGGCCGGGCCGAGAGAGTGGCTGGAGCCGGGAACTGCGGGAGGGCGGCCCTGGAGGCCGAGCAGCCGCTGAGGCTGGTCGGTCCCGGGGCGCAGGGCCTGCACGCGCGGTGGGCAGCGTTGGCTCGCGGGCAAACCGCAAAAAGCCCGCAAAGCCTCGGGGCGCCCCGGGGGTTGGGTAGGGGGAGACTAGCGGCAGGAGGTGCCCGGGCGGGAAGATGGACCCCCCAGGCGTAGGGGGGCGGACGCGCTCCGGGAGCCGGGAGCCGCAGAAGGCTGCTCCTGCGCGCGTCCTCCCCCACGGCTGGCGCACCGCGCCCCAGCCCAGCCGCACTCACGCTCCCTCCCCTCCCCCCCACAAGACGTGCTCCTGTCGGCCGAGGTCAGCGGCGGGGATCGCCTGGACTGCGTGAAAGCCAGCGATCAGTGCTTGAAAGAGCAGAGCTGCAGCACCAAGTACCGCACGCTCAGGCAGTGCGTGGCGGGCAAGGAGACCAACTTCAGCTTGACATCGGGCCTGGAGGCCAAGGACGAGTGCCGCAGCGCCATGGAGGCCCTCAGACAGAAGTCGCTTTATAACTGCCGCTGCAAGCGGGGTATGAAGAAGGAGAAGAACTGTCTGCGCATCTACTGGAGCATGTACCAGAGCCTGCAGGGTACGCGACCGTCTTCTTTTCCCCCTCCCCCAGCCCCTGAAGGCAGGCGGGTCCCTAGGCCCGGGGTCCGGCTGACCTCATCCTCCACTCACTTCTCCCCAGCTGCAGAATGAGGACCTTTCATTGGCCCCCAGGGACGTGGGCAGCTGGTGTTTGCTGCCGGTCTGGTTGTTGGAAAACCCGTGAAGGGGTGAAGGGACATCCCAGGGACCCCGCTGACCTCTTTGAAACTTGGTCGGAACATCGGAGTAGGAATCCGTTAAAGGCCTGGCTTCCCAGGGTAATCCAAAGGCTTCCACTGCATCTTGCCTGGATTTCCCCCCTCTCTTCTTTCCTTCTGTCTATACTGACATAAGATAAAGAATTGAGAATGAAAGGTCCAGTGGAATCTATTCTATCTTTACCCCCCTCAAACCTAATGAAAGGCAGATGTGGGAAAAAAAAAAATTGTCATCTTAGATTACCTGAGTCTTAAACCAGCTGGTGTAGTTCAGCCTTGGTTAGTGCAGAAGTGGCTCAGAGAGGGCAAGGTCTACTTGTCATAGCCATCCATTACAGGGGCAGTTTTTCGGTCCTTGTGTGCCAGAGGTGGGTCACGTTTGTAAATCTGACTCAAACATTCAGTGCATTCATTCTCCACTGAGTCTGAGGCTCAAAATTTGTAATATACAGATTTGACCTCTCAGCTGCCACTTCCTCCAGAACCTACTAATGAAAACCTGTTTCAGAGACGTAGTGTTTAATAGCCAGGGTACCTGCTTTCTGACTGCATGGCATTTTTTGGGAGTAAGAAAAAGGGCCAGCTTTGTTCTTCTATTGGCTCCTGGAGGCAAGCTGGGCTTGTGACGTCACTGGTTCCTTCCTCTCTGATTTCATTCCTTTGCAAAGAGTGGGAGAGTTTTCTGGCAAGATCAGGCTGGGTTGCTCTCCAATGTTTTCATGGCACTATGGGGAGAGCCAGGACAACAGAGGCAGAGGGAGTGAAGAGAAATAACCAGAGCCAAATAGAGGCATTTGAAATCTTTGAAAGTTTCAGTATCTTTTTGTTACACAATCATAACATAATTAGAATTCAGATTCAGTAACGAAAACTGACTGAAATATATCTGTTTTCCAGATCTGAGTCCAATCTTTCTGTTGTTTTTAGGAAATGATCTGCTTGAAGATTCCCCGTATGAACCAGTTAACAGCAGATTGTCTGATATATTCCGGGTAGTCCCATTCATACCAGGTAAGCAGATTTATACTTTCACTCTGATGCCTTCGCCTGCTTGAAATCTATTGGCTTACATTCTCTTTGGCTCTCAAGTAGTGTATAAGTAGATAGTTGAATGGCACAGTGTTTCTGGGAAATTAGAAATAGGATGATGATAATGAAGAGGCAGAATGCCTAGAGATGATTGTATGACTTGAAAGTAATTCTAAATGAAGTAATGTTGTGTGGTGGTTTGAGAGAGGTTGGAAGGAGGTGACTTTGTTGAATTTTTTTTTTCCACGTTAAAATATGATTGGCCAACTCTTGCAAAGGGAGTGCCACTTCTGTCTGTAGGTGGCAATCGTATTCCCTTCTTGCTGCATACTGTACACAGTGCCTCCCTGGAAATGGGACATGTTTAAATGATGCCACTTTTCTTTACGAGACACCTGAAGATAATCTTAGATTGTTGAAGAATTTTGGTTGGACTCACTTGTCTGCCTTTGATTTAAAAGATTAAGCTCAACCATTTGTTAGCAGTTTTTTGTTTTGTTTCTAATTTTTCCTGAGCAAGTGTGTACATATACAGGAGAATGTATTACTGACCTTTCAAAAGTGGTCTCAATTCCCATAGTCTGTTTTGTCTCTCTTTGCAAATCTACATGTGGTTTGGAAGTGACCTTAGTTTTCGAATTAAGTTTTTCATAACATCTACATTCAGACAACCCCATAAATAATGAGTAAGGCAGTGATTTCCCTTAATGACATAGAGATTCCAGACTGATGTTGCCTTTTTGTTTACAGTTAAGACTTTTTCTCAAGTATATATAGCCATCACAAATTGTATGTTTCTTGGTTAACCATGGTGGTTCACGTTGAATTTGTTTCTATGAGATATGGTGGTTTGGTACTGGTGAGAGTGTTCTGGTGTTCTAAATGTTTTATGTTTTCCTGCAGAAAGACATAGAACCAAGGAAGTATGTAAATACTGAAATTATGTGTGGGTGTATTATACACACGTTCATTCATTCACAGACATCCATTCTATATACATTCTCGCCTTTGGGATTTTGGCAATGAGCCAGACAGATGTCATATCTGCCCTCGTGAATCTTAGAGGCAGGCAGCAATTGACATTTATTAAGCTCTTATTATGTTCCAGGTACTGTTTAAGATCTCTTCATCATTAACTTATGTAGTCATCATCAAGTGCATCTTAGATATTGTTATTTCCATTTTAGAGATGAGATGATTGAGGCAGGGTGAACTTAGGAAACCAGCCCAAGATCACAGAGCTCCTAATTGGTGGAACGAGAATTTAAACCTATATTTGTTTGCAAGACTTTGTAACATCTGCCCCTTGCTACTCAGAATGTGGTTCTCAGACCAGCAGCTCGGACATCACCTGGGAGTTTGTTAGAAGTGTGGAATCTCAGGTTCCATCCCAGAGCTACTGAATGAGAATTCGCATTTTAAGAAGATCCCTGGGCTGAGTGCTTTGTATGCACATGAAGCTTGAGAAGCACTCCTCTGTATTATGCTTTTGGTTCAGAGGAAGAGAGTGTGTGTGTGTGTGTGTGTGTGTGTGTGTGTGTGTGTGTGTGGTCTGTTTCAAGATAAAATATAAGGGGGCAAGTTTAGTATCAGAGGTGTTCATATATTATCCTGAATAATGCTGATAACTTCCACCGCAAATCCCTATTAATGCTGTCTGTCCCTTTGGCCCAGCCAGGACAGTGGCTGAAGGCAGTGAAGCGGGGATGCACAGACAAGAGTGTATGACCCTCTGAGCGATCATGGGAGCAGGTCAGTAGGAACTAGAATGGGGTGCCAGAAACCAACCTGGCTTTCCTGGCACCGCGAGGGGCAGTGCCTCTTGCTGGCTGCCTGCTCCACGGAAGCATTACTCCTCAGTCTTTGTACTGATGCCTGGAAGGATACGAACCTCCCCAGGGACAGTGAGAGTGAGGAACTAGGTAAGGAGGAAGGTTCATTTGGGTTTTAATTTCAAAACTGTTATGAGCTATAGGGCTGCAATAGACTCATTTCCCCCTCTCTGGGTCTCTCTTTTCTTGGTATAATGAGGTCATTGGAGTAAGAATCTCCAGTCCTAACAGCCCATGATTCTGAGGGAAGATTGAGGACACCTTCAGAATCCCTCCTCTGTGCTCCTACATTTGCTCTTTTCAATCCTTGCATTCATTCTCCACTGAAAGTGACTTGGTCATTCTCGGATACCACTGACTTGTCTGGATTTCTTTGACGAATGTCAGAAATTCTTCCGCACGGACCAAGCCCCCCTCGTTCATTTGTTTGGATCCCTCTCTCAAACCGGTGTCTTTTCATAGCAAATATGATCCTCGGTTTGTGAGACCCAGCCTGCCGAGGTCTCAGAAGCCATAATGAATTACTCAGAGCCAGGAAGGTCTTGTCTAGAGCTACATTTCATATCTCAAGGGCGTTGGATTTAGGTTCCAGCTGTAATGAGCTTTGACCTCTGACAGTGACTGTGTTCCTTAAGTGGGTATAGGAAAGCCAAATGGAGCCTTGAGAGGTTTTAAGTCACTGAGTAATGCATATTACCCCGTTTGGCATTTGTAGGATGGAGAGGGACAGAGGTTCAGGGTGATGAGTGTTGTGGTTGATGAGAATCTCTCTGTCTTGAGAGTCTCTGAGGTAACCAGGACAACAGGGCCTTTGCCTTTTGCAGATAGGGTAGTAATCCGAGTTTCCATATTTGGATTTCTCTGCCCAAGGGGAAGAGGATGTTTATCCACATACACTAAGTGTGAGCTGAATCCTCTCACCGAACAAGACATGTTTGACGTTCTTGAGTTTCCATTTTTTTGGACTCTTCAAACCCACAGCCACCTTTGCCATTGTTTACTTGATCACCAGTTAAAAGGCCATATGGAGGTATTATCCATGGCAGGAACAAGGAAGGGAACAAGAATAAGGTAGAATCTAAAAACTGTCATCTGAGGCCTGAGCTACAGAAGGGAAATAAA
This sequence comes from Globicephala melas, assembly GCF_963455315.2. Lineage (NCBI taxonomy): Eukaryota > Metazoa > Chordata > Mammalia > Artiodactyla > Delphinidae > Globicephala > Globicephala melas. The sequence continues at coordinate 14,064,163 of NC_083329.1, forward strand.
GCAGCCTCGTCTGGTGCGAACTGCAGTGGGAGGTCGGAGGGATTACTCTCCTGGAAACGCAATAGCGGAAGCAGAAGCGTCGGCCTCTAAGGCGCTTTGAAGGGCTCTAGGAAGTGCCTTTTCTGTGCGCGGATGCTGGTGCGGTTTTTAGGGGCCTCACCAGGCAGTGGGCTAGAGGACACAACGGAAGAAGTGAGCCAGTGCACGAGGACGTTGGAGGAGAGGAGAGAACAAGGAATGTGTCTTGGGAGCCAAGAGGGCAGAGCTCTGTGGGCGCTCAGAGGCTCAGAGGATGGACCTATCAGGTGGTGTTTCACATCTGTGTCTCTCAGCCACAACTCTGCTCTTTAACCTCCATTCTGCCTCACCTTTTCTTCTTCACAAACGTTCAAGAAGCAGCAAGAAATAGTGATTTGAAAGGAAGATGAGCCTGTCTGCAATGTTTTTGGACTCTCTGGAGGGTGAGAGCAAAGAAGGAGAAATTTGGAAAGTGCGATGGGTGCAGAGAAAAGCCTGAAGATGGAGGATCAGAGGGAGGATGTAAGGCCCTCTGTGGCAGCGAGAGATTAAAAAAAGGGCTCCAGTGTTTAAAAGTATTGATTGGGAGGTTAGATTTTGTAGAGAAGAATCAAGAAATGCCAGACCTTCCTCAAATGTAATCAAAGTTGATGGTATTGTAAACAAGAGTCAAGTGGAGAGATCATGGGGAAAGAGTGATGCTGGGATTTTTTTTTTTTCTTAACATCTTTATTGGTCCTGATGCTGGGATTTGAACATCCTAAATCTGATTTAGTGAACGACAAAGGTCTAGGTCTCTGGCTTTGCCACCATTTCCCTGCCAAGTCCCAGGAGTGGCTTAGACCTTCCCAGGAAGCCTTAGGATCTTGAGATTGGTCCCCAAGTAATTGGAAATGGCTTTGCCCGGAATCAGATGCCCCTAAACCCTCTTTTGAGTCTGTCCCCTTTTTGAATGATGCTATCAATAATGAGCCATGTTTAGCATTTCTGTTTTAATGTACCATCATATATGTGTAACTGTTAAACAGAAACTTTCTTAAAATGTTTGTATGTTGAAGGAGAGCCTTATAAGGTCATCTGCTGTCTTGTCAAATCATGATAAGAGAGAAGGGCTGGTAAATACCAGCTGCTAGGGGTATATGGTGGCCCTCTCCTTTCCACTCAGCTCTCTAATCATGTTGTCACTATATTTGAGAACTCCTGTAAGTTCTTTTTTATCTATCCTGGCATATGGTAAATTCCTTTGTAGACTAGCTTGGCCCTGCCCTTCCTCTCTAAGCCACATCACCTCTCCGGTCAAGCTCACTGAGCAATCCATTCCCAGATATTTCATGTGCGTTCACTTTCCCATGCCTTGACACTTGGCTTTGCCTTTGTTTGGGAGGTTTCTATTAGTTCTTCAAGACCAAGATCAGGTTTCATCTCTGAGGGCCATGCTGGAATTCCCCCAGACAGGCACTTCCACTCAGGACTCTCTCATGCTACAATTCACTCTTGCCTTTATGATAGCTGTTAATCACAGACTATCGAGAGGACTTATTTATGTGTCTGTCTTTCCCACTGGGAAGTCGGGGATTTGCTTGTAATGGCGGGTGTCCGCTCAGCACCGAGCATCTTTCCTGGTTCTGAGCAGGCGTCTCATTAACCATGAGTGGTTGAATATCAGAGAAAGGACGTAGAGATCGTCTAATCCTCTGCTTTCACAGAACTGAAGTGCAAAGAGGGGAAGCAATTTGGCCAGGGCCACACTGCTTGAGGGTCACCTCCAGAACCTTTACTTGGCACTGCCTTTGGGGAGATCAGTGCCGGCCTCTTTCTCTCCTGCATACTCTCTGGACAAACCTCATCCATCTCTGGGACCTCAGCTACCATGTACAACGATGACTCAGAGCCTCCCCTCCTACGCCATCCTCTCCTGAGCTCTAAACCAGCATTTCCAGCTGAATCCTGGATGATTCCATCTGGATGTATCTCAGTTACTTCCAAGTCAGCACATCCAAAAAGGATCTCATCATCCCTCCCCTTTTCTCCTTACATCCTTCTCTTCCTGAGTCTCCTGTCTTATGTAATGGCATCATCTGCCTAACTCATAAGCTTTGGAATCATCTCCAGCATCTCCTCTACCCTCCTCACTCCTTCCACTGGACCCATCGCTAAGTCCTGCTGAAATTGCCTGCTGTCTTTTGGATTGCTCTTCTCTCTCCATTCCCTTAATCTACCCACCTTATCTTTTACTTGAACTTCGCATTGGCCTTCTTCCTGGCCCCACCCTTGTGTCTAGTCTCTCCCAGTCCAACCGGGCCACCCATTGCCAGATATTACCTTAACACCTTGGTGACTTCCAGGAATGATCTGGTTTCAGTCTCCCTCCCTTCATAGATTCTTCTATTAATCGACCTTCTATCTCACCCCAGCGACCCCATGTCTGAACAACCCAGGTTGACCGGCTGCTGTCCCACCAGTGCTCTGGGCAGCTTCACGCCTCTTCATCTTTGTACGCGATGGTGAAGGAACATGTGCTCTGGAATTCCACTCACCTGGGTGCGTCCCCAGCTCTGCCGCTTACTTTGTCGTGGGCAGGTCATTTGATCTCATTGTACCTCAGACTTCTTGGATGTAAGTTGAGATGATGATAATGCCTCGCTTACAGGTTCTTGGGAATTAAAAAGGCTATATGTAAAATGCTTTGCTTAGTGCCTGAACTATAATTGGTTCTCAATAAATCTCAGTATTTTTTTTTTTTTTCGGTACGCGGGCCTCTCACTGTTGTGGCCTCTCCCATTGCGGAGCACAGGCTCCGGACGTGCAGGCTCAGCGGCCATGGCTCACAGGCTCAGCCGCTCCGCGGCATGTGGGATCTTCCCGGACCAGGGCACGAACCTGTGTCCCCTGCATCGGCAGGCGGACTCTCAACCACTGCGCCACCAGGGAAGCCCAAATCTCAGTCATTTTTAATGCTGTACCAAGGCCGTGTTAGCTGTTGGCTCACTCCTGACTCCAAGAGTGGGACTCTTTTTCCACAGACCGTATTCCCGGGTCAGGGAACAAGGATCCTATGTCTTGAAAAGGATAGCAACCCCAAGCTCTCAGGAAGGCTGCTCATAAACTAGCTTGGACAAGAAATAAGAAATCCATCCAATATATAAAGGGCCCTGGAGGAAGCCCTATCTCTTAATAACCCAGTTTGAGTCTTAAATCCCCTTTGGGTAAGGTCTTCCTTTTTCCTGCTCTGAATCCCCCTGTTCCTCTGGGGCCCTATCCTTCCTTAAGCTCTTTGGTCGGAGGTGAGTCCGCTGCAGCTGGCTATCACCCGGGGTGGGAGCCCTTCCTGTGCTTAAGGATTCTTGTGATCAGCCTACCCTTCTCAGCTTGACTGATTCCCATTCTTCTAACCTCTCCCCATAAATCTTCTTTGCAACGCCCCTCATAGCAGGGAGAATTACTGCTCCCTGAGAAGGGCATGCCTTAAAGCTGGGAGAGGCTTCCGTCTCCACAGGCTCTGCTAAGTACACTTACATTTCACTTTCACACACCACTACTTTTGGCTTTTATCCTCTCGCTCTCCAGCCCCTCAGCGACCCATTTTTATTGTACAACAATAAGAAATTACAAACAGATAGAAAAGGAAAGCAAATTTAAACCACTCATAGTCTCTGCTCTCAAAGATAACCACTGTAAACATCTGATACAAGCCTTTTCAGATTTTTTTCCTATATATGTGTGTGTGTGTGTGTGTGTATATATATATTTATCTTTTTTTTCCCTTTTTTACAAAAATGGAGTTGTAGTCTACACATGCTTTCTTATTACCTGCCTTATGACCTGAGGAATCTGTGTCTTCTTGTGTCACTGGCCACTTCCTAAAGGCAAATTTTATTATTTAGATTAACTGTCAACCTCAAGAAGTTTCTTGAGTAAAGCATCAGGTCATTCCACTGTCTAGATACTTCTGGCAAAGGCCGGAATGTTCCAGTGCAGGCTGTGAACTTAGAGACAGTGGAATGTTTTGCATAGAGTTACTGTAGGTCCCGTTACCAGAAGAGGGGAGATAAAACATCAGTGAGTGACAGGTAATTGCATGAACTGAAGATTGTTACAAGGTGCAAAATTATTTATAGCCAATATGTCTGTCTTCATTCCTTTTCTTTAGTCCTCTGAAGTATTTCTTTCTGCCATCTCTTAATTTTTCTGCTGTCAAAGCTCATTCTTTCCAAAGGATGTCCATTTTTGTTCTTTGGGATACAGTGGCGAATTCTCTAGAGAAGTTACTGGGATTGTTTGGTCCAAAGAGCACTGGTCCAGGAGTCAGGAGATTGTGTTCTGCTTCCAGCTTTACCTCTAACTAGCTGGTGACCTTGGGCAAGTGTCTGCCCTTCCTTAGACACATCTCCTCTTGTAAAATGAGGGCAGTGGATGAGGATGACCTGTAACACATTTTCCTTCTTTCTCTAAGGGCCTGCATAGTGAATCTTGTATTATTCTGCGACTTACAGTTTTTCTTTCTAGCCTTTTCTTCATGCTAGAGAAACTCATCATCTTGCCATATATATTTTTCATATTAATAACATTTATAAAGTATGATTTATTCAATATGTACCTTACTTTGAACCAGAATGTATTTAAAGCATCTCATTTGAATACATGGAAGAAGATAAAATAAGAAATAAGAGGAGAAAATAAGGAAAAGGGGAAAATGATAGTAGGAGAGAGGAAAGGAAGCCAGGAGTGAGTTCAGAAGACAAAATGCATGTCATAAGATTATATTTAAACAAATTAAATTATCAGAAGTACTGTGTGAAAACAAAGGGGTAAATAAAATCCCTGGATTGTAGGTGCCGTAGGACTTTTGGAGGTCATTCCAGTCCAATCCCCTTATTTTACTGATAAGAAAACTGAGAGTTCCATAAATTTCTAGGACAGTAATACATAAATTGTCTAGGACAGTGATGACAAGTAAAATTAGGTATGTGTTTGTTTTTAAATGGATATTTGAAACTCTCCATCTCCTGGCATTTCCCTACCTCCTTTAAAATTGTCCTTCACCTGCCCCTCGGCCCCTTTTAGGATACCAGACTTTGTTCACACAGTTAGGGTGAGAAGCACAGCCTTCGACTTTAGTTAAGCAGGTGGCTGTCCATTGTTTCGGAATTGTTTCAGAACAAGGGTTATTTAATAGGTCTCTGTTTGGTAACAGGAGCCAGTGGCCAGAATGTTGATTTTCATATCTTTGGCCCCCTTCAGAATTGTCTGCAAGGAAAACTGAGAAATTATTTGTCGCTTTACACCCTCTCAGCCTTCAGATTAAAAAAAAAAATTAATCTTTTGTCTGGAATTTTTTGTTAAAGAAGCTAACCGCTTCCCGTAATTTAGAGACTCAACTAGCTGGGTCAGTGATGAGATCGAATGGGTAATTTGCATAAGGGGCTAATTTATTATGTCCCCTGGGCATTTCTTTCATCTCTCTTCCCATTCTAATTAATGTTCTAAGAGGGTCTATCACCATATCAGAAATTAGGGGTGAAAGCAGCCACTGTTAACCTTTATTCTTATGATTTTTTATCTTCTTTGATCTTTTAACCATTTTCTTTTCATAGCCAGGGATTTGCACAGATCGGGCTGAGGAAAGCATGGAGAGGAGATTTTAGGGGTATGCTCTTTTCTGATCTTTCTTCAAATAGTAGGCTGTTGTAAAAATAAAAATGACTCAGGATAGCTCTCTACCCACAGAGGGATTTGTAAAACACACAGAAGGGTACGGTCATGGTACAGAATTGTTTCTAAATTTGAGCCCTCTAGAACATCTATATAAACATGTATATACACATGCACAGATATATATGTATATATCTGCCTGTTCCTGTGTGTGTATATTTATAGTGTGTGTGAGTGTGGATGTCTGTGTTATTAAACATTTTGCCTCAAAAAGATCTTCCTTGACACGTGTTTCAGTTGGTTCTGGCTGTGACAAAGGCAGCTACGGGTGAGAGAGTGTGACACAGCTGAGGAAAGGCAAGAGAACAAGCAATTTCTTCGAAAATCAATTGCAATTTACTCCTACTAAATTGGCCCTCGGTCCGCCCTGTCCAAGCATTAGCATATGACAGACTTTTAATCATTTGGTCAAATGGCCTATTTTTGGTCAAACCACAGTTGCCTCTGGGACTCTGCCCGTAGTCCTAGAGCTGTGTTATCTCCAGACCTGCAGTCTCTTTAAAGAGGAGGTAAGTTTGGGGAGAGGAGTTCCCTGGGGAGCCCCTGAGTGCCCTGCACGGGCTGGGCTGCCTGTTCAAGGCCATTATTTCCTTTTGGTCCCCAATCATGCTAAAAGGTAGGTATAATGATCTCTGATTTTTGAGAGGGAAACCGGAGATCAGAGAGGTTGATTAATTTTCTCAGTGCCACACAGCCAGTAAGTGGAAGAGTTAAGTTTCGAATCTTATCTCTGCATCTCCAAAGCCTGTGCTCTTTCTACTGTTATGTGATGAAATTTTAAGTACCAACCTGATCCTTTATTAAGGAGGAACTGTCTAGATCCTACTCTACCTCCTTAATTCCCAGTTTCCCTTCCTCTGTCTTTCACCTTAAAACACTATTTGACAAAAAACCTTTAAAGTTGAAATATAAGCCAGTATCTATTATTTTAATATTTAGCCTTGCATTCCGATCGGTTCTTAATTGACAAGCAAAATCCAGAACATGCACGCTATTAAAACCATTCCTGCGGAACTGCAGAAATATTAACCAGAGAAGAGATTTCTGGATTGTATCTTTTTTCATTTCAGTGTGAGATGGAAGGTTTCTAAAGTAGAGCAGAATGCCTAGGGCCATTTTTTTTTTGTCATGTTGTCATATAAATAGCATTACACAGTGGTAAAGAAAGGAATACACACTTTAGTCCCACTTTAAGGTGACCTAATATGTTATTCATTTGTCTTCCGTCACGCTGGTACTACTTTCCTTTACGTCCCTCCTAGTGGTCTAAGAAACACCGTGCCAACTGTGATTTCTGTTGCCTTTTGTACATGATTGTTTTGTGTACAGTTAATTATGTATGAAAATAGGTATTGATTGCATTCTTTGGAGGAATAGGCCAGCAGGTTTCTTAAAGCCCATGTTTATGAAATGTTCCATTGATCCCTGTTAGTATGCGTTTCAAATACACTCTTTATAAGAGGATACCAGGAGATTGGAGAATTCTGGAGAGTCCTTGATGGAACCATTGTATTCTTGTTTGCTTAGGAATGGCAAGTGGCATTTGAATGGGAGAAGGAGTGAACAGGCCAAACGTACTCCCAATTGAAAATGGTTACCCTCCCCACGAGACCTTAAAAGAAATAAAAATAGTCATTACAACAGCGGTGAGAGGCAATGAGCTAGGTGTTTTACGTGCAATAACTTGTGTCAACCTTGTTTAGTAGAAGGTGTTCTTAGCCCCACTCGGTAGATAGGAAACTGAGATCCAAGTAAGGAGCTGGCCTGAGGGCACACGCCTAAGAATGGGTAGAGCCACATTCTCACCCAGGAAGTCTGGCTCCAGAACCCATGCTGCAGTGTCCATTTGCATACGTACAGCCAGAGAGATAATCCCTGAAAGTCAAGAGCACAAACTGCATGAAGAAGTCTTAGACGCTTTGTGCTGAGTTATATATGTGTGTATGTGTATGATATACACATATGTAATATATATTATATATTATATATAAAATAAGTATAATATAATGAAGAGAAGAATTGGTCAGTTTCTGTGATATCTCTTATCTCTCAGTATTTTGGTGTGATGGAATGGCATTTCTGCCAAATTCATTCATCACGTATTTATTGAGAACTTACTATGAGCCTAGTGAGAGGCCTTAGGTGATTCAGAGGTAAATAGGACCCTGCCATTGCCTTTTAAGAATTCTCTTGTTTGTTTTAGGTATAAAACAAATAAGTTTTGTTGCAAAGTGGTAGGTGAATGAATAAAACCCCATACAAGGCTCAGATGTAGCCCTAAGACGGGAATAACTGACTAGATGGAGTTATGGGTCAGAGAGGGCTTGCTGAAGGAGACTCTGAACTGGGCTTTGAGGAGTAGATAGGAGTTTGATAAGGAGGGGTGGTTGGGGAGGGCATTCTAGGCAGCGGCAACAGCATGGACAAAGGCACTGAGTGTCCAGGGTCCTGTAATAAGCTGCTTTCTATGGCAGGGGCCCTTGGTATGAGCAGTGGTGGGAGAAGAGCTGAGCAGAGAGGCAGGTTTGCCACGCTCAGGGGCTTGGCCTTTGTCTCAGAAGAACCAGGGAAGGATGATGGCTAATGAAACTCAGCATTGTTGGGAGTTCTACGTCGAATCATTTGAAATTGCCGCTTCTGCAGGCCAGCGTGGTAGAATAGCACACGTTTCATATGGTTCAACTGTATCTAGTTTTGTGTCATAAAAGCACACACAGGGGTCTGCTTCCAGACTAGACAGAGACATAGGTCTGCTGTTAGGATTAGTAACTCCTCACCTCAGAAGGTACCTGTTTGCCTCAGCTCCTGATGGCTTCTCTCTCCCACACCTTCTCCTCGGGGGGAAAAGATGCACAAGGCACCCAGTGCACACAGCTCCCCATTTAGGGGCCCAGGGTCGGCAGAGGAGCAGCAGTCAGTGAGGCCGCCTGGGCCTCACAGGGTGGTCCTGGGAAGGGACTGAGGCACATGGAGAGCAGGTGACAACAGAGCAGAGAGGTGCCGCAGGAGTGAGTGCGGGAAGCAGGGTGGCCTGGAGTCAGCTCATGAAAAGTCTTCATGCTCAGAGGCATTTTGGCTTGTAACAGGAGAAAGGGTGGCATTGAAAATTGTTCAGTGGGGCCCCTTAGACACTGAGTGACCTAGCTGGTGAAAGGAGGCAGCCTGGAGGTCAGTGGGAATGTGGACAGTCTCGGACCCCCCAGAGGAATGGCTCCCCATCTGCCTTCTGCAAAGCCCCAGTCCCAACCCCAGGGCTGCCCTCTAGCCTGGAATCAGGATGGGCTTCTGCTTTCTGATCTGGGGACAGTGGTCAGGCATGGGAGTTTGGATCTCCAGGCCAGAGCTGTCCTCTTGGCTGGGAGAGATGGCCCTGACCTACCTGTCTGTGGTCCGCCTGTTGGGAGGACTCGATGTATGGCTTGTTTCTTTTCTATGTACTATTTTATTCTTCTGGCTCCCTAGTCCTGTGTCTCACTTGGCAGTTTTCTGTTTTTCTTTTTTCTTTATTTTTTGCGGTATGCGGGCCTCTCAGTGTTGTGGCCTCTCCCGTTGAGGAGCGCAGGCTCCGGACGCGCAGGCTCAGCGGCCATGGCTCACGGGCCCAGCCGCTCCGCGGCACGTGGGATCCTCCCGGACCTGGTCACGAACCCGCGTCCCCTGCATCGGCAGGTGGACTCTCAACCACTGCGCCACCGGGGAAGCCCTCACTTGGCAGTTTTCTGCACTGCATTCTCGACTTGCTTCAGAACATTTCACAAGAGACCGTCTGAATAAAAACGCAAAGATTCTAAATGCAGGGAGGTGTCTTAATTGAAAGAGATGCCCACTAACCCCAGGGCAAGCCGGGTGAGAGAAGGATGAGGTAGGAGGGCCTTTGGGCCTGCAGCCAGTAATTACCACAGCTCACAGAGCAGTTCCGAAGAAGTAAGCAAACCCTCTCTGTCCTTCTTGGAGCCCAGGGTGTGTTTATGACATTGTTTTAATGATACTGTTGGGGTGGGAAAGGGGAGAGGTGATGCTACTGCCGGTTTCCTGTAAGAACACACCCAGAGCTCGGCAGCTCTATCCTCAAGAGCCACCAGGCAGACTGTCTGTATTCATTCCAGAGATTGGGGTGGGGCTGGAGAGGGACAGAGGGTGAGGTCCCAATGATGCTAGGAAATTATGAAATGCAGAATAGCAGCGGTAAAGAGTAGGGTTTTGGGGTTAAACACACCCAGATTTGAGTTCCACATTCCAGCACTTACTAGCTGTGGGACCCTGGGTTAATAGAGACTCTGCCTGTAAATGGGGATAATAATAGTATCCAATTCATAAGGTTATTGGTGGTAACACTTAGGAAGAGCACTGGAAAGTGCTTGGGAAATGGTAGGCGAATGCCGGTTGCTTCCTTTTATATGCACCCTAACTCCCTTCTCCCTCCTCTCCCAATTAATTAGCATGAAACAGCAATACTAGATTGAGTGGATGTAGGTTTTTTCTGCTCTGAAAGAAAAAAAAGACAGCAATAGCCATACTGGAAATGATGATCACCAATTCAGTTCAGTCCAAAACATCAATTATCTTCTCTAAAAATAACAGTAGTCACATTCTCTGAGAACCTACTCTGCGCCTGGCACTGTGCTAGTTGTTGGGGGGATGGTGAAACCAGAAAGAGGGTGCAGAGCACAGGGAGTGCCAAGGAGGGAGTGGGAAAAGGAGCAAAAAGGGAACTAGGATGCAGGAAAGAAAAGAAAGCTCTGGAAGGAGGTGGCCGAGACTGGGGTGCAGGGCTTTGGGGAGCGGACTCCAGGTGAGCCAAGGCACTCGTTGGCAGGAAACCCAGCACAGAAAATTAACATTAGATATGCTAGCCCTGTGTTGAGCGGCTGCTAGCATGGTGAAAACCTAGTGTGTCTTTTTCCTGATCATTCTCAAGAATGTTTAAAAAAACGTAATGTTTGCAAACAAAGTAGAAACAGTTGAAGCATTGTTTTCTATTAGCAGTATAAGGTTCACTGGCTATGGGTATTTTTTCATTCTTGTCTTCCAAATTGTAATTTTAAAAGATGAGGCATTTCATATTCAAGAGTTTCCTTTGTCTGAAATAAATTATTCATTTCTACCCACTTTCAGAAACAATGAACATAATACTTAATGCATCACAATTAAGTGGGTGTAGCTTCATATAAAATTATGGTCTGTGCATTTTGGTGGCAAACGGAGCAGTGTATCCTATATCTTGTCGACATTTGTTCCTCATAAGCAAAACATAAAGAAGGAGAGACTCAGAAATGTGTTTTCTTTCCTCTAATGGTGGAGGAGGGGTAACTTTAGACCCAAGCAGCCTTGTTTTTGACATTCCACAGCTGTTGGGGGCTATGTCACTGGGCAGAGAAAGTGAACTTACTGCTACTATATTGTGCATGGGGTCAGGTGAGGGTCAGAATTCTTGAGCACTATCCATTCATCTCAGTCCCCTTTGTCTGGGTTTGAGATCCCTCTAGAATCCTCTTTCAGAAGGGCATTGCCTGGAAATGACTTCCTTTTGGATTTAGTGGCAACTGCTTCTTTTTTTTTTTTTTTTTTTTGCGGTACGCGGGCCTCTCACTGTTGTGGCCTCTCCCGTTGCGGAGCACAGGCTTCAGACGTGCAGGCTCAGCGGCCATGGCTCACGGGCCCAGCCGCTCCACGGCATGTGGGATCTTCCCAGACTGGGGCACGAACCCGCGTCCCCTGCATCGGCAGGCGGACTCTCAACCACTGTGCCACCAGGGAAACCTGGCAACTGCTTCTTGAATGCTGGCTGGTTGGTCATGTGTATCTTTTCCGAAGATCCGGCTTTTTGAAATACCTTTTTCGCGTGTGACAAGATTCCTCCTTAGGAAAGTAGGCATTGCCAGCAAGGATTGAGATGTCCATGCGGAGCCTCTTCAGGCTTGAAGGTTTAGCTGTGATGGTCCCCAGGAACTCAAGTTCCCAGCTCTGAGGTCAGAGTCAAAGCTGGCTATGACTGCCAGAGAGCAATTGTGGAAAACATTACTTGCGAAACGCCTGCTGGCTGCCCAGCAGTAGGAGACCAGATGCCTTCACAGATTCTTTCATTTAATCCTGAGTGTTGGCCCAGAGTGGCATTGGGGCATTATTTACATCTTATATAAGAGGAAACCCAAACTCAGAGAAGTTGAGTGACATGCCTAAGGCCACACAGCTAGTTTTTGGAAGATGTCGAGTTCAAGCCAGGTTTGTCCAGCTCCTAAAGCCTAGGCCCTTGCGTGCTCTTCTGCTTGTAGCCTTTTTGATTGCTAGGTCAAGAACAAAAGCCACCAAATGCAAGAGGGGCTCTCAGGTACCTCTGGTCTAAGCATGGTTTTGTGTTTGAATAGAAACCATGGCACCTTTTAGGGAGGCTTAGGAAGAATACCCTGGACTTGGTCAGAAATTTTCCCAGACGCTTCCGTGCCCTTGACTCTGGTTTAGTTTGTTCCGTACCTGCCTGGGCTGGACTGACTGCGCCTAGCGCACAGGTGCTCACAGGGTCTCTGATTCCACCTGTGTGCCGATGCCGCTCCTCTGGGTTTCCTGCCGAGTCCCTTGCTCTGACCAGTATTTCCCTTGGAGTCTCTGGACTCTGAGTTTGAGGAACCCTCTTTGAGCCTATGTCCATCCAGCTGCCTGCTGGGTAGTGCCCCCCAAGTGTTTTGAGTTATCCTGGCCGTAACTCAAACATGCTTCATGTTGAACCCACCTTCTCTCTTAAGCCTGGGGAACCAGAAAGAGGCCTGTTTAGAACCTTAGGGAGGTGTTTTCATAGGCTGGGGCGAGTCGTGCTGAAGTGTTTGGAGGCAGCCCTGCGTTTGCATCCCGACTTCATCGGTTCATGACTTTGGCAAGTTATTTAACTGCTTTAAGCCTCCGTTTCTTGATTTGTCCAGCACGGATGATATCTACAGCGTCACTGTGAGAACTGGATCTGAGTTATGAGACATAGTGTTTAAGTAAAAATGAAGGAAGTTCTTACTAAAGAAACAAGAACTCACTCATCAGCCTCAAGACATTGCACTGCCCTGAGGGTGGGCTCGGCGGGCCCTGTGCTCATCCTTCTAGACCTCTCTCAGCGTTGGTGGCTCCTTTCTGCAGACCTCTTAGTGCATTTGTAGTTGCCACCTTGACATGCCTGGTTCGGCCCCTAAAACCGAGCTGCCACGCCACGTGGTGTGCGCGAGCCGCAGGCTTCTCCTGCTGTCATCTGCGGTCCTGCCTCACAGCTCCTTGATTTCCCCAAACGTGCCGCAGCCTGGTGGAGCTGATGCAGTAGCACCCTAAGCGTAGGGCCAGTCCTGGACTTGTTCCTCCACGCCCTTGCCCTTAATTAAGAGAAAGGGCAGCACACACAGATAGACCTTCCAGGAAGTGCTCTTACGCAGATCCAGCGGCTGCTGGCGTCCTGGGTGCACCTGGGAGACTGGGGGAAGGAGAGTGCTCGTGGGTCACATGCCGGGTGGGTATGCTGGGTGGAATGCAGATTTTTCCTATCAGGAGCAGAACCAAACAGCTTTTTAGATAAGCACTCTGACGTGGGCCAGAAGTGACTGGCAAATATTTACCCTAGATGTAAGACACTCACTAAGTTAAATGTTGTTTAGAAACCCTGAAATAGAAAAATTTACACTCGGGGTTTTATATTTGGTAATTGTAAAAAAAAAAAATAACTAAGACCTACTGTTGTTTTTCCTTTCCTCTGAGCTGCCTTTTGTAACAGGGAATGACAGCAGAGCAGTGCTCCCTGGCCTGCCCATTCTGGAACCTTCCCTCTCTCAGTCCACCTTCACCCCTGTGCCCCTCTCATACACATACCCCTCCCCCAACCCCAGTGACTCTGCTTTTCTGCTTGATGTGGACCTGGCACCAACCCGCCTGTCCCTCCTCATGAATCTCCATGTGCCAAGTGTGGGATGCTGGCTTCAGCAGACTTCCCTCCCTACCAGCTTCCAGCTTCTATGGACTGAGGTGTTCAGACTCCTAGAGGGCCAGCACTGGGGGCTTGAGAAATTCTTTGCCCGTGTCAGACACCTGAGTCTGAGTCTCTGAATGTCCCATTAAAGTTACATTCCTTTGCTAGACCCTTCTGTTCCTCTCCGGCAAAGCAGAGTGAATGGGCCAGGCCGCTGGTTCTAACCGCGCATCATTCATTAAGCATTTTGAGCTGTCACGGCCCTGTGGGGGAGGTGTATGATATCCTGACGGCTCTCCTCACAGCCACCCCAGACGTGCTGTCTTGGCTGAAAGTTGATGGGCTACAACGAGCTGGTTTCCTTGGGAGCTTTACGGTTCTGACCTGCACTGTGGTCTTTGATGCTTTGTCAAGGCTCTTAGGATGACTTCTTCCTTCTGTTTATCAACAAAGTTCTACCAGGTCAACCTTCTGTGGGCTGGACACTGAGCGAGGTCCTGAGGACACGGCATGGGTAAGACAGATGAGGCTCTGAACTCAGGGAGCTTACAGTCCAGTGGAGGAGACATAATGAGTGCAAACAAGTAAGTGGTTTCGATGGCAGTAAGTAATCTGAAGAAGATAAACCAATACGACGGCAAATAGAGGGGAGAGGGAAACCCCACTGCACAGGGACGTCAGGGGGGCATCTCTGAGGAGGTGACTTTGCCCTAAATGACAAAGAACTGCCCATTCTCAGCACTGGCTGAAGGGCGTTGTTAGCAGAGTGCAGAGGCCCCCAGGTGCCCTCTTCACAAACAGGGAGGCTAGTGTGGTGGGAGACTTGTACTTTTTTGCCAGCGATGATCTACTGCTGCTGCTCTGGGCAGGGGGCCAGCAATGGAGGCAAGGCCACCACTGTGCGTCAGGAGGGAACTATGGCGGTGGTGGGGGAGGTCCTCGTGGGGGCACGAGGAGACTTTGGGGCCGTGGTACCTGCTTTTGGTGGGGGGCAGGGGCGCGCCTCCATGCACCTTATGCAGGAAAGCATCCATGGCTGCATTTTACCACTCTAGAATTCTGCGATGCGAGCAAAGCAGTTGTTGGGGTCAGACACAGAGATTTTGTGTTTGAGCCTTACTGACTTTGTCTTGTTGCCCTTCTGACGTATGTTTTGAAAATGTAATTCTTCAATGAGAGTTCTCTTTTGGGGATGGGTTCGTGTTTTCTATTGATTGGTTTCTTTCTTAAAAGACAATGCAAAGAAAAATAATTAGAGAACATTGGAGCTGAAAGAGTCTTTTCTGATCCCCAAGTCCAGGCCCTTGGCTGGGATGGATGGATGGATGGATGGATGGGTGATGGAACTGGAGACTAGAATGGTTGAGGGGCTTGCTCGGGGGCAAACTGGTCCTGGGGCCAAGTCCCACACTCTTTCCTCTCTCGGCTGACATACGCAGTGTGTCCAAGTAAGTCAGGCCTGAAGGATGGGGAGATTGAAGGCATGATGACTCTGTCCCTGCAGGCACCTGACTATCCCTGGAAGAAGAATTCTTAAATAATCGGGTCCCTGTCCTCTTCATCTTGTCCCTCATCTTGTCCCGTTCTCCCCGCAGGAAGGGTGATGGATAGATTCTTAAGCCACTCTGCCTTTTTTTCTGCTCCTCAAACACATCAAGTTTGTTCTGTCTCAGAGCCTTTGCTCTTGCTTCCCCTGTTGTCTGGAATATTCTTCTGCGTCATCTTCGCTTGGCTGACTCCTTGTCATTTTCAACGCGGAGGTCTTCCATAACCACCTAGATAAATCTTTCCCTTCTCCCTCCTTCTTTATCTCATCTCCCTGTTTCATTGTCTGCGTAGGTCTTACCACTGTCCAAAATTATGTTGTTGATTCGCTTGTTTGTCCACTTCTCTCACTAGAATGTTAAGTTGCATAAAAGCAAGGGACCCCATGGCTTGTCCTCTTTTCTCTCCCCCATCCTAGGAAGCCACATAGTAGGCACTTAGCAAATATGTGTTGAATGAATAAATGAGTGAATGAATGTGCAGCCAGCCTAAGCCAGGGAGGTGAAAACAAATTATTAAGTACTTATCTGATGCCCAGCACTTAGGTGGGACAGGACGGAAGTGTACGGAATGGGGCTGGGAGCTTACAATTTTGTTAGAGAGGTCCATCTGTTGGGATTCTTTCTCTTATAAATGTTGGGAAACTCACCTCTAACAGGCTTGGATGATAAAGATAAATGGTTAGCTCTTAGAGTGTGTAAGATACCCAGAGGTGGGGCAGGTTTATGGCAAACACTGTCACCAAGGACATGGCTTCTTGACCTCTGGCTCTTGGATCTGCCCCTTGCATTGAGAGAGCCCCTCCAGGGACCACAGGGCGACATCTTCCAGCAGCTCCGTGCTCCTCCCTCACGATCTCAGAAGGCCGTCAGCATTTCCAGACCTCACAGCCTCGCACATGCCATCCCTGGCTGGGCACGTGGTGGTATAATGGTGAACAGTCAGATTAGCCCTGTCCTCATGGAATTTATAGTCTAGCAGGGGAGAAAGACATAAACATGTACACAGAAAGCTCCAGGTATAAAGAGTGCTCTTAAGGAGAGGCAGGTGGGGCTTTATAGGAGCCTGTAATGAGGGTCAGGCTTCTCGGGGTGGGAAGAGCATTCCAGGCAGGGCAAGGAAGAGGCCGTGTGGTGTGAAGGAGGCCAGTGCGAGCGGAGACTGGAGAAGCCATCTCGGGCTGGTTAGACTGGGCTGGGGTGGAGCAGGCCTGGACGCTCAGCCTGTGCGCCTAAACGTCGGAATGCACCGTGGCAGGAACTGTGGGCCCTGCATGGTTTTCTCAGCCCATTGTCGTCATTGTCACATTTGAGAAGGACCAACTACAGCCATCTGGGAAAAAGAGGCCCCAGAGCACAAGTGCTGGCTTACTAGGGATTTCACTCACTTGCTTTTCAAAGAGAAAAGCCCCCCCTTCTCTTAGATGCCCCTCTACCCTCCCAAGCTCAGTCTGCTCAGCAGTGAACTGGGGTCGTACTCCTACCCCCTGGGTACTTTATAGACTCACTGGCCGGCTGGCATGAGATGACCCGTGGCATGATGCTTTGTGAATTGCACAGGTCAAAACCAAGTTGTTTTTGGGTGTTTTTTGATTTTCCTTCAACTGTGGGGAGAGATATGGATTCAGGACAGTTTGAAACCATGAGTTCTAGAACTTTGGGACCGGAAGGAGCCTGAGGGAGCTTTTGGTTGAACCGTGGAAGGTGAGATGTGAACTGTAGGGGCGGCCTGCCTGTCGGGGATTTGAGGTCATCTCAAGGTCGGCCACCTCCCCTCCCCGGTCGGCACCCCAGCCCCTCCATGCCCTTTAAGGCTCCGCGCAGGGAGCAGCTGCTCCTTTTGCCACCCAACTGGAGCAAACCTGACATGTTGTAGGCAGAGCTCAGGTCTGGAGATGGTAAGGGACTCGCCCCCAGCCTCGCAGCGAGAGAAACGGGAAGCCCAACGGCCCTCCTGCTCTCCAGCTCTGTGGGGGCTGCTCTGGTTCCCACCCCCCCGCCCTCGACCCCCAGCCCGGCCCCATTCTAGAAGGAGTGCAGGACCACATAACTGTCTCATTCAGCCTATGGGACACATAATTGGCGCCTCAGTTTGCCTCCTGTCTTTTTAAAAAGGAACTATTAGAGGTAAAGCTGAAGTCTACAAAAACATCATTGAATAATTGATTAATTTTACAAGTAATTTCTGAGCACCTTCTCTAGGCCAAGGGGCTGTCCTGTATGTTGAGGATAAAGTGAGGAACAAGCCAGGAAAGGGCCTTGCCTCAAGGAGCCCACATTCCATCCAGGGAGGGACAGTCGATAAAGGGATAAAGGATGAAGACAAAGAGAGGAGGGAGGTGGGGGGGCGGTGAGAGCAGTAGAGGGTGGGCACTCTCTTAGACAGAGGAAGCCTTCTCTGGTGAGATGTTTGACCTACAGCCACAGTAGAGTCTTTGAGTTGAGGAACCAGCCAGTGCCCAGGCCCAATGGTGGGGGGACTGGTGGGTCCTGGGAACATGGTGACAAGTGGGAGTGCAGTGGAGTGAAAGAGGGTAGGAGAGCCAGCAAGGGCCGGTGACATGCTTAGAGGACTCACTGGGCTGTGATAAGGACTCTGGGTTTGTTCCAAGTGTGATGAGAAGCTCTTGGAAGGACTGTAAAGGGTTTGGGGCAGGATGAAGTCGTGATCTTATTTATGTTTGAGAAAGAGCTCTCTTTTTTTTAATTCTTTTTTTGTGGTACTCGGGCCTCTCACTGTTGTGGCCTCTCCCGTTGAGGAGCACAGGCTCCGGATGCGCAGGCTCAGTGGCCATGGCTCACGGGCCCAGCCGCTCCGCGGAGGCACGTGGGATCTTCCCAGACCGGGGCACAAACCTGTGTCCCCTGCATCGGCAGGCGGACTCTCAGCCACTGCGCCACCAGGGAAGCCCGAAAGATCTCTCTTGATTGTAGATCTTGTCTCTGGTAGAGAAGTAGAAAACCCGGTTAGAAGGCTGTGTAGCATCAACTCCAGAGCCTATGGGGCCTCACATTGGGTTAGTGATAGGAAGCAGTTGGATTCAGGGATGCACTGGACTTACTGATGGATTGGGTAGAAGGAATGAGAGATAAAGAGAAGGCAGGGATGACTTCTAGGCAGTTTGGGCGCTGTCATTTACCTAGGTGAATGACGGCACCATTTTCTGAGATGGGGAAGACCAGGGGTGAGTGCTAGTTTTGCTTTGGGAGGTGAGGATTTAGAGTTCCATTTTGGACATGTTAAACTGTGAAGTGTCTTTTAGTCTTCTGAGCAGATGTCTTCCTCTCTGGAATTCCGTGTTCACGGAGCTGTTGTTCATCTTGTCCATGTTTTATGCTTTACTGCATATATATTTGCATGAACAATATTCCACTCTGGATGGGTACTTAGGTTATTGCTTTGTTTTTGAGATTACAGATAATGCCACAGTAATGTTCTTACTCTAGCCTTTCTGTGCATATATGGCGGAATTTATACTTGGAAATAGAGCTGCTGGGCTATCAACCATGTACATTTTTGGGTTTTTTTTTGGTAACAGTTTTATTGAGACATAATTCATATACCATACAAGAGCACGTGTATTTTTGCCTGATTTTAAATCCTCCAAAACCAGTTTCATTGTTTTTAAGTAGTCGGTACATCTTTCAATTTACTAACATATTAAACTGATTTATTTGCTAACCCTTTTGAGTGTTCTTTTTGCTGATGCATATCATTTAATAGTTATTTCATCAAGTGTCTATGCATAGTAATTACTATGCATAGTAATGCATAGTAATATAAGCCTCCCAGGCTTATTTCTTTTTTAAAATCCTAGACAATATATTTTAGAACAATTTTAGATCTAGAGAAAAATTGACTAGATTGTACGAGAGTTCCTATATAGCCTCCTCCTCCACAGTTTCTCCCATTATTAACATCTTGCATATGTGGCACATTTGTTACAATTAATGAGCCACTATTGACATGCTATTATTAACAAATGTACCATTCCCTTTTCCTGTTATTTTGGTGTAGGTTTTAATATTTCAACTATAAGTTTATCTGCAGTGACAATGGCTTTCCCCAGGAGTCCTGTGAAAGACTTGAAGGCAGTGTAACTTGGTATAGACAGAGTCAAGTCTGAAGTTTTGGAAGCCGGTTTTGAAAATTTGACTAAAAACAGAGATCATTTCTTTTAAACTCCACAATCTATAAAATGTCACTTAAGCAGAGAATGACAATTTGTCCCCCCAAATGAATCCACATTAAATAAAACATGTCCTTAACTGCCCTTCTTTGTTTCTTTCCATTATTTGAGAAGCGAAGTTATCCATGACAACAGTTTGCTTTTTTTTTTTAAATTGAGGTATCGTTGATTTACAATGTTGTTTTACAAGACAGAGTTTTTCATAACAAAGAACCCCTTCAAAAATTGCCGCCTCCTTGCTTCAGAAACAGAATTCAAGACCGTAGGTGCTCAAGTAATCGAATATTGCTTGTCTGGGCCTCATGGGTTTCATGGGTTTTGGGCCTTGAAGTGAACTCCTTGGCTTGGAACTTACACATCATGTGAAGGGTATCCTTGGGACTCCACACTCTTATAAGATTCAAGCTTCTTTCTGTGTCTTGTCCCCAGGCCAGTGAGCAGAGATACTCTGGGCCTGTTTTCAAGTTCTGCATCTTCCAGGCCTCTGGTTTCATGCAGGGAGGTCTTCCAGAGTTTCCTGGTCTAAGGCCTGTGACCACGGGTGGCTGCTCTCTCAGGTCCCTGTAACACTGTTCTCAAGATGGGTTGCACATTGGAATCACCTGGGAGCTCTAGTATCCCAAAACCTGTACCCCACCCCCAGAAATTTTTTTAAAGCCTCTACGTGCAGCCCAAGTTGAAAATTACTGCCTTAGAAGCATGTGCCCAGTTCCCCAGTTTTTTTCTAGTTTTCATGGGTCTTTGTTGCTGTTACATTACATTTAGTACGGTATCTTTTTGGGGGAGTTGGGGGGAGTTTGTATATCTGCCTTAGTTCAGGTTATCATACTGACCAGAAATGAGAAACACCAAGTTTTCACCAGTGTGTTTAGATAAAAGGACTTAAATAGCAGGTCTCAAGAGGCCTCCCAGGCTTATTGAATTCTTCCTGTGATTTTTAATTTCTCTGCAAAAGATAAGTCTTTTTCTGGCACCCTCCCCTCTTCATTTCTTTCAGCATGTGTGCTTATCAAATATCTTTAATTAAAATGAATTTATAGTTTGGGGCTGCATTTGAGTTAGTGGCATTCTCTGCTTCTCCTTTGTGATACAAATATTTGAATATATTCTGTATTTGGAGATACATTGCAAAATAAGTTAGATTCGGGAGGGTATACGTGGAAATTATGGACATATGAGGGGGGAAAAGCAGATAGTTCAAAAATCAAGGTGAAAAGAAATGATATTTAGAAAGGAGGTCATTTTTCTAGTTGATTTAAGAAATATATTTCTGAAGTGAAAAGGGGGCAATTTTTGAAAGGGTTCTTTGTTACTAAAACATTTGTTTTCATGAATACTTTCCTCAAATAATCGAAGAATCAGAGTAGGACAGTTTTAAGGATTTGTTTTATTATATATGGATTAGTTTGGGGGAATAAATCGTCATCTGCTAAAGTGACTTTTTATAGGAGGTGGAGTTTAAAAGGAATAATCTCTGTTTTTAGTCAAATTTTCAAAACAGGTTTCCAAAACTTTGGACCTGACTGGTCTGGTCTATGTTGAGTTACATCTGCACATAATTGTGACCATAGACACTTGTGGCCCTAAGTATGTACATCTGCAAATAATTGTATTTTCAATTGCCGATGCACAGGATAGGTTTTAGGCTATGTGTAAATAAGAATAGTGGAGAGATGAAGCAATCATGTGGATAATTCAAGCTAAAAAATAAGAATCCCTCATATTATATCTTCACTTTTCTGGATATTTCAGTTGAGAGGATGTTTTGATTGAAATCATCTGGGTAATTGCCTCAGTTTTTCTACTTCACTTTGTATGTGTAAACACAGCTGTTGTATGATTGACTTTTTTTTTTTTTCAATTTCCATTTTGGAAAGCACCATTTTTCAAGATCAAAACTCTTACTTATGGATTGTGTACTTGAGCCTACTTTTCAGATACTTGCACAGTACTCTCTGCCTTCCAGGGAAAATGGCTGGGTAGCAAGTTGATTTTCCTAATTCTAATGCTGAAGAAACTTCTAATCTGAATCTAGTGATATTTCTAGCTAATCTTTAGAGAAAATAGATGTCTAGCCAGTGCTATCAAATCCTGCCCATTAGAAAAGCTTCAGTCTTCACCTGTATCTAACAATCACAAATAGCATGGCAAATACTCCCACGTTTAGAAGAATATCCAATTTGACCATCCTATCAGTTCCAGATGGTACCTACTTCTGATGAGCCTCTGTTTCCTGCCAAAGTGGAACCTTAGCCAATGCATTTTCATTCCATTCCCAAACTCATCTGCATCGTGTGCCAATTCGGATTAATACCCATTGAGCTGCTGCTTGGATCAGCTGAGGATGGTAACACGGTGAAGGGGGACAATGCTGAGACTCTCAGCTGGGAGGCTTCGGAGACCTTCCGAGACTCTGCATTTTTGCATCGGAATGAAAGTAGGATAAGAACTGAGAAATTGTGTGGCTGAGACTTGTTTTGACAGATTTGGTTCTCCAAGGCGTCTCTGTTTTCTCAGTCTCTTCCAGGCAATTTAAAATGCTCACAACAGGAGAGTTGGACCAAAGCGTGGGGACCATGAACCTCTTGGTGACAGGTTCTTGGAAATGTGTGAATTCGTTTTATCCCACTGTTGTTGATTTAAAAAGCTCTTTAAGTTCTCCTGGCAAAAGACACTCTGTCATTACAATGTCTGAGAGTATTGTTTTTCCAAAACACACATGTTTTGGAAATCCAGTGTATTATGAAATTATAAATTATCCATTATATGTAAATAGGTGCATCTTAAGTAAGGAATTGTTTTTGAGGACTGAGAGCCATTTTAGTAATCTCTTAAGTACTTTAGCACAGTGCTTGAGAGCATAAGGTCTGGAGCAGATGGGTTGGTATTAGATCCCAACTCCTTTAAGTCTTAGCTGGATAATCTTAACCTTTCTAAGCCTCAGTTTCATCATCTGCAAAATAGGTTGATCTTAACTGTGCTACCTTATGGGATTGTCTTGAAGATTAAAAGCTTAGTGTCATCCCTGACATAGAGTGAGCACTCTGTCCGTTAGCTGGTTTCATTCATTTATTCCTTTCAGTCTACACATATTCATGTGGGCTGCCAGGGTGCAGAGATGCATAAGATCTAGTCTCCATCCTTTACCAAGTGGCTCAGGGCTAATGGGTTTGAAAGGCAGGTGAAAGTTACCTGTGATACTCTATGGTGAGTGGAGGGTAGATAGACAAACCCTTTCTAGTTGTTTCCTACCTATTTGAGGACCCTCTTTTTGTCCCACCCAAGTATTCCTAAAGGGCAGATGTTCAAAGTGAGTCATTCACTCTTTGGATTCTTTTGATTTTTGAGAGATGGTAGGACTCAACCCCTTGAAGAGAAATCCATCTCTAGAAAACACCTCTTTGTAAATGTGGTTTTGTCACTGTTTATGGGAAAGAAAATAGTCATGGGTGCTAAGATTTCAGTCTTAATTTTTGCTGCCTGGGGAGATGGGTGGGGCATTGTCTGAGCACAGGAAGGGTGATGCAAGGATGAAATGGAGTAAGTGAGCCTGGGGTTGGGAGGTCTCACCATCCAGCAAGAACAGGGCTGTGGAGCAGTTAGGTCACAAGGATGGGAGTGAAAAGCAAGTGTGTTGGGTCAGCCCATGGCAAAACAGTAGGAGCTTTGCCCTGAAGATTTAGGATTACGGCAGCTGCTTCCTAACTCAAGTCACTTGGATTTTCTTGGTGGCTTGATGAAACTGATACAGAATTTTAAAATGCATTGGCTTTCCATTTTTGATAATATACCATAGAGAAATGAGACAAACACCTGCTGTAAATGCCCTTTTTCCCTCGATGAAGTGCTCTGATTTCCTGGATCCAGCAAAGCTCTAAGGGACACATTGTAACCTTTTAGTCTGATGACCCTCAACTAATATAATGAGGAGCCCTGCTAATGGGGCTCCATTGTGCAACATTTTCAAGATTGCTTTTGCCCAGATTTAACTCTACAAAAGTTTTGATACATCCTGGGAGACTTGACTATCGGCTTAAGGTTTTGCCGTTGTTAGATTTAAAAAAAACCCACAAAAACCCAAGTATAAATTATTTTTTAATGAAGACCAGTAACCTTCTTTTGTTGACCATGATACTTGTCTAGTACAAGATAATCATTTTAATTATTACAGTGGCATGAGAAGCTACTTTTTAAAAAGAATGTCATTCTAAATGTATGACAGACTAAATTAGCATTTAGGAAGTACTAAAAGGAATTCATTGTTAAGTTATGTTTTTATCTTACAGCCTATCTGGCCTTCTTTCTTTAATTGAATGTTATTGTTTTGGACCACATAATATTTGCTGTGGGTAAAACAACAATAACTCATTAGATTCACTGCCTCTGCATGAGATCAATAACAAAATTTCCATTATTTCTTTTCCCAAAAGACCTTTAGACACTGCACTTCCAGCATGGTATAAAGGAAAGGGATTCTATAAGGATTTACTTTAAAAAGATTTTCACCTCTGATATATATCTGGCAAAGACGCGCTAGAATTGCACTGTGATAATAATAAGACAAAAATGTCAAGAAATTGTTCTGTCGTGATCTGCATTTTGACTGTATGTGAAACCTGAGAAACACAAGGCATGCAAAGCATACCAGTGTTTAGACACAGGCTTTGTTCGAACAAAATTTATTAACATGATGTGTTAGGAAGAACCATATATATAAACATTTTTAATGGAAACCCGCAGATGAAGATGAACGTGTTTGTTGATTGATTGGCTAGCTGATGTCTCGTGCTCTCTTTCTCTCTGGACATCTTGATGAAATACATTTTTCTATTTGTTTCTAATGTAGCTGGACATGGCTCATGATATTCCTACTTTGATTTCTATTCTGCATGTTTCAGGGTGAGCCCAGTTGAGGAAAATGAAAAGCTAACACATAAGCTTTAAAAGTTGCTCACTTTAGGGGACTCGCAAATGCTAATCCCGTAGCTAGCAAGCTAGCCTTCAAGATGGGCAAAAATGATAGATTTTTTTTTTTTTTTTGGTATTGCAGCCTTTAAAAGGAATGGCCATTTGTATTGCGTGTCAATCGTTTGAAATTAAATGCGGAGGAAGAGATTGAAATATTGTGTCAGAAAAATCTGTAATGGCGCATAGATTTTAGATTAAATGGATTAGATTAGAATCATTGGAGAGGACATTATTTCTTCAGTGAGCAGATTACAACCAATTGAGTTGTAATTGTGAGCCCTTGTTGAATAAATACCTCTTATTATCAAGCACGACAGCAAAGGATCAGAGGAAAGATGGGTGTGTGTTTCTCGAGGCCGTCGCTCACTTTCCAGAAATTTCACATGTATATGGAATAGGTACAGAGAATGTGAACACGGAATGGTATATGTCACATTCTGAGTCATTTTAAGCCTGGCCCATGTGAAGGCAGGCATTCCATA